>NW_025999801.1:0-635000 GCF_019419815.1 Pyrus x bretschneideri
TTTATGCCATTGATTCTACATATGAAATAGAACGTTTCTTCCAGAATCTACAATTTTGTTCAAAGATGTATGATGTTTTATCAGTTCCATTTGGCGATTGGGTGGGTAATGGCCGTGTTCTTCAATTCAAATGGTCGAAACCAAATTGTACAGAATGTGAAGCAGAGGGAAAGAGGTGTACATGGAAGAACAATGGCACCAACGGTGAAATTGAATGTCAACACGTGAGCAAACCAAGTAAGGAGAACATTATATTCATTGCTAGTTTTAAACAACGTTATATTTATGTCACAGTAATTATTATTTGAAGGATGTTGTCCGATCCATTTTTCTGCGGATATTAATTGTCAGTCTCAATTTAATTTGCAATTCTTCTACAGGCAACACGTGGAAAAAAGTGCTTACAGGTGGAATCCTGGGTTCTTTGCTTCTTGTTCTACCGATGATTGCAGCATATCGGGTATATAGAGCTGATAGAAAGGAAAAAGAGAGTCAATTAAGAATTGAAAGATTCTTGGAGGATTACAAAGCACTCAAACCAAGCAGGTATTCGTACGCAGATATTAAGAGGATTACAAATCAATTCAAGGACAAGTTGGGCCAAGGAGCCTATGGAACTGTCTTCAAAGGAATGCTTTCTTCTGAATTCTTTATTGCTGTTAAAGTCCTCAACACTTCTAAGGGAGATGGGGAAGAGTTCGTAAATGAAGTGCGAACGATGGGTCTTATCCACCACGTCAACGTGGCTCGCTTGGTTGGATTTTGTGCTGATGGATTTATACGAGCTCTTGTTTACGAGTTCTTCCCCAACGGTTCCCTGCAAGATTTCATTTCATCTGCAGATAGTAAGAATTCCTCTCTTGGTTGGGATAAGCTGCAAGATATTGCCCTAGGCATAGCCAAAGGAATTGAATATCTTCACCAAGGATGCGATCTACGAATCCTGCATTTCGATATCAAACCCCATAATGTGTTGCTGGACCAAAACTTCACTCCAAAAATTTCTGATTTTGGTTTGGCCAAGTTATGTTCCAAGGATCAAAGCTTGGTGTCCATGACTACAGCTAGGGGGACCATGGGCTACATTGCACCCGAAGTGTTCTCCAGGAATTTTGGAAATGTGTCTTACAAGGCAGATGTCTATAGCTTTGGAATGCTGCTGCTTGAGATGGTAGGAGGAAGGAAGAATATTGGTTCAACCACGGAGAACACTTCAAGTGAAATCTACTATCCACAGTGGATTTATAATCTTCTAGAGGATGGGGACGACCTGCGAATCCGTATTGGGCAAGAAGAAGATGGTAAAATTCCAAAGAAACTTGCAATTATAGGGCTATGGTGTATCCAGTGGCACCCGTCGAATCGTCCTTCCATGAAAACAGCTGTTCAGATGTTAGAAGGAGGAGGAGATAGCTTGACCGTGCCGCCTAATCCCTTCATGCCTACAGGTCCTACAACTAGAAATGCAAGACGCCTAGAGCTAGAAGCAGTTGCTGAATTAGAGTAAAATGTATACGCAAATGTATAGTAACATTCGCATTGAATGTGTGATGATTCAAACCTAGGGGATATTTTGATAACCATTTCGTGTTGGTACCAAACAAAAGAAGTTTGTTTCCACTCATTGTTTAAGCATTAGATGCCAATTATTGTTTATCATTTTTTTAATTTATTTTTGGTTACTGTAGAAGCCTAGAAGGAAATCGAGCACTGGACTTACCAAATTCTAACTCATTTCTACACACCAAGAGCTTGATTTCGGTTCTTATTTATACTATTTAAGCTCTAAGCCGTGACAATAATTAGAGCACTACCATTTGTCGTGAGCTTCAACTAGTTAGCATTTTGTATGTTTTAACTTCTAATTAGAAAATTAATTTCATATAGACTTATCTTGCCATAAAGCATGCCATCCCCACCCAAGTTTTTCCCTTCGCGTTGAGTTTGGGATACGAAAACTTGCCAAACAAAGTGGATTGATTAGTAACCGAAGCTAATTATACGACTAAATATTATTTAAAATTTTAATTAAAAGAAACAATATGAATTTTTTTTGTTTGATTTGAAAACTATAAAATAAGAGAATTAAATTGTTAGTTATTAAAAGTAAAAAGATCGATAAATATTAGTAGATATTGAATTCATGCAAAAGTATATAAGCATTATTGCATTCTACCACAACAATAAATCACATAAAACAAAAAGTATTACTCTGAGGATGGAAGAAACTTCATGGATAACGGGTAATCACAATATTGGGTGGGGGTGTAGAGGTGACGCGGAAGGAATTGGCGGGCAGTTGGAAGGAAATGGGATTGGGGACGCAAGAGATTGCGTGGAAGGTAGAGGCGGGCGTGAGGGTGACGTGAGGGCAAGGGACGTGGCAGACCGTGTGGGCTGCTGTGGTTGATCCAATAGGCTGGCAGGCTAGCGTTTTTGACCAAATTATAAAGCGCATAGACTTTTTTACCAAGAGGGTAGCCAACAAATATGCAACATATTGCACGGGAATCAAATTTGTGAGCGGGATGGACGCTCATCTTCTTTGTCATTCATTTTTGGCGTTGAAAAATATAATAAATTGTAGCAATGTTTTTTTAATTTTAATTAAATTGAAATAATAATTTTTTAACTAAGTATTTTCATTAGTTCATCAATTCATCAAAATATATAGTTATGATCATTTTCGTCAATTCTCTCAGAATTCTGTTAAAATAAGTTATGTTAGAATGATCATTGTCACGATTGGGTTAAAGATAGGGACCATTGTTCCAATTAGGTTAAAGTTGAGGAATAATTTCTCCAGTTGGATTAAAGTTGAGGGATCATTAATACAATTTTTCTTATTTGGCCCTTGATTTAGCCTCACGTGCATGACATGTGACTCATTTTAACAGAAGTTCTAATAGAGTTGACCAAAATGACTATAGCTGCACGTTTTGATGAGTTGAGGGGCCAATGATAATGAATTTTTAAGTGAGAGACCATTGCTCCAATTGGATTAAAGTTAAGAGACTAGTGCTACAATTTACTCCGAAAAATAAAAGCCTCCTACTTTAGTTGCTTTGGAGAATCCTTTCAACCATCCAAAACATGGATCTATGGAGCCAAGAAGCAAGAGTTTATCCATATTAATGGATAAAAGAACCTATGAGCAAAAGGAATGAGAACCTCACTTTATGTGATTATCCTTGAGGATCTAGAAAAGTATAAAGTCAATTCTTTTTGTTTTGAATTTGAGTTGAGTATTTGACTAACAATTACTAGGCTCTGAATTTCATGAGTTAAGTTTTATTTTTGAGTGTATATAAGCATGCTAGAACCCTTAATTGTTAATTACATGTATGAGTGTTGCTCTAATGAACTTAGCTTATCAAATGTTTCCTTCAAGACCAACTTCTATGGCACATGTAGTTTCTCATGCCAATCACACAAACATTATGTAAAAAGAATTTACATATTGCGTTGCATGATTGACAATTAACGACACACAGTGTTATAACCGTGTCAATGTTATGAAAGTTTTTATGCAAAGTCACTTGATATGCCGCAACAATTAGTAAACAATATTAGAAGACCTAGAGGAACCCACAATTAATTCCAATTCATTAAGTAGCTCATGTGCAAGCAAAGTATGGGCTTCCATGGGCAGGAGTTGGAATTTACCCATATGTGGTAGTTATGTAGCATTATACGAGGAGCCTGCTCAGCGTTCAATATGTTCACCCGCATGATGTTGAGTGTAATCCTTCTTAAGGTTCAACAATATTGTTTCTATTAACAAATATAAATAAAAAATAAGCAAAATACTAGAGAGATTACATGTTTATATTACATTGTTGTACCATATTGTGATATGGCTGTGTACATACCACGTCTTGTAATGAGTTTATCTCATTAAATGTTAGATTGTTGGTTATATTTATTACTTGTCACATTATATGATACATCAATGTGGTATAAATATGCGGTATCTCCAACATTACTCTACTAAAGAGTAATATTGCACTTACCATATTTGTACCATCAGTTTATAAAAGTAAGGCTCATCAACACATGTATGTTCCATCTCTATTAAAAAAGTGATACAATTATGGTACGAAAAATATGATAAGACTAGCATTTACAAAAAATAAAATCTTAAAAAGTTAAATGAAATGAACAAAACACATGAAATTTGAAAGGTACTGAACAAAATCAATCGCATTCAAATCAGTCCTAAAAGAAACGAATTGTACTGGAGTATACAGAAACCACCACAGAAAAGGATTAGCAGTTCAATGCCACGAAAAACAGGGGGAGATCTTAATCAACACAGATGAGACGTACAATTCATCTGTAAAGTACAATCATTTATTAGAAACCCCAAAGACAGGAAATATGCATCCAAACTTGCTAAATCCTTTAGTTCTTGGATTCATCTAAACTTGCACTACTAGAATTTATGGCTTGCCCTGTCAAGTGTTGCTCGACAGAGAAGATTTCGTCGGTTTCACCTTTTTTAACAGACAGAATACAAGTTTAGTAGGGCAAAATTAGTCAACAAACTGGGTTGACTGAATTGATTTACAGGACGGCTAGAGTTTGTAGGTTAATACATCAGTCGTCGGGCAAACATTTGGAGCAAAGATGGAAGTGTTTTAACTGACGAATAAGCTAGTCGTAATGTAGATCTTCTTTCCCAACGGACGGTTCACCAAATAGTTCTTTGGATAACAATTCATCCTTAAGGGGAACAGCTTGCCTCTCAGATGAATGATTAGAGGCGTTTGTGAGATCATAATTTTCTAGCGAAGGAATAAGGCTAATTTGAATACAGTAAAGCCCTCACCGATTCTCTCTTTGTAACCATCCACCAAATGCCTTGATAGGATTTTTAGAACCTACACAAACAGGATTAAAATCACACAAAAAACTTGCAAGAGTACAAGGATGTTGTAGTATAGATGCTCATACAAGGTCATTCCTCACATGAACTATTTTAATAATTTATGTAAAAACAATTCATATTTAATTACTTAAATTTAAAAATTGAGAAAGGAGATTTTGAATTTGGGTAATATTAAAAACGAATTTTAATTAAAAATTATAGTAAATTCCCCAAAACTAATGCGATAAAAGAAAAGAGTTGTAAATACCAATTTATAAAAGCACTATGGTTCCACAATCACCTAACAATTCTATGTATTTTTATCAATTACTTATGATCTACCCATGCCACTTTGAAAGTCAGGTTTTCCTAATATATACAAGCATTTGCCTACACACTTTGTATGTATGAACACATTTTTTTAGAAAATGAGAAGGAGAGAGGGAGAGAGAGAACGTGGGGGGAGGGAGTGGGAGGTTTTTTTTTTTTTTTTAAATTTATAATATTGAAGGTATTTTAACATTATCTATAGGTAAGGCTTCGATAAAAAACAATAAAATTTGAACCTGTGAAATGACATTATTGCCCATCATTTTTTTTATGTGATAGAAAACTAAGTTGTCTTTTTACCCTCTTTTGGTTGACAAAGAAGGTTTCATTAATTAGTGGAGATTCTACTTGGAACCTCCAACATAGAACGTATATCTAACATGCAATCTGTTTGGACGTCCGGATCAAATATGAACATGAGAGACTCATTATGTTTTATAAAAACCCTTTGAAAAACTATGCAACCCTTAAGATGTGGTGTTCATTCTAAGTGAAATTACAATTATTAACCACAGGAAGCCAGGGCCAATTTCAAGGAACCTTCCGACCAAAATTGCATCAAATTACTTTTCTAAATATCCTAATGTGATCAAGCATTAAGACAATTAGGCAATTTAAAACGGTGATCAATAATTCAAAGCGTGCATGCAATCAATCATAAGCAATTAAATAAAAATTACATATTTATGCTAAGGCTTAAGGCTTCGCCCTAGCAAACAAATTAGTTACGCATATTCATAATTAAAATCATAGAAAATATTATTATTATGAAGAAAAAAAATGAAAACACTTTAAAATAAAAATCTGAAAATCTTCAAGAACCCTAGCCAATTTCTCTCTGTCTCCAAAGTCGCATAAAAGAGAAGATAAATAGACTAGGGCCGGCGGAAAACCTTAAATATCCCCCAAAAACCATCGCACAATCCGTAGAAAACTAAATTTTTTATTCTCACCAGGAAACTAAATAATAATAAAATATCTTAAAAAATAAAGTCCTAATTAAGTTAGGAGAATCTACCAAGTAACTGTCCAACCACATTTTACCCTCAAATATCCTCCAAATCCAGCCCATAATAGCTTGTTTTGAAGATCAGGATGTTCTGAACACATCTCCAGAGGGCCACGAACCCATCAAAGGTCATTTTGGGCTCCAAAAACGCAATTCAAGCCCAAAACGTCACTTTTCCAGTGCACTGCTCCTTTATTCTATCGCCAGAAAATCACCAATTGGTAGAAAAATTCCAAATTTTGACACGATCAAGCCAAATGACTCACGAACGCCCTCCAACTGGAATTACTCCAAAATTCATCCATTTGATCATGTTTTGTTCCAAAGGAAATAGAAAGTCCTATATTAAAAATACAATTTAAAGTATCAAAATTCTTCAAAAATAATGATCAAAATATACTAAGAACAGAGATAAATATATAATATAAAATCTACTCATCATACCCCTTCCTCCCTTTATATTTCCCTCTCTGTAATTTCCCCTGACCGAATCACACAATGCAACCAACTCTCTGTACGCCTCCCTCACCGAATCCAACCAATTTCCTTCGATAGCCACACCCAACCCTCCTAAACGAAAACTGACAATAATGGCCATCCAACTTTTATTTTCTGCCTTTAGATCTCAAATTAAAATGGGTAATAAAGTCCTTTTCAGACTAAAACCCACTATTTAACAGCCCAAATGTACACAACCCAAACAAACACACGGCCTAAAGGGCCTAACCCAGACCCCCGGCCCAAAAATGTCATTGGAAAAAGAAGAGGCATTTTGGTAAATAAAACGTTACCTTATTCCATTGCTCATTGCCTCTGGAAAAATAAATGCAATTAAAACTATGCATTTCAAATGGTCTAAACCAAATTGTATCAAATGCGAAGCAGAGGGCAAGAGGTGTGGATTGAAGAACAATGGCACCAAGAGCGAAATTGAATTTGTTGACAGGAGGAAACCAAGTCAGGATAACGCGTCTAAATCTTATTTCGCATCTATTCTGCTCATGATGTTTTTAATGATGATGATCAGCAACTCTGCTACATGCTGTGATTTTTCTGCTTTCATGTAATTAGCGGCTTAGATTTGTGGTAACGATATTGATTAGTTTTGAGAAATGACAGTTTAATTTTCGCAACAGTCCTTTGCAGGCAAAACAAAGACGTTTCCAAGGGTGAGTAGTGTAGGACTGGTGTTTAGCTTTGTTTCATGTCCAAAGGACACTCGAGAATAAATGTTTACTCGTGGATAGTATCTATCCATTTGCAGGAGCAACCCTGCGTTCATTTGTTTTGTTACTGCTGATCATTGCGGCATATCATGCCTATATCGCTGACAAATGAAATCAACCATCCAAAATGGATTTATAATCTGATAGAGGAAGGAGATGACCAGCGAATCCATATTGAGGAAGAAGAGGATGGTAAGATTCCAAGGCAACTTGCAATTTTAGGGCTCGGATGCATAAAAACTTTTAAAATTGCAATCTAAACTAATGTTTTCTGTCTTCCACTCCCTGTCCGTATTCCCTGTCACATAAAAGGCAGAAACACAAAGCTTTCTAAAATTCCAACGACTCCTCTCATTTCTTCCCAAAAAATACAAGTCCATATTAATCCAACAATTATCAGTGCATCTCCAAACTGGAAAAAAAGCAGAAGGACAGAAAACGTACCCAAAATATAACAGCAGCATCACAGGTGCTTCAAAATAGTCACACCTTACTTTCTAACTCATTCGTATACTTGATTTTCTTTTCCTTCTACCTCAGAGCAAATTGTGTATTAGTTAAAGACCACAAAATCAAAATACTGGAAAGCCACAATTTACAACCCAAGCATATAAGATTAAGAAAAATCAGGCAAAAAATAGCTACACAGACCAAATAAAATCCACAAAACTAAGCCAAATGTAATCTGTAAAGATTTGGCACAACACAGAGACCAATTTCCCCTAGTTGAATTTTGATAAATGCAAAATGATCACAAATAACTCACTCAAAAATAGGAAAGCCAAAAAACCTAAAAACAACAAAATCAAAACCTCAAAATCTGAACAAAATGAAGAACAAAAATCGCAAACCACATAAGCAAAATTATTGAAAATAAAAAATCAACATGCATTAAAGCCAACAATAATCAGCAAAAGCAAGGAAATCAATTAGGAAAAAAGGTTTTTATTTCGAAACTCACCAATTTGATCCTCTCAGCAACGACCACTTGGAATCGGCAATGTGGAAACACCAAATTTTGATAATTTAATCTCCAGGGCAACGACCCAAGTAGCAGAACCAAGCCGCAGAAATTTGACTTCAGCCGGTTTCTATCCTTTGACACACGCGGACAAAGCCAGAATCAAAGAGGCAACACAAATTGAGAGACAGCAGTGGAATGGAAACAAAATAGAAAGAAAATCAAAACTGCCAATTGAACCCATACAAAACCCATGACATGATGTAATTAAATATTTGACCCCAAAAAAAATTAAAATCTTAGCATAGAAACAAAATACCTAATATTATAAAAACAAAATTCATATACAAAAACCATCCAAAATTCATATGCAAAAACATCTGAGTATCGAAAACCACCAAGAAAAATTTAAAACAACGATACCCAAAAAGTAAAAAAAACTCACCCAGTAACTGTAGACCTCTGACCCAAAACATTGATTCTGACAAATCCAAAAAAAGGAACAAAATTCGTAGCGATTGAGGGATTTTGAACGCAAGAAATTTGTAACAACCAAACTTTTTTCCAGCAACCAAAAACAGGCTCACTGATTTCGCACAGATAATTTGGGAGAGAGATGAAAAGATGAGAGAGCAGTTTGAGATAGGTAGAAAATTGATGAGAACGGCGAGAGAAATAAACCAAAAGGAAAAGGAAGCAAAATAAACCCCAAAAAGTACCCAACACGTGGCACAGTCAATTCTCACCTTATCCCTGCAACAGGCGAGATAAAAAAGGCGTAGGACTTTTCGGGCAGCTGAAGACACCAAATGACATTTAACTATACAAAGCAATTCAGCAGCACCTAAACCCCAAACAAATCAAGGGCATTTCCGCCTTTTTACTATTGCTGAACAGTGCTAAAACTCAACTGAGTTTTAGTATATATGACTAGCTAGTAACGCCTGCGTGTTGCTGCGGGATTACAAATTGCATGAATAATTATGTATCATTCTCTTCAAACAGTTTCTCTAATTATGAGTTTTATTAAACAGGAAATAAGACTATTTTCTTGCCACAGAATCAGCATTTTCTATGCATTAAAGCAAGTGGTAATTATTAAAATGAATATGTTAACATATAGCATAAAATCTAATAACCTGAATAATAGTATTTTAATTGACATCAACAATCAGAAACACAATTGTAAATATAAAGTTGGGTGATTTAATGGTTACAAACCATGTAAATCACCTAGACATGGAGAAATAAAAAGTAGATGAAAATTAAGGATTGACTTGAGCTTGGAGTTCACAAAATGCTTTTAAGAGTAGTAAATTTTCTGTTGGATTGAGTTCCTTGTAATGAGATACTCTTCTCTGCACAAACTGCATGAATAAAATTCCAACTTTCAACCACCCCTAATTTAAAATAATTAAGCTAAGCAAATACATAGTAAGCACTGCACAATCACAGTAATAACAATTTTCTAATAGCATTACATTTATCAATTACTGTGCACAGGAATTTCAAAAATGGATAACTAAACTGTAATTTAAGATCTTTGAAATTGCAATTTTATAAGTCACTAAACCCAAATTACAAATTATGCAGTCAATCTCACAACCCTCCTTATTACACATCGAAAGTTAAAAAACAATGTAGTTTCTTTGAGATTTGTAAGTGGAAGTACCTCATTGAAAGCCTTTAGGAAGCACTGCAACACCTTTTGGAACCCTTGCCTCATTCTGGTCCGGAGTGCAAAATGCACAAGCAGTTTAAGCATTTCCCAGCACCACAGAGCATCATATTTCCTATTATTAATCCACAATGCCTCCTCCAGCTTTGAAACAACAGCAGGGCAAACAAACACAAATCTACATTTATAAATTCAAACTCCCAAATAACTAAATGGAACAAGTCCCAAATTTATATTTTCAACTACCAGATAAAACATAGAGATTTCCTACGTCTAAAATAATTAATCCAAAAACAAAAGGAGATATTTCAGGAAAATTCAAAGTTAGCACCTTGAGTTAGCTTCTTTGATTCCAGTACATTCCAAAACCGAGACAGATTGCTCTCCACTTCCTATCATACACATGCAGTTTCTGTTTTTTTATCAGGTAAAGCATAGTCTATTTTTTGAATCACAATTAACATTTATTAACAGAATTTTTAAATCATATAACCAATCTCACAGAGAGATCACAATCAAACAGTTGGTATTTGGTGGTGAAACTTAAAAACCAACACTGCTCTTTAATGTCCTAGAGAGAACAAAATTGCAAGCAAAAGTAGAATATTGAAACAGTATCGTGTGCATATAATGTAATCTTTTTCTTGTACCAAAAAATACTTGGCAAAGGACACATTCAACCTGCAGATATAAGTTCTATTCAAGTTTATACCAAATTCATATAAACAAAAATTTTAGCAAGTTGGGCTAAAATACTGCAATTGCTCAAAGTCGAAAAAGCGGGGAAAAAAGGTAGTCAGCTTAGCATAATATACAAATTTTCAAGCTTTGAATTGCCTTGTTCGCAAATCAGTATTCTGTTATGTATACAACCATTGAACTTATTATTTTAATCCAATGCGGAAAAGTCAGGAAGACATTCACAAAACCAAATCAAATGCACCAAATATCACATCAAAGTATAAATTATATAAATTGACAGATTGAAAGAAACTCAGTAGAGATTAGAAAGAGAAAGAGAGACCAGAGGAAGTGGGAAAGTGAAGAGAGACGTAGTTGTAGAGGTTAACGAAGGAAGCCATTGCCAAGAAATCAAGTTTGAATAATTAACATTTATTGTTACAGATAATTAACTCTAAGGTTTCTCAATATCTGTGATCAAATGCATGTAAATGGTTAAATGAGTAATCTAGCTTGTTGATTTTTCTTCAGCCACCAGTGCAAAATTCATACCAATTCTCTCATATGCTTTGTAAATCTACCAAGATTGGTAATAACATGCTACTCAGCGAAACATTCATTATTCACCCATTAGTATTTAGCATCTACACTGAGTCACTAACATAAATTGCTCAGTTAGGACTCTGTTATACGCATCATCCATGATCAATGTAATCATATATTTCATAGCTACACTTCCCCATTGACATACACTGACATAGCATCTACTTTTTTGCTGACTTTATTTGCTCATTTAAGAAATAACCAACATACACAATCTGACAATCATAGCAGCTACACCAATCATCCATAAATGGGCAGAAATACAAATAATATGATATTGGGGTTTGGAACAAATAAACCAATCATCCAATTCGAATGTTGTATGGAACAAATACACCAACCGTTCAATTGGAATTTGGTTTGGTACGAATACATTTTTCCATAATTGGATATTCAATTAACTGGGATTAAAAAAAAGATTACCAAACAAAAGCCAATTTTCTAAAGAAAATTAGTGTTTTATACCTGCCAATTCCAAAGGCCTGAATGAGCCCAAAATTGAGGGATGGTGACATCTCCAATTTCGAGTTGGGGATCTGCATTTCCTGCAATTCCATAGTGTACGACACCCTTCACCTTGAATAGGGTTTGTAGTAATTGAGTTGAGATGCCTGCATTGAGCTTTTCAAAGGTTTCTACATCAATTTTTTTTCCAGCAGGTTTCTACAGAAAATACTTCCATAATATTGAATGATACGGGAAATAAACGGTTCAGATTTACACTAAAAAATTTAATAATTGTGAAAGTCGAATCTAACGGATAATACACTTGTAGTATTGAAGCTGGACACTGTTTCTACATCATTTATTAAATACATTATCTATGATATGCACTGACCAAAGAAATTAATCAAAGTAAAACAGATGGTCATCTGCATAATTAAACATACCATGCTCAATCCAGTCATAAGAATTATAACCTTTTTGTCTTCCAATCATCCCATTCAAAACCTTCTTCCTGTCAAATTGAGTATGTAGAATTTGGTCCAAAGTTCTTTTTTCTTTCAATTACAATATTCTATGTATTTATAAATTTCAGAGCAGAATGTGCAAAGGCAAGAAAAGCAACAACAACAAAACTCATATATACCATGAGCTATAAAGATAAACATTTTAGCAAATGATACTGATTTCCGCATACTCATTATACACTCGTGTTTATTTTGGTCATTTGAATTGAATAAAAAAAAAATGAAATCAAAGGACAAAAATTCAACAAAGGTGCAGAATAAGAAAATAGTGTGAGAAATCAGTTTCTTTTAGGAAATATATGTACATAGCACTCAAAGAACACCCATGTAATTATATAAACTTAATGAATATATATATATATTTATATATATATATATATATATATAAATTCATGCTTACCAGCAAAATCCAAATAAGGTAGCTTCTGATCAGCCACAAAGCTTGTAGACTGAAGTTCTAACCAGAGAAACCCACTAACCTGTTGGAAGAGTGACAGCCATGCAAACCTTCCCCTTTTTGGCAGGAAGAATAGCAGAGTGTGACATAACCATTCTGAAAACTATAGTAGCAGGTTTCCAAATCATTGAAGATAATAAATGAATAGCTAGAGACATTGACAATAGTTTTCTTCATTACTTAAACAGTAGAATGTGTACAGGGCATAAGTGAGGTTTGCTTATATAAATATCCTCATTATAAATATCGCTAAAGCATGCATATATATTGTGAGGTTTGCGAATATTTCCAACTATTTCCAAGTGTGCGCTGGTGTGTGTTTTTCCTTTCAAATATGAAGTTTTTTTAATTTGAGGATAGATGTTAATATTTCTATGATTCAAGTGCCATTTTATTTCTTCACTTGGAAAAAGAACTAAGCCTTTTAAAGTGGCCGTGGTGGAAAGCAGTTGGACACCATTGTATAATTTCTTGACTCACTACACATTTTGTACCTAAAATTTCCACTTGATTATGTTTTAGCCTCTACCTATTCTCTTCCTTAATTTGGCTTTGCCTAACCAAAGTGTTTTCCCATTTAAGGACGCGCGCCCTATGTTATTTCCTTCTCCACTGCATTCTCATCTTGCTAAAATTTATAACATCAAACCATCCGAATCTCAACCCATAATCAGTTTTACCCACCCACAATAAATCAGAATCCTCAAGCCAACAACTTACATTTGATTCGGGAAGTAAAGTGACTTGTGCAAATACTTCATCAGTGTCTGGTTCAGCCTATAATTCAGCAGAAAGAAACATAGTATTCCCTCGCAAAGCCCAATAACTTGAGTACAAAAGAAGCAGCTAAACAATTAAATCCAGAATTCTTAGAATTCTTTATAAGAGCAGCCACCACACTACCTTCAATGATACATTGATAACCCGACAAAGAATCTTCGATGCAAGATTATACACTGGCATCTGCTGATCAGCCAGCAGATTAGTCGATGCCTCCACCTATTTTTGAAACCAGAAAATCCAATTGACAATTAGTGATAAAACCCAGAAACACAAAACATAATATGCATCAGCTATAAAAACCCAAATAAATAAATAAAACACTCAAATTTCTATGTAAAGGCGAACATATTTTGACCCCAAAACAAAGTTGTCATAGATGGAGGAAGAGAGAAGCGACAGAAAGGGAGAGATACTAACTCAACCCCACCATCTCTCTGCAGCCAACACACTCATTCCCTCAACCCTACCCTCAAATCTTGTACCCAATCAACTCTCTTTCTGTCCCCCTAATCGTGCACCCGCCGTCACCTTCTCTCTGCAACCAACCCCCGCTCCTATCTCCCCCAAATCACACCCCCATTCTCTGCAACCAACCCCCTCTCCTCTCTCCCCCATATCACACCCCTCACCATGTGAAGGCACTGACACCAGACCACCTCCCTAGAAACCAGCCCTAAAAACCCATACCCATACCTCCCTTACCAGTTCCCTTTCTCAAAGCAAAAAGAGTTTAAATTGACTTTATATATAAATTATACCTTTTTATATTTAAATAATAATGTACATTATATAATTACAGTTATAGTCCATGAATACAATTAGAGGCCTTTGAATTTCTTTGCAAGAGAAGATTTATATGGAAAAGCAACTGCAAATATACAGAAGGGAATTTGAGGTTTGTAGTTCACCTACACAACAATTTCTTGCTATATAGATACAACCGAGTAGTGAGAGAGCTTTAGATAATACTATTCAAGTCCACAGGTAATTATAAACTATAATCAGATAATAGTATTCAAGTCCACAGGTAATTATAAACTACATGGCTAATATACAATAACATGTCCAATCTTTAAGCACATTTTCAAAACAGATTTAGAACACTATAAAATCTACTTAGCAGCAGAACCTAAACATAAAAATCCAACACAGAGACAAAGCAGCATACCAATTCCCTATCTTGTAGGCTCTTTTCAGCCGGATCTTCTTAACTCGTTTCAAAACTTCTCCCATGTGTTCTGTTGCATCCTGCAAATTTGTTAACTCAACTTAATAAGTACACTCTAATTATTTCTTAGCCAAAACTAAGCCGAAAATTGTCAATCCCATAAAAAAGTTGCATCTTTTTCACTGTATTTTTCCAGACTTTAATCACAGAGAATTGGTCCTAATCTGTACATCTGATGCACCAATACATGCACCTGTATTTTCTTCATTTACAGTTTATATCACTTTAGAACCATATAATTTTTTCAGTTTCATTGTGTTCTTAATATTTATGCAATTTTGATTTTTGTTGTAATTGGGGACCTAGGAGAAGATTAAAGTACACCGGTCTATCACAAATGCCTTGGAAAAAACCTTCATACACTTGAACTGTAACAGTTATGCCTATAGTAATTTTAAGGCAAGCACTGAAGCTACTAAGGCATCAAATTTGGAAGTCTAAACATATGCCTGACTTCAAGCACAGAATCACAGCAGGTTAATCTATAAATTAGCAACTTAACAATACACATATGGGAACAGGTTTGAGAACTTTCTCGATGAGGGCATAGAGGAGACTAAGAAAACGAAGATTATAACGATCATCAAGGGAATGTGCGAGCCGGTTACCGCTCCTTTCTGTCATGTTATTTTACTCATGACGAAGACGAATAAGCTGCAGGGTTTATTAGATTAGCACATAATATTGCAGTATCAGACTCCATCTAAGGTCAGTGGCTCAAAGACGCATCAGAAAACAGCGTAAGAAGCTTTGAGAAGTACAGATTATAATTTCTTGAAAGGTGAAACAATACCTTGATGGCTAATGCTCTGTTGAAGCTTTGAATGGCACTATCAGCCTCCCCAAAGTTTAACTGTGCTCTACCAAGGGTAACCCAAGCCTGAACATATGATGGCAAGTGAAGTTAGGACAAAAGAAAATCATTACACAACCAAAGGAAATATGAGTGGAAATTGCCTAGTTATGAATCATAACAGCATCAGCCACAATTATCACCGTATGCATAGCAAGTGAAAGCACCCATGAGTTTCAGGGACCATTAAGGAACATGGCTAAACCTTTATCTTCTTTCATCAGCAACACACATAGATCACAACAGAATTTATCAGAAAGAAAAAAACTAATGGGAGGAGTCAAATTTAAAATGCTAATTGCATCAAAGATTCCACAAAGCATATGAAAATTTCCCCTCCCAATTTTCCTAGAGCAATGAGCACCATCATAACAGGGCACTGGCACATGAACAAATAATAAGGTGACAACCATTTCAGAAGTAAAAAATTGTCATTGTTTAGGAACAAAAGCAAAATACCAATATGAAAACTTCTTATTTGTTTTAAACCAACATACAAAAACAAAAAGACCAAAATTTTGGGGGAAAAAAGCTTCACAACTTCCATATAGAATCCAGATGGCAGATTCCATATTTGGATTGTTGTACGAAAGCGACAGTTATGAGATCAATACATAAGCACGGCAAAGTTTGATAAACACTGAAATCCAAATAACCCAAGGATTTATACTATACTTGAGAATAAGCCTAAGTTTAACTTGTTAGTTTTTGGCTCGTCAATTTGTGTCCTTTTCTGTTTAGGATTGTTTTAGGGAAAGGGTGCACCAATTCTTCTCCTAAAAGGGCTAGGAAAGAATCTTAGTTTCCTGATTCAATTTAGATTAGAAATCCTAGAAGTCTATTTGGAATTGGAAAGGAAGTCTAATTTCCTATTCCACTTAGAATAGGAATTATAATCTGTAAAGGACATGTAAGCCAACCCTATATCTATAAATAGGGTGCGGCAAGACTGATTTCAGCAGAGAGAAAACAGCCAAACAGCAGAGAGTTTTGAGATTAGTTCTAGGGTTTGCATAAGTTCTGTAATCTCTATTATTAATCAAAGAAGTGGTGATTTCTCTACCTAGGGAAATCACAACTGGACGTAGGCATAAGTTCTGCCGAACCAGTATAATTCTTGTGTGTTTCTAAGTTTTCTATATTTGCTAGTTTAGTCTATTGCCGTTGGTTACATCAAAGAACAAGGTCCAGTGTGCGGGTTTTTTCAACAATTGGTATCAGAGCTAGGATCAAGGTGTTCTACGATGTTAAAGGGGAAGATGAATGCGGATCAAGGACCTGCGTTAAAACCCTTTGACGGCAAGGATGACTTCACGGACTGGCAAAGGATGATGAAGAACGTACTGATACAGCAGGATTTGGATGATGCACTTGATGGTAAGAAGCCGGAAAGCATGACAGAAGCAGCATGGAATAAGGTTCTTAAGAAGGCCAAGAGTTCCATCGAGATCCATCTCACAAGATCAGTTCGGTCACACATCACCGAAAAATGTCTGCCCAGGAAGCATGGGAAAAATTAGAGAATGTTTATATGGGCAAAACCGTGTCCAATAAACTTTTTCTAAAGGATGAACTATTCGGGCTTCGACTAGAAGAAGGAGGTGATATTGAAGATCACGTATGCAGGTTCCAGAATTGCATAGCTAATCTTCAGAAAGTCGAAGAAACTTACAAAGATGATGATATGGCTATCATCCTGCTAAGGTCTCTACCTTCGTCTTTCAAGCACTTTCGAACAACTCTAATGTTTGGAAAAGAGTCCTTGAAGCTTGAAGACGTAATTCAAGCTCTTCAGTCATATGCTAAACTAGATGATATAACTGAAAGCTCTCAAGGCCTTTATGCCAAAGGCAAGGAGAGGGGGCGGGAAAAGACAAGGGAAGAGAAAACTGGCAACAGAGGTAGGTCAAAATCCAAGAAGAAAAAGGAAAAGAAGGAAGGTTGCTTCGAATGTGGTTCAGCCGATCATTGGAAGAGGAACTGCAAGATTTGGAAAGAAAAGAAAGCCAAGATGGAAGGAAGCTCAGGTTCCGCTAGTGCAGTCACCGAACATGAGAGTGACGGGGAACTTCTTTCGGTAACATCGGGCTCCAAGGCTTCCAATTGGATTTTGGATACTGGATGCACGTTTCATGTGTGCAGTAAAAGAATGGTTCGATACTTACAAAGAAGTCAGCAGCGGGGAAGTCTTAATGGGGGATGATTCTTCATGTCCTGTAAGAGGAATCGGCACTGTTCGAATCAGAATGTTCGATGGGATGATACAAGCTTTGGGGAACGTCAGGTATGTCCCTAGACTAAGAAAGAATTTGATTTCCTTGGGTACTTTAGATGAGGCCGGTTATGGGTACAAGTCTAAAAAAGGAAGACTCAGGGTAACCAAAGGATCGCTAGTGGTAATGCGGGGTGACCTACAACCCAATAAGTTGTATAAGTTAATTGGGACCACTATAGTCGGGGGAGCAGCTGTTTCTGTAAATCAAAGTATAGAAGACAAGACTGAACTATGGCATCATAGGCTCGGGCACATAAGCCAGAAGGGATTGCAAGAATTACACAAGCAAGGCCTGTTGGAAGGCGTGTCAGCTTGCAAACTAGATTTTTGTGAATACTGTGTTCTTGGGAAGCAAAGAAAGGTATCATTCGCAAGTAGCAGTGCAGATAGCCGAAGTAAGGAGCAACTCAGCTATATTCACTCAGATGTTTGGGGTCCTGCTCCAACTAAATCAAATGGTGGAGCCAGGTATTTTGTTACTTTCATGGATGATTTTTCTAGGAAGGTTTGGATTTATTTCATGAAGCAGAAATCCGAGGTTTTTGCAAAGTTCAAGGAATGGAAAACAGAAACCGAGAATCAAACTGGAAGAAAGATCAAGTATCTGAGAAGTGACAATGGAGGTGAATATGCAAGTAAGGAGTTCACCGATTACTGCAAGCAGGAAGGCATCATAAGGCACTTCACAGTAAAGAAGAATCCCCAACAAAATGGAGCTGCTGAGAGGATGAACCGAACTCTCATGGAGAGAGAAAGGAGCATGCGATTTCATGCAGGATTGCCTGATAGTTTTTGGGCAGAGGCTGTTAATCATGCAAGTTATTTGATTAACAGATCACCATCTACAGTTCTCGGTTTTAAGAGTGCAGAAGAGGTATGGTCTGAGAAGCCGGTGGATTATTCCAAGCTCAGGGTGTTCGGCTGTAGTGCTTATGCACATATTCCAAGTGATGAAAGGTCCAAGCTCAAACCGAAGTCTATACATTGCATATTCCTAGGTTTTGAGAAAGGAGTGAAGGGTTTCAAGCTTTGGGATTTCAACAACAGAAAAAAGGTTGTCAGTCGAGATGTTGTCTTTGATGAGACAACCATGCCTCTAAATAAAGTCGAGAGCAGTAGGGAGAAGAAGGATGATGCTGAAATTGAAGCAACAAAGATTCCGTTAATCAGTTCAGATGAAGAAGAAGCTCAGGTGGAGCAAATTGAGCAAGAGGCCGAATCTGATGGTTTTGAGGAAGAAGAAGAGCATCAGCATCATTCACCAGTTAGGAATCAGGTGGAGCAAGAAACAGGACAGATTGAAGGTACTCCAATCCGCCAGATATCCCAAAGGAGTCAAACTCCACCCAACAATCCACCTGCATTCCAAAGATGCATAGCACTGGACAAACCTAAGCGGAACAAGAAGAAACTTGACAGGTTTGGGTTTGACCAAAACGAAGTTAATTATGCTCTTAACATTAGTCAAGGAGATCCGACTACTTATCGAGAAGCTATAGCAAGTGATGAGCGAGATAGTTGGATGAGTGCTATGACAGAGGAAATGGAGTCTCTTTACAAGAACTCTGTTTGGGAGTTGGTTCCTAAACCCAAAGACAGAAAGCTAGTTGGATGCAAGTGGGTATTTAGGAAAAAGGAAGGACTACATGAACAAGATGCCGTGAGATTCAAAGCAAGGCTCGTGGCTAAGGGGTACTCACAAAAGGAAGGGGTGGATTATGATGAGATCTTTTCACCTGTAGTCAAGCATACTTCTATCCGATTGCTTTTAGCAATGGCAGCTCAGCATGACATGGAGATTGAGCAGATGGATGTGAAGACAGCGTTTCTTCATGGGGATTTAGAGGAGACGATATTCATGGCTCAACCAGAAGGGTTTGTTGAATATGGGAAAGAAAACCTAGTATGTCAGCTAAGGAAGTCCCTGTATGGCCTGAAACAGTCTCCAAGACAGTGGTACAAGAGGTTTGATTCATTCATGCTGAAAATTAATTTTAGAAGGTGTTTGTATGACTGTTGTGTGTACTATCATGTGTTCCAAGATGGGATGATCATATTGCTATTGCTATATGTGGATGACATGTTAATTGCTTGTCAAGACAAGTCTAGAATTCAAGACTTGAAAAGGATGTTGAGCGAGGAGTTCGACATGAAGGATCTAGGTGCCGCACAGAAGATCCTTGGCATGGAAATTCAGAGAGATAGGACCGCTGGAAGGATCTGGATATCACAAGCCAAGTATATTCAGAAGGTTTTTGAGAAGTTCAACATGCAAGAAGCAAAGGTAGTTTCGACTCCGTTGGCAGCTCACTTCAGGTTAAGTGGACAACAGTGTCCTACGTCCGAGGAAGAGCAACAAGAAATGAAGAAGGTGCCTTATGCTAATGCCGTGGGCTGCCTCATGTATGCAATGGTATGCACACGTCCTGACATAGCTCAAGCAATCAGTGTCGTTTCCAGATACATGGCAAATCCAGGAAAGCAACATTGGGATGTAGTCAAGTGGATTTTGCGTTATTTGAAAGGTTCTTGGCGACAAAGGATTATGTTTGAGAAGCAAAAGGAAAATGCAGGGGTGTTAGGATATGTGGATGCCGATTATGCAGGGGACTTGGACAAGAGAAGGTCAACTTCGGGTTATGTGTTTACATGCGCAGGAGGACCAATCAGTTGGAGGGCACTACTGCAACCAATTACAGCTTTATCGACCACAGAGGCAGAGTATATTGCATTGGCCGAAGCTGGAAAGGAAGCAATTTGGCTTAGTGGCTTGGTAAGTCAAATGGGAATCACTCAAGATTGTGTGAAGCTTAAGTGTGATAGTCAAAGTGCCATTCACTTGGCAAAGAATCAGGTTTTTTCTGGAAGATCAAAGCACATTGAAGCAAGGTATCATAGAATCAGAGATTGGGTGGAGTCTAAGGAAATTTGGATTGAAAAGGTTCATACGGATGACAATGCCGCAGATTTCCTTACAAAGATAGTGCCGGCCAAGAAGTTCAAGCATTGTTTGAACTTGATCAATCTCGTTGATTGATTAAAGTGGAGCACCTCCTCACCTGAGGTGCAATGAGGCAAGAAGGAGGTTGCCAAGGTGAAGACTCTTGAAGTTTTCCAGAGCTACTTCAAGAAGGTTCAAAGATACTCTGGGGTGCAAACGATCAAGACTTGGTTTGACTCACCAAGGTGGAGATTGTTAGTTTTTGGCTCGTCAATTTGTGTCCTTTTCTGTTTAGGATTGTTTTAGGGAAAGGGTGCACCAATTCTTCTCCTAAAAGGGCTAGGAAAGAATCTTAGTTTCCTGATTCAATTTAGATTAGAAATCCTAGAAGTCTATTTGGAATTGGAAAGGAAGTCTAATTTCCTATTCCACTTAGAATAGGAATTATAATCTGTAAAGGACATGTAAGCCAACCCTATATCTATAAATAGGGTGCGGCAAGACTGATTTCAGCAGAGAGAAAACAGCCAAACAGCAGAGAGTTTTGAGATTAGTTCTAGGGTTTGCATAAGTTCTGTAATCTCTATTATTAATCAAAGAAGTGGTGATTTCTCTACCTAGGGAAATCACAACTGGACGTAGGCATAAGTTCTGCCGAACCAGTATAATTCTTGTGTGTTTCTAAGTTTTCTATATTTGCTAGTTTAGTCTATTGCCGTTGGTTACATCAAAGAACAAGGTCCAGTGTGCGGGTTTTTTCAACATAACTAACCTTCCAACATAATTTCTACACATATACATCCATTCGAGGCCTATTTTGCTTCTTTCCTTCTATATTCATGTTAAAGATTATGCCAAATTTGATTAAAACAGTGGCTTCTTTATTAATAAGTTTGGGGTAATCAAAATTCAGTTTGCAGATAAATCCGGTGTAAGTGAAGATGGTCTTCTTCATATGCAAAAATAATTGGGAACTTGTCTGAATGTGATAAATGATTTGACCGAGGATTGCATTAAGTCTATTCATTTGCAGGAAAATAAGAGATCTGACTTATTAATACTACTGCAAACAAAGCTTGCTTTCTCTCTTCAACAAACTATATCATTTGCCAAGTTGGGTTACGAAATAAAATTATCTTGAAGAGAACAGAGATGGTGATTCCGTCTATTATACTATGTTGGGTGACATTACATCTAACTGAAGAAACCAAAACAAAAGTATAGCAAATTATATGCCTAAAAATGTCAAGCAACCAAGGCCATAATAAAAATGTTTCGCTTTAAGCAGATAATAGTGAAGGGGTGAGGATGAACCTGCTGCTATGAATTGCAGATTCGAGGGGATGAAGCTCTGTGTTTCAAAACAACGTTCATATAGCTCACCTACAAGGATCATCACACAGCCAAAAATTAGACAGATTTGTAACAAGGAATACATAAGGAACCAAGAAATGGGGAAAAAAATCTACCAACAGAGCGATGAGAAGCAAACACCAGGAAATTATCAAGAAGCACAAAAATGAGCACAGTGAAACCAAAAAATTCGAAATATGGTTTTAACAATTTAAAAATGCACCCCTCTGTCACTCTCCCATACACCCCTCTGTCACTCTCCTCACTGACCCTGCGCACTAACCCATTAATTAACCCCAAAAAAAATGCACACAGCCATGCTTTCTCCTCCGTCTGTCAATCTTTATCTCCCTATCCATCTCTCTCTATAAAATCACAAATCCCCCAAAACCGAACCTAACATACTAAACAATTAGAAAATCTAAGTCACCATAAAGAAAACAATTTAAAAAAGGAACTTGTCTTTGGATTTGAGGCATGCAGCGCAAGATCCGGCACACCCCAACCTCAGTAGGGTTTGTTGATGACCCCTACCATCTGCAGCAACAGTGCCGAGACCCCCTACCCCTCCCCCTCGCTCTCCTTCCATCGCCATCTCTCTCTCTCTCTCTCTCTCGCAGACCCTCCCCGAAACCCTAATTGAACGACAGCAAATGATACCTACCCGGTGACCCCCTATCTTGCCCAAAATGGAGAGGACAAAATTACCCTTCGTAATAGACCATCCCCACCATTGGATTGTAATCTTAGATGGGCAAAAATGTAGTTAAATAATTTGGGCCTCATTGTGGGCCGGGCTTCCCAGCCAAAACCAACACATTTGGGCCTCGCTGAGGGCCGGGCTGCTGACCCAAAACCAACAGAAAGATCAACAAAACCAACAGAAAGATCAATGGCATGGTTGAAATTAATATGAAATTCAGATTGAAACACTATTCATTTCTACAGTGCCAATTCCAAACCTTTCTTTAGACTAAAGTAAGAATGTATATGTATACGCACCAACACAAGTCGTTCTTAGATGAATCCAAGCCAAACAATTACAGACGACAATTATTCACTAAATCACTTTAAAGCAAGAATTTAATTAATAATACATTACTGCACTTCCTTAACCATGTGATTATCACCTAGCTGACAATGAACACGTTAGCTCCGCGTTAGAACATATTGGGTTCAATTCATTGTCTTGAATATCACCCACATTCATAGGCGTCTCTTGTGGGCATAGAGAAGGCCTAAGAGGCATTTGCAGACATTCAACATCTCCTCCAAGCATTTCGACAACTTTGGACATCGAAGGGCGATCACTTGGTTTCATTTGAATACACCACAAGGCGGTTATAACCATCTTTCTTATTACCTTCTTTTCCTCCTCTGTAACATTGTCCATTTCCAAGTCATTTCCCACAATATACTGATCGTATACCCACATTGGGAAGTAGATTTGGCTTGAATGCTCTACCGTTACATTCAAATTCTTCCTTCTGCTTGCCATTTCCATCAACAACATTCCAAAACTATAGACATCGGCCTTGTATGAGACACCTCCAATATTTTTGTAGAACAACTCGGGAGCAATATATCCCATTGTACCCCGTGCTGCCGTCAAAGAGACAATGCTATTATCTACAGGATACAATTTTGCAAGCCCAAAGTCAGAAACCTTTGCTTTAAAGTTCTCATCAAGAAGGATGTTATGAGGCTTGATGTCGAAATGTAGAATTTGCATTTCGCAACCTTGATGTAGATATTCGATCCCTTGCGCCACTCCAAGAGAAATCTCGTACATAGTCTTGATAGTTAAGGGAAGACTTCCTTCTTTGGAATAAATGTATTTATCAAGGGAGCCATTAGGCATGAAGTCATACACTAGAGCGCGCTTTGATCCCTCGACACAGTATCCAACAAGTCGCACCACATTAGCATGGTGAATCCTTCCGATCGTAGCTATTTCGCTAATAAAATCTTGGCCATTAGCTTTGGGCTTGCCCAAGACTTTAACTGCTACAAAACGGCCACTGCGCAGCTTTCCTTTAAATACAAAGGCAAAGCCACCTTCGCCCAACTTGTCCTTGAACCTGCGAGTCATTTTCTTGATGTCCGAGTAAGAGTACCTTATAGGCATGAAGTTGTTATTGCATTGCAGAAAATCTTCTATTGTGCTATACATTGATAAATGTCTTCTGCGCCATGTGTAGATTAAAAATGCAGTCACAACTAGACCTCCAAAAACAAATTTGGCTAGGAAAAATAACCCTGCATGCATTGACATTAATATGTTAGATCCACTGCGTACTACTTTTTCTTCCCTTTTTTTTTCAAATTACTTTGTCTTTGATGTGATTAAAGAGAGAGAATGGGAAATCTATGCTAATAATACAAGATGGCCTTAGTTCTTACCGATCAATATGAGTATACCCCATCCACGTTCTGTAACACAATCAATCGACCATGAGTTTGAAAAGTGCATAAAGTAAAACAAAAAAATAATAATAATAAATAAAAAATTCATAGGGTGTCTTTATTGACACCCAAATTTTAGTTAAGTTTCACTCAACTAAAAAATTTTGTCATCAAGCTTCCTAATTTGCCCTTGATTTTGAGTTCACCCAACCCACCAAGCAGCAAGCACCACTCACCAAAAGAAAGAGAACGAACACACACACCACCGCATACATTACCACACCAGCCTCCTCCACCTCCTACGTTGGTCCTTAATGGAAATAACATCTTGCAGGAAGTCTGCCAGTCATTTCATTTCCTTTCCCTTCCGGACACTTGAAACCGACACTCTCGAACAATTTGATTTTGGGTGAACTTACAAATGAGGGCAGACTTTGTAGTTTATAAGTGACAAAATGTTTTAGTTAGGTGAACTTAACTAAAATTTGGGTGCCAATAAAGACACCCAAAATCAAAAGACTTGAGCGTATGGACTAATTAACTGAAGCTCTTACCGATGTAGTTGTGCCTTGAACTCGACTTGCCAACTGCAAAAGATACATACCATAGAAAAGTGAGCAAAGTCATACACTTACAAGGTTTAAGAAGTACAGATAGAGGCCAAAGAAATAAAAGAAGCTTTTGGGGAGAAACTTCTTACATAACCAGATCCTTTCACGACCTGCAGTGAAAAATGTGAAGAAGAGTACACAAAATTAGCAATAGCTCACCCAGTCTTCAGAATTTAAAAAATTAAGGCTGTCGACCGAAAACATGTAAACATTGCATAAATAAAACTAAAAGAAGACCGCTTACTGATTTGATACCATAGATATTGAAAGAAACCTACAAGAACAAAGAAAGAACAAGACCATATTAGCATAACGAGTGTGAGGTGTATAAGTCGTTACAAAATAAATTAAAAATTCTAGTGCTGTCAATACATTGATAATATATATATGTATTATTTTTTTTCTACAGAGGAGGAGAGGGGGATTTGGAACGATGAAAAAGTTACCTACGGATACGGGTAACCGTTTCTCTATCAAAAAACTCTAGTTCTTGAATTCTTATTCATCTACCAAGTCTAACTTATGTTTTGGAGTTTCTCAAAACAAAACAAACAAACAAAAAAAAAAACTTATGTTTTGGAGAGCCTTGCCTCACAACACGTTGGTATGCAGGATTAGGTCTAACCTGTCATTCATTTCTTCATTTTGTATAATTAACTTCAGAAGAAGAAACTTAATAGAGCAAGCATGACTCGAAGAGAGAATAAGGCAAGTTTTTCATCATTTATATGTATAAAGGTAATTTCAAAATTGCCTTCTTCCATTATGATTTCAAAAGAAAAAATTCACAAAAAAAAAAAAGAAAAAAAAAGGGCTTTTTGACATAGACACCTCCTCGTCTTTGAAATTTTTAGACTAAACATACACTCCCTTTAAAAAGTTGATCAAACACTTTCCTAAAATTTTGGTTATTAAGACTATGTACGACTTCTCTAGTTCTCAAACACTTTCCTAAACATAAACTCTAGTTCTCAAACACTCCTTTTCACGACTTCTCTGGCCATTTCATTTTTTTTTTTCTTTTACCTCTATATCTATGCTTTTTTTTTTTTATTTATTGTTATAATTTTTACTTTTTTTGTGAATATAGTAGAATATTTATAAATAAAAAAATTATCATATTTGATGATTTGAAAAGACCCAATACATAATAAAGATTTGTTTGATTATATAGCTACATCTAATTACCTATAATATGGACACATTTAGTTTTATAGTAGATTTGTTTTTTTGTATTTCTCCGTACATTTAGAACGTAAACGTACAAAAGGGTTATCTGATAGAGACATTTGGGATTTTTTGTACATTTGGTTTTTTGGTACATTTGAAATTGAAACATACCAAAAGGGAAAGTTCACTTATTTGTCTAATTAGATTGTGTATGCATTCGATTCTTTATTTAATTTTTCTGTACGCATTCAGGTGTGATGATCTAAATTTCATATGTTTGGAATTATTCACTTAACACCAATTTGTTACATTCAGGTCTCCACCCCACATCTCACAAGTTCAAATTCCCCAGTTTTGCAGATTACGTCTGCAATTAGATCAGAGATCAACTGCTCTTTTGTTATCCTGCACAAGATTGCTTTTGGGAAGGATCTGAAGCATTTCCTCTCTGTATGTTTATTGCCATGTAGCTCTATCTTTTCTAATTGATGGTGTTGATATTACACTGTATTCATGATGATGATTTAATTGTTTCTTGATTTGTAACTGTTTGTAAATAATGTGACATATATGAATTGCTGTCCGTGTTTGCATGAAAGGGATGGCAATCTGTGTAAATAATGAAAGTTGCGAATGGTGTTATGATCGATTAGGTGATTGCTAACCTATGACTTTGTTTGGAGCTCAAATTTTGTGAGCATTACATTGGATTGTATTGCATTTGGTTTGATGTTGTTTTGGTTGACAATGCAGGGATAGGAGAAGCAAAGAGGATGACACTTATAACTGCCCCTCTCCATCGGCCGTCTTCAAATTTGGATCACAAGAAGGGAGCAACATAGGTGTTTTCCCTATTCATTTAGATATGGTTAGTGTAAATAATTGGACAAAAGAGCCAAACAAACCCTTTTCTCTCAAATGGAGGCGATGATGTGGTCGACGGCCACCAGCCACAACTCAAGAGTTTGGCCTTCATATAATTGGATTATAGTAGAATTTTATTTTGGTTCGTTTCTTTTTTTCCTTCATATAAGTGCAGGTGTTGTGATGTTTTGAATGAAGGGTGATGAAGGGTGGTTCAGACACTTCCTCCTTCCTTAGAGCAAGTGGAGATGACGGTTTGTATAAAAAGAAAAACTTGCCAGGTACTTCAATTTTCTATTTTATTAATTATTGTTTGGTTTTTCAAATGTTGTATTCACAGAGAGAGACCAATTATATCTTTAAGAAACAAGTTTCTTTGTCTACATTGCGAGAATTTGCAGTTTGCAAATTTCATTGGTTATTATATTTGATTAAGTTAAACTTGGATTTCTACATTTTGACATTTTCGTTTGTTTCTCTGTTGCAGAATTGGCTTCATTTCATTCCAGTAACTCTCTAAATAGGGCCAAGAACTCACTAAATAGGTAGTCAAGAAGAATTCAGTGTTGCCTTCATTTTTTGCCTGCTGTTTACTCTCTTCCTGGATACACTCTCACCGCTTCTCTCGCTTACCACTTTTCTCTCACTCACGGCTTCATCTCTTCTGTTGCTTACAAGGTCCCGGCATATATTTTTTAATTTTGTGTGGTTTAATTTATTGAATATTTGAAAAAATAGATAAAATTTTCAATTTACAATAACTGATACGATGTTTGTTTTGAAAATCATTAGGTGAATGGAGAGATTTACAACCATGAAGAGCTGAGGAGCCGTTTGCCAAATCAGATTTATAAGGTCTGATCAATTATAAATGAAATGAACTTTCATTCCCAATGGCCTTCTTTATCGTTTTTCTTAACGGGCTAGCTGAACATGAGGTGGATGCTGACTTTATCAAATATGAGAATGTTTTAGGATTTTATTCTCATTTTTTGCCTGTTTGATTACTTTGCTTTTCGTAATCTGTTTTGCTTATCGTCAATTGGATGAGACAACATATTTTTGTAACCAGTTTGTACTTTTACCATCTCGGTTTTGATGGAATTGGTGCTTTCAGTAATGGGTTCTGAGGGACTTGTAGTTTTTGAATTCTGGGTTTTTTTAACAGCTATAGTATCATTTGTGATTCATTTATTAATAAGATATTACATAGGGAATTGTTGTTAATACTCTAAAAATCTCATTCTACACTCGCGATAAGTGTATTTTTCTTTCTAATTATAAAAAGTTTAGAGTGCCAAATGAGATTTTTAAAGTGCTAATAACAATTCCCTATTATATATAGCTCTACTAGGAAGGCGACTGTATGTCTTCATCCTGTAAAATTGTATATGGCTCTTGATGTCGGCTGAATTGAATCTAAATGAAAACCAAGCTGTTGATCTTCCCAGCCCATATCACTTATCTCTTGCTTATTTAAATTATTTGAAGATGCGTATGTTGATTGGTGATTTTGTTGGATTCACTCAGCTCAAATATATGTTATATGAATCGCTACATTTGAGAATGTGATTATGTTCCTACCACCATTTTGCCCACTTTCTATGGAAATTATTCATGCTTCTTGTGAATGATACATTCACCTCCTGCAACGAAGTGCGGGTACATTTTCTAATTTAAGTTAAATCATACTGAGTCATCAATAATCATGAACTCTTCATTTATGCGAGTCAAACATGAGACCACCTACCTACTAGTTTAGTGGAATACCACAAGTGGCATGTTGATACCATTAAATCTCATTTTCCATATAATGGATTGCAGAATTAGGATATACCTAAACTAATTTAGTCAGTGATTGAACCTGAACAATTAAGCAGGGCTTTATTCTTGCTTGAATGTTTGTTATGTGTTCATAGTTTGACAACGCAATTATATTTCCGACTACCAAAGTTATTAATTTAGTCGAGAATTGGCGCACCTGAAATGGTGTGAGGAAAACATGTAGACACATAATTCACATTCCATCCTGGGCATCTGCTTTCTCTATAAGGCGACTCGAAATAAAGCTCAAAGCCATACATGAGGGCATGGTGTATGTCTTTATAAGACAAGTTGCTGTAGTCCTCAACGTAGCCGGCAGCCCAACTCATTTCTACATTGCTCATCCACTCTACACTGCAACCCTCATCCAAATCCCATACTCGGAAGTACGCGAATTCGCCCCAGGTGACATAGCTGTACGTTTTTGGTTGACTCGAAGAAGAAGAACTTGTATTATTCAAGCATGGAGCAGTGTCCACGTATCGAGAAGAATTCGATGGATTCGAACACTTCAAGTAATATATATAATCAAAAGGGTTTTGCCAATATAGAGAAAAGATGTCATAGGTGACCAGAATATTTTGAGACATGGAAGAGCAGTTGTTGCTCTGAAGGCTAAAATCTCGGAGTCGAATTGTTTTGTTATTGTAGTCGATTGCCTGGACATGGTATTTTCCGGAAGGTAGGTCTAGTACTGTAATGTTGCTATCACAGTACAGAGTATACGATATGTTGCCACAGTACTTTGGATCATCGTTCAGTCGAAAAGGATGGCTTATGTTGTGGATATGGCCGCAGGATGAAGTGCAGGACTTGGCACTAGTGTTGTCCTTAGCGTTACAAGTTTCACTGCATAAGCAAAGAAGAAGAAAGGCTAAACTTAAGGTGAAGGACCTGGTTCCACTAATTTCCATTGCAGAGAGAGAGAGAGAGAGAGGGGAAGAGAGGGTACAATAGCTTAAACGCCAAGTAGTTATATAATATAGGAGGGCTTAAAGCACCTTGCGTAAAGTTGCAGTAAGCCCGTCAAATATCCTAGGGAAAAGTCGGTCAATGGTGTCCTAGAGAAAAGTCGGGCATGGTGTTTGACACAGTCAGTCAACGGCAAAGACAGACTTGTGTAATAATAATGCGCGCTCTCTCTCTCTCTCTCTCTCTGGTATGTCTCTTTCAATAATGGAGACACTTTAATTGGAAAAAATAAAAAATAAGTGTTTCCTTGAAATTCTTATTTTATAAAGAAAAGCACCTAATATTAATCATTCAAATTCACATTCAATAGTACAGTCTAGCGATATTCCTTTTTACTTGTAAGTAAGAGTTTTTAGATTCAACAAATTTGAACCACATTATTACTAAACCCTAAACCCTAAAATGTTCATAAAATTAATTTACGATAGTCTACATATTTATCTTTTAAAAAACATTAATTTAACAAAAAAAATAACCTAAATTCATTCTTTAATAATCCCGGGCTAAAATTTTAGGGTAGAATGGTTGGAGTAGAAAAACTGTTTTTGGGCTAAAAGCTAAATTTTTCGGGCTAAAAAATTTGACTTTTAGCCCAACCATTGGAGATAGTCTAAAGAAAAGCACCTAATATTAATCATTCAAATTCACATTCAATACTACAGTCTAGCGGTATTCCTTTTTACTTGTAAGTAAGGGTTTTTAGATTCAACAAATTTGAACCATATTATTACTAGCTTAAGTAAGAGTTTTTAGATTCAAGAAATTTGAACCACATTATTACTAACTCATTATGAGACACCATTTACCCCTTAGTATCCATTTGCTCATAAATTTTTTTTTTTTAAAAAAAGCCCAAATTTAAAATAGACTGCCATGTAAACAAATATATAACCAACTATGACAACATATTTACAATTTTGCCAAGATGCTATTACTCACCCTAGTTATGATAAACAATTAAACCCATATGGCATTTTAACCTTTCTTGTATCATAAATATTAGTAACATATATAAATTAATTTACCCATATTCAAAAATTTAATAGCCATATTTCGTATGAAATAAATTCCTTCATACAATAATTATTTTTTTAATCAAAAAAATATTGTTTGAATCATGTAAATACATGCATATAAATTAATTGACCTACTGATATAAAATATTATACTAATTTACCTACGTTTAAATTAATTGACCAAAAAAAAAAATTAGTAATATTAAATAAGGATAATTTTAAGGATTAGTTTGGTATTGATGTGTTTTGAAAAAATATCACTTTTGTTATACTGTGAGAATAAGCAGCTGTGAAATAAAACTGTAGAGTATTTAGTAATTTTTTTTTTATTTTTAAAAAAGTGTTTTTAATAATAAAAAAAAAAACAGTGTTATAGTGTTGGTGAATTTTTATGTAAAACAGTTATGACTATGCAAAATGGAAAAGGATTTCCTGGGAATCCGGGGAATCCCGTGATCGTATTCGTTCATTGTACATCGTGCGGTCAGAAATCATTTCAAAATTTAAAATTAAATATAAATAGTACCCAACAAAAATTGATCGCACAATATACGATGAACGATCACGATCACGAGATCCTCCATATCTTTAGAGGATCCTTTTCCATGTAAAATAACTTGAGGTATAATACTAGATGTGCCATTAAACCGAAGAACCCACCCACCTCCATCTTCTCCAACCAACTTGAACCCAGCCACTACTACATCTCATCCCGACAACCCACTCTCAAGCTTCCGAAACCGCCATTTTTCACCCACTCACCTACCTCTCTCTCTCTCTCTCTCTCTCTCTCTCTCTCTTACCCAAGCCACTGCCATTATTCATTCCATCAATCCAAAACACGAGAGCCACCCCCACCTCACCACTCGAACAGATGCAGCCACCAACCCATTTAATCCCAGTCCAAAATCAAACCCTCTCCTAACCCACCCCAGAATACAATAATATAAAAAATGGCTGATTATATCATTTCAAGAACCTCACAATTCCAAAAACTAAAAACCCACTTCAAAGATGTAATATTTTCTCTCTTCCTCTTTTTGGGTTTTTTATTTTTTATCAATTCTCTTCTGGGTTTTTGTTTACAGTGTAAAATCAACACTAAATTACTAATTTTGCTTTGATTTTTCAAATACTATTGAGGCGTGATAACCTGTTGCAAGCTCAGCCATGGCGGCTACTGCGAAATCTAACGGAAAAACCATCACATACTCTGCCATTTCATCCAAGGTTCCGACAATAGCAAACCCTTTAATGAATAGTTGTGGCAAATTTCTTCCAACATCAATCACCACGCAAAATTAATTGTCGATGAAAACGATCCCACTCTCCTTCGAAATCTGCTGGAGGAAACAGACCTTCTTTCAGATCTGGTCTGAGACGAGTATTTATCACATATAGCCAAAAATTAACTCTTAATTTCAAAAATGCCACTTTTTATAAAATATTTCAAATATATTCAAAATTTCATCTAAATAAACACAAATACCCTTAAATTTAACAATAAAATAAATTAAAGACTTTTTAGCCAAAATGATTCGTGATATTGACATAACTCTTTAATCTAGTCCTTAACAATTAATGATAATCAATAGTAGTGTTCTTGAATTTGTCTATCATGAATCATTTTAGTCTTTCTTTGAATTTGTCCATCGTGATCATTTTAGTTTTTTCATGAAAAATTTGTCAATTGCTCTGTTAGTGTGATGATGTAGCGCCACGTGGGTCTCACAAATACAATCATATAACGACATGTGAATTAACTTTAAAAACTATTTTATATTTAAAACTAAAAATGATATTAGTAAGAAAAAAGGTGTTGAAGGCATGATTGAAATTCTGCTACTCCCACTTGCAGTAACCGCAATGGTGCTCAATGTCGGTGATGAGGGGTCGAAGGGGATAGGGTTGTGGTGGTGGAGTGTAGAAGCGAAGGTGAAGTTGGATCGGAGCTTAAGGCGACGGTAGCTAAAAAGTCTTTAATTTATTTAATTATTAAATTTGAGGGTATTTTTGTCTATTTAAGTAAAATTTTGTATATATTTGAAAGTTTTTATAAAAAGTGACATTTTTAGAATTAAGAGTTAATTTTTGGCTATATTTGATAAATTCTCATCTGAGATTGGTTTATGCTAGAGAGTGGTGAGCCTGATGACAAAGAGAAAGGAAGGCAGGATTGGAAAATTGAAAAGTTCATTTATTGGTTACTGTTTACCCGAATTTCTTTGAAATAAACTATTTTTATGAAGTTGCTTTTTCTAGCTATGGGTTTTCATCTTTTTTTTACCTATAATTTAAAAAAAAAAACTGATTTGAAGTGGTTACCAAACGCTTAAAATTCATACCCACTTTTTGTTAAAAGTTAAGCTAAACCAAAAACAGGACTAAGTTTACCACTCTGAAATTTCTTACTTTTCAACATTTCATACATCAAGTTTTTCTCATTCAGTGTCATACCTAAGGTGAGAATTGTGAAACACTTTTATACATCCGTTAGATTTTCTGTGAATTGTGGGGCACTTTTATACATCTATTAAATTTTCTATGAGAATCTCCGTTAACCCATGATACGGCACACATGTGAACATTAAAAAAATTCAAAAATTTAAAATTTAAAACTCAAAAATACTAAAAACCTAAACTTTTCATAATATTGAGAGATTGAATCTTTTCACACTCAGCCAAATATTCTTGGAATTTTAATTAGATGAAACAATGAATCTTGAACAAAGCAAAGTAAAACGTAATACTAAGAGATTCAATCATTGAAGTGGACGTGGATGCATTGCTGGGTACTCAATAGTCCAAGAATGAAAACTCTCATATCAGTTTCTATCCAAAATTTTGGAATTATGTGTGTGTTGCAACGATTGTCTAAAGGATTATTCTTCTTTTATTAAATTTCCATGGAACATGAGCATAGGGCACAAAAGTTGAACGAATGAAATTTCAACGATCTGAAAAGGGATTATGAGTTTGACACATCATTTTTCTTCCTCTTATGCAATCATGTTTATTAAAAGACAAAAATAAATATGACTTTACATAAGGAGAGAGAAAGAGTATTTATCTTTGAAAAAATCAACTATTTATTGAAGAGGATGTGGATGTTGATTGATGCATCGTGTGAATACGAAAAAAGGACCTTGAAGGGAGACGAGACATTCATTAGAAGCTAGAAAAAAAAAAATTTACAGTGATTTAGAGAAAAGCAAGAAAGCCTCATTTTCAAAGTGGTAGTCATTGCACAATACTTGATTACAAGAAAAGTCATAGTATTGTATTTACAATTTCAAGTCTTGAAGGGTAACGAGAGTGCAAATTTCCAATTGGAATATGATATGAAATTTCTACATAACTTTATGTGACTGTTTGGGCCCAAAATAATATTGTTGGGCCGAGTGTAAGTTTGTGCTCGGCCCAAAGCCGTTTCAAGAATACTATGGGCTGTCTGGTGATCCCGGGCCATTCAGCAGGGATGGTCGAGTCCTATCATAAGAAGGAGTAGTTCAGATAAGCAAACGGGTCGAGGAAGTCCTAGTGCAATTAGGATTCTCGACCAACAATGAATAAAGCCTAAAAAAGGGGTGAGTTCAAAGTCCTAATGGGGGTAGGGTTGTTCGGAGCAAAGTTGGAACGGAACAAGAAATCACAATCCAGATATGATTTTAATTCAATCTCAAGAAGGAGTTGGTGCTATAAATACAAGACATCATGCAACAATTAAAGACCTTCAATTCAACACATAACTGCCCTGCGCAAAACCTCTCAAACATCTTGAGACTTTTTATTTTCTTTTTCCCGTCGACACATCTTCAGTTTGGATAAACAGCACTGTTGCCATAGAATCAGCCGACCAAGGAGCACTTTCAGTTTGGATAAACAGCACTACGTCGAGGCCGACTGGTTACCTATCCAAGTCTCGGTCGAGAAGGGTTTTCGAATCCTTATTGGCAGAGGTCATCTTATTAGCCTTCTCGGCGAAGTAAGGTGTTACGAGTTACGACATTTGGCGTACTGGACGCCGAGTGATTTTATGATTGGATATTCACAAGTGAGTTTCAGAATTCGGCATTCTGACGGCCGACCCACTTTCACCATCAAGACATACATCACCTTTGAATACTTGTGTTCGTACAGTTTGGTGTCGATTCGACGTGCTTATACTCTTACGAATATAATCACTGTGACTGAACCGGGCGCCGACGATTTGTGAACTTCGCAGAACTAGCAACCTTGTCTTCCGGCTTGAGAATCCAAAGGCCGAGATTTGTTCTTTCCTCGGCCGCAGTCGCAAGATAAAGAAGTCAGCAACGCGCTCAACGCAACATCAACAAATTTTACTCCTCGGCCGAGCTCGACCGAAGAGTTGGCATGCCCTGCATTCAACCGAATGATGTAGTTAGCTTATTAGTTACTTGGCCTGCGCGCCACGTAGGCTTTGTAATTTTTAGGGTCAACATTTTAGCACGCCCGGTTGAACCTTGTGCTGGACTTTCGGAGCTCATGACCATTGAGACATGGTCCGTAAAGAAGAAACAATCATGGGAAAGTAAACAACTGACTTACCAGTGCAAGGCCCTGGGCAAGATTTGTGTCAGGCACAAAATTCGATCATTATTGCGTCACTCGAGGCTATAAGTGCGACACGCCGAGATAAGGAAATTTGTCTCGGCGGACAGCCTCGCAACCCAGAAATTCCCAACCAAACGGCAGGCATTTTTGTTGAAGGAATAGTGGAAGATTGCGACAAAGATGGTGGAGAGGGTTCTGATCCGCCAACTAGGTCGTTTCTTCGAAGACGACTTTATGAACAATATCGACAGGTCGAGCAGTCGATTGGCCAGAAAATGAATGATTTATTAGACGAAATACGAAGCAACAATGATACACAGACTAAGATGCTTGAACTGTTGGTTAGTAAAGCCTTCGAAGATAGCCACGTCGGCCAACCTCGGCAGCCTTCTTTTACGAATGTTCCATTACAAGCCGAGAAAGGATCCGCTCGGCTACAACCAATTGACTTAGAGAAAAGAGGCGGATCAAGCAGTAGATCTGACGGACCTGACTAGGGAGTAGAAACAGTATCCGTCAATATGACCGAGATCCAAAGAATGATCAACTCGGCCCTAAAAAAGTGGCCGAAGTTCCCAAAATTCATCCACCCGTACCCGGCTTATGTAGAAAGGTTCGAATACCCTAGAGGCTTCAAGATCCCAGATTTCAGTCTGTTCGCTGGGGAATCATCCTTATCCTCTTTAGAACATTTCGCTCGGTTCACAACGCAATCTGGGGACGTCAATAGTGACTTCCATAAACTACGGCTATTCAACTTTTCACTGACAGGGTCAGCTTTTGCTTGTACATTAATCTCCCACCAAACTTCGTCCAGAGTTGGGAAAAATTGGTCGAGAAATTCCATGAACAATTCTATCGACCAGGGATGGAAATGTCCGTTTCATCGTTGGTTAGGATGGCTTAAGTTTCAGACGAATCACCGATGGAATACTTAACAAGATTCAAGTCGGCCAGGAATTGGTGTCGAGTACCTCTTCCTGAAGTTGAATTCGTCAGAATTGCCCTAAACAGCCTGGACGTGGAATACAAAAAGAAATTCCTGTGGGCAAATATTCGAGATATGTAAGAACTTGCTCAACAAGTTGAGCAGTATGATTATTTGCTCCGAGAGGAAAAAATATCGAAGTCCTCATCCCAGGGACCACTATACAAGAATCCCACGGTCAGCTACGCATTGGCCAAAAGTGAGAACCCCCAGTATGCCAGTGTGGACGCGGCTGAAATAATGATAGATAAACCATACGTTTGCAAGGCATTAGCTCAGGTAAGTCCCAAAGATGCCAAGACCCGCTCGACCGCTGAGGAGATGAGTAAAACATCGAAAGTTTACACTTTCGATATCACCAAAACCGATGCAATTTTCGACTAGTTATTTGTAGCAAAGATCATTAAACTTCGGCCAGGACATAGTATCCCTAAGGTCGAAGAATTGAGGGGCAAAACATATTGCAAGTACCATAATTCAAACAAGCATGCTACCAATAATTGCGTTGTGTTCTGTGACGCGATTCAAAATTGGATCGAGAAGGGTAAGCTAAAATTCCCAGAAAAACAGATGGCAGTCGACATCAATCCCTTCCCCTCAACAACAATTGGTATGGTGGATGCTCATCTCCCTAAAAACAAAGGAAAAGGAAAGGCTGAATTCATCCCTGTGCAACATGTCCGTAAGCAGAGGTCAACTAAGACTGAAGATTGATTTATTTTCAAATGCACCACCCACAGAGCCTTCAGGGCCGGCCATCGATGAACCCATGTCAGGTTTTAGTTCCGAAGAAACTCATGAATCAATGGTTTTATGCGACCACTGTAAAACACGAGTTGAACCTAAAAAAAGGGCATCTCCGACACCAACTTCCAGCCCACCATCCACGACCGCTACAAAACCGCCAAAGGAACTCAGCGCCGGCCTACGACGCCAAGTGTTTGAGAGACTCGATCCATAGGTACAAGTAAAAGACCCAACCCCAGTCAGACGGCGTCTTGACTTTGACGCACCATTCTATAATGAGGATTTTTACTCGCGCAACTCAAGGAGTTTGGGTTCGTAAGTCGATCGAAAAAACTTCAAACCGCCTAGGCCACGAGACCAATGTTGGTACAGTTACAATTCTCCAACTGGCCTATATATGGCGTTATCTAAGTCTCAAAAACGTCGTCGCTAGCGGATAGATTGCATGGCTCGATGACAAGAAGCGCAGGACAATTCGACTACCCGGTGGTAACCAAAAGAGGCAGTAGGAAGTGGTGATGATCACCCTACCCCGACTATCATGACCGAATTACTTGAGGGAAAAAAGGTAGTTGCTCGCGACTTTAAGACCACCATTGAAGAGTCCGAGAAATGCATCAAGCTCCTTCTTCGGCCTGGGGAAATGAGAGCTCGTCTCGAGCATTTTAGACAAGAAACCGAAAGGAAACTTTTCCCGCTACCACAGCAGGAACCGTTAGTCAAAGTACAACGTAATCTGCACCCTCCATTCCTCGGTGAATCCTTGGAGTACATGCGGGAATTTCATAAGAAATATTCCGCCAATGACTTATACGGACTACCCAAGGCATGTCAGGAAGCCCTCGACCTATCACTAACTTGCCCTGATGTCGAGCAAATTATCCAAAAAACTTTCGATCCAGCAATAAAAGCTAGGTTCCAGTATATACGTAAGGTTCATGTCCTTGGCTTTGAGGTCGACCCATACACAGATATAGACGCCGTCGAATTACCCTTTTCACTCGAAGACCTTTAGCATTTACGATATCATTTCGAAGTTTTCTCGGCCGTATCTTTTTTCGGCCTTACGGCAGATGAGGAAAATTATGTGGCACATTTAGACGCATACCTGGACATAAGGAACGCCCACACCGCCTACGAAGAACGAGCTTGTAAAGTACTACAAGAACGAAATCAATCTTCGGCAGTGAATGTGCTCTAGGAAGATAACCAGAATAGAATAGATTCAGTCTATACGCCTAAGAAGCAGGTTCATGCCGAAGCGCTAAATAGTCCAATTGAAGACATTCCAACGACTGATACTACATCTACTACTTTGGAAGACCACGACCAAGACCCGATGGGTCCCTCAGTCATTGAGCATATGGAGATCAATATGGTCCATGTCATACTAGCTGAGTTTCAACCAAACACCCATCAGTCAAATTTTTTGGATAGGGACGTGGTTGCCAAAGAAGCAACATAAGTGGATTTCGTCGCTACTGACGAAGATGGGGAAGTCAGTAAAGACGACAATCTTCAGGCAGCCTTGGCCGAATTATTTCCCCGCTCCCCCTTTGTTAATCTCCAACATCTGAAGCCGTTATACGTCATGTGATAGGCGCATATTCATGCGACTTAATTAGCTTGTTCTCGTGCATTTATGTTGTGTTTACTTATCTATTTCAGTGTTTAAGGCCACTTTTGTGTATTTTCAGATTATAAGGCCAAAGTGTGCAAGAAGATGCAAATTGGAGTCTTTTGGAGCGAAAGAGGAATGAATGAGTTGAAGACTTGAAGAAACGACGAATTCCTACGCCAACGATGAATTCTTACCAAAACGAAGAATCCTACTCAAACAAGGCTTCCTATTTTAGGAAAGTTGACCCTAAGTTTCCCGTTTTGGTAACCTTTCCTAATCTTAAACGTCCGCATTTTCTAGCCACTTTGAAGTCCTTGTAGGCGCTTTAGGACACAAAACCAAGGCCCTAGCCGCACCCTTTAATCTTTCCCCCTTTAATTTCTGATTTAATTCCCTAATTCTAGCAGCCTTTGAATTAACTTTAATTTAATTTTAATAAGCTAGGGTTTATTTTCTAAAACCCTACACATTTTTACTCCCCTAGCCGCACATTATTCTTCATATATCCCATAATTCATTCAGCCGCAATTTTGGACCATTCTCCCTTAATCCATTCCATTTCAGCCGTGGCCCCCATTTAATTATCACCCTAATTCCATTCCATCCGCAATATCCCATTCATTCCATATTTTATTCATCACTTTTCCCATTTTAATTATCAATCCGTCCACACCTACCATATAACCCTAATAAACCAAAACAGTTTTAATCCGTAGGACCATCCCATTTTAGTTTTCTGACCTTTGCCGTGCATTCCATGAAAATGCACCCAAATTCCCTACAAGCCGTGGCCCCCCCCCCCCCCCCCCCCCCACATTTATCATTCACCCTAATAACCTAAACCAGATTCCATTATTCTCTAGCCGCAATTCCCATTCATGCATTTTTATTTTTTATTCAGCCACCATTCCATTACTCTAAACCTAACATTCCAAAACAGCCGCAAGACATCCATCCCATTTTTATCAACAGCCGCATCATTCATCCATCTTCACACAGCCATTTTTCTTCCCATTAAAAACCCAATCACACACAGCAACCAGCCGTGCATCCCATCACAAAAAGCCTAACAGCCGCAGCCATTCCACACTTTTTCCAGCCTGCCGCATCACCACCATCCATTCTCCCTCCATTACAAACCTTCCTCCACCTTCCCATAACCTTGCCGCACCACCAAACCTCCCTAAATCCATCCCCAACCCAAAACAACATCCAGAAATTCCCAAAAACCTCACTGCTGCAGCAAGGAGAAGAGGAAAGAGGAGCTTCGACGCGCAGAAATTCAAGTGGATTCGTTGGGCGTTTTAGGTGTAATCAATCCTTTGTGCTTTATGTTTAAATTCAATTGTATTTCTCTTTTTGCGAACATGAGAGGCTAAATCCCCCTAGTTAGCTAGGGGGTGATTCGAAACCATGTTTATGCTTGCAATATGAATTGATTACTGTTGGTTGGAATTTCATGAATGTTGGATTCAATTCATTTAACTGTTTGATTGATAACTTGTTTGTGTATGTTTATTGAGAGTGCACGCTTAATGTTCATGCATAAATTTGACGCTAGAATATAAGTGAGTTTCACCTAATAGTTACGAACTTATATTCACAAGTAGTGGAGGTTGCTTATAAACAATCGCGTTAATTGAATTCCTGGCAAGAGTATCATGCTTTTCATAGTTACAAATGCCTTGTCGATGCTTATAATTTCCAAAGAACGTAATGATTCTAACTTGTATCTTTATCATGCTGTTCATATAGAGAACTTGTTAGGAATAATTTGTTTGCGATGCATATTCATCCAATTCAATGATTCTAGGGAAATTTGAAGGTTAATTTAAGCGGACCTAATTAACTTGGAGTGTCGAGTTCCATAATTCATCGAAAGACCAACTGAAAATCAAAGTGTATGCAAGTGTGACATGTGTGGAGAAGAACCTTCTAGCTAGCATTCATTCCATATTTCATCACATTCATATTTAAATTCTGCCTTTAAATTACAATTTGTGCATTTAATTTAATTTCGTCAAAACCACAATCCCCCTTTACCTTAGTGTCTAATTTAGTTAGAAAGTGTCTTAGTTTGTGTTTATAAGTGTTTTGTATTCTTTGAGTCTTTTGATTTGTTTTAGTGTTTATTGTCTAGTTTTGCATTCTTTGAGTCTAGTTTAGTGTTTTTAACGTTTGTTTTACGTTGTTGAGTCAGTGTCCAAGTGATTTAGTAATCCCTCCTAATCCCCGGTCTAGAACGATCCCTACTTGCATCTTTACTACAATTGTCACAAGAGGGTTTTAATTTGTGTGCTTACTTAGTCAGCATCATCATGGCTCATATTAAAGGATATCCCATTCCAAAGTGTTTGTCGACTGTGGAGCCACAGTCAACATCATGCCGATTTCCATCATGAAGGCATTACACCGTTCCAATGACGAGCTTATCCCGTCAGGGATATTGATGAGCAGCTTCATCGGCGACAAGTCTCAAACCAAAGGAGTGCTCCCGTTAGAAGTCAGCGTTGCCAGTCGTAACCACATAATGACATTCTTTATAATTGACTTAAAGATTGACTATAATGCATTGCTCGGCTGCGATTGGATCCATCAAACAAGTTGCATTCCTTCAGCACTATACCAAGTTCTCATCTTTTAGGACAGCAAATCGGTCGTAGTGCACCCAGCCGATAATCAGCCATTTGAGACCGTTAGAAGTCAAGCTCGCTATTATGACGATCATGTTAGCTATATCACCCTCCAAGGCTTTAACGAGGATGGACGGTCGACCAGAATTTCGATTCAGAAAACTATCGAGGTAGGCGCCGAGACTGTACAATAGGATTCGACGAGACTCGGCTTGGCAGATCTAATTGCCAATGCCGATGACTGACGCTGCCAAATAAGAAAGGCGTCAGGCCGCGGTTTCGTCGACCATGGAACGTCTGCTGGCCCATTGGTACGCTATTGCCAAGCAACCACATTCAGGCATAAACTTAATCGAATTTTTGGCCGAAACAGATAACGGCCCCGTTCTATCATTCGACAAAGTTCAAGCTACACCGGCCGAACTCGAAGACAATCGGCCCCAGGTTAAGGACCCATTGGAAGAAATCAATGTTGGCATAACCGATGAGCCTTGACCATTGTTTATCAGTGTGTTATTACCACCTTCTATGAAAGTCGAGCTTTGTAAATTGCTTCATGAATTTAAAGATTGTTTCGTGTGAAATTATCATGAGATACCAGGCCTTAACCGAAACCTCGTCAAACATGAGTTACGCATCAAATAGGGATGTAAGCCTTTCCGACAACCCCCACGTCGGTTCTCGATCGAAGTACAACTCGGCATAAAGGACGAATTAGTTTAGCTTTTGAAAGCTGGGTTTATTTGGACCGCTCGGTACGTCAAATGGTTGGCCAATATCGTCCCAGTGTTAAAGAAAAATGGAGCCCTCCGCATTTGCATCGATTTTCGTAACTTAAATCTGGCCACTCCCAAGGATAAATACACAATGCTAATCTCGGATTTACTAATTGATGCCGCAGCCAATCATGAAATGTTGTCCTTCATGGACAGCCATGCCGTTTACAACCAGATCTTTATCGCTGAGGCTGACATCCACAAGACGGTCTTCCGTTGCCCGAGGGCACTTGGTACCTACGAATGGGTTGTCATGCCATTCGGCCTCAAGAACGCCAGCGCCACATACCAGCGAGCCATGAATACAATATTCCATGACTTGATCGGTATGGTCGTAGAAGTTTATATCGATGATGTGGTGGTGAAATCGAAAAGTCGCCGAACACACCTGGATGATATTCGGCAAACATTCCTTCGCATGCGACAACATAATCTCAAAATGAACCCGGCCAAATGTGCCTTCGGTGTATCGACTGGTAATTTTTTGGGTTTTTTGGTGCACCATAGTGGCATTAAGGTTGACGAAAATACAGCTCACACAATCATTAGCGCTTTGCCCCCGACGACCAAGAAGCAACTCCAATCATTGCTCGGGAAAATAAATTTTCTTCGCCGTTTCATCACTAATTCGGCAGGCAAAATGAAAGCATGCTCTACGCTCCTTAAACTTAAGGACTCTGACAAGTTTGAGTGGCACGAAGAACACCAAACGGCTTTTATGCAAATCAAGGTTTCCCTTACCACACCACCAGTACTAATTCCACCTTGTAGCGGTAAGCCTTTCAAATTATACATTTCAGCAGCCGCTGAATCCATCGGTTGTCTTCTCGCGTAAGATAACGATGGTGGGCATGAACAAGCTATCTTTTATCTCAACCGCAATCTGAATTCGCCGGAGCTCAATTATTCACCCGTCGAGAAACTTTGCTTAGCTCTGTTTTTTGCCGCATCAAAACTTCGGCACTACATGCTCCCATCAGTTACGCAGGTCATTGCCCAAACAGATGTTATTCTTTACATGCTCACTCTGCTTATCGTCAAAGGTCGAATTGGGAAATGGATAATGGCTTTATCAGAGTTCAGTTTGCAGTACGTACCCTAAAAGGCCGTCAAAGGCCAAGCCCTAGCCGATTTTTTGGCCCAACACCCGTCTCCTTATGGCTTTGCGGGCAGCGACGTTGACATCGACTTAATAACAACACCCGACAACCACTGGACGATGCATTTTGATGGTTCCAGCATTTTGACCTCGGCTGGTGTTGGTATTGCCATTCAATCCCCCGACCACTACCGCTGGTATTTTTCTCTCAAGTTAGATTTCGGTTGTACGAACAATCAAGCCGAGTATGAAGCCCTTATCATCGGCCTTCACGTTTTGCACGATTTAAGAGCAACCCATGTCCTCGTCCTTGATGATTCTGAACTGGTGATTAACCAATTCAACGACGTTTTCTGTTGCATGAGTTGTACTCTGGCGCCCTATCACATGGTCATCACTTATTTGGCCGAGTCGTTTGAATGAATTACATTTAAGCACATTTCGCGTATTCGGAACACTGACACCAACGAACTCGCCCAAATCACCTCTGAAGCACAACTCACGGGGGGCAAGCTAGGCCGGGTAACACCCATAGTCCTGCGATCGTACCCAGCCTTAGTCAATCAGTAAACTCTCCAGCGCAATCACGTGATACGTACGAGGGTGATGTCGTTACCATCGTTACTAAAGCGGGGAGACCCCTTAGAAGTATGTGCCGTCGAGACACTACCAGACGATTGGAGAAAGACGATTCTACGATATCTCGATAACCCCAACAGGAAACACGACTGGAAAACGAAGGTCCACGCCACGAATTACGTGTCATACCAGAATGAATTATACCGAAAGGGTGAGGATGGGTTACTATTACTATGCCTCGACCCACATGAGGCTGTCCAAGCAATGGCCGAAGTACATGAAGGAATTTATGGAGCTCACCAATCAGGACGCAAAATACGCTGGTTGCTCCGACGACACGGCTACTTTTGGCCAAGTATATTAAAGGATTGCATCGAATACGCACGGGAATGCATACCGTGCCAGATTCATGGACCAGTGCAGAGAGCCCCGACCAAATTACTCCACTTAGTTACTAAATCATGGTCGTTCAGGGGATGGGCAATGGACGTAATCGACAAAATCACACCGTCTTCTGGAGCGGCAAAACACGCATGGATAATAGTGGCAACTGACTACTTCACTAAGTGGGTCGAGGTAAAATCATACGCTGAATTAACAGCCAAAGAAGTGTGCAGTTTTGTAGAGGAAAATATTGTGACCAGATTCGGCATGCCAGAAACGATCATAACCGACAATGGCACAATCTTCACAGTCGATAGGTTTAGGGAATACACGGCGAGTTTGAATATCCGACTTGAGTAGTCTACGTCGTATTACCCAAAAGCGAACGGGCAAACCGAAGCAAGCAATAAGGTATTAATCGGCATTCTTGAAAAAACGGTAAGAGAGAGGCATGGGATGTGGCATTTAAAGTTAAATGAAGCATTATGGGCCTACCAAACTTCATCCCGGTCGGCCACCAGAAAAACTCCTTACGCGTTAACTTACGGACACGATCCTATGTTACCAGTCGAACTAAGTATAAACTCATTACGAGTGATCGAGCAGAGTAGTTTGTTTAGTGCCGAATACAGTCAAGCCATGCAACAAGAGTTAGAAGACTTAGAAGAAATTCAGATTGACGTGTGTAATTTATTAGTAGCACAGAAGAAAATTGTCGAGCGAGCTTATAATCAACGTGTCAAATAAAAAACATTCGGCGAAGGAGAATTGGTTTGGCAAACTGTGTTGCCTGTATGGATTAAAGACCCCAGGTTCGGCAATGGGGCATATCATCTTAGAGACCGGACCGGTTTAATTCACAAATTGCCAATCAATGGGAAATTTTTAAAGAAGGTCACGTGGGAAATGCAAGAATGAATATCATTGTATTAAATTCATAAAAAAGATGAACAGATACATTTAAAAGGCTCCTAAAAATTCTAAGGGGTCGAAGGGAGGAAAGTCTCGAGAACAGCCTTCAACTCCAGCCACCTTACTTCGCTCAAAATTAATTCAGCGTGCCTCGTCTTCTTATTGAGTTGCAGTTGCTGGATGTGCTTGACGCCAGCAGCGAAGGTCATAAGCCGAGCCTTATTCGCCTCAAAGTCCCTCTCAAGCTCTGAAGCAGCAACTGACCTTTGTTGTTGAAGCTCAGCGATTTGACGCTGAAGCTCAGAAATTTGGCGATCAAACTCAGTCAGCTGCGCCTTCTTCGTTTTTATGGCCTCCACTTCTGACCAACTGGCTTCATGCGTAAGCTTGGTCGTCTTCAGGTCGTCCTCGGCCCGTAAAGCTTGTTCGAAAATGGTGAAGTGTTGCCGAGTCCGCTCCAGAAGGTCAGATAGATAAACGATATTCTCCGTGCTCAGGAAACTGCCATTTGCAAGGTCGTTCAGGCACTTCCCAACGAAGTCAAGACCCTTGCATTGGAGGACCTGAGAGGCAGAGAGGGATAGAAGTTCCTATAGCCTAACAAAAGCTTGGACCTTGGCCACGGCTTCCATTGGTTCGGCAAGGGCAGCAGAGGAACCAGCCGCGCCCGTGGTGCTCTGAAGAAGAGCATCGAGCTCGACCTCCCACGAAGGCTGCACAAAAAAGAAAAATTTGTAAGCAAAAGGAAAATTACAAAGAATGCATAACAGAGGGAATGTGTTTATAGACTTGCCGAGAGGAGACTTCGACCATGTCAATCTGGTTCATTGCTTGAACCTAGAGAACTTAATGGCCGAGCCCAGTGCCTAAAACCGTTTCTCAATTCAGGCGACCGATGGAGGTTATCTACATTTGATGGCCACTGAGGTGGCCAGGAAATATAGACAACATCCTTCGGCGCATAAAATTGTCGATGAAATGAACGTTCGGGCATCTGACATTTAATATTTTCCTGGGTTCAGATGCGTCATAGTAAAATTAATAAAGAAAGGGGAGTGAGCCGTACAAAAGCCGAGGTAACTTCTTGTGGAGGAATGTTGAGGTTTTCATATTGGGGGTGAAGTGGCGTTTCTGCCGTCGCCTCAAGCTCGACCAGGGGCCTCTTCCCACGATCGGCCATTGGAGGATTTGGTTGAGTAGCCATCTCGACCACAGGAGGAAGATTGGCGGAAATATGTCTGGTTGGTCAAGGGCGACTCGATAGCGGGATTTTGTCACCCTTGTCTCTTTCATCATCCTAAAATAAAAGCCGTTAGGATTGCAAACTTGGTAAAATGAAGAAGGATCGTTAGCGACATAGTTATACCTCTTCCAAGATTACCGTCGCCTGTTTCTTCGGAGAATTCGTCTCGACGGGTGAGGTTATCTTCTCCAGGACAGGTGCAGCCGTTGGCCCCAGGACTACAGGCCCCTTGACCAGCGGAGTTGTCCCTAGATCAGCCACGACCCTAGGGACAAATCGGGTTGCTTGGCAAGATGCCGTTGGTCGTTCTTTTGTTGTGGCCGAGACGACCAGGGCAGGGGGAGAGTTGCTTGTTGCGTTTATCCTAGTAGTATGATTGGAAATCAAGTGGATCTCCTATTCGCCTTTTTTCGCCAAGCTCTTGATGCCTTTTGAGCGTCAGGGAGCTTCGCGGACCACTTCAGCTTCCGGGCGAAGCCATTTGCCTTATGAAGGTTGCACGGCGGTTTTACTCCTCTTAGAGAGAGCAGATTTCATCTTGGCCGCAACCGCGGCGATCACGTCCGCTTTCTTCAACGACCGACCATCTGAGAAAATAAGATCGCATTAGAAAGAGGTAGTGACAATTGAAAAGAGAAATAGAAAAAAAGGTAGCTGTCTACCTTGGGTCGGCTCTTTGGATTAGGAGGCAGAGATTCTCCTTGGTTGATCATCGAAAATTTTGTCAGTGATATTTTCAACCGCAACCCTAAAGAAAGCTCCAGTGTATTCTACCCACCAGTCACCGAAAGTGTCTGTGCCGAGAGATTCGGGGAAAGTTAGTCGGAGACGAAATGTTTTGCACCGATCCTGAAACTATTTCTCGGAGTCTCTGATTCCCTCTTTGATGAGCCAGAAAGACGTTCTCGGCTGAGGAGGGAACGAGAATTGAGTAGAGAGACTGGAGAACCTTGAAGGTATCCAAGTTGTAGACTTCCCAACTCGTTCGGCGAGGATCACAACCCAGGGGAAGGTTGCGTGCTAGCACGATCGACCCTCAATTCTGGCGGAGGGCAGCATCTTTACTTTCATCCCAGGCTGATGATGGAAGCCTGATAGAGCAAGGGTGCTCTCGATGATGACACACTAAAAATACGTCGTCGGAGAAGACTTCTAGGCCGAAGAGGTACTTAAAGATTTCTTCGACTTGGTGAGGGGTCGGTGGCCGAAAGAGGTAATAAGGTGAAAGGTAGAGATATCTGGCCGAAGTGTGGTAAAATAGACTTGCAACTAGAGTTGGAAGACCTAGAGGGGACCATTCTGGTTTGGGTCAACTTTTCCAATAGTCGCCTCGGCCAAGCAGTGGAGAAGATTGGCGAGAACGACCGAGCTAAGCGCCAGGGTGTGACCACTAGTCAGGGCCTCGGCCACCGGCATGTTCTCGACCAAACAATTGTTCGACCGGGTACAACAAATGAATTTGTTGTACCAATAGAGTAAGAAGGCTTCATGTTCTCCCTTCCTAAGACTTTCCTTGCCTTGGCCAGCGAAGTGGAGGATGTGGGTGTTGTAGTTGAAGAAGTTCTTGTGTAGCTTCTGAACCTCTTCTTTCGAAGGCTTTCGACCATCTCAACTCAGTGTTTCGACGGTTCGATCTTCTAAAAGCGCCTTAAGGTCGAGATTCGACAGGTGCCCAAAGAGAACGGCATCTATCGGGATGCCAGATAGAGGAGTCCCAAGAATGGCCAAGCCGTCAAGAATGGTAGGGCTGAGAGGGCCAAAAGGAAGGACCATAGTGTTGGTGGCCGAGCACTAGAGACTCAGCGTTGCCATGAGGAGTTCTTTATCCATGGTTAGCTCCATGGGCGAAAGCTTGATGGCATCATAGATACCAAAAGTCTTCCACTCTTGGCCGAAGAAGTTTTCCATTCGAACGACCCAAGCCACCCAGTTGGCATTGGTCGTGGGCAAGTCCTTGGGGCCTCGATAGGTCCCATTTTGACCAGTCAAACCCTTGCAGCAAGGGTGTTAAGCAGTGAACTTTGAAGAGGGTGGTGATAGACGAAGGAACTACATCCTTATGGAGTGGCCCCAAGATTTGGTGGGTAATGCTCAGGTCACCCTCGAAACGCAGAGTTTTGATGGCGCTCCGATCGATGAAGCTCTTGCATTTGCTGCATTCGTCGCTGAGCTTGGAAACGAAGGTGCTGGAAGTCATTTTAGAGTGCCTGGAAGGGTTTGGAAGAATGCTTGGGAGGATTTCTGGGGTAAGAATTTGTTTTCTGGGATTTAGGAAGCAAAATGGCTGAGAGAGTCTTCGAAGGTTTCTGGAAACGTGAATGCAAATGAAGGAAATTCAGGTATTTATAGGCATTTCAGAAAAAAGATCAAATGTTTGGTATTTAGAGGCGCTAGATTTTTGAATTTGAGGGAAAAATCGACCGGGAAATGGCCAATCATTTTGGATATCTCGGGAATCTCCAAGGATAAGATCGAGGTTTTCGGGGATTTGGGACGCACGATTGCTTGCGGCGGCGGATTTAATGCATTGATAAGGAAGAGACGTTTCGACGGGCGCACGTTTTCGAGGGCCATGATTGAGAGTTGTTAGGTTTATCGGAGAATCAACATGTGGCAGGACGTTGAGAATAACAAAGATCGTGCAATCATATTCCATAAATGTGCATGGTGATGGTTATCGAGAACAGTTAAGTCTAAAAGCAAAAGATGTTTTCGCTTCTTCGAGGTCGAGATTAGACCGAAGGTTAGCAGTCGACGACTTCAGAAGCGAAGGGGCAATGTTTGGGCCCAAAATAATATTGTTGGGTTGAGTGTAGGTTTGTGCTCGACCCAAAGCCATTTCAAGAATACTATGGGCTGTCCAATGATCCCAGGCCATTCAGCAGGGATGGTTGAGTCCTATCACAAGAAGAAGTAGTTCAGATAAGCAAAAGGGTCGAGAAAGTCCTAGTGCAATTAGGATTCTCGACCAACAATGAATAAAGCCTCAAAAAGGGGTGAGTTCAAAGTCTTAATGGGGGTAGGTTTGTTCGGAGCAAAGTTGGAACGGAACAAGAAATCCCAATGCATATATGATTTTAATTCGATCTCAAGAAGGAGTTGGTGCTATAAATACAAGACATCATGCAACAATTGAGGACCTTCAATTCAACACACAAATGCCCTGCGTAAAACCTCTCAAACATCTTGAGACTTTTTATTTTCTTTTTCCCGCCGAGACATCTTCAGTTTGGATAAACAGCATTGTGGAGGCAATTGGCTAACATCTTCAGTTTGGATAAACAGCACTGTTGCCGTAGAATCAGCCGACCGATGAGCACCTTCAGTTTGGATAAACAACAATGCGTCAAAGCTGACTGGTTACCTATCCCAGTCTCGATCGAGAAGGGTTTTCGAATCCTTATTGGCAGAGGTCATCTTATTAGCCTTCTCGGCGAAGTAAGGTGTTACGAGTTACGAATTCGGCGTACTGGACGCCGAGTGATTTTATGATTGGATACTCACAAGTGAGTTTTAGAGTTCGGCATTTTGACGGCCGAACCACTTTCACCATCAAGACATACATCACATTTGAATACTTGTGTCCGTACGGTCTGATGTCGATTCGACGTGCTTATACTCTTATGAATATAATCACTGTGACCGAATCGGGCGCCAACAATTTGTGAACTTCGCATAACTAGTAGCCTTGTCTTTAGGCTCGAGAATCCAAAGGCCGAGATTTGTTCATTCCTCAGCCGCAGTCGCAAAATAAAGAAGTCAGCAACGCGCTCAACGCAACATCGACAAATTTTACTCCTCGGCCGAGCTCGACCGACGAGTTGGCACACCCCGCATTCAACCGAATGACGTAGTTAGCTTATTAGTTACTAGGCTTGCACGCCATGTAGGCTTTGTAATTTTTAGGGTCAACAGTGACAAAGAAAAAAGTCTAAGTTTCTAAGTGGTAGGGCTTCCAATTGATGTGAGTTTGTGGAGAAATGAAGAGGAAGATGAATATTGATGTTGATATGAGTTAGTGAACAATAGAACAAGTTGCTTCTCCTTTGGCCCTCTAACATGATATCACGGAAAACAAGTTGTTACTAATAAATGTATCTGACTGGTGGACTTAGACGTGCACGGTACCATTTTTGATAACTAGAGAAGATGAACAGTGTCATGACAAAATTTATCCAAAGTAGACCCAAAGGAAAGACTTAGGAACTTCATATGCAGTGGGATAAAATCTTAAGCGAATTTCCTTACCTATCTTATAGTCATTAAGTAAAATATGTATGCATATTTCTAGATGCTGACACACCAATTTACTTAATATTAACTCCTTTCAAATACCCATTTGCAGAAACGCAAATCTCTCTTGCATGCTCGTTGTAATGCTTATTAGTGCATATCTAATCTCTTATATATATATATATATATATATATATAACTTTTTGTGATCCATTTTTTCATCACTATGCCAAAATCTCTTTAGAATTTGCAATTTATCTATTTGGTTAGGGTAAAAAAAAACTTAGAGTTTCATTTAAACTCGAAAATCTAGAATTCGGAAAGCAATTTTCTCTTGTTAGGCAACTTGTAGCGATAGCAAAGGAAAATTGCACAGGAAAAAAGTGGAAATTGGTGATGAAGATCTTATTTTAATTTCGTCAATGCATTGCGGGGAAATCTTGCGACCACCAAACGTTACGATTAGAACGCCAAATTTCATGATTAAACGTAATAAGGGTTTGCATCGTTCACTCTGTTAACTCTTTAATCTTCGACGGGATTTTCAACTCGTGCATCATCTTTTTGCTTTGTTCTAGGCCAAAGCCTACTCTTTCCTTTCTTGAATTATTTTAGCTTTGCGGGTATACTCTTTAGGTCAATTGTGAATTTTGCTAGTTATTTTTATTTTCTGATGGCCATATGTTTGTTTGTTTGTTTTTTTTTCTTCTTCCAATTGAGTTGTGTATTGGTTGGATCTGTAACATTTTTTTTTTTTATGGATTTTGGTGTTAGTTCCTTGTTATAGATGTCGTGGAGCAAAAAACAATCCCAAAAATTGTGGAGGTGACACACGGATTTTTGGAGAAGAAGGACAAAATTATCCTCGAGGCACATTGGGATTCCCACACACATGCAACGGACAATAGTGGCTCAATCATGGAAGAGTCAAAGGTGATCAATATGGTATTTATTCAAATCCTTCTCATCACTCCTCATCAATCCCTTATTGATTTTATTCTAAAGGTAACTCTCAAAACTTCCTATTTAATTTAGGGATAATTGTCATGTTAATTGCAAGATATTATTTCACAAAATATCTTGTAATTATTCTTCAATTACCACCATATATGGCTAGCCACTCCTCACACTATGGGCCGGTCACTCCTCACCCTATGGGTCGGCCACTCCCTATAAATAGTCTTATTATCCCACTAAAAAGGAAGTCATTTACTACCCACAAACTCCTAAACACATTCTTTCATAATTCTAACTTTGGCATTGGAGATTCTTTAGTTAAATCCCCCTATTCATCGTGGGTGCATGAGGCTTTTGGCCTTAGTCTTAGGTGTTATTATTTTGCAGGTGCATTTTCGTCAAAGAAGAAGATGGTTGAAATTTGCATCCACAAATTGGTGCTTTCATTGAGAGTTTGATTCACATGCTCAAAGAAGACTCTCGCATTCAAAGTTTCACGTTTCACATTCATAAGTAAATTTTTCATACGTTCTTACTCCTAGAATTTTTTAATTCTTTGAATAGACATAAGAGAAAAATACAATGGTGAGAAATTTGGAAACCACGACGAACGAAACTTCTTACGTTCAAAGATCCAGATCAAATGATGGAAATTACGATGTAGCCCTACCACGATGATCCACGAAGCTTAACGCGGCGGCAAAAGAGTAACTTTACCACCACGGAATACCACCACGATAACCAAGGTAACCCCTGTTGCAGTAGGGAATGAGACAACTCCATGACAGCAATGCCACGAAGCAACATTAGCTATGTCACATCCCGGCCTGGGCCCCCACCACATCCCGGGCTCAACTCCACCGTAGCACGATATTGTTAGTTTTGGGCCCCGACCATGCCCTCAAGGTTTTGTTTCTGGGAACTCACACAAGAACTTCCCGATGGGTCACCTATCTTGGGATTGCTCTCGCATGAACTCACTTAAATTCAGAGTTCCCATAGAACCCGAAGCCAGTGAGCTCCCAAAAGGCCTCGTGCTAGGTAGAGATGGAAATATAAATATAAGGCTTACAAGATCCACTCCCCTAGGCGATGTGGGATCTTACAATCCACCCCCCTTAGGGGCTCGACGTCCTCGTCGGTACACCACGGCCAGGGTTAGGCTCTGACACCAAATTGTCATATCTCGGCCCAAGCCCCCACCACATTCCTGGCTCGACTCCACTGTAGCACGATATTGTCCGCTTTGGGCCCCGACCACACCCACACAATTTTCTTTTTGGGAACTCACACGAGAACTTCCCAATGAGTCACTCATCCTGGGATTGCTCTCGCGCGAACTCGCTTAACTTCAGAGTTCTCATGGAACCCGAAGCCAGTGAGCTCCCAAAAGGCCTCGTGCTAGGTAGAGATAGGAATATACATATAAGGCTTACATGATCCATTCCCCTGGGCGATGTAGGATCTTACAAGCTGCCACTTTATAGTAACGAGCCCAGACCTGTGCCATAAGGCAGCCTAGATACAGTAGGCCCAAGACGTTGCCATAGCAGTTGAGTTCCAAAGCACGGCCCAAACAGCTGTGGTAACGGCAAATGGAGCAGCCCAACACTAGAGGGCCCAATGCACCCTCTGCCTAATGCCAAACAGGCCAAATCACACCACACCCACACACCCCGCACATGACTTGGCCCCATTTCCGTGGCTCAACCAGCTTGCATGGTCCACCTAGTGATCCCAATCGATCCAAGGCCAGTTCAATCATCCCAGCTTCAGATTTCTGGATCGATGATTGAACCAGAGGTATTTTCACCCTGATTTTCTACAGATTTGACATATCTCAACTCAAATCTCGCACTTGGAGTCCATTGCACTTCCACTACTCAAGGAGACGCATATCGTCTAAGCTTTTCCATCTCAAATGGCGAACAACACTTGTCTCAACAAGTCATAAAGTTGACAAGCGCCCTCGCGCATTAGACAACCTTAGTGAATCAGCTCTTGCAGTGCACAAAGATTCAGCGTGCCCCAGACGAGGTGTCCCGAAGCAAGACATGTGCAAACGAAGATCCTTTCCAGCAGCATCCCAACAAGCAGCCTCTCGACCAGCCACGAACCGAAAGTTCTAGTAGTGTACACTCCTGTCTGGGCCCTCGAGAAAATGTATACTCTCGCCATAGCATGCGAATAAGCATGCACTCCCAGTTAGGCCCCTGGACGAGCATACGCTCACAGTTGAGACCACATTCTGATAATCAACATGGACAACCTTCCAGACGAAGTGTTCATTCGCGACTAGGCCCACAAAGAGCATATTCCACCTCACATAGGAGTAAGCAGCACAGAGGACGGATAGAAATAGTCACTCAATCCAGCTTAAGTTCAATCGGCAGCCTGCAAGTAATCGGCTCCTTGCCATGAACATACCACATGCACCGTAACCACGACATAAACGAGTTGAGCATAGCGATGAGCAGCCTAGACTAACAGGTCACGACTAGGAGCAACCAGAAGCTCTGCTACCCCGACAGAGGTAAATTTAGAAAGAAGTTGAAAGACTCTTGACTGAACGATTGTGCGATTTCCAACTTAACAAAGCTACTGACGAAGCGTTCCAATGATACTTGACTAACATAAATGGGTCACCTTTTATTGATAAGATCGAGCAGACAGAACCATCCCACATACACTGGCGGATACAAAGATTATTTATGCTTTAACATATGCAGTAACTCAGCCTAATCGCAGCCCGGGGGGCAAATGGATACCAGAAGGACACACTAGTTCAACCACAAAGAACCAGGGACATATCTTATTTTCATCACTCTACACGATTCAATACTGAAGCATCACATCACCAGTAGCTGAAGACCACAGACCTAATGGTCCAATTCCTCCTGATGCACACAAGTTCACCCCGGCTTCACGCTTACAGTTGTGCTTACCTGCTTCACGACACTCGGCCACCCTTGATTTGTCACCATGGCTCATAACTATGCCAGTCTTACACCACGGCTTCTAGCCGTGCCGATCTTGCCATGCGGCTCCTAACTATGCTAACCAAGCCCACGATACTTCATACTTCAAAGCATTCAACGACGAAGTAGAACACAAGGCTCTACTAGTAGCCCTTGCTAGCGAAAGACTTAGCTATAAATAGGCTTCCAATCCATTCAAATTCTAAGCTGACCACCAACCAAGCCTCAAATGAACACACGATGAAACATCTAAGGATGGAATAATACTTGGAGAAGGTCTGGGAGCAGCTCACTGCGTTTCTTACTTATACCCTTACGCGGGTTCCATAAGCTGTTCGAAGTCTCATGTAGATTGTTGGACAAGACTTCACAGGCTGAGGATTGTTTCAGTGGTCTAGCAGTCCAGTTTCATAACAATGACTTTCAAGCTTTCCAGTGGAGAGGGTAAACCAATCCCCCGACACCCATCTGGGTAAACTCTCTAGTGTGATAGGGTAATCTAATTGCACTCAGTAAACCAATCCCCGACACCTGCAACAACCCGTCCCTATTATTTTTACGGATTTTGAATCAGGATGGCATTTATATAATTTCACAAAAATTGGGATATTTTATTTTGAAAATTGCTTTTTGGGATTGATTGGTGAGCCATGTAGGGCCCACCCTGAAGCTTTTGTCCCCCGGTCTCTCTTTTCTTTTCTCTCTTCTCTCCCTGTAACCTTCTCTCTCTCTCTCTCTCTCTCTCTCTCTTTATCAACTCTTACTCTCGGATCTCTCTCACTCTCACAGAACCCTCTCTCTCTCTCCCCGATTACACTCAACCACCCACACACCCAAGTTGAAAAATGAACAGCGATGACGGTGTCACCATCACCATCGGTGTCAACCCTCTTCCTCCCTCATCTCTGTGAAACACGAGACACCCATAGTCCATCCAAAACTCCTCTGGTGAGCAATGGTGTTCGAGCTCAAAGTCCGGCCATCTTTCGTCATTCCACGATAAAGCGAAGGCAATAAATCACTCATTCTCATCTCTAGTTCATTTTGGTACTTAGTTCATATGTTAAATCATCAAATCACCACCGACCGGAACTTGGGAGGCTCCGGCCTTAGTTCTCAACGAGAAACGAGTTATTCAACCCAGACCTGGAGCCCAAGCCATTTAGCCCAGAGCTTTGGGCCGGGCCTTCAAGCACAACCCATTTGTAGACCCAAACATGGACCCCATAACCCACTAAACCCAGGCCCTTCGGGCCGTTACCAACATCGGGCCTTTGGCCTGCTAAACTTTAAACTCAACCCTTTCGAACTAAGCCATTGGGGCTGTGTACTATTGGGCCTTCGGGCCGTTGCATCTGAACCCAAACCCATTGAAACCCCAACCCAACACCCTATTGGACCCCAGGCCTTTGGGCCACAGAACCAACCCACTGACCCTCGGCCCTACCCCAAACCAAACCCTAGGCCCGATAACCTAACGGTCTATTAACTGGCCAGTTGACTTGGCCCATGACCTGACACGGTTGACCCGACCAGCTGATTCAGACCCGTTGACCGTTGACTTTCGGTCAATGCTGACCGTTAACCGTTTACTTTGACCCATCAACGTTGACTTTTGTTGACTTTTTCGGGTTTCGATCGGGACCCCTCCTAGGCTAATTTCGACGCCTTGGTAATGTCCGTTTTCTGAAATTTAGTCCTTTGAGTAGAGTTTTATTAATTGCACCCTTTATGTGCTTAGGTACGATTATTAACAGCGATTCCGTTCTTCCTTTTTCGTACGGTTCTTCGACGACGGAGTATCTGTGAGTGGACCCCTTTAAAATAAATGTTTTAATAGTAGAAATGCACACATGAAAAACATGATTTAATGGTTATGTTTTATGAGTAAATTAGATTTACACTTTATGATTATCGTGCTTTACTGAGAATATATGATGGATGACGAAATGTTATGAAAATATTTTTTGAGATATATGTACTTATGTTGGAAATATTATATTCAATGTTTTGTCTGTATCTAGTGGTCATTGTTCTGCCTACGGGCGATGATACTTATATTAGCTTCGGCCGGGTGTGTGTAGGTGCCTACGGGTGGAAGATATTTATATTAGCTTCGGCTGGGCATGTGTAGATGGCTTCGGCTAGAGGAGTTCTATAAGCCTTCGGGCAAATTTAGCACACTATATATGATACATGTTTATTGAAAGGTTTTATGGCATGCTAGGGTTTTCGGAAAACCTATTACATATTATGCTATTGAGTTTGCATATTAATTATATTTTAATTTATAACTTTTATTTATATTTATTATTTCTCATGCATGTTGTTATGGCTTCTTCAACTTCGGGTGTTGGCCAGTATATGCCTACCCTGGTATTTGGAGGATATCAGGGTTGGGCGTGTCAACACCTATCTAGGTAAGCTCTCCTATGTGAGAGGGTAAACCAATCCCCTGACACCCATCTAGGTAAGTTCTTTAGTTCGATAGGGTAAACTAATTGCTCTCATATGCGACTGGGTAAACCAATTTCCCTAACACCCATCTGGGTATGCTTTCTAATGAAAGAGGGTAAACTAATCCCCCAACACCCATCTAGGTAAGCTCTATAGTGCGAAAGCGTAAGCTAATTGCTCTCCAATACGGGAGGGTAAACCAATTCCCCGAATAAGCTCTCCAGTGCGAGAAAGTAAACCAATTCCCCAACACCCATCTGGCTTTACTCTTCAACGAAAGAGGCAAACTACCTATGAATTTCCACACAACTACTCATTTTGATATGATTAGTTAATGATTTTCATAGTCCACATATCTTTATCATGTTGTGATGCAAGCCACACAGCTCAAAAGATCGAATACTCGAATACCAGCTAAGCAGCATATGGTCAAGGGGCAATAGCCGACAACGAACTCAACAACTCCACACCCCAAGAAACCAAAACTCACTGCCATAGTGACTCCAAGGGATTGTCAGCCAAAAGCGCTTTCAGACATATTAAAAGCACATCCAAATGATCTCTTAGGTCTTAGGTTGAAGACATCTCCAAAGTTAGATTAGGCTAGTATTTATAATGCACCTTAAGAGATAAAATACTTTTGTCTTTATTGAATCACTTTCAAAGTGCAGTAGCCAATGACGAACTTAACAGTTCGATGCCCCAAGAAACTAAAACTCATGGCTATAGTGACTTTGTGGGATTGTCAACATTTTTTGAAGCAACGTGTCCAATCGATGATTCCATGTCTAAAAGTATTGCAAGATGCTTCAAGCAAACAAAGTTTCAAGAAAAATAAAGATGGAGTAAAGCTAAAGCAGTTTATTAAATTTCTAGCAAATCGATAAACTTATACGAAGGTCGCCAAAAACTGACACAAGATAAACAAAGCAGACTACTCATTTAACAACTTGGATGACCTTAGGCTCTCTAGCAGCCGTCCTACCTTCATCAGCCACTTCGCACTCAGTAGTTTTCCTTTAACAGCCACTTCATCTTCACCAGCTTCGATCTTGGCAGCACCATCCTCGATTGATCCATTTATGGTAGTTGAGAAATCAAACTTAAGCAATTTCCTCCTTCCAAAGATGTGGTAGCCCAAGCCATGGCCCTTACCAATTGACGTGCCGCACCACCCCAACGGTTGCCCCGCAGCAACAGCACTCAAGAAAAAGACAAAGAAAATTAAGTTTTTCTTACCTTGGTGCGGCGCGGAGAAGACAAAGAAATCAATGGAAGATGGTTCTTTGCACGGGCAAGCGAAAAAGAATACTAGGGGAGGGGGAACAAATATCCTCTAGTTTTCTCTCTTTCTTGTAGGGATAAAAATGTACCCTCCAAAGTTGATTTAATCCCCTACTTAAGGTAGGCTAAAATAGGCTTTGGAGGTGATTTATTTCCCTTTCCTAGAAGAATCTAATTCTAAGTCCCAGTGGGAAGCTGCATCAAAGTTAGAGATCTCTACACATACTGCCATTTCCTGCGAGCAACCTAGCAGGTGTAGGGGCATTTGTGGAACTTAAAATAATCCAAAAAATCGTGCAGATGACATGTGAATTTTTGGACAAGAAGGACAAAATTACCCTCGAGGCACACATGGATTCCCACGCGCCTGCAACAGACAATAACGGCTCAATCAAGGAAGAGTCAAAGGTGATTAATATGGTATTTATTCAAATACATCTCATATTCAAATACATCTCATCACTGCTCATCTATCCCTCATTGATTTTATTCAAAATGTAACTCCCAAAACTTCCTATTTAATTTAGGAATAATTGACATGTTAATTGCATGATATTATTTTACATAATATCTTGTAATTATTCTTCAATTACCACCATATATGGCCGGTCACTCCCTATAAATAGCCATATTATCCCATTAAAAAGGAAGTCATTAGCTACCCACAAACTCCTAAACACATTCTTTTCAAAATTCTAACTTTGGCATCGGAGATTCTTCGGCCAAAACTCCCCCTATTCATCGCGGACCCGTAACCTTTGGTGTTATTATTTTACAGGTGCATTTTCGTAAAAAAAAAAAAGATGGTGGAAATTTGCATCCACAGATGTTGTCCTCTTAAAGGTTAACAATAGCCAAGATTGAATATGATGATTTTGGTGTTAATTACTTTCTCATGCTACTAATGCCAAATTGTTCTCTTCTTGCATTACGTACAGAGTAAATTATAGTAGTGGTCCCTCATCTAAAAATCCATGAGCATTGGTCCCTAAACTCATCAAAAAATGTAGCTATGATCCTTTTCGTCAACTCTGTTAAAACTTCTGTCAAAATGAGGCATGTGCCACATATGTGTGGTTGAATCAAGGGGAAAATATAGAAAACTAGATGAAAAAAAATGTAGCAATGCCCCTTCAACTTTAACCCAATTAGAGAAATGATCCATCCACTTTAACCCAGTTGAAGCAATGGACCATCAACATTAACCCAATTGTAGCAATAGTCTTTCTAACTTGAGTCATTCTGATGGAATTCTAATGAAGTTGACAAAAATGACCATACCTGCATGTTTTGATGAGTTAAGGGATCAATGATCATGCATTTTTAGTTGAATGACCATTACTCTAATTGGATTAATGTTAAGGAACCATTCCTCCAATTTTCTCTGTCATATAACCGACTATTGATTGTAGAAATGTAGTATTAGGATATCTTTTTTGATTTAGTGTATCAATTAGTTTGTTGAGCCAAAAGAAACATTTAGAAGAGAAAACGTGAACGATAACACTGTGCATCTATTGTGAATGATTTCTAGGGATTGAGTTTAACGAGGTTGGTAGTTAAAAGTGGAATGCAATTTTAAGCACCAAAACTTGATTACGTTCCTCTCATTTTTTCTATTCACTTTTGCCTCATTTGTTTTTGGTTGCATCGCCTAAAAAACATTGTGCATCTCTACATGTGTGTGTATATATATATATATATATATTTTTTTTTTTTTTGTTTATACATCTCTACATGTGTGTGTATATATATATATATAACTTTTGATTAAAACAGAAAGTCACAAATGTTAAGACCCGTCCGGGTAAGTTTGCTATTTTTATTCTCAAATGTGTGAAATGACCAAAATATCCATAGAAGGGGAAATGTTGACTTCTATTGTTTACCTTGTCATGACATGTATAAAATTATCCTATTAGTAATTCTTGTAATACTCATTAGTAAGAACGTGTGGACGTAAGTAGAACGAGATTTAGACATAAAAACACAACTTTTTTCAGTCCGTAAATGCAAGGCTATTTTCATAAATTTAGAAGTTCTGCTTGAAGACGCATGCATTAGAGAAGACTGAAGGGATTTAAAGTATTTTGAATGTTTTGGTGAAAATGCTGGAGTCTTTTTCCATGAATGATTTGGGAATTTTTGTAAAATGAAAGGAAAAGTATGAGGTTTTATAGGTGAAACGTTGCGGGGTCATCCATCTGTTGAATGCACACCGACCTTTCTTAGGATTATTAAATCCAATGGTTAAAATTGACAAAAATTTCTCATTTATCATGAATGCAACAAAGGCAAACTTCATCATTATGACCTTTATGACGATACTTGAGACAGCACGTCTGAATCTGGAATGTCTCGTCTACTCTACAAAAACGAATCACCTAATGAAGATTGAAGACTAAACGGTACATATTCTAGCATACAACGGAAATCATGGTCTTTGGATAACTATCCATGTGACATCCCACATCGCCTAGGGGAGTGATCCTTAAATGTATATTCTCATCTCTACCTAGCACGAGGCCTTTTGGGAGCTCACTGGCTTCGAGTTCTGTAGGAACTCCGAAGTTAAGCGAGAAGGGGGCTAGAGCAATCCCATGATGGGTGACCCACTGGGAAGTTGCTCGTGAGTTCCCAAAAACAAAACCGTGAGGGAATGGTAAGCCCAAAGCGGACAATATCGTGCTACGGTGGTGGAGCGGGCCTGGGAAGTGGTCTCTCCCCCTGGGCAGGGATATGACAATTTGGTATCAGAGCCTAACCCTGGTCGCGTGTGTGCCGACGAGGACGCCGGGCCCCTAAGGGGGGTGGATTGTGACATCCCACATCGCCTAGGGGAGTGATCCTTATATGTATATTCCCATTCCTACTTAGCACGAGGGATGTGATAATTTGGTATCAGAGCCTAACCCTGGTCGCGTGTGTGCCGACGAGGACGTCGGGCCCCTAAGGGGGGGTGGATTGTGACATCCCACATCGCCTAGGGGAGTGATCCTTATATGTATATTCCCATTCCTACTTAGCACGAGGCCTTTTGGGAGCTCACTGGCTTCGAGTTCCGTAGGAACTTTGAAGTTAAGCGAGAAGGGGGCTAGAGCAATCCCATGATGGGTGACCCACTGGGAAGTTGCTCGTGAGTTCCCAAAAACAAAACCGTGAGGGAATGGTAAGCCCAAAGTGGACAATATCGTGCTACGGTGGTGGAGCGGGCCCGGGAAGTGATTCACCCCGAGCCGGGATGTGACAATCCATCCTCAAGGGGAACAAGTTCCTTTTAAATATGTAGTTAGGGGCAATTGTGAGACCATGATTTTCCAGGGCCAGAGTAAAGCTGATCGAAATAGAGTTACCTCAGAAGTCTAACCATGAACTAAACAACTCCAATCGAAACTAGATTAACGGAGAAATGGTGCCACCATCATCTTGTTCCGGAGCAGTGGGCAAAGTCCAAGTAACTTCGCTGAGAATAACCATGTTTGTTCTGCAAGACACAGGGATCTGATCCGTAGGAAAGTTGTCAGACATCCTATATATGTCTTAAGAGTTCCTACAATCCAGGAATTAGAGTGCGCTGCAAGTAATCACACTTCTAAAGATAATGCAATATCTACTTCTAGATATATTCTTGGATTCTCAAGTCTTAGCAAAATGACTCTATTCTAAAAATGTCTCTCTTCTGACTGGTATAAATACACCCCTTCTAGGTTCGTCTCTGGTAACGTAATCATCGCACTCTGATTCTCTTGGCCACTACTTGAGTCTTATACTTGCTTACTAACCTGAACATCCAAGAGCTTTTGGCAGGCAAACACCCCCCCGGGGGATCCGAGGCTCGCTCATGATTGTTTGCTGCTTTACAGGTTACTCGGATTTGTGCCTCCACCATCTACAGTTGTGCAGAAAACCATGCTGACAAAATAAAAAAAATCAACTTTGGTTCAAGAATCAGACTCGTTCAGGTCCCGGTTTTCATCTTGACAGAACCGCTCATAACCAAACCAAACCGTAAATATAAATAATTTTTGAAAAACAAAAATTCATAAAATTAACACGATTAGCAAGGTAGGACTTGTCGAAGGTGTGAATGGACATTAATTTCACAAATGTTTCTTTCCATCTTTCACTACTCAAGATTGCACCATATTGGGTGTATAGTGCTGATAGAAAGGAAAAAGAGAATCGATTAAGAATTGAAAGATTTTTGGATGATTACAAAGTACTCAAACCAAGCATGTACTCGTACGCGAATATTAAGAGGATTACAAATCAATTACAGGACAAGTTGGGCCAAGAGAATATGGAACTGTATTCCAAAGAATGCTCTCTTCTAAATTCCTTATTGCTGTCAAAAGTCCTCAACAGTTCCAAGGGAGATGGATAAGAATTCGTAATACTGAGAGATTGAATCTTTTCACATTCGTTGAATCTTTTCACATTCGGCCAAATTTTTATGGGATTTTAATTAGATGAAACAATGAATCTTGAACAAAGCAAAACAAAATTCAATACTGAGAGATTGAATCATTGAAGTGGACGTGGATGTTGGGTACTCAACAGTCCAAGAATGAAAGCTCTCATACCAATTTTTATCCAAAATTTTGGAATTATGTGTGCATTGCAACGATTGTCCGAAGGATTATTCTTCATTTATTAAATTTCCATCGAAAATGAGCATGGGGAACAAAAGTTGAACGAATGAAATTTCAACGATTTGCAAAAGGATTGTGAGTTTGACATGCCATTTTTATTCCTCTTATGCAGTCATGTTCGTTAAAACACAAAAATAAATATGACTTTACATAAAGAGAGAGAAAGAGTATTTTTCTTTGAAAAAATCAACTATTTATTGAAGAGGATGTAGATGTTGATTGATGGGTCATTTGAATAGGAAAAAACGACTTTGAAGGGAGACGAGACATTCATTAGAAGCTAAAAAAAAAGAAAGTTATAATGATTTAGAAAAATAAAGTTTTAACAAAACATTCTTGATACTTTTCATTTTTAACGAAAAACCACATTTTTACCTTTCCTGGCTATTATGCACTACACCTTTATTTATAATTTTTTATTAAAACTAAAGTTTTTTGAACTTTTCGTTAGTTTTCCTTTAGAAAAAAGCAAGAAAGCCACATTTTCAAAATGGTAGTCATTGAAACAATACTTGACTAGAAGAAAAGTCATAGTATTGTATTTACAATTTCAAGTCTTGAGGGGTAACGAAAGTGCAAGTTTCCAATTGAAATATGATATGAAATTTCTACATAACTATATATGAAAAAGAAAGAAGTCTAAGTTTCTAAGTGGAAGGGCTTCCAATTGATGTGAGTTTGTTGAGAAATGAAGATGAAGATGAATATTGTTGTTGATGTGAGTCAGTGAACAACAGAACAAGTTGCTTCTCCTTAGGCCTTTTAACATGGTATTACCAGAAAATAAGTTGTTACTAATAAATGTAACTGATTGGTGAACTAAGACATGCGGTACGATTGTTGATAACTAGAGAAGATGAACAGTGTAATGACAAAATTTATCTAACTAGACCCAAGAGAAAGCCTTACGAACTTCATATGCAGTGGGATAAAATCTTAAGCTAATTTCCTTTATAATCTTATAGTCATTAAGTAAAATGTATATGCATATTTCTAGATGCATACACACCAATGCACATAATATTAACTCCTTTTAAGTAGTCATTTGCAAATCCCTCTCACGTGCTCTTTGTAATGCTCATGCGGTGCCGTTCTAATCCCTTATATATAACCTTTTCTGATCCATTTTTTCATCAATCTGCCAAAATCCCTTTACAATTTGCAATGGGAATTGTTATTGGCATTCCAAAAATATCATTTTACACTCCAAACTTTCTATATCTGGAAAGAAAAATACACTTGTGAGAAGTGTAGAATGAGATTTTTGGAGTGGCAATAACACTTCCCTTTGCAATTTATCTATTTGGTTATGGTAAAAAAAAAACTTGGAATTTCATTTAAACTCGAAAATCTAGGGATGTGAAAACAATTTTCTCTGTATTGCAACGATTGTCCAAAAGATTATTCTTCTTTCATTAAATTTCCATGGAAAATGAGCAGGGGCACAAAAGTTGAACGAATGAAATTTCAACGATTTGCAAAAGGATTGTGAGTTTGACATGCCATTTTTATTCCTCTTATGCAGTCATGTTTGTTAAAACACAAAAATAAATATGACTTTACATAAGGAGAGAGAAAGAGTATTTTTCTTTGAAAAAATCAACTATTTATTGAAGAGGATGTAGATGTTGATTGATGGGTCATTTGAATAGGAAAAAACGACTTTGAAGGGAGACGAGACATTCATTAGAAGCTAAAAAAAAGGAAAGTTATAATGATTTAGAAAAATAAAGTTTTAACGAAACATTCTTGATACTTTTCATTTTTAACGAAAAACCACATTTTTACCTTTCCTGGCTATTATGCACTACACCTTTATTTATCATTTTTTATTAAAACTAAAGTTTTTTTGAACTTTTCGTTAGTTTTCCTTTAGAAAAAAGCAAGAAAGCCACATTTTCAAAATGGTAGTCATTGAAACAATACTTGATTAGAAGAAAAGTCATAGTATTGTATTTACAATTTCAAGTCTTGAGGGGTAACGAGAGTGCAAGTTTCCAATTGAAATATGATATGAAATTTCTACATAACTATATATGAAAAAGAAAGAAGTCTAAGTTTCTAAGTGGAAGGGCTTCCAATTGATGTGAGTTTGTTGAGAAATGAAGATGAAGATGAATATTGTTGTTGATGTGAGTTAGTGAACAACAGAACAAGTTGCTTCTCCTTAGGCCTTTTAACATGGTATTACCAGAAAATAACTTGTTACTAATAAATGTAACTGATTGGTGAACTAAGACATGCGGTACGATTGTTGATAACTAGAGAAGATGAACAGTGTCATGACAAAGTTTATCGAACTAGACCCAAGGGAAAGCCTTACAAACTTCATATGCAGTGGGATAAAATCCTAAGCTAATTTCCTTTATAATCTTATAGTCATTAAGTAAAATGTATATGCATATTTCTAGATGCATACACACCAATGCACATACTATTAACTCCTTTTAAGTAGTCATTAGCAAATCCCTCTCACGTGCTCTTTGTAATGCTCATGCGGTGCCGTTCTAATCCCTTATATATAACCTTTTCTGATCCATTTTTTCATCAATATGCCAAAATCCCTTTAGAATTTGCAATGGGAATTGTTATTGGCACTCCAAAAATCTCATTTTACACTCCAAACTTTCTATATCTGGAAAGAAAAATACACTTGTGAGAAGTGTAGAATGAGATTTTTGGAGTGGCAATAACACTTCCCTTTGCAATTTATCTATTTGGTTATGGTAAAAAAAAAAACTTGGAATTTCATTTAAACTCGAAAATCTAGGGATGTGAAAACAATTTTCTCTGTATTGCAACGATTGTCCAAAAGATTATTCTTCTTTTATTAAATTTCCATGGAAAATGAGCAGGGGCACAAAAGTTGAACGAATGAAATTTCAACGATTTGCAAAAGGATTGTGAGTTTGACATGCCATTTTTATTCCTCTTAAGCAATCATGTTTGTTAAAACACAAAAATAAATATGACTTTACATAAGGAGAGAGAGAGTATTTTTCTTTGAAAAAATCAACTATTTATTGAAGAGGATGTAGATGTTGATTGATGGGTCATTTGAACAGGAAAAAACGACTTTGAAGGGAGACGAGACTTTCTTTAGAAGCTAAAAAAAAAGAAAGTTATAATGATTTAGAAAAATAAAGTTTTAACGAAACATTCTTGATACTTTTCATTTTTAACGAAAGACCACATTTTTACCTTTCCTGGCTATTATGCACTACAGCTTTATTTATCATTTTTTATTAAAACTAAAGTTTTTTTGAACTTTTCATTTGTTTTCCTTTAGAAAAAAGCAAGAAAGCCACATTTTCAAAATGGTAGTCATTGAAACAATACTTGATTAGAAGAAAAGTCATAGTATTGTATTTACAATTTCAAGTCTTGAGGGGTAACGAGAGCGCAAGTTTCCAATTGAAATATGATATGAAATTTCTACATAACTATATATGAAAAAGAAAGAAGTCTAAGTTTCTAAGTGGAAGGGCTTCCAATTGATGTGAGTTTGTTGAGAAATGAAGATGAAGATGAATATTGTTGTTGATGTGAGTTAGTGAACAACAGAACAAGTTGCTTCTCCTTAGGCCTTTTAACATGTTATTACCAGAAAACAAGTTGTTACTAATAAATGTAACTGATTGGTGAACTAAGACATGCGGTACGATTGTTGATAACTAGAGAAGATGAACAGTGTCATGACAAAATTTATCTAACTAGACCCAAGGGAAAGCCTTACGAACTTCATATGCAGTGGGATAAAATCCTAAGCTAATTTCCTTTATAATCTTATAGTCATTAAGTAAAATGTATATGCATATTTCTAGATGCATACACACCAATGCACATACTATTAACTCCTTTTAAGTAGTCATTTGCAAATCCCTCTCACGTGCTCTTTGTAATGCTCATGCGGTGCCGTTCTAATTCCATATATATAACCTTTTCTGATCCATTTTTTCATCAATATGCCAAAATCCCTTTAGAATTTGCAATGGGAATTGTTATTGGCACTCCAAAAATCTCATTTTACACTCCAAACTTTCTATATCTGGAAAGAAAAATACACTTGTGAGAAGTGTAGAATGAGATTTTTGGAGTGGCAATAACACTTCCCTTTGCAATTTATCTATTTGGTTATGGTAAAAAAAAAAAACTTGGAATTTCATTTAAACTCGAAAATCTAGGGATGTGAAAACAATTTTCTCTGTATTGCAACGATTGTCCAAAAGATTATTCTTCTTTTATTAAATTTCCATGGAAAATGAGCAGGGGCACAAAAGTTGAACGAATGAAATTTCAACGATTTGCAAAAGCATTGTGAGTTCGACATGCCATTTTTATTCCTCTTATGCCGTCATGTTTGTTAAAACACAAAAATAAATATGACTTTAAGTAAGGAGGGAGAAAGAGTATTGTTCTTTGAAAAAATCAACTATTTATTGAAGAGGATGTAGATGTTGATTGATGGGTCATTTGAATAGGAAAAAACGACTTTGAAGGGAGACGAGACTTTCATTAGAAGCTAAAAAAAAAGAAAGTTATAATGATTTAGAAAAATAAAGTTTTAACGAAACATTCTTGATACTTTTCATTTTTAACGAAAGACCACATTTTTACCTTTCCTGGCTATTATGCACTACAACTTTATTTATCATTTTTTATTAAAACTAAAGTTTTTTTGAACTTTTCGTTTGTTTTCCTTTAGAAAAAAGCAAGAAAGCCACATTTTCAAAATGGTAGTCGTTGAAACAATACTTGATTAGAAGAAAAGTCATAGTATTGTATTTACAATTTCAAGTCTTGAGGGGTAACGAGAGTGCAAGTTTCCAATTGAAATATGATATGAAATTTCTACATAACTATATATGAAAAAGAAAGAAGTCTAAGTTTCTAAGTGGAAGGGCTTCCAATTGATGTGAGTTTGTTGAGAAATGAAGATGAAGATGAATATTGTTGTTGATGTGAGTTAGTGAACAACAGAACAAGTTGCTTCTCCTGAGGCCTTTTAACATGGTATTACCAGAAAACAAGTTGTTACTAATAAATGTAACTGATTGGTGAACTAAGACATGCGGTACGATTGTTGATAACTAGAGAAGATGAACAGTGTCATGACAAAATTTATCTAACTAGACCCAAGGGAAAGCCTTACGAACTTCATATGCAGTGGGATAAAATCCTAAGCTAATTTCCTTTATAATCTTATAGTCATTAAGTAAAATGTATATGCATATTTCTAGATGCATACACACCAATGCACATAATATTAACTCCTTTTAAGTAGTCATTTGCAAATCCCTCTCACGTGCTCTTTGTAATGCTCATGCGGTGCAGTTCTAATCCCTTATATATAACCTTTTCTGATCCATTTTTTCATCAATATGCCAAAATCCCTTTAGAATTTGCAATGGGAATTGTTATTGGCATTCCAAAAATATCATTTTACACTCCAAACTTTCTATATCTGGAAAGAAAAATACACTTGTGAGAAGTGTAGAATGAGATTTTTGGAGTGACAATAACACTTCCCTTTGCAATTTATCTATTTGGTTATGGTAAAAAAAAAAACTTGGAATTTCATTTAAACTCGAAAATCTAGGGATGTGAAAACAATTTTCTCTGTATTGCAACGATTGTCCAAAAGATTATTCTTCTTTTATTAAATTTCCATGGAAAATGAGCAGGGGCACAAAAGTTGAACGAATGAAATTTCAACGATTTGCAAAAGGATTGTGAGTTTGACATGCCATTTTTATTCCTCTTATGCAGTCATGTTTGTTAAAACACAAAAATAAATATGACTTTACATAAGGAGAGAGAAAGAGTATTTTTCTTTGAAAAAATCAACTATTTATTGAAGAGGATGTAGATGTTGATTGATGGGTCATTTGAATAGGAAAAAACGACTTTGAAGGGAGACGAGACATTCATTAGAATCTAAAAAAAAAAAAAGTTATATTGATTTAGAAAAATAAAGTTTTAACGAAACATTCTTGATACTTTTCATTTTTAACGAAAGACCACATTTTTACCTTTCCTGGCTATTATGCACTACAGCTTTATTTATCATTTTTTATTAAAACTAAAGTTTTTTTGAACTTTTCGTTTGTTTTCCTTTAGAAAAAAGCAAGAAAGCCACATTTTCAAAATGGTAGTCATTGAAACAATACTTGATTAGAAGAAAAGTCATAGTATTGTATTTACAATTCAAGTCTTGAGGGGTAACGAGAGTGCAAGTTTCCAATTGAAATATGATATGAAATTTCTACATAACTGTATATGAAAAAGAAAGAAGTCTAAGTTTCTAAGTGGGAGGGCTTCCAATTGATGTGAGTTTGTTGAGAAATGAAGATGAAGATGAATATTGTTGTTGATGTGAGTTAGTGAACAACAGAACAAGTTGATACTCCTTAGGCCTTTTAACATGGTATTACCAGAAAACAAGTTGTTACTAATAAATGTAACTGATTGGTGAACTAAGACATGCGGTACGATTGTTGATAACTAGAGAAGATGAACAGTGTCATGACAAAATTTATCTAACTAGACCCAAGGGAAAGCCTTACGAACTTCATATGCAGTGGGATAAAATCTTAAGCTAATTTCCTTTATAATCTTATAGTCATTAAGTAAAATGTATATGCATGTTTCTAGATGCATACACACCAATGCACATAATATTAACTCATTTTAAGTAGTCATTTGCAAATCCCTCTCACGTGCTCTTTGTAATGCTCATGCGGTGCAGTTCTAATCCCTTATATATAACCTTTTCTGATCCATTTTTTCATCAATATGCCAAAATCCCTTTAGAATTTGCAATGGGAATTGTTATTGGCATTCCAAAAATATCATTTTACACTCCAAACTTTCTATATCTGGAAAGAAAAATACACTTGTGAGAAGTGTAGAATGAGATTTTTGGAGTGACAATAACACTTCCCTTTGCAATTTATCTATTTGGTTATGGTAAAAAAAAAAAAACTTGGAATTTCATTTAAACTCGAAAATCTAGGGATGTGAAAACAATTTTCTCTGTATTGCAACGATTGTCCAAAAGATTATTCTTCTTTTATTAAATTTCCATGGAAAATGAGCAGGGGCACAAAAGTTGAACGAATGAAATTTCAACGATTTGCAAAAGGATTGTGAGTTTGACATGCCATTTTTATTCCTCTTATGCAGTCATGTTTGTTAAAACACAAAAATAAATATGACTTTACATAAGGAGAGAGAAAGAGTATTTTTCTTTGAAAAAATCAACTATTTATTGAAGAGGATGTAGATGTTGATTGATGGGTCATTTGAATAGGAAAAAACGACTTTGAAGGGAGACGAGACATTCATTAGAATCTAAAAAAAAAAAAAGTTATATTGATTTAGAAAAATAAAGTTTTAACGAAACATTCTTGATACTTTTCATTTTTAACGAAAGACCACATTTTTACCTTTCCTGGCTATTATGCACTACACCTTTATTTATCATTTTTTATTAAAACTAAAGTTTTTTTGAACTTTTCGTTTGTTTTCCTTTAGAAAAAAGCAAGAAAGCCACATTTTCAAAATGGTAGTCATTGAAACAATACTTGATTAGAAGAAAAGTCATAGTATTGTATCTACAATTCAAGTCTTGAGGGGTAACGAGAGTGCAAGTTTCCAATTGAAATATGATATGAAATTTCTACATAACTGTATATGAAAAAGAAAGAAGTCTAAGTTTCTAAGTGGAAGGGCTTCCAATTGATGTGAGTTTGTTGAGAAATGAAGATGAAGATGAATATTGTTGTTGATGTGAGTTAGTGAACAACAGAACAAGTTGATTCTCCTTAGGCCTTTTAACATGGTATTACCAGAAAACAAGTTGTTACTAATAAATGTAACTGATTGGTGAACTAAGACATGCGGTACGATTGTTGATAACTAGAGAAGATGAACAGTGTCATGACAAAATTTATCTAACTAGACCCAAGGGAAAGTCTTACGAACTTCATATGCAGTGGGATAAAATCTTAAGCTAATTTCCTTTATAATCTTATAGTCATTAAGTAAAATGTATATGCATGTTTCTAGATGCATACACACCAATGCACATAATATTAACTCCTTTTAAGTAGTCATTTGCAAATCCCTCTCACGTGCTCTTTGTAATGCTCATGCGGTGCCGTTCTAATCCCTTATATATAACCTTTTCTGATCCATTTTTTCATCAATATGCCAAAATCCCTTTAGAATTTGCAATGGGAATTGTTATTGGCATTCCAAAAATATCATTTTACACTCCAAACTTTCTATATCTGGAAAGAAAAATACACTTGTGAGAAGTGTAGAATGAGATTTTTGGAGTGGCAATAACACTTCCCTTTGCAATTTATCTATTTGGTTATGGTAAAAAAAAAAACTTGGAATTTCATTTAAACTCGAAAATCTAGGGATGTGAAAACAATTTTCTCTGTATTGCAACGATTGTCCAAAAGATTATTCTTCTTTTATTAAATTTCCATGGAAAATGAGCAGGGGCACAAAAGTTGAACGAATGAAATTTGAACAATCTGCAAAAGGATTGTGAGTTTGACACGTCATTTTTCTTCCTCTTATGCAGTCATGTTTGTTAAATATGACTTTACATAAGGAGAGAGAAAGAGTATTTTTCTTTGAAAAAATCAACTATTTATTGAAGAGGATGTGGATGTTGATTGATGCGTTTGAATAGGAAAAAATGACCTTGAAGGGAGACGAGACATTCATTAGAAGCTAAAAAAAAAAAAAGGTTATAGTGATTTAGAAAAATGAAGTTTTAACAAAACATTTCTGGTACTGTTTACTTTTAACGAAAAACCACATTTTTACCTTTCTTGACTATTATGCACTACACCTTAATTTGTCATTTTTCATTAAAACTAAAGTTTTTTTTGAACTTTTCGTTAGTTTTCCTTTAGAAAAAAGCAAGAAAGTCTTATTTTGAAAGTGGTAGTCATTGAAACAATATTTGATTAGAAGAAAAGTCATGGTGTTGTATTTACAATTTCAAGTCTTTAGGGGTAATGAGAGTGCTAGTTTTCAATTGGAATATGATATGAAATTTCTACATAACTATATATGACAAAGAAAGAAGTCTATGTTTCTAAGTGGAAGGGCTTCCAAATGATGTGAGTTTGTTGAGAAATGAAGATGAGGATGAATATTGTTGTTGATGTGAGTTAGTGAACAACAGAACAAGTTGCTTCTCCTTAGGCCTTTTAACATGCCGAAAAACAAGTTGTTACTAACTCTCGCGTGTTCTTTGTAATGCTCATGCGATGCTGTTCTAATCCCTTATTCATAACTTTTTGTGATCCATTTTTTCATCAATATGCCTAAATCCCTTTAGAATTTGCAATTTATCTATTTGGTTATGGTAAAAAAAAATAATAAAATAAAAAGAACTCGGAATTTCATTTAAACTCGAAAATCTAGGAATGTGAAAGCAATTTTCTCTTGTTCGGCAACATGTAGTGAGAGCAAAGGCAAATTGTACAGGAAAAAGTTAGAAATTGGGGATGAAGATTCCCAATTTTAATTTCGTCTAAATAAGTGTAATTTCAAAATTCTAACTACGATGAGAATCACAAATACATTGCGGGGAAATCTTGCGACAGCCAAACTTTACGATTAAGGTGCTAAATTTAATGATAAAACCTAATAACGGTTTAGGGTTGCATTGTTCACTCTGTTAACTCTCCAAATCTTCGACAAGATTTTCGGCTCGTGCATCATCTTCTTGCTTTGTTCTAGGATCAGCGCCTCTACTCTCTTCTTTCTTGAATTATTTTAGATTTTCAGGTAGACTCTTTATGCCTGTTGTGAATTTTGCTAGTTATTTTTATTTTCTGATAGTCATCTGTTTGTTGTGCTTTTTTCCTTCCAATTGAATTGTGTATTGGTTGGATCTGTAACATTTATTTTATTTTATGGATATTGGTGTTAGTTCCTTGTTATAGATGTTGTCCTCTTGAAGGTTAACAATAGCCAAGACTAAACATGATGATTTTGGTGTTAATTATTTTCTCATGATACTAATGCCAGATTGTTCTCTCTTTTGCATTGACAACCAACTGTTGATTGTACAAATATAGTATTTTGGAGAACTTTTTTTTCCTTCCTGATTTAGTGTATCAGTTCATTTGCTGAGACCAAAAGAAAAACGTTGTAGAAGAGAAAACATGATTGATAACATTGTGGTCTATTTATTTATTTTTTTGATAGAAGCGATAAAGTGTTTCATTACTAAGAACAACCAAATACAAGAGGTGTCAAAAGATACAATTTCTCCAATGATCAATTTCTTGAATAGGAAGATACTTCGCACAAGAAGCAAATACTTTTAAACTCCTATACGGCTACCTCTTTTACGACAACCACAATAAACCAAATAAGAGTTCCAAGTAAAATTGCAACAAAGATAGCAGACACAACATCCTCACACCGATACCCTGATATAAAGCCATTGACAACGAGACCACATAAATCGCATAAGAGACACAAACAGATCACCGAAGCAACACAGGGTTTACTAACTTAATCCGCTCAAGACGCTACAAACAAAAACTTAAAATTAAACTAAAGTCAATGACGTGTCCAGATGCGTGTCCATAGGGAAGACACGAGTACAGATGTGGCAAGAGACGTGGGTTGTACAACCATGAGGTTGTGTCCGTGGCAAGGACAACAAAGGATTAGTGCTTAGGATGGCAGAGGAAATACCACGGCAAGCTAGAGCCACCCGTCACATCGTCGTTGCCGCCACAAAAAGCCGCCAAGGGTTTCCGCTTACCAGGAAAAAGATAAGATTTGTGAACACCAAGGCCACATGGGTCACAACATAGCAAAATTGAAATCTTTGTCATCCTCAGCGTTATCCGACCGCTATCCACAAATTAAAGCAACGAATTGGGCAAGTGTGCAAAAAATTTCCAATGTGCGTCTATTGTGAATGATTTATAGGGATTGGGTTTAATGAGGTTTGTAGTTAAAGTGGTATGCAATTTAAAACACCAATACTTGATTACGTTCCTCTCATTTTTCTATTCACTATTGCCTCATTTGGTTTTTTTGTTGCATCGCCTCAAAAACCTTGTGCGTCTACATGTATGAGTATAACTTTTGGTTAAAACAGAAAGTCACATATTTCATAATTAACTATTTAAATTTCTTGCATATCACAATATATCTTTGTTCATACATTCAAACAAGCATGACAAATACTAAGGAAGAAAATAGGGAAAAAATGAAAATTATTGTCACTACAATTGTATATATTTTTTTTCCTTTTGAATAAACGATATTATCTACATTAAGGGGGTGAGGGAGTGGCCTAAGCCTTACAATGGGCTAGCAATAATATAGTTCAATTCGCCTTTGGTGAGAATCGAATATAAGACATTTCACTTACAAGTGAAGAGAAATATCCTAGACCCTAACTGGATATGTTATTATCATGGTCATGCATTGGTATAGTAACAATATGTTTGGATAAGGACAATAAACTTAGAATTTTGACAAAAGTCAGAATTTATAAATTTACACAATTAATTCCTTTGTTTGGATTCATAAACATAGAAATTTAGACTTTCTGCGTGAGAAAAAACTTGGAATTTGGAACCTTCAATTCTCATGTTTAAATTTCATGTAAATATGTGTCATTTCTAAATTTCAGTAAGTGAGAGTTAAAAAATAACAAACATGTATTCATATTTCATTCCTCTTTGAGGTTAATCAAACAAGAAAATTTATAAATTCTAGAAAATAAAATTTTATTATTTCAATTTCTGTTATTTTAAAATTTTTAATAATTTTAAATTTTTCCACCCAAACAAAGAATTTCCTTATCATAGAACTTTCAATTAAGATCAAGAAAGACAACCCTTTTCACAACTGCCAAAAGCAATTTTTATTTTAAAGCAGATCAATACCAAACTGCAAAAGCAAAGTAGGAAGGCTAAAATTAAGGTGAAGAATCTGCTTCCACTTATTTCCATAGGAAGGAGAGAGAGAGAGAGGAGAGAGAGAAAACCCCAAGTAGTATTATAATATTGGTGGTGTTAAGTCACCTTCCGTGAAGTTGCAGTGAGGACTTCTATCCAGAGAAAAGTCAGTCAATGATGTTTGACACAGTCAGTCGACGACAAAGATAGAATTGTGTAATCATAATGCTCTACCTCTTTTTCATTAATGGAGGACAGTGTATAATTACTACGTACATATCTCTGCTCAATTACAGAAAAGAAAAATCCCTGCGCATTATTTTTTTTATTATTATCTCAGAAATGCAGAAATTGATCGTCTCTTCCTTTTGCATATTGACACTGGTTTTCTTCAAACTAGTTGGAGCAAGCCAGTATATGTGCGCGGAATCTAACTGTGGCAATGATCAAGGCCGGGCTATCCATTTCCCATTGAACATCAGGCGCACACATCATTGTGGAAATCCTGGGCTTGAATGCAATGGGAGACATGAGCAGCAAATACTAATAAAATTTTTTGTCAAACACATAGATTACAAGCGTCAGGAAATCCAAGTCTATTTCCCAAGTAACTGCCTGCTGCTAAAGCCTGTTGAAATCCCAAACATGCCACCCTCTCCCTTCAACATGTCAGTCGGTTACATGAGTAACGTTACCTTATTCAGTTGTCCTACTTCTGTTGCAAGCCGAGATACGGATGTGTATCAAGTCCCCTGCCTCGGCGACCGTGGCAAGAGAACTTATGCCACTGATTCTCTCTTTAATTGTGAAATTCTCTTCCAGATTCTACAACCTTGTACAAAAATGTATGATGTTTTATCAGTTCCAGGAGACAATGGATATGGTGTTCTTCGTTTCAAATGGTCTATACCAAATTGCAGAAAATGTGGAGAGGGAAAGAGGTGTGGATGGCAGAACAATGGCATCAACAGTGAAATTAAATGTCTTCCCTGGAGGAAACCAAGTAAGGATAACATATATATTCATTGCTAGTTTTAAACATCTTTACATTTATGTCTTAGTAATTATTATTTAAAATATGTTGTCCAATCCATTTTTACTAGGAACATTACCTGACAGTCTCGTTTAAATTTGCAATGATCTTCTACAGGCAACACATGGAAAAAAGTGCTTACAGGTGGAATCCTGGGTGCCTTGCTTCTTGTTCTACTGATGATTGCAGCATATCGGGTATATAGCGCTGATAGAAAGGAGAAAGAGAGTCGATTAAGAATTGAAAGATTCTTGGAGGACTACAAAGCACTCAAACCAAGCAGGTATTCGTACGCAGATATTAAGAGGATTACAAATCAATTCAAGGACAAGTTAGGCGAAGGAGCCTATGGAACTGTCTTCAAGGGAATGCTCTCTTCTGAATTCCTTATTGCTGTCAAAGTCCTCAACAGTTCCAAGGGAGATGGGGAAGAGTTCGTAAATGAAGTGCGAACGATGGGTCATATCCACCATGTCAACGTGGCTCGCTTGGTTGGATTTTGTGCTGATGGATTTGCACGAGCTCTTGTTTACGAGTTCTTCCCCAATGGTTCCCTGCAGGATTTCATTTCATCTGCAGATAGTAAGAATTCATTTCTTGGTTGGGATAAGCTGCAAGATATTGCCCTAGGCATAGCCAAAGGAATTGAATATCTTCACCAGGGATGCGATCTACGAATCCTGCATTTCGACATCAAACCCCATAATGTTTTGCTAGACCAAAACTTCACTCCAAAAATTTCTGATTTTGGTTTGGCCAAGTTATGTTCCAAGGATCAAAGCTTGGTGTCCATGACTACAGCTAAGGGGACCATGGGCTACATTGCACCCGAAGTGTTCTCCAGGAATTTTGGAAATGTGTCTTACAAGGCAGATGTCTATAGCTATGGAATGCTGCTACTTGAGATGGTAGGAGGAAGGAAGAATATTGGTTCAATCACGGATAACACTACAAATGAAATTTACTATCCACAGTGGATTTATAATCTTCTAGAGGAAGGGGATGACCTACGAATCCATATTGGAGAAGAAGGAGATGGTAAAATTCCAAAGAAACTTGCAATTATAGGGCTATGGTGTATCCAGTGGCACCCGTCGGATCGTCCTTCCATGAAAACAGTTGTTCAGATGTTGGAAGGAGGAGGAGAAAGCTTGAGCATGCCGCCTAATCCCTTTGTGCCTACTGGTCCTACATCTAGAAATGCTAGACGCCTAGAGCTAGAAGCTATTGCTGAATTAGAGTAAAATGTATATGCAATTATGTAGACGTATAGTAATATTTACATTGAATAAGGGACCGTTTGATAACCATTTCGTTTTCAGCTTTTAGTTTTCATTTTTCACTTTTTTGAAAACTGAAAACTAAATCTTGTTTGGTAAATACTCTCAGTTAAAATAAAAAATAAAGACTGAGAACTAAAAAGTGAAAACTCAAAGGAAGTAGATTAAAAGTAGTTACCAAACAAACCGGAATCTCAATAAGAAAAAAAGATTGAATTGCACAATGCAATCCAAACCAATGAAAACATTAACATAGTAAAATTGAACAGATTCAATGAAAAAACAAAAAATTGTCAGATAAAAATAAGGATAAAGTAAAATATTTATAAATAGCTCATTGTCTCTTATGTCATCCATTATTTCTATAGTACATATAGATTTTCGGAAAAATTAGGTTCTTATCCCTTATTTTCATATTACATTAATTGAAACCTTATTATTTTTCTATTTTAGATCAAGGTCCCTTGACTTATTCTATGCCATCATTTTAGTATTTAAAATATTACATGTCATAATAAATGAAATCTCATCCATTTCTGCATTTAAGGCAAAATAAACTATATGAGTAAGTTTAAAACAAGGAAAATCCATTTGAACTCCTCCATTCTTCTTATTCCCTTATGCACATCCGGAATCTACAACACCAAACCCAATTTTCTCCATTTTTTCTCCATTCCTGAATTGATCCAATGCATATATGTTGAATAAACCTATTGTGATTACAATACAAATTAGCATCAATGGTTTTGTCGGCCTGTGAGATTTGTGTGGCATAGGCAAGGCAATGCAGGCATCGCTTTCTCAAAGAATCTGGTTAATTCAAACATGCAGAGATTGTAGAGTGAGCGGGCTATGTCAAAACTGTACCATTCTGAAGTCATCTTCTCTTGTTCTTTATATTTTTCTTTTTCCTTTTATTATTATATATTAGTCTTGATTATTCAATGTCTGGTTGGCTACACTTATATCCACTACAATAGTTTGGGTCTTTTACGATTTGAAATATACGACGTATAATATTGATATGCCTTAAATGATATTATTCATAACATTTATAAAGATCATGTCATAATACTCATGCATAATCTGTTATTCACAGCGTTACTTTTGTGCAAGTTGTAAATAAAATTATGCACGACTTAAACGTTGTGCATCGTATTTGACAATTTATATGACGCACTTTATTTATTTTTTATTTTTTTAAGACTTTACGTTATGTCATAACGTGGACTTTCTATATATTTGGGTTCGTACCTTTTATTGCGCAAATAACACGTCGTAAATAATGGCACAGAAGTTTGTGGTAAAGAAGCCCGCGCACAAATTCATTCTCGCGCCTTTTCTTTTTTATTTAGCCGCTTCTTTTTTTGGGTTATTTATTTATTTTTTTCAAATTTCCCTCAAATCTTAAAAGGTTTGTATTTTCTTGGTAAACTTGAAAGAGAAACATTGCAATTGCATTTTCATGTACCCAATATTAATTGTCGAGAGCCCACCCCCTTCCCTTCTCTCTGACATCGTAACTCTCTCCTCTCCATCGATCTCGCTCCACCTGCTCGCCGTCGCTCTATATGCTCGTCATCGCCGTCGATTCGTCTGCTCGTCGTCACCGTCGCCCGTCTGCTTTCCGTCACCGTCGAAGTGCCCCGCCATTGAAGATCTGAAATCCCCAATACAGGGTGCTTTTCGGCATTTCGTTCTCCAAAACGTTAGGTATGCTCTCAATCTGTATCAACCCTATCCTGTCCCCTTTAGATTTTTGTTTAGTCTCAACTTTATGGTGCTTTCTTAGATTTGTTCTATCATTGTAATTTTAAGGGATTTTAGGTAATGAATTTGGTTGAGAATCTCAGTTAGGTTTGTAATTGTTTTCTTGGTTGCCTGGGTTTGAGGATGATTAATCCACTTTCTGAATTTTAATTACTTTGAACTTTGATTTTTGGGAAACTGCAATCAAAATGTTGCTATGGCTTTATAGTTAGAATCGATTGTGAGTCTTTGCACGACATCAAGCAATACCCCGGTGTGGCAATTCCGAGGTTTGTAATTGCCGCTGTTATTGATGGTTTGGTCCATCCTTTTTAGAGAGATGACTTCAAAGATTGAAACTAGTTTATCATTATTTCAGAACTCTGTAATGCAGAGACTGACTATTTTTCAGTCTTTGATAGTGCAGATAACTCTTTCAGGTTATATGTAGTTCTTACAGAAATTTTATGGTATTTTGGTTGGTTTTGTGTTTTGGTTGTGGCAAACTGGTGGATGCCCTGAGATGAGTAGTTATCTTCAAAGTGGTAATTTACGAAGTGGATGGATCCTGAAGAGTACAAAGTCCAAGTCATTTTATGTAAAGGTAAATCCTTTTACTTTTAATTACTTATATGTGAATGCCTGCCATTTGAAGTCAAAATTCTTTTAGCCATTACATTCTTCATAAAGATCTTTATATGCTCAAAAGAAGGATTTTTTTTTAGATGCCATGTTACTGGTGGTGGCTAGCCTCTTCTTTTTAAGCCGCTAGTGTGTTTCAATTACACTAGTCAATCGTTCTTATGTGGATTATGTTTTGTTGATAAGATGGCCGAGACAAAGTTGTAGAGCCCTCGTAGCAGGGTGCTGTTGACATTTATATTTTTCTTTTGAAGGGGCGTTTATCGCTTTTATACTTTCATTGTTTACTCTCATACGTACAATACTGAAAAATCAGCATGTATTGACGTGTAATTTTAGTTCCATATTTATACATAATTTTGATTACATGTCCAAATTACCCAAGATTCTTTTTCCTTTACAAATTTGTGGAGTGCATTACATGGATATGATTCATGTATGAAATACACATGACTCTCACTAATTTAAGGGCTGCATCGTTGACTGTACAGTTTTCAATTCTTTATAATCATGAGTAGACAGGTTTTAATTCTTTATAATCATGAGTTAACGATATTTTCTATAACAAACTTCTGTAATACAGAGACTTGATATTCCAAAAAATATTTGCATGAATATATGTGCATTGACTGACTATTTTTCAGTCTTTGATAGTGGAGATAACTCTTTCAGGTTATATGTAGTTCTTACAGAAATTTTATGGTATTTTGGTTGGTTTTGTGTTTTGGTTGTAGCAAACTGGTGGATGCCCTGAGATGAGTAGTTATCTACAAAGTGGTAATCTACGAAGTGGATGGATCCCGAAGAGTACAAAGTCCAAGTCATTTTATGTAAAGGTAAATCCTTTTACTTTTAATTACTTATATGTGAATGCCTGCCATTTGAAGTCAAAATTTTTTTACCCATTACATTCTTCATAAAGATCTTTATATGCTCAAAAGAAGGATTTTTTTTTAGATGCCATGTTACTGGTGGTGGCTAGCCTCTTCTTTTTAAGACTCTAGTGTGTTTCAATTACACTAGTCAATCGTTCTTATGTGGATTATGTTTTGTTGATAAGATGGCCGAGACAAAGTTGTAGAGCCCTAGTAGCAGGGTGCTGTTGACATTTATATTTTTCTTTTGAAGGGGTGTTTATCGCTTTTATACTTTCATTGTTTACTCTCATACGTACAATACTGAAAAATCAGCATGTATTGATGCGTAATTTTAGTTCCATATTTATACATAATTTTGATTACATGTCCAAATTACCCAAGATTCTTTTTCCTTTATAAATTTGTGGAGTGCATTACATGGATATGATTCATGTATGAAATACACATGACTCTCACTAATTTAAGGGCAGCATCGTTGACTGTACAGTTTTCAATTCTTTATAATCATGAGTATAGACAGTTTTTAATTCTTTATAATCATTAGTATAACAATAGTTTCTATAACAAAATTCTGTTAAATATGTAATATCAGTATTTGTTTTCCAGGTTCATTAGTTGAGGATGATTTTTCCAAGAAAGAAAAGATCGCAGCATTCAGGCCGCTCTAAAGAACATTATGTTGATATTGCACCTGAGATCTTACAAGAAGAGGACGAAGAAGTACCAGATGGCCCATTTACAGAGGAGTCGAATCAAACTAAAAGAAAGAGGGGTCCTACTAGAATGAAGACAATTTCCACAAATGATGGTCAACAAATTGAGATTGAATGGAATGAAAACGGCCAGTTTATTGATGACGGATCTATTGACTTATCTTCTTACATGGGCTGAGAGGTTGTCCCTATAACATTTGATACTTGGAAGGATGTTCCTAAGAAAACAAAGGACATCCTATGGCAAGCAATCAAGGCAATATGGAGATAAGTCAATTCTGATCCCTCTACTTCAAGGTGAACAATTTATAGTTTATAAATTTTACTTGTGTTAATATATATTTTTTGGTAAATGTTATGGATATTTTATCAAATCACAGAATAAATTGGTATTAAGTGAAGATTGGCAAAGAACATATTGTTTTGAAAGGATGAATAATGTTTGCGGATCACATAAATCAGTAGTTCTCAAGTCCATAAGAGAAGCAAGAAATCGGAAAGCAAGGCTTCGACTAAAACCAAATAATGTCAAATTAATTCAAGATTGGAAGACTTTCCTTGCAAAGTGTAAGCTCATTTTCCTTTTGTTTTATTTCTAAGATTAGTTATCTTCTTTTGAGTTCAAAATTGGGCCAGAGAAATCAAATTGATAGTAGTTAAAGGTCTATTTCAACACCAAGCCTGTCTACACAAGAATTTGGTGTTAGTTAAACATGTGTATGATTCTATCTTGATTGCATGTTAATTTAGTTTGAAGATAGATTTGGTACATGCTAGCTAATTGATACGTGATATGAATCATTGGTTTCCTTTTGATAGGACAAAAGCGAAACATTCAGAGAGATGAAGTCTAAGCAACTCCCGCACACATTAGTCGCAAAGGATATGCTAGGTTGGCGGAGGATTTCGTAATTACATTTCATTCTAGTGCCTTCTTTTCTACAGGACAAGAACAATTTACTAATTTTTTTCTGTGTTCTACTGTGTGTTTACTACATTTATATTTCTATTTTGTAGAAAAGAAAAAGTGTAGACCCTTCTCTAGTTTCTAGAGGTGATGTTTGGATGGCATCACATACTAAGAAGGACCATCCAATTTGCTTGCTGCAGAGACTATTGTAAGTAATTTTTAACCATTTATTTCTTCTTGTTTGTTGATATGCAATGACTGATGAGGTCTTAACTTTGATGTGCAACGTTTGGAAAAAATTAAGCAATATGGAAATGGATCATCATCTGGTTTTCGAGGTGACGTTCTTTCCAAAGTTTTTGGTGCTGAGTGACATGGCCGTGCAAGAGGAGTTGGAGGTGGTGTTCCATCTACAAAGCTTGGAATATTTTCACAACAAAAATTGCGCAATCACCAAATGGATGAAAAGGTGCACAATTTAACTAATCAGGTCAGAGCACTGACAGAATTGGTGCATCTTTTTATGAAAAATCAGATTAGCGATTTAATAACATTGGGATCATATTGAATATTTGTGAAATCAGTTTTGGTGACGCATCAAATCACAGGGTAATGATCTACCAAGTGAGGCATCTACTGACACACAGGTTGCAGCTCCTGAGGCGCATGTTGATACTGTCACAAGAACTGAAACTTGTCTTTCCCAGTGCGCTACAAATGAATCGTGGTGGCGAGGTTGATACACTTTTTCAATGAGCCTTCTAACTATTAATGCTCATTGACTCTGTTAAAAGCTCTGCCATTTTCAATCTAACTAGACACTAGAAATGATCGTTGACTCTGTTAAAAGTTATGATGCTTCGGTCCTTTTCCATAGTTGCACATCTACTGATTTCTATGTTTTTTTCAAATCCTGCAGGTTATATCTGAAAACATTGAAACATCGTGGTGTACCAGATGGTTTGATTATAAGACACCTTCCCTTTGGTCCACCAACTTATTTATAACTGCTAAATGGTACGTAGTGTGATAATTTTCAAATATTTTGATATTAAGACAGATGTAGGACAACATAGAAATTCTTAGGGCCTTCAGCAACAAAATTATGAAAAAGTGAGTGAGATACAATTAAAAAAATGAAAGAGAAGGATCATGATTCATGAACTAAAGGTTTGAATAGGGTAGAACGGATTTAGTTTCATTGTTAAAATCGATTGTGAGTCTATTGTTATTGTATTGTCAATTTCTTTATTTACTTGAACTTCCTAGTATCAATTTGGTTAGATATATCTAGCACCACCATAGAAGCTGTTTGTGTATATATGAAATAATAAAAATGATAATTTGATTGGGTTGCTTTGGTATAATTTATATACACTTATTTAATAATAGTTTCCTAAGGATTTGAGAATTAGCCCAGCACTTCTTAAGGAATTTCTTTGTTTTTTTGTTGGTATGGCGCTGTTTTGTGATCAAATTGGTTGCTCTATGGACATGGAGGATGTGCTTGGGAGATCGGTTTTTTGGTTTGATGCTGCTTTGTAGGCATAATTACTATAGAATCTGCATCAGTTGTAAAAGGAACAAAACAATTCAGATTTTTTGTTTATGTCCAAACTTAGAATTGTTTTGTAATTGACAGTTTCTACTAATTAATCTGAAGTATTTGGAGTTTAATATGTTTATGATCAATATTGTTATCCTTCTATTGTATTTCTTACAATATCAGTTTAGATGCTGTGAAGTGAGGTCTGTCTAAAAATGATATGCTAAAAATAGATGTATGCTGTAACTGTCTTTGCAAGATTACGACACTCAACAAACGTTGTATCAAATATAAATTACGGCACAGGTATGCCATAATTGTTTTCGCAATATTACGACACCCTATTAACGTTGTAACTAATACCAATTAAGGCGCTTAGGACACACCTTAAGAACATTTATGGTGTGTTTTACTTAAATTATTCACGACTATCAGAGTACGTCGTATTTGTCAAAACATCTTTTACGACATGGGCTTTTACTGTTTGGGGGCTCATGTTGTGAATAACCGTTTACGGCACTCTTTGCGTGCCGCAAAAGGCCAATTATGTTGTAGTGATCCATGGGTACATTTTTAATCTACATGTTTCGTTCTAATATATCTATTGCTATAGTATGTTTTGGTTGGTTCAAATTCGTTTTACATAAATATATGGGTACAAAATTTTTGGAGAATATTATGTAAAATGGTTTTTAAGGTTGCTGCATTTTATATACCCACATATGCATGTCTATAAAACAATTTGTTATGATATACATTCTTTTCCTTGAGTTTCTAAATGTACCCATGAGTTTTCTTGTAAATTCGGTATGTACCCGTATGCTATTTATGTTATGGGTACATACATTATTTTTGGTCTAAGTTGGTGGGTACATTGCTTTTGTATGTATGAATTCAAGGTTAATTACATTGCTTTTGTATGTATGAATTCAAGGTTAATTACACTAACACCCTTGAGGTTCATCGAGTTTTCACAAAACCCTTTTACGTTTGAGACATTACACTAGTACCCCTTGAGATTTTAATTTCCTTTCATATAGCCCCTTAAGTAAAAAATCTGCTAACGAATTTACTAATTTACCCTTATAATTAAAAAAATAGCTATTTTGTTAAATAAGAAAATCTTCATAAATATACAGAAAAACAATATTAAATTAAAATATTGAATATTAAAAAAAATTATAATCAAAACGGCAGAGTTCTAGCTACCTATGTCTCTCTCTCTCTCTATGAATTTTCATTTTTCACCACAATTTCTTCAAACATTTACAAAAATTAAACTACCGTAAATTCCTTAATTACCATTGTAATTGCTTCTTCCTCTTTAAAGGCACTCTTCTCTTGAGAGGACCAGAAACATAAACGACTCACAAAAAGATGAAGGCCTTAGAATATGCAATACTATTCTGTGCAGCATTTTCAATCTTTTGTGTGATATCAGTGTCATGTACCAATTCATCCTCATTTGAATATAATTTTCTTCAACGCCTTTCAAATCATTCTCATCCCTCGAGTCCAATCTCTTGACGCTTTTTCACCCCCAAATGTGCCTCTTTTTCATCTGTTCTGCAGTCATATGTGAGAAATCCCATATTTCTGACTCCCACAATCCCGAAACCGCTCGTAATTATTGCAGCCAAGCACCCATGTTCAAGCCACACTCATATGTGCCAAAACCCTTGGCTTGGAAATTAAAATTAGAAGTGGCAGACATGACTATGAAGGCGTCTCCTATGCATCCAAAGATTCAAAAGATTTCATCCTTCTCGACAATTTTAAGCTCCGGTCCATCAACGTCGATCTAGCAAATGAAGGTGCATGGGTTCAATCCGGGGCTATACTTGGTGAAAATTTTATGCAACTTTTAAGAAAAGCAAGTATCATGGCTTCCCTGCTGGGGTCTGTCCTACAATTGGTGGTGGTGGGCATTTTAGAGGAGGTGTGGTTATGGTAACATGATGAGAAAATATGGGCTTTCAGCTGATAACATTGTTGATGCAAAAATAGTAAATGTAAAGGGTACAATTCTTGATAGAAAATCAAAGGGATATCAATTGTCGGACGTGTATTTAAAGGGAGGGAGGGACAGACGGACCACAGAAGTAGCTAAAGAGAGAAAGAGAAGGAAAGAGGCCCAATTATGGACAAAGCTACGTGTGTGAAATGAATTTACCGGAAGCCATGGCAAAGCAGTGGGGGGAGATGGGTGCTTTATCGAGGGGATGGTTGGTTGCTAGAGATTTTTTATTTTTATTATTGTTTTTATTTTTCTATTCCTTCATAAACATTAATTTACGTATTTTTCATTTTTCTTATGTAACTAATAATAAGGGTAAATTTGTCTTTAAGAAATTTTTATAGATGAAATTTGGCTAAAAGGGGTTGTGTGAAAGAGAATTAAAACCTAAAAGGATGTTAGATTTAAAATATCCTTGGTTGTTACTGATTCTTCAATTTGTGCAATAAAAATGAAAACACAATTTGCTACATTAATTGAAAAAACAAATTTAATTATATGGGATGAAGCACCTATGAATCATAAACATTGCTTTAAAGCATTGCATAAATCACTTTCTGACGTTTTATCACATTTATATAGTCCAGAAAACAATATGTCTTAGGTGGTAAACCTCTTTTATTAGGTGGTGATTTTCGACAAATATTACATGTTATACCTGAAGGAACCAAAAAAGATATAATAAATGCTTCTTTAAACAATTCGTATTTATGGTCACAATTTACAATTTTCCGTTTAAAAGAAAATATGAGATTATTAAAAAATGGCATTAGCATTGTGGAAAAGAAAAAATCAGTGATTTTGCAGATTGGCTTTTACAAATTGGTGATGCAGCAATTAATGATATAAGCGATGAAAATAATTTTAATGATGCAGACACATCTTTGATTCAAAAACCTGAAGATTTAATAGTTCATGCTTCTGAAAATCCAATTTCTTCTATATATTTTTTTGGCAACTTATCCCAATTTTGAATTTTCTTTTAACAAGTTTGATTATTAAAGAGAACGTGCTATCATAACACATTGAAACACCACTGTTACAGATATAAACAATAATATAATTGATTTGTTACTTGGAGAATAACATGTGTTTCTAAGCTATGATTCATTGTGTTCTTCTAATGGGAATATTGAAAATTTAGAGACATCATATCCTGTTGAATTTTTTAACAAACTAGATTTCAATGGTCTGCTTCCACATAACTTGACTTTAAAAATAGGAATGCTAATTATGTTGTTACGAAATTTAAACCAATATTTGGGTCTATGCAATGGAACTAGATTAGTTATTACTCAGTTATATAATAGAATTATTGAAGACAAAATACTTGGAGGAAACAATATTGGTTATAGAGTTTTCATACCAAGAATCATTCTTGCAGCAACTGAGAGAAAGTGACCTTTCCTTTTTAAAAGATGCCAATTCCCAATTAGACCATGTTTTGCAATGACTATTAACAATAGTCAAGGACAATCTTTGAAACAAGTTGATTTATATCTTCCAGAACCAGTTTTTTAGTCACGGTCAGTTATATGTTGCGTTATCTAGAGTGACATCAAAAGAAGGTCTCAAAATTTTAATAATGAATGGAGAAAATAATGTGAAAAATTATACTGTAAATATAGTGTTTGAAGATGTTCTCCAAAATTTAGGATAAAATTGTTAATCTAATTAACCCATATATAAATATTTATGTACTTATTCATTGTAATTCAAACAACTATATCACAATCTTTACCTATGGTTTACAAATAACTACTAACTCTTATAACTATCTATCTTTTGTATATGCATGATGAACAATATAAGCAGTAGAAAAACAGCATCGAAAACAGCATTCAACTTAGGTTTGTTTTGATGTAACTATTTTTCTTTACTTTTTCCGCAATAAGAATCATTTACTTTTAAACTAGGCTTATAACATCTTAAAATATTTAGCATCCGCATACGATTAGTATTGAGATTGTCTTCCACTTTTTTCGCGCATTGAAATGCTCTCTCTGTATTTGTCAGTCTTTAAAATTGTTTCTTTGTCAAGTATATGATTTCAACCTTTCCTTTTCCATTTTTTTTTATTAAACAAAGCTCTTATATACTTAATGTTGATTTCCTTTTTTGTACAAATTAGTTGATCAATCTGTTCAAATACAATCTTTCTTTCCTGTTCCCTTTCTTTTGCCATGCTGGTGCTCTTGCTATTCATGACTCGCTCACCTACCCAATCAATCATCTACATTGTTCCTTATACAGGTACATTCATCTACATTGTTCCTTATACAGGTACATTTGGGTAACAATCAATGGTATGTTAAAAAAAAATATATTTTATTCTTTTTTTCATAATTGTCTTCTGCTTAGATTAAATTTTTACTAACGTTTCTCTTTGGGAGAATTAGTTCTTACCAATATATATGCACACTATCTGCTTTTTACCTGGTCTTAACACATGATTAATTACTTTCCTACCTGCTAAGGGGTTGACTTGCGCATCCAAAGTATTATCAAAGGCACTGCCACCAAAAAGGTGCCCACTCCACTACCTTTGGTTGAACCAAAGAACATCACAGCAATAAGGAAATCATTAAATCTATCTCCGCAACATTTTTATTAGGGTGAAGTGCTAATTTAGTTTCTGAACTATCACCTTAGTGAAAATTAGGTCCCTGAATTATTTTTTCGGTAAAATAAGTCTCTAAATTCATTACAATTTGCTAATTTCATCCCTACTATTATATTCAAAACTATTTTATCCAATTTTTCGTCAACTTAAGTCACTTGACACACTTTAGAGTGTAATACCATCATTTTCTTGTCTATAAGTCCTTAACATTTCATATAGGTTGCAAATTTAATGTCTAATTTACCCTTAAAAGTTAACTTACACTATTTCTTTATGAAAAACTATCAATTTATCCTCCAAAGTTAACTCCATACACTATTTCTTTATGAAAAACTACCAATCTACCCTCCAATGTGTATCACATGCAAGTAACGTGGCTTAAATTGATGAAAAATTGAATATAGTAGCTTCGAATATAACATTGGGGATGTAATTGACAGATTTTTATAATTCAGGGACTAATTTTTCTAAAAAAATAGTTTAGAGACATAATTTTCACTAAGGTGATAATTAAGGGACTAAATTGGCTGTTTACCCTTTTTATTAATCATTAGATAGATTAAACGATTCCCCTATGCATATTGTGTTCTTTTGTTGAACCAAACCATGTCAACAAAATATATCTATGGTTAAAGCATCTAGATTCATGCTTTTGGATGTGCATCTTAAACCCCTCGATGAATAGCAAAGCAATTTATCATGTGTTTACAGTAAGTCAAAAGAAAAAAGTGTTTGTCTATATATTGGTAGGAACCAATTCCTCTGAAGAGGAGAGATGGAAGTGATGATAATACTTAAAATAATCAAAGCCCAAACAATTTACCAAATTCCATCTCTATACTCCACAAAGACACTAAATAAGACATATCTGATCTATTTCTGAACATCTTTTCTTACCGTTCTTACAATAGAAAGGGCACAAAATTGACTTACACAGTCTTCCACAATACTCACTTTGCTTCAACCCATATTTCACTTTGTCAAATCATACATGTTCCTGCAATAGGTGAACTCATATTTATCTACCACTTCTTGCTAATTTTAATTTTTCCATTCCCATCTTTGCTACAAGTTTTCACACAATTTTTTACTGCATTTGTCAATTCTTTATATATATATATATATATATATATATTTGTCTTTTATGTGTTTTATGTGTTGGCACAAGGTTACACCAGCATTAAACAACTACAGGTCCTCGAAAGGTTTGCTAATTGCCCTATTTCATCAAGCTCAGTATAAATAGATCTTAATTTTTTACTACAGTTAAATACATGGACATGCCTCCACAAATACAAATTAGTTCTTGCTTAAATACTTTGTGTGTTTACATAGAAAATGTTCCCATCATCTACCAAAATCCTCCACACATGAAAACAAAATTTCTTACTCAAAAATACATATTACAATACTACCATATTTGTTGTTTTTTATTAAATTAACACATTGTTTTCAATTTTATCTTCAACACAAAAGAAAATGCTCTTACACAATATGTTTGCTTACATTTTATAACTTATCTACCACATGTTAATTGTAGTTATATTGTCATATCCCGACCCGAGCTCGACCACATCCCGAGCTCGACTCCGCCATAGCACGATATTGTCCGCTTTGAGCCTTGACCACGCCCTCACGGTTTTGTTTTTGGGAACTTACACGAGAACTTCTCAGTGGGTCACCCATCATGGGATTGCTCTCGCGCTCTACTCGCTTAACTTCGGAGTTCCGATGGAACCCGAAGCCAGTGAGCTCCCAAAAGGCCTCGTGCTAATGGAGGTGGGCATGTACATATAAGGCATAGAGGATCCACTTCCCTAGGCGATGCAGGATCTAACAATCCACCCCCCTCCCGACGTCCTCGTCGACACACTTCCGGCCAGGGATTGGCTCTAATACCAAATTGTCACATCCCGGCCCGGGCCTCCACCACATCTCGTGTCACACCCCGATCCCGACATATGTCCAGGATCGACACGTGACGTTAACAAATACCCGTAACTCAACATACCCTGCCTCTGGGATATGGCAAATCACAACTCGAGAATCAAATCGCATAGTAATTTTTTGTATACTTTATGGCTGCATCTAACCTCCTCGTTAGAATGCCTACGTACCCTCATTTCGGATTAAACCATTCGTAGTTCGTCATTCACAAAATCATACATGTATCACACTGAGTTCAAGCAGAAAAGCATAGCATTCCTCAATCATTTATTAGAACTTGACCAACATAAATTTCTAGACTCAGGGCTACATAGCAAACCCCCATGAAGATTCACAATTTCTCTTCCATCCAACAAATAAATCGTTATGTCTCAACATAATATCACAATTCACACCATATATCATATTAAAAAATTGATGAAGCACAAACCGTTCTCTAGCCACATTAATTAACTAATTTGATCAAAATACTAACAATCATTTCCATATCTTCTAAATTCATACTTTATTAAATCATAATTGAATCGTAGAAAATCTCGAAGGAGTCACCCAAACGTCCAACATCTTTTCTAACTCAATTCACAAGATTCTCGAAACCATTGAATAAAACTAAGGCTAGAGTGACACAGTTAGGCCAAGCCTACTTCTCCAAATAATGGGATTTCAGACCACTCTATGAAATCCAACAACCTCGGGTTCCGGACCACTCAACGAAACCAAACTAAATATGATCGCCTATCAAATGTACCAAATATAACTAATTATCATCACCTCTAGAATGCGTATTGTCCTCCATCGCAGATATACCAAGCATGATCACCCCTGAATACATATGGTCCCCCATCGCGGAAATACCAAGCAGGACCACATCCTAGCTCTAGGTAGTGATCACCCAACACAAATATACCAAGCATGATCACTCCTAGCATGCGTATGGTTCCCCATTGCGGATATACCAAGCAAAACCATATGCATAGTCTAATACCGTAGGCAGTGATCACCCATCGCGGATATACCAAACATGATCACCCCTAACAGTCCCCTATCGCGGATATACCAAGCAAGACTGTATCATATAGCTCTAGGTAGTGATCACCCCTAAGTGTGTGTATGGCCATACCAAGATATAAGGATCGCCTATCACGGATTAACCAAGCACGATCCATAGAAAATATGGTCCCCTATCGCGAATTAACCAAGCAGGGTCATGGTCTCCTACTAGCCCTCAATTTGACGAACATTTCAATATGTAACTCAATCACTTTTCACCAATATTACCAACCCATGACTCAATTCACATTTAATAAAAATAGATTGATGGCCAATTATAAAAGAATCACATTTTAACAGAAAACACTTTTATAAAATCAAGTCATATCCACAAAGGATATTAATATAAAGAATCGAGTAATCACCATATCACATATATTAAAGTCACTCACCGAGACAAGTCCGCAAAGCTTTACTGAGTCTCTAGTAATACTAATTTTAGTAATTCAAATGGTTCAAGACCTGTTGACCAAAAGTCAACGGTGGGCTCTACTCCCTAGCAATTTAATCCAGAAGATCCGCAAACTACAATCTAGATCCGTAACTTCTTAAGGTCCACATTATGCTCAAAGAAGAACATACTAAAATATCATCGCGATCCGACTGTCGGATCTCCGCCAATTGCTAGAATTAGGTGGCGGTTAACAATTAATTTTACTAACTTTGAAATCTAATTTGGGAGGATCCGTACGTCAGATTCCCGATCCGTCAGTACCAGTTATCCTCAAATATTATGTTCTATAATGCATTAGGGTTTGATGATGATCCAACGGTCGGATTGGCGATTCATATTTTGACCAAGTAAGGTATCGTGATGAAACTAAATCCAAAAAATCAAATTACGTCATACGAATATCTATTATGAAATCAAGTCATCTATTTGAACTTAGATGGACATCGTTGGCCAACTGGCCAGGCCGTCGCCGCACGTGTCGTTGCGGGTGGTGGTCGGCCGCCCCGACTTACGGGAAAAATTCAACTATTTTTAAAAATTGCCAAAATTTATCGAAATGAATATCTTAATGAGTAGAGCAAGTTTTATACCTGTGGACAAGTCCAATTTGGCCGGAAAATACCTCAAATCTGCCTCGATCCGCTGGAAACCCTATAAAAGGGTGCACGTCGATTCGACCTCCAAACGAGTTCTAACGCCTCCACCACTGCTTGAGCTTTGTTCCTGGGGTTGAGGTAAGTCTATTCATGGTGGGGATTGACGGCAATAGTTTTTGAAATCACCGAAAAAAGAGAAAATTCGCCAGAAAACCCTCGGCTCTTTGTGGCTTCAACCTGGAAATATGGGTGATAAAATGTGAAATCTAATAACACCCAGATGTTGGGCTCGTCGAGACCCTTCCATGGACACGAAGATCACCCAAAATGGAAGTCGGATGAGGGGAGATATGACCGGGTCAAAATTGATGGTTTGCGGATCGAAAACGGATTGGGGGTTGGTTGTTTCCCCCTCTCCCTCCTTTCCCTCCTTTTCTCCTATCCCATTGGTACCCTCTCTTTCTCCTTCTCCCTGATTCATCCCCCGTTCCCTCCTTTCTCTCCCTCAATTCCCACCCACCGCACCCCCTCCCCTTTTTTCCCCTTCCACTTCTTCTCTTCTTCGCTGCCATCAGGCAATATTTTTTTCTTTTTTTTTCTTTTTTCCTCCCTCCTAAAATCTGTTTGGTCCCCTTTAACTTAACTAATTTAACCTTTAACCCACATGTGGGAATTAATTAATTCCCACAATCTATAGTTTACAACTTCAAACAATCGTAATGGCTTTCACCACGTTCGTGATCTTGAATTCTATTTACAATATAAATTGTGACCTCGAAAGGTTCACGGATTTTAACTAATTAATTCCCAAACTTCAGACTTCGTAACTAATTTAATATAAAATCTCAATAATACAAATAAGTAGGTGATAACAGTGAAATCCAGGAATGAGATTTCACATCTCGGGCTCGACTTCACTGTAGCATGATATTGTCCGCTTTGGGCCCTATCTCGGGCTCGACTCCGCTGTAGCATGATATTGTCCGCTTTGGGCCCTAACCACGCCCTCACAGTTTTGTTTCTGGGAACTCAAACGAGAACTTTCCAGTGGGTCACCCATCATGGGAGTGCTCTTGCTCGAACTCGCCAAAGCCAGTGAGCTTCCAAAAAGCTTCGTGCTAATAGAGGTAGGCATGTACATATAAGGCATAAAGGATCCACTCCCCTGGACGATGTGGGATCTAACATATATAAATAGGAAAACACGTGTTCAATAGAAATATGATGCATGTCACTTCGTTAACAATAGTGGCAACTAAACAATTAAATAATTTGTTTCAATTAGTTAGTACATTTTATAAATTTCTCAATTAGAACTGTTTCAGTATATTCAATACATTTTTAAACAACTTTCCAGTTTAGTTGCCCAAACTAATTATTCCAGCTTATCTTCAGTATAATACCAACAATTTAACAACCAATGATACTTCGTTTAACATAAACTTCATTTGGAAAAAAAACAAAAAAAAAAAATCTTTTTCTCTGCTGAAAAAACCAACAGATTTAATGATGTAGATCAGTTATACCAACAAATTACCATAGTTTACCCAATGCTATGCAGGTTTGACTTTTGTTTATATTCTTGGATCTGTTGCTTGGTTGTATAATTTGGCTGTGTGTTTTGTTTCAGGACAATTTGTTCTTCGTTTCTTGAGGTTTCTGTGTGTAGATTTGAAACTGTTTAGCTTTCAAGCCGTTTATACTCAAGGTAAATAATTTCGTTTTTTTTTTTTATAACCTTTTTTGTAAGAATTTTTTATTTAATTTTGTGAGAGTTGTGTTTTCTATAGCATGAAAATTGAATCTTTGTGATCTTATATCCTTAGTTATGTTGCTTGGTTATATGATTTGGCTGTGTGCATTGTTTCAGGACAATTTGTTCTTCGTTTTTTGGGGCATCTGTGCGTAACTTTGAAGCCCTTTGTAGTCAACATAAATAATTTTATTTTTCTTTGTTTTTAGTCTTCTTTGTAAGAATTTCTTAGTTAATATTCTGATAATTATGTTTACTATAGTATGACAATTGAATCTTTGTGATCTTCTAAGTGATGTAACGTCATTGCAACATGTATGACTGCCATTATCGAACATGAAAAGCTTTTTGATTTCTGTACTCCGTCCTTTCATACGATCTGACTCAAAAATTGTTTCATTACGGTTTCTAACATAATTTTTGCGATGTTTATGAAAAAACAATGTCACTTCTGGTATTCTGTTGGAGCAGTTATGTTTTTATTTAATAAATGTGTGTGTGTATATATATATATATATATTATGATTTGTTAGAAACATTATATATATATATATATATATATAACTGTCATTAGGAGTAATTTTTATTCGTGAATATATTGAAGACGTTGTCAATTAGGTGTACTTTCCTTTCTTAATTATATAGGAGACGTGAGGAAGTTTATTACCTCAACAAATTTGAAATGCCTTCTCTGAATAGAGAAGAAGATCGCGTCCACCTCCATATATAATCTATCCTTTTTGATTTTTTCGTTTTGGTTTATTCCGGGTTTCTAGTCCCTAAATTATAATCCTTCAACGTCTATTTCTTTACTTTGTATATAAATACAAATCCTGAGTATTGAAAATTATATATAGAGAATACTATAAGCTGATATATAATTTTTTGAAATTAAGTTTTGAGAGCAACATATTGAAAGGGTGCAAGTTTGAAGGTTCTTCCATTGTGCAAAGAAGAAGATAAGGTTCTTGACTGTTTTATCATGGGGACGACGTGGTGTTTGTAAACTGCTTGCACACTTTGGGCAGAGCCGCGAAACGTCTTAAAGAGAGCGACTTAGTCTGCGACTCATCCCAAGAATCATTCACCACTCAAGACTTCTACATTTTTCGGGTATTTTTGTTCTTTCTATTTCAGTTTTCAACAATTTTAAGACGAAATCAATCTGCCATGCATTATAAGGAAAATTTTGCTTCTCAGGAAAATCTTATTGAAGAATTGATTGCAATGATATCAGAAATCAACCTAGTTGATGGATCCGAAGGGTGGTGGGTGGACACTGGCGCTTCTCGCCATGCTTGCTATGATCGTTCCCTTTTTAAGACCTATTCTGTGGCTGAGGGAAGGAAGGCGTTGTTGGGTGATTCCCACTCAACTGATGTTGCTGGTACTGGAGAGGTGGAGTTAAGGTTCACCTCTGGAAAAACCATGATACTGAAAGATGTGATGCACGCTCCAGCGATAAGGAAGAATTTGGTCTCGGGCTTTCTTCTCAACAAGGTTGGATTCACTCAAACCATTGGAGCAGATATGTATACTCTTACTAAAAATGGGGTTTTTGTGGGAAAGGGATATGCTACTGATGGAATGTTTAAATTGAATGTTGATGCTATTAAAATGTCACAATTGAGTCACTTGATGCTGATTTTTAGGAGAATAAATTTCCTTTTGATCTTCGAAATAGTGGGGGTTCTAATTCTTCTAAAATTTATGAACCTACTGTTAGATACCCCTCTATGGGAGAAGAAGCAGGATGGTTGAGAAACCTACTGTCAGATACCTCTTTATGGGAGAAATCGATTCCAACAGTTTTGATCCATTGTGATAGCATAACGGCAATAGCTAAAGTGCAAAACCGTTATTATAACGGGAAAATGTGACAAATACGTCGTAAGCATAGCACTGTAAGAGATTATCTCTCTAATGGAGCTATAAGAGTGGATCATATACGATCTGAGGAAAACTTGGCTGATCCTTTGACAAAAGGACTAGCATGAGAAAAGGTTTGGAAAACCTCGAAAGGGATGGGACTAAAGCCCGTAGAAAATTGAGTCATTTGTGATAGCAACGCAACCTATAGACTGGAGATCCCAAGAAATAGGTTCAAAGGGTAATAACAAGTCACAAGTGATATGAGTGAAGTCTTGCTAATTTTAATTTGGAATATTATTCCATGTCCATCCCTAAGAAGCATGACATCTTGAAGCGTTTTTAGGTTGAGATATTTTTTTTTTCTCTTAGTAAGGTCTATACTCTATGTTGAGTGGGATATCTAGCTACAGGAATATCCTTGATAGTCTTACCTATGTGAATGTGGAAGTGAGGCCGCTTCCTATGAAATCTTGGGCAAGTTTGTAGAGCGTTCACTATACTGGGATATAAGCACAAGGCCATAATGTGCTGGCTTTTTAAACTTCACCTTAATAAAGTTATGTGTGTGGTGTTGTTGTTAGAGATAGAGTTCAAAACTATAAGTTACTCTTGTATAATCTGGATCACTAACACTATGCACATGTTCAAGTTGAGAAACACCTTTACTTATGCATAACTTTATGATATGTTGCTTGATATACAATTTTTAAACAAAAACAAGTGGGGGATTGTTGTAGCAGTTATGTTTTTATTTAATATATGTATGTGTGTGTGTATATATATATATATAATGATTTGTTAGAAACATTAAATATATGTATATATAACTGTCTTTAGGAGTAATTTTTATTCGTAAATATATTGAAGACGTTGTCAATTAGGAGTAATTTCCATTCTTAATTATATAGGAGACGTGAGGAAGTTTATTACTTCAACAAATTTGAAATGCCTACTCTGAATAGAGAAGAAGATCGCGTCCACCTCCATATATAATCTATCCGTTTTGATTTTTTCGTTTTGGTTTATTCCGGATTTCTAGTCCCTAATTTATAATCCTTCAACGTCTATTTCTTTACTTTGTATATAAATACAAGTCCTGAGTATTGAAAATTACATATAGAGAATGCTATAAGCTGATATATAATTTTTTGAAATTAAGTTTTGAGAAGGGTGCAAGTTTGAAGGTTCTTCCATTGTGCAAGGAAGAAGATAAGGTTCTTGGCTGTTTTATTATGGGGATGACGTGGTATTTGTGAACTGTTTGCACACTTTGGGCAGAGCTGCGAAACGTCTTAAAGAGAGCGACTTAGTCTGCGACTCATCTCAAGAATCATTCACCACTCAAAGCTTCTACATTTTTCGAGTAATTTCGTTCATTTCTATTTCAGTTTACAACATATTCCAACTGTCCAGCTTAAACAAATTACAAGATATGTACAGTTTTAAACCCACAGCATCGCGCAGATATTCCTAGTATATACTAAAACGACGGTTTTGGCCCTGCTGTCCAGTAAAAAACTCTCGACTTCTTCAGAAACCACGAGAAACTTAAAACTGAGAAAGCTTCGCGATCTCCCTTCCATCTCTGTTACGCGATCTCCGCTACGCGATCTCTGCTTCCCCCGTGATTTTCTTCCTTCCTGAGCGACATCTAATGGAATTGAAAACCTTCTGGAGCTCTCTTTCCCGTGATTATTTTCCGACGGTAATCTGGCAACAGCGGCCATCGAGGTTGGTCTGAAACTATTCCTCATCACCACAGGTAGTTTCTACACCTATTAACTTTAGAAAAACTTTCATGATTTTGTGGAATCCAATTTAACGATTAGAAAAATTTTCATTAATTTTCTGGGTTCGTGAGTTGGAGGGGGATTAGAATTATTTTTCATTATTTTTCTGGGTTTGTGGTTTTTTTCCAAAACGTTTTTCCTTTCTACTAATCCAAGTTCCTTCACATCAATCTCTCTGTTTTGTTCTTGATCTTCCGCGAGTAGAATACCTCTCCTTGCTCTCAAGCGCGCGGGCAGTCGCTCTAAGGCAGCGAATGACGTCATTTTCCTATTCGACTCGGAGGAGGTTGGCTGCTCTTCTTGGCTGAGCTTCATGGCTGGCCGAATTCCCCTATTCCCTTCCTCTTATACTTTTTTGTATTCGTTCACCAAAACAATAGGAAAACGTCTCCGTCTGTTTGATTGACGTGTAAGAATTACATAAGAATTAAGCTAACAATATCACCAACGCAGTGTTAGGATTACCAACATGAAAAAAACAGATCTGTAACAACCAAATCATAGCATCACATTAGTCGCAAGGATGACTTACCTGATGGAGTCGCCATTGAATGAATAACAGAAGTAGTGTTCTACTTCCAATACCTCTTTATAAATTCTACTAGCGAAATAGGTTTGTAGTTTTGTGAGATTTCAACGGTATGGAAGCAGGGACTGCTTCTTGGTTATATAGCTAGGGGTTTCAACCAATTCCACCCTATTAACGGAAAGGATATCCACCCTAATCTTTTTTAATCAATTAGAGTCCCATCATGACTCTTATACCTTGTATTCTCTTAATAAAAGGCCCATAAATTGATTGCAAGTAATTAGGACTCCAATATGTTTATTCCTTTAAGGCTCCAAGAATCATAAAAGATTTCATTAACTTGATTACCAAGTCAACTACTCTCTCAAAGATTATCGGCATAATTCATTGTCATTCACAAATGGTTTTACATTCTTCCACTTGGATGTCAATGAGAACCCCTTAACGAGATAAATATATATGGTGATCACTTGAGTCCACTAAAGTATGCAATCATACGTTTCAAGTAACTTTGAGACTAAATGCAGAACCAAGGAAAACAAGGCACACATTGGAAAGTTCCTTGCACTCCATGATTACATGCACACTTAACTCAAAGCACTATGTTACTAACAAAGTCATGATATCAAGAGCTAGTTCACTGTTGGGAGGCTTGTGATTGACATGACTTTTTCCAATGGGAAGAAAGAGGCTGCTGGATCTGAGCCTACGAAGCATGTTGTTCTGAGGGTTGCTAGAACAATTACTAACAAGATTGCACAACAGAGGAGTTTTACCGTGCCCTATGTGCCTAGGTTTGTTCCAGACAGCCTTCCTTGCCCAAGTCTGATCTGATTCCAGAGGTGTGTGCAGCAGAGAAGAGCGAGGATGGTGATTCCACTGCCAAGGCGGTGCCAAGACGGGTCTTTCATGCTGAGAATGAAGCGTATGCCGGGATAAGCAGCCGTGATCAGCCTGCCAAACCAGCCTTAGGGGAGTTTTCGAGATCCATGCGCTGTTCAAGCCTAATTTGCTTGAGGACACGAACGCATGTGCCAAGTTTATTGATGGCGTGAGCAAGGTTGTCAACTCCAGTTTCTTCGCGAGGTATAAGGCTCAGTCGCAAAGGGGTTCCCTGCTTGTTTTTTGAAGGGATTTGATATCTCTGCCCCCACTGCTTAGCAGTTTGAGACCGCTCACCAAGAGATAGTGACTTGAAAGCTCAGTTTGACGTGATCCAGTGAAGATATAACATTGCAGAGAAGGAGATTGAAGTCTAAGTGTTGCTGGTGCAGGACCTTGAGCATACCATTTCAGAATTTCAGACTGCCCGTGATGCCAAGGATGTAGAGCTGCTCATCATGCATAATAACGTTGTTCGACTCAAGAAAGCTAAGTGTAGACTTGAGCCTAATGAAGTAGAGTTGCACGGAGCGTTGTCTGCCAACAAGAACCTAAGGAACTAGATAAGTTGCAAAATGCTCGTACTAACATGATTGAGGAAAATAAGCAGCTGATGAGCGATTTGTCCAATCTTGAGGTTGTCCTTGGCCAAGGTCAAGCTGACTTCTACAAGCTTGGTTATATAGATCATTTCCTTGGCATGTTATCTGACTATGCCTTTTCTGATTAGGACCTCAAGCTTTTTGCTATTTCTTCTGAGGATTTCCTTAAGTTTTCATTCGAGAGCGCTGTTTGTGGAGTAATTAAAGATCAGGCTGCCCAGGGCTGTGCGGTCGAACGTGGTGCCGCCCAGGTAGTGGCGGCCGATGACCGTGCTGCCTAGGATAAGGCAACTGTTGATAAAGCGTAGGAAGTTGATGCTGCTGGGAACGATGTGGCTGCTGAAGATGTCCAAGCTGCTATGAAGTAGTTTTTTTTTTTTTTTATAGACTTTAGGATTTACTTTCTTTTCCTCTCCTGCTTTGCTTTTTCCTTTGCTTAAACTCCATTAGCCTTCGTGCCAGTTTACTAATTTGCTAAAAATTAATAAACTATTTTTCTTCGCTTTACTTTATCCTTGTTTTTTTGCCTTGCTTCAAGCTATTGCTGTATAATGAACAATCGAGCAAGTTGCTTTGAACAAAACAGTCAAGCTCATCTTTATTCCTTTAGGTGCCAACTTCGGGTTGTCAGGTGTGAATCTTCGCTTACTTGAGGCATCTTTCGAAACTTCTAACCTGTTAAATCGAATGACCTCTGTAGTTGCATGTTTTGTATTGGTGGTCCACTAGATCTTTAATCACAAGGTTGTTAGCAAATTGCACTGCTTTTTAATAAGCAGACGGGCTTGCATGACCAATGTGACTGCCGATCTAGGCTTAGGACTTCTACAAAACTGTTAACCAGAGAGTCAGCAGATTGGCACCTTACTCATAGAAGTATGAGAGCCTACATGACTGATTGGTTGTTAACTTTGATCTTTTAGGGCGTTGAACTACTGAGCTTTATCTTGCGTTATTGCCCCCAGACCATAGGCTACTTAGCTGGTCGTCTTTACTCCAATCCTTTGAGCTGCGTGGTTTACATCACAACATACTAAAGATTGCTGAGACACGAAATTCGCTGACCTTTTGCATCAAAAGTATGTGGTTCTATGAAATTTCATGGGCAATGATTCGAAAGAGCTCTTTGCACTTTATGTAACCAATTTCGTAGGCTACGTAGCAAGTAGCACAACACTTTAAGAATCAATGTAAACCTAAGAGGTTGTTCTATGCTAGGCAGTGCATGTTCACGTTAACCTGTTAACCTTTCACAAGATTATGCGGTTCTATAAGTTTATGCTGCTAACTGCTCGAAGGGTGTACCATAGGCAGTCTTCCAGAAAACTGTAGACTGCTCGTTGAGTTGGCAACGACTTTAAGTTCCCAGGTACATCCAGAAACTGTAGGCTGCTTGTTAACTAAGCAGCAGCTTTAGGTTCCCAGGGATCTTCTAGAATCCGTAGGTTGCTTGTTGAATTGGCAATAGTTTTAGGCTTCGAGGTACTTCTAGAAACCGTATGTGCAAAGATCGCTTGTTGGTCACATACAAGACGCTCAGCTCCTTACGCTAACTGGTCATGTTAAGGATGCTCAACCATGTACACCCTATTCGTGTAGCCGGAGCTAGAATTTTGTATCCTCACAGAGATTGCCTATATATTGCACCAGGGATGCTCAACTGCAAATGCTAGCTGGTTACATAGTAGATGCTAAAAAAGGATGCTCCTCTAACGGGTGGAGGGAATACTATTTTGTAACACGAAGATCGCTAGTTGGTCACATACAGAATGTTCAGGCAGGGTTGCCAGCAGCTGGTCACACCAAGGATGCTTAATTATGGTCCATCTTCATGGGAGACATCCAAAGAGCTGTGCAACATGCCTCCTTTATCTTTAAGGCCCAAGTCCCCACGAATCAAGCTAAAGGCCTAAAATCCTTCACTCTAGCTAAGCCTTGAAAAAGACCATTGTAGCTGCTTCTAAAGATGTTGGTGCAAGCCATCGTGCTCTGGTTACACCAGGGCAGCCTGACCCATCCACGTCTGGATATTCGGAGTGCGTAGTATACCCTCTCCTAAGAGGAGAGCAAGGTTGGTCCCCGATGAAGGTGCAATTCCTGCGATAAGTCCCTGATTGGGCGCGTTCTTCAATGAGAACAGGAGTAAACAGTTGTTATAGGTATGCAGTTAAGCCAAATAATGAAAGAAATCTTCATTGAAAAAAGAAAAGAAGGATATCGAACTTAGCTAGAAGGTAGAAACTGTGTAACAATTAGATAGTCATCCGCTTGCGAGGTAGTGCTCGTCGAGCTTGTTGAGTCATCGAGATTTATTTCGTCTGAGCAATGCTTGGGGAGAAGTGGAAGGTCATGCGTAGTACTTCTGCAGGTTGTAGGCATTCCACTGCTTGTCGATCTTTTTGTCGTTCATGGTGGTGAGGGTATAATTACCATTGCCGCTTGCTCTGCTGACCTTGTACAGACCTTCCCAGATTAGATTCATCTTTTTAGAGCCTTCTCTTCACGCAGTGATGAATGTTTTTCTTAAGACTAGATCTTCAAGATGAAATTATTGGATCTTTGCCCTTTTGTTGTAGCTGAAGAGAAGCTGCTGTTGATAGGCTACAATGCGGGTGATGACCCTCCTCTGTCAGATCTAGATTTGTGGCCATCTCTTTTCTGTTATGCTCCAAAGTTGGCAGTATGGTACTGATGCTCGACACGATGACATTAGGAAAGATGATTGCTTTTAAACCAAATGCCAAAGAGAAAGGAGTTTCACCGGTTGGTGGTTGCTCGTTGTTTAGTTGTGCGATACTCCCATAAGACATCGAGAAGTTCGTCTGGCCACTTCCTTTGCTTGTCTGTGAGGGATTTCTTGAGGTAATCCAGGATTGTCTTGTTGGATTCCTTCGTCTGCCTGTTGCCTTGGGGATATAAAGGCGTAGACATATGCTGCTTGATGTCGTATTTCTGGAAGAACCTCGCCAAGTCTTTGGTTACTGTAGAAGCCTAGAAGGAAATCGAGCACTGGACTTACCAAATTCTAACTCATTTCTACACACCAAGAGCTTGATTTTGGTTCTTATTTATACTATTTAAGCTCTAAGCCGTGACAATAATTAGAGCACTACCATTTGTTGTGAGCTTCAACTAGTTAGCATTTTGTATGTTTAACTTCTAATTAGAATATATATTTCATATAGACTTATCTTGCCATAAAGCATGTCATCTCCACCCAAGTTTTTCTCTTCGCGTTGAGTTTGGGATACGAAAACTTGCCAAACAAAGTGGATTGATTAGTAACCGAAGCTAATTATTCGACTAAATATTATTTAAAATTTTAATTAAAAGAAACAATATGAATTTTTTTTGTTTGATTTGAAAACTATAAAATAAGAGAATTAAAATGTTAGTTATTAAAAGTAAAAAGATCGATAAATATTAGTAGATATTGAATTCATACAAAAGTATATAAGCATTATTGCATTCTACCACAACAATAAATCACATAAAACAAAAAGTATTACTCTGAGGATGGAAGAAACTTCAAGGAAAACGGGTAATCACAATATTGGGTGGGGTGTAGAGGTGACGCCGAAGGAATTGGCGGGCTGTTGGAAGGAAATGGGGTTGGGGACGCAAGAGATTGCGTGGAAGGTAGAGGCGGGCGTGAGGGTGACGTGAGGGCAAGGGACGTGGCAGACCGTGTGGGCTGCTGTGGTTGATCCACCAGGCTGGCAGGATAGCCTTTTTGACCAAATTATAAAGCGCATAGACTTTTTTACCAAGATAGCCAACAAATATGCAACATATTTCACGGGAATCAAATTTGTGAGCGGGATGGACACTCATCTTCTTTGTCATTCATTTTTGGCGTTGAAAAATATAATAAATGGTAGCAATGTTCTTTTAATTTTAATTAAATTGAAATAATAATTTTTTAACTAAATATTCTCATTAGTTCATCAATTCATTAAAATATGTAGTTATGATCATTTTCGTCAACTCTCTCAAAATTTTGTCAAAATGAGTTATGTTGGAATGATCATTGTCACAGTTGGGTTAAAGATAGGGACCATTCACCATTGTTCCAATTGGGTTAAAGTTGAGGGATAATTTCTCTAGTTGGATCAAAGTTGAGGGATCATTAATACAATTTTTCTTATTTGGCCCTTGATTTAACCTCACGTGCATGACATGTGGCTCATTTTAACGGAAGTTCTAATGGAGTTGACCAAAATGACTATAGCTGCACGTTATGCTGAGTTGAGGGGCCAATGATAATGAATTTTTAAGTGAGAGATCATTGCTCCAATTGGATTAAAGTTAAGAGACCAGTGCTACAATTTACTCCGAAAAATAAAAGCCTCCTACTTTAGTTGCTTTGGAGAATCCTTTCAACCATCCAAAACATGGATCTATGGAGCCAAGAAGCAAGAGTTTATCCATATTAATGGATAAAAGAAGCTATGAGCAAAAGGAATGAGAACCTCACTTTAGGTGATTATCCTTGAGGATCTAGAAAAGTATAAAGTCAACTCTTTTTGTTTTGAATTTGAGTTGAGTATTTGACTAACAATTACTAGGCTCTAAATTTCATGAGTTAAGTTTTATTTTTGAGTGTATATAAGCATGCTAGAGCCTTTAATTGTTAATTACATGTATGAGTGTTGCTCTAATGAACTTAGCTTATCAATTTTTTCCTTCAAGACCAACTTCTATGGCACACGTAGTTTCTCGTGCCAATCATACAAACATTATGTAAAAAGAATTTACATATTGCGTTGCATGATTGACAATTAACGACACACAATCTTATAACCGTGTCAATGTGTTGACTCTAAAAATTACAAAACCTACGTGGCGCGCAGGCCGAGTAACAAATAAGCTAACTATGTCCTTCGGTTGAATGCGGGGCGTGCCAACTCGTCGGCCGAGCTCGGCCGAGGGGTAAGATTTGATGATGTCTCGTTGAGCGCGCTGTTGACTTCTGTATCTTGCGATTGCGACCGAGGAAGGAACGCTCTCGGTCTCTGGGTTCTATAGCCTGAAGACAAGGCTGCTAATTCTACGGAGTTCACAAATCGTCGGAGCCTGATTCGGTCACTGTGATTATATTCGTAAGAGTATAAGCACGCCGAATCGAGACCAAACTATACGGGCACAGGTACTCGAATGTGATATATGTCTTGATGGTAAACGTAGTTCGGCCGTTGGAATGCCGAACCCTGAAACTTACTTACGAGTATCCAATCATAAAATCACTCGGCGTCTAATGCGCCAAGCAATGCAATTCGTAACACCCAACTATGCCGAAAAGGCTAGTAAGATGACCTCTACCAACAAGGGTTCGAAAACCCTTCTCGGCCGAGACTTAGATAGATAATCGGTCGACCTCGACGCAGTGCTGTTTATCTAAACTGAAGGTGCTCCTCGGTCGGCTGATTCTGCGGCAGCAGTGTTGTTTATCCAAACTGAAGGTGTTCGCCGGGTGCTTCCACAGTGCTGTTTATCCAAACTGAAGGTGTGTCGGTAGGAAAAGAAAAGGAAAAAAATCTCAAGGTGTTTGAGACGTTTTGCGCAGGGCAATTGTATGCTGATTTTGAAGGGGCCTTTTCTGTTGCATGATTTCTTGTATTTATAGTACCCCATTCCTTGAAACCAATTCTGATTTGGATTGGGAGACCTTGTCCCATTTTGACTCTAACTCGAACAAACCTACTCCCACTGGGGTTCTGAATTTTCCTTCTTTTCGAGACTCCATTCCTTGCCGGTCGAGACTCCTGGTCGCACCAGGACTTCCTCGACCTTTTCTATTCATCTGGACTACTTAGGATAGGATTTGGCCGACCCTGCCAGCTGGCCCGGGTTTCATTATTCGGCCCATAGTATTTGTCATCACCTTGGGCCGAGCACATCTTGCTGCTCGGCCTAACCATAGTATTTTGGGCCCAAACACAATGTTATGAAAGTTTTTATGCAAAGTCACTTGATATGCCGCAACAATTAGTAAACAATATTAGAAAGACCTAGAAGAGCCCACAATTAATTCCAATTCATTAAGTAGCTCATGTGCAAGCAAAGTATGGGCTTCCATGGGCAGGAGCTGGAATTTACCCATATTTGGTAGTTATGTAGCATTATACGAGGAGCCTGCTCAGCATTCAATATGTTCACCCGCATGATGTTGAGTGTAATCCTTCTTAAGGTTCAACAATATTGTTTCTATTAACAAATATAAATAAAAAATAAGCAAAATACTAGAGAGATTACATGTTTATATTACATTGTTGTACCATATTGTGATATGGATGTGTACATACCGCGTCTTGTAATGAGTTTATCTCATTAAATGTTAGATTGTTGGTTATATCTATTACTTGTCACATTATATGGTACATCAATGTGGTATAAATATGCGGTATCTCCAACATTACTCTACTAAAGAGTAATATTGCACTTACCATATTTGTACCATCAGTTTATAAAAGTAAGGCTCATCAACACATATATGTTTCATCTCTGTTAAAAAAGTGATACAATTATGGTATGAAAAATATGATAAGATTAGCATTTACAAAAAATAAAATCTTAAAAAGTTAAATGAAATGAACAAAACACATGAAATTTGAAAGTTACTGAACAAAATCAATCGCATTCAAATCAGTCCTAAAAGAAACGAATTGTACTGGAGTATACAGAAACCACCACAGAAAAGGATTAGCAGTTCAATGCCACGAAAAACAGGGGGAGATCTTAATCAACACAGATGAGACGTACAATTCATCTGTAAAGTACAATCATTTATCAGAAACCCCAAAGACAGGAAATATACATCTAAACTTGCTAAATCCTTTAGTTATTGGATTCATCTAAACTTGCACTACTAGAATTTATGGCTTGCCCTGTCAAGTGTTGCTCGACAGAGAAGATTTCGTCGGTTTCACCTTTTTTAACCGACAGAATACAAGTTTAGTAGGGCAAAATTAGTCAACAAACTGGGTTGACTGAATAGATTTACAGGACGGCTAGAGTTTGTAGGTTAATACATCAGTCGTCGGGCAAACATTTGGAGCAAAGATGGAAGTGTTTTAACTGACGAATAAGCTAGTCATAGTGTAGATCTTCTTTCCCAATGGACGGTTCACCAGACAGTTCTTTGGATAACAATTCATCCTTAAGGGGAACAGCTTGCCTCTCAGATGAATGATTAGAGGCATTTGTGAGATCATAATTTTCTAGCGAAGGAATAAGGCTAATTTGAATACAGTAAAGCCCTCACCGATTCTCTCTTTGTAACCATCCACCAAATGCCCTGATAGGATTTTTAGAACCTACACAAACAGGATTAAAATCACACAAAATACTTGCAAGAGTATAAGGATGTTGTAGTATAGATGCTCATACAAGGTCGTTCTACACATGAACTATTTTAATAATTTATGTATAAACAATTCATATTTAATTACTTAAAATTAAAAATTGAGAAAGGAGATTTTGAATTTGGGTAATATTAAAAACGAATTTTAATTAAAAATTATAGTAAATTCCCCAAAACTAATGCGATAAAAGAAAAGAGTTGTAAATACCAATTTATAAAAGCACTAAGGTTCCACAATCATCTAACAATTCTATGTATTTTTACCAATTACTTATGATCTACACGTGCCACTTTGAAAGTTAGGTTTTCCTAATATATACAAGCATTTGCCTACACACTTTGTGTGTATGAACACATTTTTTTAGAAAATGAGAAGGAGAGAGGGAGAGAGAGAACGTGGGGGGAGGGAGTGGGAGGTTTTTTATTTTTTTATTTTTTAAATTTATAATATTGAAGATATTTTAACATCATCTATAGGTGAGGTTTCAATAAAAAACAATAAAATTTGGACCTGTGAAATTACATTATTGCCCATCATTTTTTTTGTGTGATAGAAAACTAAGTTGTCTTTTCACCCTCTTTTGGTTGACAAAGAAGGTTTCATTAATTAGTAGAGATTCTACTTGGAACCTCCAACATAGAACGTATATCTAACATGCAATCTGTTTGGACATTCGGATCAAATATGAACATGAGAAACTCATTATGTTTTATGAAAACCCTTTGAAAAACCATGCAACCCTTAAGATGTGGTGTTCATTCTAAGTGAAATTACAATTATTAACCACAAGAAGTCAACGCCAATTTCAAGGAACCTTCCGACCAAAATTGCATCAAATTACTTTTCTAAATATCCTAATGTGATCAAGCATTAAGATAATTAGGCAATTTAAAACGGTGATCAATAATTCAAAGCGTGCATGCAATCAATCATAAGCAATTAAATAAAAATTACATATTTATGCTAAGGCTTAAGGCTTCGCCCTAGCAAACAAATTAGTTACGCATATTCATAATTAAAATCATAGAAAATATTATTATTATGAAGAAAAAGAATGAAAACACTTTAAAATAAAAATCTGAAAATCTTTAAGAACCCTAGCCAATTTCTCTCTGTCTCTAAAGTCGCATAAAAGAGAAGATAAATAGACGAGGGCCGGCGGAAAACCTTAAATATCCCCCAAAAACCATCGCACAATCCGTAGAAAACAAAATCTTTTATTCCCACTAGGAAACTAAATAATAATAAAATATCTTAAAAAATAAAGTCCTAATTAAGTTAGGAGAATCTACCAAGTAACTGTCCAACCACATTTTACCCTCAAATATCCTCCAAATCCAGCCCATCATAGCTTGTTTTAAAGATCGGGATGCTTTGAACACATCTCCAGAGGGCCACGAACCCATCAAAGGTCATTTTGGGCTCCAAAAACGCAATTCAAGCCCAAAACGTCACTTTGCCAGTGCACTGCTCCTTTATTCTATCGCCAGAAAATCACCAATTGGTAGAAAAATTCCAAATTTTGACACAATCAAGCCAAGTGACTCACGAACGTCCTCCAACTGGAATTACTCCAAAATTTATCCATTTGATCATGTTTTGCTCCAAAGGAAATCGAAAATCCTATATTGAAAATACAATTCAAAATATCAAAATTCTTCAAAAATAATAATAAAAATATACTAAGAATAGAGATAAATATATAATATAAAATCTACTCATCATACCCCTTCCTCCCTTTCTATTTCCCTCTCTGTAATTTCCCCTGACCGCATCACACAATCCAACCAACTCTCAGTAAGCCTCCGTCACCGATTCCATGGATTTCATGGACTTATCCTCCCTATAAGCCTCCCTCACCGAATCCAACCAATTTCCTTCGATAGCCACACCCACCCCTCCTAAACGTAAACTGACAATAATGCCCATCCAACTTTTATTTTCTGCCTTTAGATCTCAAATTAAAATGGGTAATAAAGTCCTTTTCAGACTAAAACCCACTATTTAACAGCCCAAATGTACACAACCCAAACAAATACACGGCCTAAAGGGCCTAACCCAGACCCCCGGCCCAAAAATATCATTGGAAAAAGAAGAGGCATTTTGGTAAATAAAACGTTACCTTATTCCATTGCTCATTGCCTCTGGAAAAATAAATGCAATTAAAACTCTTCATTTCAAATGGTCTAAACCAAATTGTATCAAGCAGAGGGCAAGAGGTGTAGATTGAAGAACAATGGCACCAAGAGCGAAATTGAATTTGTTGACGGGAGGAAACCAAGTAAGGATAACGCGTCTAAATCTTATTTCGCATCTATTCTGCTCATGATGTTTTTAATGATGATGATCAGCAACTCTGCTACATGCTCTGATTTTTCTGCTTTCATGTAATTAGCGGCTTAGATTTGTGGTAACGATATTGACTAGTTTTGAGAAATGACAGTAATTTTCGCAACAATCCTTTGCAGGCAAAACAAAGACGTTTGCAAGGGTGAGTTGTGTAGGACTGGTGTTTAGCTTTGTTTCATGTCCAAAGGACACTCGAGAATAAATGTTTACTGGTGGATAGTATCTATCCATTTGCAGGAGCAACCCTGCGTTCATTTGTTCTGTTACTGCTGATCATTGTGGCATATCATGCCTATATCGCTGATAAAACGAAAGTAAATAAGAATTCCAAGGGCGACGGGGAAGAGCTTGGAATTTTCGAAATGTGTCTTACAAGGCAGATGTCTTGAATGCTGCTGCTTGAGATGATAGGAGGAAAGAAGAATATTGGTTCAACCACAGAGGACACGACATATGAAATCAACCATCCAAAATGGATTTATAATCTGATAGAGGAAGGAGATGACCAGCGAATCCATATTGAGGAAGAAGAGGATGGTAAGATTCTAAAGCAACTTGCAATTTTAGGGCTCGGATGCATCCAGTGACACTCGATGGATCGTCCTTCCATGAAAACGGTGGTTCGGAGGAGGAGAAAACTTGACGATGCCTCCTAAAATTTTTGAGTTATAAAACCTGACTCTTATCAAATAGCCGGGATCAAATGTCAAGAAAATTCATTCCCAAAGTCATTTCTACGCAAGAGTTGTTTCCATGCTTTTTCACCTGGGTTTTCATTTCAAGTTCAATTTTTTAAGTAAAAATTTATACCACCCGCATCTACAAACGCCCCAAATCACAAATCTTAATTCAACATTAAGAGTTGATAAGACAGTATATAAATCCCAAATCACAAACGCCCCAAATTTGAACAAAACAAAGACGCCAGATATGGAACCCAAAGAACTCATCAGGAAGCCCTGGCTTTCCAGGGTAAGGAATTCTTCAAATCAAAGCAAAAAAATCTAAAGATGGTTACCTGAATTCAATAAAAATTAAAATATAATTACTCTTAAGCATGCTTTTTTTTCAGGAATCAGAAAAACTTGAAAATATCCCAAACAGTTTCTTACACCTCATGTATTCAACAGAGCTTGAATTTCTAGGGGGACAACTTGAAATCATATATGTAAGAGTTGTGTTCCCTCCGGCAGATAAAACTGAGAAAGACAAAGCTTTCCAAAATCCTAATAACTTTACATAGGTTCCAGCATTAACAACATAAAAACTTTTAAAATTGCAATCTAAACTAATGTTTTCTGTCTTCCACTCCCTGTCCGTATTCCCTCTGTCACATAAAAGGCAGAAACACAAAGCTTTCTAAAATTCCAACGACTCCTCTCATTTCTTCCCAAAAAATACAAATCCATATTAATCCAACAATTATCAGTGCATCTCCAAACTGGAAAAAAGCAGAAGGACAGAAAACGTACCCAAAATATAACAGCAGCATCACAGGTGCTTCGAAATAGTCACACCTTACTTTCTAACTCATTCGTATACTTGATTTTCTTTTCCTTCTACCTCAGAGCAAATTGTGTATTAGTTAAAGACCACAAAATCAAAATACTGGAAAGCCACAATTTATAACCCAAGCATATAAGATTAAGAAAAATCAGGCAAAAAATAGCTACACAGACCAAATAAAATCCACAAAACTAAGCCAAATGTAATCTGTAAAGATTTGGCACAACACAGAGACCAATTTCCCCTAGTTGAATTTTGATAAATGCAAAATGATCACAAATAACTCACTCAAAAATACGAAAGCAAAAAAACCTAAAAACAACAAAATCAAAACCTCAAAATCTGAACAAAATGAAGAACAAAAATCGCAAACCACATAAGCAAAATTATTGAAAATAAAAAATCAACATGCATTAAAGCCAACAATAATCGGCAAAAGCAAGGAAATCAATTAGGAAAAAAGGTTTTTATTTCGAAACTCACCAATTTGATCCTCTCAGCAACAACCACTTGGAATCGGCAACGTGGAAACACCAAATTTTGATAATTTAATCTCCAGGGCAGCGACCCAAGGAGCAGAACCAAGCCGCAGAAATTTAACTTCAGCCGGTTTCTATCCTTTGACACACGCGGACAAAGCCAGAATCAGAGAGGCAACACAAATTGAGAGACAGCAGTGGAATGGAAAAAAAATAGAAAGAAAATCAAAACTGCCAATTGAACCCATACAAAACCCATGACATGATGTAATTAAATATTTGACCTCGAAAAAGATTAAAATCTAAGCATAGAAACAAAATACCTAATATTATAAAAACAAAATTCATATACAAAAACCATCCAAAATTCATATGCAAAAACATCTGAGCATCGAAAACCACCAAGAAAAATTTAAAACAACGATACCCAAAAAGTAAACTCACCCAGTAACTGTAGACCTCTGACCCAAAACATTGATTCTGAAATCCAAAAAGAGGAACAAAATTCGTAGCGATTGAGGGATTTTGAACGCAAGAAATTTGTAACAACCAAACTTTTTTCCAGCAACCAAAAACAGGCTCACTGATTTCACACAGATAATTTGGGAGAGAGATGAAAAGATGAGAGAGCAGTTTGAGATAGGTAGAAAATTGATGAGAACGGCGAGAGAAACAAACCAAAAGGAAAAGGAAGTAAAATAAACCCCAAAAAGTACCCAACACGATCACCAACACGTGGCACGGTCAATTCTCACCTTATCCCTGCAACAGGCGAGATAAAAAAAGGCGAAGGACTTTTCGGGCAGCTGAAGACAGCCCACCTAGTTGGGCAAAAATGACATTTAGCTATACAAAGCAATTCAGCAGCACCTAAACCCCAAACAAATCAAGGGCATTTCCACCCTTTTACTATTGCTGAACAGTGCTAAAACTCAACTGAGTTCTAGTATATATAACTAGCTAGTAATGCCCGCACGTTGCTGCGGGATTACAAATTGCATGAATAATTATGTATCATTCTCTTCAAACAGTTTCTCTAATTATGAGTTTTATTAAACAGGAAATAAGACTATTTTCTTGCCATAGAATTAGCATTTTCTATGCATCAAAGCAAGTGGTAATTATTAAAATGAATATGTTAACATATAGCATAAAATCTAATAACCTGAATAATAGTATTTTAATTGACATCAACAATCAGAAACACAATTGTAAATATAAAGTTGGGTGATTTAATGGTTACAAACCATGTAAATCACCTAGACATAGAGAAATAAAAAGTAGATGAAAATTAAGGATTGACTTGAGCTTGGAGTTCACAAAATGCTTTTAAGAGTAGTAAATTTTCTGTTGGATTGAGTTCCTGGTAATGAGATACTCTTCTCTGCACAAACTGCATGAATAAAATTCCAACTTTCAACCACCCCTAATTTAAAATAATTAAGCTAAGCAAATACATAGTATGCACTGCACCATTACAGTAATAACAATTTTCTAATAGCATTACATTTATCAATTACTATGCACAGGAATTTCAAAAATGGATAACTAAACTGTAATTTAAGATCTTTGAAATTGCAATTTTATAAGTCACTAAACCCAAATTACAAATTATGCAGTCAATCTCACAACCCTCCTTATTACACATCGAAAGGTAAAAAAAAATGTAGCGTCTTTGAGATTTGTAAGTGGAAGTACCTCATTGAAAGCCTTTAGGAAGCACTGCAACACCTTTTGGAACCTTTGCCTCATTCCCAGCACCACAAAGCATCATATTTCCTATTATTAATCCACAATGCCTCCTCCAGCTTTGAAACAACAGCTGGGCAAACAAACACAAATCTACATTTATAAATTCAAACTCCCAAATAACTAAATGGCACAAGTCCCAAATTTATATTTTCAACTACCAGATAAAACATAGAGATTTCCTACGTCTAAAATAATTAATCCAAAAAAAAGAGGAGATATTTCAGGAAAATTCAAAGTTAGCACCTTGAGTTAGCTTCTTTGATTCCAGTATCCAAAACTGAGACAGATTGCTCTCCACTTCCTATCATACACATGCAGTTTCTGTTTTTTGATCAGGTGACGCGTAGTCTATTTTTTGAATCACAATTAACATTTATTAACAGAATTTTTAAATCATATATCCAATCTCACAGAGAGATCACAATCAAACAGTTGGTATTTGGTGGTGAAACTTAAAAACCAAAACTGCTCTTTAATGTCCTAGAGAGAACAAAATTGCAGGCAAAAGTAGAATATTGAAACAATATCGTGTGCATATAATGTAATCTTTTTCTTATACCAAAAAATAGTTGGCAAAGGACACATTCAACCTGCAGATATAAGTTCTATTCAAGTTTATACCAAATTCATATAACATTTCCAAGTAAATTAATATAGAATTCGTTTAAAAATAAACAAAAATTTTAGCAAGTTGGGCTAAAATACTGCAATTGCTCAAAGTCGAAAAAGCGGGGAAAAAAGGTAGTCAGCTTAGCATAATATACAAATTTTCAAGCTTTGAATTGCCTTGTTCGCAAATCAGTATTCTGTTATATATACAACCATTGAACTTATTATTTTAATCCAAAGCGGAAAAGTCAGGAAGACATTCACAAAACCAAATCAAATGCACCAAATATCACATCAAAGTATAAACTATATAAATTGACAGATTGAAAGAAACTCAGTAGAGATTAGAAAGAGAAAGAGAGACCGGAGGAAGTGGGAAAGTGAAGAGAGACGTAGTTGTAGAGGTTAACGAAGGAAGCCATTGCCAAGAAATCAAGCTTGAATAATTAACATTTATTGTTACAGATAATTAACTCTAAGGTTTCTCAATATCTGTGATCAAATGCATGTAAATGGTTAAATGAGTAAGCTAGCTTGTTGATTTTTCTTCAGCCACCAGTGCAAAATTCATACGAATTCTCTCATATGCTTTGTAAATCTACCAAGATTGGTAATAACATGCTACTCAGCGAAACATTCATTATTCACCCATTAGTATTTAGCATCTACACTGAGTCACCAACATAAATTGCTCAGTTAGGACTCTGTTATATGCATCATCCATGATCAATGTAATCATATATTTCATAGCTACACTTCCCCATTGACATACACTGACATAGCATCTACTTTTTTGCTGACTTTATTTGCTCAGTTAAGAAATAACCAACATACACAATCTGACAATCATAGCAGCTACACCAATCATCCATAAATGGGCAGAAATACAAATACTATTATATTGGGGTTTGGAACAAATAAACCAATCATCCAATTCAAATGTTGTATGGAACAAATACACCAACCGCTCAATTGGAATGGGGTTTGGTACGAATACATTTTTCCATAATTGGATATTCAATTAATTGGGATTAAAAAAAAGATTACCAAACAAAAGCCAATTTTCTAAAGAAAATTAGTGTTTTATACCTGCCAATTCCAAAGGCCTGTATGAGCCCAAAATTGAGGGATGGTGACATCTCCAATTTCGAGTTGGGGATCTGCATTTCCTGCAATTCCATAGTGTACAACACCCTTCACCTTGAATAGGGTTTGTAGTAATTGATTTGGGATGCCTGCATTGAGCTTTTCACAGGTTTCTACATCAATTTTTTTTCCAGCAGGTTTCTACAGAAAATACTTCCATAATATTGAATGATACGGGAAATAAACCGTTCAGATTTACACTAAAAAATTTAATAATTTGAAAGTCGAATCTAACGGATAATACACTTGTAGTATTGAAGCTGGACACTGTTTCTACATCATTTATTAATACATTATCTATGATATGCACTGACCAAAGAAATTAATCAAAGTAAAACAGATGGTCATCTGCATAATTAAACATACCATGCTCAATCCAGTCATAACAATTATAACCTTTTTGTCTTCCAATCATCCGATTCGAAACCTTCTTCCTGTCAAATTGAGCATGTAGAATTCGGTCCAAAGTTATTTTTCTTTCAATTACAATATTCTATGTATTTATAAATTTCAGAGCAGAATGTGCAAAGGCAAGAAAGCAACAACAACAAAACTCATATATACCATGAGCTATAAAGATAAACATTTTAGCAAATTATACTGATTTCCGCATACTCATTATTCTCCATATACACTCGTGTTTATTTTGGTCATTTGAATTGAATAAAAAAAAAATAGAAATCAAGGGACAAAAATTCAACAAAGGTGCAGAATAAGAAAATAGTGTGAGAATTCAGTTTCTTTTAGGAAATATATGTACATAGCACTCAAAGAACACCCATGTAATTATATAAACTTAATGAATATAAATACATACATACATACATATATATATATATATATAATTTCATGCTTACCAGCAAAATCCAAATAAGGCAGCTTCTGATCAGCCACAAACCTTGTAGACTGAAGTTCTAACCAGAGACCCACTGACCTGTTGGAAGAGTGACAGCCATGCAAACCTTCCCCATTTTTACAGGAAGAATAGCAGAGTGTGACATAACCACTCTGAAAACTATAGTAGCAGGTTTCCAAATCATTGAAGATAATAAATGAATAGCTAGAGACATTGAGAATAGTTTTCTTCATTACTTAAACAGTAGAATGTGTACAGGGCATAAGTGAGGTTTGCTTATATAAATATCCTCATTATAAATATCGCTAAAGCGTGCATATATATTGTGAGGTTTGCCAATATTTCCAACTATTTCCAAGTGTGTGCTGATGTGTTTTTTTAACTTTCAAATATGAAGTTTTTTTAAATTGAGTATAGATGTTAATATTTCTATGATTCAAGTGCCATTTTATTTCTTCACTTGGAAAAAGAACTAAGCCTTTTAAAGTGGCCGTGGTGGAAAGCAGTTGGACACCATTGTATAATTTCTTGACTCACTCCACATTTTGTACCTAAAATTTCCACTTGATTATGTTTTAGCCTCTACCTATTCTCTTCCTTAATTTGGCTTTGCCTAACCAAAGTGTTTTCCCATTTAAGGACGCGTGCCCTATGTTTTTTCCTTCTCCTCTGCATTGTCATCTTGCTAAAATTTATAACATCAAACCATCCGAATCTCAACCCATAATCAGTTTTACCCGCCCACAATAAATCAGAATCCTCAAGCCAACAACTTACATTTGATTCGGGAAGTAAAGTTACTTGTGCAAATACTTCATCAGTGTCTGGTTCAGCCTATAATTCAGCAGAAAGAAACATATTATTCCCTCGCAAAGCCCAATAACTTGAGTACAAAAGAAGCAGCTAAACAATTAAATCCAGAATTCTTAGAATTCTTTATAAGAGCAGCCACCACACTACCTTCAATGATACATTGATAACCCGACAAAGAATCTTCGATGCAAGATTATACACTGGCATCTGCTGATCAGCCAGCTGATTAGTCGAAGCCTCCACCTATTTTTGAAACCAGAAAATCCAATTGACAATTAGTGATAAAACCCAGAAACACAAAACATAATATGCATCAGCTATAAAAACCCAAATAAATAAATAAAACACTCAAATTTCTATGTAAAAGCGAACATATTTTGACCCCAAAACAAAGTTGTCATAGATGGAGGAAGAGAGAAGCAACAGAAAGGGAGAAATACTAACTCAACCCCACCATCTCTCTGCAGCCAACACACTCATTCCCTCAACCCTACCCTCAAATCTTGTACCCAATCAACTCTCTTTCTGTCCCCCTAATCGTGCACCCGCCGTCACCTTCTCTCTGCAACCAACCCCCTCTCCTATCTCCCCCAAATCACACCCCCATTCTCTGCAACCAACCCCCTCTCCTCTCTCCCCCATATCACACCCCCCCACCATGTGAAGGCACTGATACCAGACCACCTCCCTAGAAACCAGCCCTAAAAACCCATACCCATACCTCCCTTACCAGTTCCCTTTCTCAAAGCAAAAAGAGTTTAAATTGACTTTATATATAAATTATACCTTTTTATATTTAAATAATAATGTACATTGTATAATTACAGTTATAGTCCATGAATACAATTAGAGGCCTTTGAATTTCTTTGCAAGAGAATATTTATACGGAAAAGCAACTGCAAATATACAGACGGAGGGAATTTGAGGTTTGTAGTTCACCTACACAACAATTTCTTACTATATAGATACAACTGAGTAGTGAGAGAGCTTTAGATAATACTATTCAAGTCCACAGATAATTATAAACTACATGGCTAATATACAATAACATGTCCAATCTTTAAGCACATTTTCAAAACAGATTTAGAACACTATAAACTCTACTTAGCAGCAGAACATAAACATAAAAATCCAACACAGAGACAAAGCAGCATACCAATTCCCTATCTTGTATGCTCTTTTCAGCTGGATCTTCTTAACTCGTTTCAAAACTTCTCCCATGTGTTCTGTTGCATCCTGCAAATTTGTTAACTCAATTTAATAAGTACACTCTAATTATTTCTTAGCCAAAACTAAGCCGAAAATAGTCAATCCCATAAAAAAGTTGCATCTTTTTCACTGTATTTTTCCAGACTTTAATCACAGAGAATCGGTCCTAATCTGTACATCTGATGCACCAATACATGCATCTGTATTTTCTCCATTTACAGTTTATATCACTTTAGAACCATATAATTTTCTCAGTTTCATTGTGTTCTTAATATTTATGCAATTTTGATTTTTGTTGTAATTGGGGACCTAGGAGAAGATTAAAGTACAGCAGTCTATCACAAATGCCTTGGAAAAAACCTTCATACATTTGAACTGTAACAGTTATGCCTATAGTAATTTTAAGGCAAGCACTGAAGCTACTAAGGCATCAAATTTGGAAGTCTAAACATATGCCTGACTTCAAGCACAGAATGACAGCAGGTTAATCTATAAATTAGCAACTTAACAATACACATATGGGAACAGGTTTGAGAACTGTCTCGATGAGGGCATAGAGGAGACTAAGAAAACGAAGATTATAACGATCATCAAGGGAATGGGCGAGCCGGTTACTGCTCCTTTCTGTCATGTTATTTTACTCACGACGAAGACGAATAAGCTGCAGGGTTTATTAGATTAGCAAATAATATTGCAGTATCAGACTCCACCTAAGGTCAGTGGCTCAAAGACGCATCAGAAAACAGCGTAAGAAGCTTTGAGAAGTACAGATTATAATTTCTTGAAAGGTGAAACAATACCTTGATGGCTAATGCTCTGTCGAAGCTTTGAATGGCACTATCAGCCTCCCCAAAGTTTAACTGTGCTCTACCAAGGGTCACCCAAGCCTGAACATATGATGGCAAGTGAAGTTAGGACAAAAGAAAATCATGACACAACCAAAGGAAATATGAGTGGAAATTGCCTAGTTATGAATCATAACAGCATCAGCCACAATTATCACCGTATGCATAGCAAGTGAAAGTACCCATGAGTTTCAGGGACCATTAAGGAACATGGCTAAACCTTTATCTTCTTTCATCAGCAACACACATAGATCACAACAGAATTTGTCAGAAAGAAAAAAACTAATGGGAGGAGTCAAATTTAAAATGCTAATTGCATCAAAGATTCCACAAAGCATATGAAAATTTCCCCTCCCAATTTTCCTAGAGCAATGAGCACCATCATAACAGGGCACTGGCACATGATAAGGTGATAACCCATTTCAGAAGTAAAAAATTGTCATTGTTTAGGAACAAAAGCAAAATACCAATATGAAAACTTCTTATTTGTTTTAAACCAACATACAAACACAAAGACCAAAATTTTGGGGGAAAAAAGCTTCACAACTTCCATATAGAATCCAGATGGCAGATTCCATATTTGGGTTGTTGTACAAAAGCGACAGTTATGAGATCAATACATAAGCAAGGCAAAGTTTGATAAACACTGAAATCCAAATAACCCAAGGATTTATACTACACTTGAGAATAAGCCTAAGTTTAACTAACCTTCCAACATAATTTCTACACATATACATCCATTCGAGGCCTATTTTGCTTCTTTCCTTCTATATTCATGTTAAAGATTATGCCAAATTTGATTAAAACAGTGGCTTCTTTATTAATAAGTTCGGGGTAATCAAAATTCAGTTTGCAGATAAATCCGGTGTAAGTGAAGATGGTCTTCTTCATATGCAAAAATAATTGGGAACTTGTCTGAATGTGATAAATGATTTGACCGAGGATTGCATTAAGTCTATTCATTTGCAGGAAAATAGGAGATCTGACTTATTAATACTACTGCAAACAGAGCTTGCTTTCTCTCTTCAACAAACTATATCATTTGCCAAGTTGGGTTACGAAATAAAATTATCTTGAAGAGAACAGAGATGGTGATTCCGTCTATTATACTATGTTGGGTGACATTACATCTAACTGAAGAAACCAAAACAAAAGTATAGCAAATTATATGCCTAAAAATGTCAAGCAACCAAGGCCATAATAAAAATGTTTCGCTTTAAGCAGATAATAGTGAAAGGATGAGGATGAACCTGCTGCTATGAATTGCAGATTCGAGGGGATCAAGCTCTGTGTTTCAAAACAACGTTCATATAGCTCACCTGCAAGGATCATCACACAGCCAAAAATTAGACAGATTTGTACCAAGGAATACATAAGGAACCAAGAAATGGGGAAAAAAATCTACCAACAGAGCGATGAGAAGCAAACACCAGGAAATTATCAAGAAGCACAAAAATGAGCACAGTGAAACCAAAAAATTCGAAATATGGTTTTAACAATTTAAAAATGCACCCCTCTGTCACTCTCCTCACTGACCCTGCGCACTAACCCATTAATTAACCCCAAAAAAATGCACACAGCCATGCTTTCTCCTCCCTCTGTCAATCTTTATCTCCCTATCCATCTCTCTCTATAAAATCACAAATCCCCCAAAACCGGGCCTAACATACTAAACAATTAGAAAATCTAAGCCACCATTAAAGAAAACAATTTAAAAAAGGAACTTGTCTTTGGATTTGAGGCATGCAGCGCAAGATCCGGCACACCCCAACCTCAGTAGGGTTTGTTGATGACCCCTACCCCTTCTCCCTGAAATCCCGACGACCAATACGGTCTTCTCTGACCATACCGACCCTCCCATCTGCAGCAACAGTGCCGAGACCCCCTACCCCTCCCCCTCGCTCTCCTTCCATCGCCATCTCTCTCTCTCTCTCTCTCTCTCTCTCTCTCTCTCTCGCAGACCCTCCCCGAAACCCTAATTGAACGACAGCAAATGATACCTACCCGGTGACCCCCTATCTTGCCCAAAATCGAGAGGACAAAATTACCCTTCGTAATAGACCATCCCCACCATTGGATTGTAATCTTAGATGGGCAAAAATGTAGTTAAATATTTTGGGCCTCACTGAGGGCCGGGCTTCCCAGCCATAACCAACACATTTGAGCCTCGCTGAGTGCCGGGCTTCCCAGCCATAACCAACACATTTGGGCCTCGCTGAGTGCCGGGCTTCCCAGCCATAACCAACACATTTGGGCCTCGCTGAGTGCCGGGCTGCTGACCCAAAACCAACAGAAAAATCAATGGCATGGTTGTAATTAATCTGAAATTCGGATTGAAACACCATCCATTTCCACAGTGCCAATTCCATACCTTTCTTGAGACTAAAGTAAGAATGTATATGTATACGCACCAACACAAGTCATTCTTAGATGAATCCAAGCCAAACAATTACAGACGACAATTATTCACCAAATCACTTTAAAGCAAGAATTTAATTAATAATACATTACTGCACTTCCTTAACCATTTGATTATCACCTAGCTGACAATGAACATGTTAGCTCCACGTTAGAACATATTGGGTTCAATTCATTGTCTTGAATATCACCCACAGTCACAGGCGTCTCTTGTGGGCATAAAGAAGGCCTGAGAGGCATTTGCAGACATTCAACATCTCCTCCAAGCATTTCGACAACTTTGGACATCGAAGGGCGATCACTTGGCTTCATTTGAATACACCACAAGGCGGTTATAACCATCTTTCTTATTACTTTCTTTTCCTCCTCTGTAACATTGTCCATTTCCAAGTCATTTCCCACAATGTACTGATCGTATACCCACATTGGGAAGTAGATTTGGCTTGAATGCTCTACCGTTGCATTCAAATTCTTCCTTCTGCTTGCCATTTCCATCAACAACATTCCAAAACTATAGACATCGGCCTTGTACGAGACACCTCCAATATTTTTGTAGAACAACTCAGGAGCAATATAGCCCATTATACCCCGTGCTGCCGTCAAAGAGACAATGCTAGTATCTACCGGATACAATTTTGCAAGCCCAAAGTCAGAAACCTTTGCTATAAAGTTCTCATCAAGAAGGATGTTATGAGGCTTGATGTCGAAATGTAGAATTTGCATTTCGCAACCTTGATGTAGATATTCAATCCCTTGCGCCACTCCAAGAGAAATCTCATACATAGTCTTGATAGTTAAGGGAAGACTTCCTTCTTTGGAATAAATGTATTTATCAAGGGAGCCATTAGGCATGAAGTCATATACTAGAGCGCGCTTTGATCCCTCGACACAGTATCCAACAAGTCGCACCACATTAGCATGGTGAATCCTTCCGATCGTAGCTATTTCGCTAATAAAATCTTGGCCATTAGCTTTGGGCTTGCCCAAGACTTTAACTGCTACAAAACGGCCACTGCGTAGCTTTCCTTTAAATACAGAGCCAAAGCCACCTTCGCCCAACTTGTCCTTGAACCTGCGAGTCATTTTCTTGATGTCCGAGTAAGAGTACCTTATAGGCATGAAGTTGTTATTGCATTGCAGAAAATCTTCTATTGTGCTATACATTGATAAATGTCTTCTGCGCCATGTGTAGATTAAAAATGCAGTCACAACTAGACCTCCAAAAACAAATCTGGCTAGGAAAAATAACCCTGCATGCATTGACATTAATATGTTAGATCCATTGCGTACTACTTTTTCTTCCCTTTTTATCCAAATTACTTTGTCTTTGATGTGATTAAAGAGAGAGAATGGGAAATCTACTTATGACGATAATACAATCTTGTCTTAGTCCTTACCGATGCATATGAGTATAAACAATCCACGCACTGCAAAAAAATTAATCGACTATGAGTTTGAAAAGTGCATAAAGTGAAAAAATAAATAAAAAAATTAAATCTAAGGATGCCTTTATTGACACCCAAATTTTAGTTAGTTTCACTTAACTAAAAAATTTTGTCATCAAACTTTTTAATTTGCCGTCGAAATTAAGTTCACCCAACCCACCAAGCAGCAAGCAGCACCCACCAAAAAAAGGAACAACACACACCCACCATTCACCAATAGAAAGAGAACGAACACACAAACCCACACGGAGCCGGCATCGACGCTGTCGATGAGGGAGGGACCGGAGGATGGTGTAGTTTTGTCGGGCGCGCGGCAGTTGTCTGTTCTTTTTCTCTTTCCTTTGGTTGGTGGAGGCTGGTGTAGATTTGGGCAAACTTAAAAATGAGGGGAAACTATGAAGTTTGACCAAATGTTTTAATTAGGTGAACTTAACTAAAATTTGGGTGCCGATAAAGATACCCAAAATCAAAAGACTTGTGCGTTTGGACTAATTAAATGAAGCTCTTACCGGTTTCGTTGTTCTCGGTGCGTAACAATGGACGCAACTTGCCAGCTGTAATAGATACATACCACGAAAAAGTGAGCAAAGACAAACACTAGGTTTAAGAAGTACAGATAGAGCACACAAAAATAAAAGAAGCTTTTGGGGAGAAAATTCTTACGCAAATGGCTATCTTCATGACCTACAGTGAAAAATGGAACGAAGAATACACGACATTAGCAATAGCTCACCTAGTCTTCAGAATTTGAAAAATCAAGTTTGTCGATCGAAAACTTGTAAATAAAACAAAAAGAGGACCCCTTACCGATTTGTTGCCATAGATATCGAAAGAAACCTACAGGAACAAAGAAAGAACAAGATCACATGCATTACCATAACAAGTGTGAGGTGTATAAATCGTTAGAAAAAAAAAAAAATTTAAATTCAAGTGCTGTCAATAAATTGATAATATGTACATGTGTGTATATATATTATACAGGGGAGAAGGGGGGATTTGGTACGATGAAAAAGTTTCCTACGGATACGGGTAATTGTTTTTTGATCAAGAAACTCTTAAGTTAAGTTCTTGAATTCTTATTCAGCTACCAAGTCTAACTTATGCATTGGAGATCCCTTGATTCACACCACACCGGTATATGCATGATTATGTCTAATATGTCATTTTTATATGATTAACTGCAGAAGAAGAAATTTAACAGAGCAAAGCATGACCCGAAGAGAGAATTGCTAAAGTTGTTAAGGTTTCCTAGCTGTTAGGGTTAGGCCTCCTAGTTTTTAGGATTTGTTTTAAGTAATGGTAAATAATCCCTATTCTTGAGGGACAAGTTTGTTGCACCATATGTTTAAAACTTAGTCATATACCACAATCTTAGGGTTGTAAGTCGTGGGTTGTTTTTTCCCTTTCAGTTTGTTTGCAAAGCTATTATATAACTGCTACAACGTTTTGAATTCAATAAGAAAGTTCTTCCAGCATTTGTGTTATCAAGCTTTTGTTTTGTAAGTTCTTTGTCAGAGCCTCATTAATGGGCCTGACCAAAAGTCTAAAACATGAGTGTGAGTAAGCTTCGACATGGCAACTGAGAACAGTTTTGTGCAGCCTACTATTCTAAGGTTTGATGAGCACTACGATCACTGGAGCATTCTTATGGAGAACTTCCTGCGGTCTAAGGAGCATTGGAGCTTGGTGAAAATTGGGATTCTTGAGGTGAACATAAGAAAACAATTGACGATAAAAAACTGAAGGATTTGAAGGTGAAGAACTATCTGTTCCAAGCCATTGATCAATCAATTTTGGAGACAATCTTGAAGAAGGATACTGCAAATGATATTTGGGATTCTTTGAAGCAAAAGTATCAAGGCACAGCACAAGTCAAACGTGCACAGTTGCAGTTCTTCGCAAAGAGTTTGAGATGCTTCACATGAAGGTTGGAGAATCGATGAATGAGTACTTTGGAAGAACTCTCACCTTCAGATAAAGATATAGACATTTGAGGCTCAGATAAGGCAAAATGTTCAATGAATGGGACATGCCCCCATTCTAGCCCGACAAAACACGGGAAAGGTAGTTACTCCAAGGCACCAGAATCTATTACGCCCATAGGATCAACTAGAGAAGAATCAATGTGAGGAATGTCAGTGGCAGGATCCCTCTTTTTCTTCGTATACCCATTAGATTATGAGGAAAACTCACTATGCTCCAATAAAGCGAGCATTGACTGCAAGTGAAAAAGGCACCGACAAATTATCATCTCGTATCTCTTTCGGCAGACTAACGGTATCCCACCGATCACGGTGATCCTGACCAGTATAACCATCAAAGTAACCCTGATTATATTTAAGAACGATGTATTCCTGGTATTGTTGCCGAAGCGCTGCAACTTCCTATTCGTTTTGCAGAGAAAACTCTGCTTGGATTTATACTATAAGGCATACTTCTTCCCGAGCTGCGTCCAAGTTTGTTGGAGAATAGACATGTCTGCATCCCACGAACTCCCCTCTGATGCCAATGCCTTGTCTGCCTTCTCCAAACACATCTTCAAGGTCTCTCTCTCGGTATTCCAAATCCGCTTTGCGTCCAGCACACTTCAAGCCTAACATTTATTTCCTACAAATCCTGTCAAGCATTGATCTTACTGCCCAGTTCTCTCATATAAGCAGCTACGAGTTTGAATCAAGATCACAAGGATGGATCTGGTGCGGGACAATCAGGGTACTTAGAATTAGAAAGGTCTAGGCCACATTGTCATTATTGTCCCACCAAACCGACATCCATTAAGAAGATGACTATAACCTATGAGAAAAGCTTCTTCCTCACTTTTGTTACAAACCATCACCACAGAAGGTTCAGGCATATCGAGAACGACAGATTGGATAGTTGGGGTTAGAAGGGCTGGTGGCCATTAAATTTGATCGAGTATGGGAAGGTTAACAATGACAGATGGAGAGTTGGAGCACTTTCTAAATAAGATTTGGAAATTTGAAGAAAAGCGAAAATGGTGATGCGGAAGATATTTAAAATATGGGATTTTGAATCGTCCTACCATTGAATACGGATTGGTTCACCTCGAGATCAACCGACCCGATTGTTACCAAAAAAGATTTCAAGTTTTTCGTATGCACACGATAGATGCGACACATCATCAAAACTAGGCCAGAAGCATGGAGTTCAAGGCGACTTATTTAGGATTACAGACGCCGCTGTTTTAGATGTAAAGGTTATATCATTTACAAAGAATTTGAAGACTAAACGGTACATATTTCAGCTTACTCTAAAAGGCATGATCTTTGGTAACAATCCATCCTCAAGAGGAACAAATTGCCTGTGAAATCCCGTGTCTTGGATTTCACTGTTATAGTCTATGTATCTGCATTATTAAGATTTTATATTATTTTTTGAGAATTTATATTAATTTATTTGAATTTAGATTTTAATTAAACTAGTTACGAAGTTTGAAGTTTGGAAATTAATTTTCTAAAATCCGTAGACCTTTCGAGGTCACAATTTATATTTTTGAATAGAGCTCGATCACACGAACGTGTAAGTGCAAATCGTTCGTGAAATAGAGTTATAATGAAAGAGTTATTAACGTTTAAATTTAGGGACATGCTTGTAATTTGGTTCTCATTTAGAAGGGTAAGGAGAAGGGTAAGGAGAGAGATGAACGGAGGAAAAGAAAAGAAAATAAGGAAAGGGGAGAGGGCTCAGCGAATGAGAGGAAGGGAGAAAGGAAAGGGATCAATGAGAAGAAAGAGTAAGCTGAGAAATGAGAGGGGGGAGAAGCACCCAACATGACCCCCCTTCCTTGTGACCCGATAAACCGGCGGTGACCCGGTTTGATTCTGACCAATTTCCACCATTTTTCAATCAGAATTCACCCATCCACCACCTGTAACCTACTCCATGACCCCTCATTTTCCATCACCCAAATTCGAGGGCTTTGAGGTCCAAAATTCGTGACGGAAGACGCTAGGTTCGCGGGAAGGCTCGACGGCGATCTTGCCGTTCCGGCGAGTTGCACCACCCACCACCACCCTTAATCAACTCCCCTTAGACCCAGGAACAAGACCTAACCAGTTGTAGGGACATCGGAACACTGAGGAACTATCTAGGGTTTCCAACGGGATTGAGTGAAATTGGGGCCTTTCCCTGCCAAATTGGCCTTGGTCACAGGTATGAAACTTGCTCCACTCATTGAGATCTACATTTCTGTTAAATTTGGTAATTTTTGGAGTTAGTCTGAAAATTGGGTTTCCGTTTGCCAGAAACCGCCACTTATGGTGGTGCGTGGCTAGTGAGCCGACGATGACTTTCTAAGTTCAAATAGATGTCCTGATTTTGTATTTGATATTCGTATGACGTGGTTTGATCGTTTGAACCTAATTTTACTATGATGCATTACTTGCTCAAAACATGAATCAACGATCCGACCATTGGATCGTCACCAAACTTTAATACGTTATAATACGTAATATTTGAGGATGTTAGGAAATGACAGATCTTCCCAAATTGGATTTCTAAGTTAGTTAAAAAAAATTGTTAACCGCTACCTAATTCTTGCAATTGGCGGATATCCGACCGTCGAATCATGATGAGAATTTAGTATGTCGTTCTATGAGCATATGAAGACCTTAGGAAGTTACGGATTTGAAATTCGATGTTTAGATCTTCCAGATCACATTACATAAGGTTGTGGACCCTACTGTTGACCGAGAGTTGACTTTGCCTCTCATACAGATAGTTAGGGGCAATTGTGGGACCATGATTTTTCAGGGCTGGAGTAAGGCTAATCTGAATACTGTCACCTCTGAAGTCCGGTCATGGACTTTATCAGATGGAGCATGGTGCCACCATTACTCTACTCCGGGGTAATAAGCCCAATCTTAGTGACCTAGCTGGATGGCCGTGCTTATTTCATAAGACATGCGAATTGATCTGGATATGGACACAATCAGGTCCTATAAGTCTTGGAGTCTCTACAATCTAAGGATTGGCGTGCGTCACAAATAATTACACTCCTAAGAGGACGCAATATCTACTTACTAGATATCCTCTAGGATTCTCCCGGTTTAGAACAAAGATTCTATCCTGAAAATGTCTCTCTCCCCATGGTATAAATACACCCTCTAAAGTTTCATTTATGATAACGCAATCTATACACTTAAACTCTTCTACCCACTGCTTGAGTCTAAATCATTCACTAACTTAACCGTCGAAGGCCTCACCCCCGGTCTAAGGTTTGATTACGGTTGTTTTACTGTTTTGCAAGTTTCTAAGGTTACTCGGATTTGTGCTCAACCAGCACTCACGGAGGTGTGCAGATTTGGTTCCAACACACCTCATTACTATTGTTGAGAATGAATATTACATTGATGAAAGGATGACCTTGCATATGCTTTTTAAGTAGTTGGGCTACTCCCCATATTGCCAATTAGTTTTATATATGGTGAAACCTCAACTTCTTCATGCTATTAAAGCAAGTTGTCCTATGTGTGAAACCCAATAATCTCACTTGTTCCACGTCACCCAAGTTGTGTTGTACACGTGTTAGGCTTGAAAATTTGTCACAAATAAGGGGCGTGTTGAAAATGAATCCCAAATTGATAAGATGACGGAACTTGCATGTGCTTATAATGAGTTGGGCTACTCCTCATATTACCAAGGATTTCAATTGCACGGTTTAAATGAACAGTGTTTTTGGGTGGATTTCAACTTATTTACAAATCTGCCACAGGCGCTAATCTTGATGCACACGTGTTGATAATTGTGGGAAGGAAAGAAGGATGGTAAGCCGGCCTTTTCCATATCCTTCTCAAACCCTCTTTTGCCTCCTCCATTTCGCAGACCCCGCGAGAACGACGCAGACGGTCTCGCCTCCGTCCTATCCCTCCTCTCGCCGCCGTCTCCCTTCTCTCGCCTCCGTCGTCTTACTCCTCCTTTCTCACCGTCGCCTCCGTCCTATCCCTCCTCTCGCCGCCGTCTCCCTTCTCTCGCCTCCGTCGTCTTACTCCTCCTTTCTCTGTCTATGGAATCGATCGATCTATTCGAAGAGGATCGACATTTCTGAAATGGTGTTTAGATAGGTAGGGGTTGTGCGTGGTGCGGTCATGCTGATGATCGTGGAAGCCATCGATTCTTCTTCTACGACATAGCATCGACTCTGCTTCCATCTCCATTTTCTCTCCTCGCCTTCACTCTCAGAAATCACCAACCACAGCACTGTGTTGCTCAAAAACCACCAAGCCGTTAGAAATCTCTTCGATTCTCTCCCAGAAACTACGAAGCACAACGACCTCTTGCTGAAAAACCGTGAATTTGGTCCCAATTCAAAGGAAATTTTAAGCCCAGAAAAGCCTTGGTTTCCTGGTGAGTTCTCCGGTCGATTTGGGGTAGGTAATTTTGTGATTTGCAGTTTATTTTGGGAAATGATTGATGGGTTTGCAGTTCATTTTACGATTTCTAGAGTATTTGCAGTTTATTTTGGGGGTTTACACTAGAATTGAGGAAGCACATATGAACGCAAAGCTAGAGTGTCTGCAGTTTAGGTCCCCCCCGCGGCGGCCCTCATTTTAGAGGTTTTTCTACTGTTTAGTTTTTGAATTTTGTCTAATTTTTGTGGTCTGCTTTATATATTGTTCTCTTTGGAAGCTTCTTTCCAGCCTTCACCTTCTTCTTGCCTGGTGCCTTCTCATTGAGTATTGGAGGAGCATTAAAACATAGGTGTGTGTGTGTTTTGTCGACGTAAGAGATGAACGACATAAAAACATCTGTCTTTGTATGTTTTTGTGCTTTTTCTAACCCATCAATTTCTTTTGAATCAACCAAATAGTCCCAAATTGCAACTTATGTTTGTGCGCGTGCACACCTCCGCATGGTGTTAATGTCTGTGGGCCATCTATGTATATGTAGACATATCTATGTGTGTGTGTGGAACGCAACATATCAGATTTTGGTTATACTGTGCATATTTTTATTGTCTGTTATTATCTGCGCTATCACTATGCCATTTCTATGCAGGCTCTGAAAGTTATTCATGAGCTTTATAAGCACTTTCCATAATTTAAACAGTCTGTTTTGGGTTCTTTTTCATTAGGTCATTAGCTACTGATTAATGGAGAAACGAGGACCATGCCACTGATTTGGGTTCTTTTCTAATTTTCTGATTTTGGGGTTTTGCAGGGAGTACTGATGTACTGATTTTCTGGGATTTTTTTTGTCCTTGCAGGATTTTTGGTCTTTGAAGTGGGTATGTGTTGTTTTTAACATTTCAGTTCTAGCGTGTTCCGTTCTTCGTTGCTTCGTGATTCTCATTTTTCAGTGTTGGGTGATGGAAATTTGTTAAAGTAGCTCTAGTTTTTGAGAAAGTTGGCATTTTTAGTTTTATTTTCTGTTTAATCCCAAATGTAAGACTGGAAAATAATTGAAATGATGGTTTTTTAAAAACTCATCATAATTTTTTGTTCTGGGATTTAAAAGCATCTCTTCCGGATTGGTTACAAGGGTTATGCTCTCTTCAATTGGTTCACCTAATTTTGATTAGTTTTAAGTTTTGTCCTATAAGTTTTGTCTTTTAAGTTTTGTCCTTTAAGTTTTGTCTTTAAGTTTTGTCTTCTGTGCTGTAATGAGAGATTTCTGTTGGCCTTTCGGATTTCGGCATGGGATAGTTCACTTATTTGTCTGATTAGATTGCGTATGCCTTCGATTCTTTATTTAATTGTTCTGTTTGCATTCGGGTGCGATGATCTAAATTTCATATGTTTGGAATTATTCACTTCAAACCAATTTGTTACATTCAGGTTTCCACCCCACATTTCACAAGTTCAAATTCCAGAGAAGTCGGTTCTGCAGATTGCGTCTGCAATTAGATCAGAGATCAACCGCTCTTTTGTTATCCTGAGGAAGATTGCTTTTGGGAATGATCTGAAGCAGTTCCTCTCTGTATGTTTACTCTGTGTATGTTTATTCCCATGTAGCTCTGTCTTTTCTAATTAATGGTGTTGATATTACTCTGTAATTCATGATGATGATTTAATTGTTTCTTGATTTGTAATTGTTTGTAAATAATGTGGCATATATGAATTGCAATCTGTGTTTGTATGAAAGGGATGGCATATTATGTTGCTGACTTAGTTGTTTATGTTTTTCATATTTGCGAATGGTGTTATGATTGATTAGGTGATTGCTGACCTATGACTTTGTTTGGAGCTCAAATTTTGTGAGCATTACATTGGATTGTATTGCACTTGGTTTGATGTTGTTTTGGTTGACAATGCAGGGATATGAGAAACAAAGAGGATGACACTTATAACTGCCCCTCCCCATCCGCCGTCTTCAAATTTGGATCACACTTAGATATGGTTAGTATAAATAATTGGACAAAAGAGCCAAACAAACCCTTTTCTCTCAAATGGAGGCGATGATGTGGTCGACGGCCACCAGCCCCAACTCAAGAGTTTGGCCTTCATAAAATTGGATTATAGTATAATTTTATTTTGATTCATTTCTTTTTTTCCTTTATATAAGTGCAGGTGTTGTGATGTTTTGAATGAAGGGTGATGAAAGGTGGTTGACACACTTCCTCCTTCCTTAGAGCAAGTGGAGATGATGGTTTGTATAAAAAGAAAAACTTGCTAGGTACTTCAATTTTCTATTTTATTAATTATTGTTTGGTTTTTCAAATGTTGTATTCATAGAGAGAGACCAATTATGTCTTTGAGAAACAAGTTTCTTTGTCTACATTGCGAGAATTTGCAGTTTGCAACTTTCATTGGTTATTATATTTGATTGAGTTAAACTTGGATTTCTGGATTTTGACTTTTTTGTTTGTTTCTTTGTTGCAAAGTTGGCTTCATTTCCTTCCAGTAACTCTCTAAATAGGTCCAGGAACTCACTAATTAGGTAGTCAAGAAGAATTCAGTGTTGCCGTCATTTTTTGCCTGCTGTTTCCTCTCTTACTGGATGCACTCTCATCGCTTCTCTCGCTTACCACTTTTCTCTCACTCACCGCTTCATCTCTTCTGTTGCTTACAAGGTCGCGTCATATATTTTTTAATTTTGTGTGGTTTAATTGATTGAATATTTGAAAAAGAGATAAAATTTTTAATTTACAATTACTGATACGATGTTTGTTTTGAAAATCATTAGGTGAATGGAGAGATTTACAACCATGAAGAGCTGAGGAGCCGTTTGCCAAATCAGATTTATAAGGTCTGATCAATTATAAATGAAATGAACTTTCATTCCGAATGGCCTTCTTTATTGTTTTTCTTAACGGGCTAGCTGAACATGAGGTGGATGCTGACTTTATCAAATATGAGAATGTTTTAGGATTTTATTCTTATTTTTTGCCTGTTTGATTACTTTGCTTTTCGTAATCTGTTTTGTTTATCGTCAATTGGATGAGACAACATATTTTTGTAACCAGTTTGTACTTTTACCATCTCGGTTTTGATGGAATTGGTGCTTTCAGTAATGGGTTCTGAGGGACTTGGAGTTTTTGAGTAATGGGTTTTTTTAACAGCTATAGTATCATTTGTGAATCATTTATTAATAAGATATTATATAGGGAATTGCTGTTCGCACTCTAAAAATCTCATTCTACACTCGCGATAAGTGTATTTTTCTTTCTAATTATAAAAAATTTGGAATGCAAAATGAGATTTTTGGAGTGCCAATAACAATTCCCTATTATATATACCTCTACTAGGAAGGCAACTGTATGTCTTCATCCTGTTAAATTGTATATGGCTCTTGATGTCGGCTGAATTGAATCTAAATGAAAACCAAGCTGTTGATCTTACCAGCCCATATCACTTATCTCTTGCTTATTTAAATTATTTGAAGATGCGTATGTTGATTGGTGATTTTGTTGGATTCACTCAGCTCAAATATATGTTATATGAATCGCTACATTTGAGAATGTGATTATGTTCCTACCACCATTTTGCCCACTTTCTATGGAAATTATTCATGCTTCTTGTGAATGATACATTCACCTCCTGCAACGAAGTGCGGGTACCTTTTCTAATTTAAGTTAAATCATATTGAGTCATCAATAATCACAAACTCTTCATTTATGTGAGTCAAACATGAGACCACCTACCTACTAGTTTAGTGGAATACCACAAGTGGCATGTTGATACCATTAAATCTCATTTTCCATATAATGGATTGCAGAATTAGGATATACCTAAACTAATTTAGTTAGTGATTGAACCAGAACAATTAAGCAGGGCTTTATTCTTGCTTGAATGTTTGTTATATGTTCATAGTTTGACAAGGCAATTATATTTCCGACTACAAAAGTTATTAATTTAGTCGAGAATTGACGCACCTGAAATGGTGTGAGGAAAACATGTAGACACATCTTTCGCAGTCCATCCTGGGCATCTGCTTTCTGTATAAGGCCGCTCGAAATAAAGCTCAAAGCCATACATGAGGGCATTGTGTATGTCTTTATAAGACAAGTTGCTGTAGTCCTCAACGTAGCCGGCAGCCCAACTCATTTCTACAGTGCTGGTCCACTCTACACTGCAACCCTCATCCAAATCCCATGCGTAGAAGTAATTGAATTTGCCCCAGGTGACATAGCTGTACGTTTTTGGTTGACTCGAAGAAGAAGAACTTGTATTATTCAAGCATGGAGCAGTGTCCACGTATAGAGAAGACTTCGATGGATTCAAACACTTCAAGTAATAGTAATATATATAAGCTGAACGCTTTGGGGCTAGCCAATATAGAGAAATGGTGTCATAGGTGACCGGAATATTTTGAGACATGGAAGAGCAGTTGTTGCTCTGAAGGCCAAAATCTAGGAGTCGAATTGTTTTGTTATTGTAGTTGATTGCCTGGACATGGTATTTTCCGGTAGGTAGGTCTAGTACTGTAATGTTGCTATCACAGTACAGAGTATACGATACGTTGCCGCAGTGCTTCGGATCATCGGTCAGTCGAAAAGGATGGCTTATGTTGTGGATATGGCCGCAGGATGAAGTGCAGGACTTGGCACTAGTGTTGTCCTTAGCGTTACAAGTTTCACTGCAAAAGCAAAGAAGAAGAAAGGCTAAACTTAAGGTGAAGGACCTGGTTCCACTAATTTCCATTGCAGAGAGAGAGAGAGAGAGAGAGAGAGAGATGGGGAGAGAGAGGGTACTATAGCTTAAACACCAAGTAGTTATATAATATAGGAGGGGTTAAAGCACCTTGCGTAAAGTTGCAGTAAGCCCGTCAAATATCCTAGGGAAAAGTCGGTCTATGGTGTCCTAGAGAAAAGTCGGGCATGGTGTTTGACACAGTCAGTCAACGGCAAAGACAGACTTGTGTAATAATAATGCTCTCTCTCTCTCGTATGTCTCATTCAATAATGGAGACACTTTAATTGGAAAAAATAAAAAATAAGTGTTTCCTTGAAATTCTTATTTTATAAAGAAAAGCACCTAATATTAATCATTCAAATTCACATTCAATACTACAATCTAGTGGTATTCCTTTTTATTTGTAAGTAAGAGTTTTTAGATTCAACAAATTTGAACCACACTATTACTAACTCATTATGAGACACCATTTACCCCTTAGTATCCATTTGCTCATAAAAATTTTTTTTAAAAAAAAACCCAAATTTAAAATAAACTGCCATGTAAACAAATATATAACCAACCATGACAACATATTTACAACTTTCCCAAGATGCTATTACTCACACTAGTTATGATAAACAATTAAACCCATATGGTATTTTAACCTTTCTTGTATCATAAATATTAGTAACATATATAAATTAATTTACCCATATTCAAAAATTTAATAGCCATATTTCGTATGAAATAAATTCCTTCATACAATAATTATTTTTTTAATAAAAAAAATATTGTTTGAATCATGTAAATACATGCATATAAATTAATTGACCTACTGATATAAAATATTATACTAATTTACCTACGTTTAAATTAATTTACCAAATAAAAAAAATTAGTAATATTAAATAAGGATAATTTTAAGGATTAGTTTGGTATTGATGTGTTTTGAAAAAATATCACTTTTGTTATACTGTGAGAATAAGCAGCTGTGAAATAAAACTGTAGAGTGTTTAGTAATTTTTTTTTTTTTAAAAAAAGTGTTTTTAATAAAAAAAAAACAGTGTTATAGTGTTGGTGAATTTTTATGTAAAACAGTTATGACTATGCAAAATGGAAAAGGATTTCCTGGGAATCCGGGGAATCCCGTGATCGTATCCGTTCATTGTACATCATGCGGTCAGACATCATTTCAAAATTTAAAATTAAATATAAATAGTACCCAACCAAAATTGACCGCACAATATACGATGAACGATCACGATCATGAGATCCTCCATATCTTTAGAGGATCCTTTTCCATGTAAAATAACTTGAGGTATAATACTAGAGGTGCCATTAAACCGAAGAACCCACCCACCTCCATCTTCTCCAACCAACTTGAACCCAGCCACTACTACATCTCATCCCGACAACCCACTCTCAAGCTTCCCAAACCGCCATTTTTCACCCACTCACCTACCTCTCTCTCTCTCTCTCTCTCTCTCTCTCTCTCTCTCTCTCTCTCTTACCCAAGCCACTGCCATTATTCATTCCATCAATCCAAAACACGAGAGCCACCCCCACCTCACCACTCGAACAGATGCAGCCACCAACCCATTTAATCCCAGTCCAAAATCAAACCCTCTCCTAACCCACCCCAGAATACAATAATATAAAAAATGGCTGATTATATCATTTCAAGAACCTCACAATTCCAAAAACTAAAAACCCACTTCAAAGATGTAATATTCTCTCTTCCTCTTTTTGGGTTTTTTATTTTTTATCAATTCTCTTCTGGGTTTTTGTTTACAGTGTAAAATCAACACTAAATTACTAATTTTGCTTTGATTTTTCAAATACTATTGAGGCGTGATAACCTGTTGCAAGCTCAGCCATGGCGGCTACTGCGAAATCTAACGGAAAAACCATCACATACTCTGCCATTTCATCCAAGGTTCCGACAATAGCAAACCCTTTAATGAATAGTTGTGGCAGATTTCTTCCAACATCAATCACCACGCGAAATTAATTGTCGATGAAAACGATCCCACTCTCCTTCGAAATCTGCTGGAGGAAACAGACCTTCTTTCAGATCTGGTCTGAGACGAGTATTTATCACATATAGCCAAAAATTAACTCTTAATTTCAAAAATGCCACTTTTTATAAAATATTTCAAATATATCCAAAATTTCATCTAAATAAACACAAATACCCTTAAATTTAACAATCAAATAAATTAAAGACTTTTTAGCCAAAATGATTCGTGATATTGACATAACTCTTTAATCTAGTCCTTAACAATTAATGATAATCAATAGTAGTGTTCTTGAATTTGTCTATCGTGAATCATTTTAGTCTTTCTTTGAATTTGTCCATCGTGATCATTTTAGTTTTTTCATGAAAAATTTGTCAATTACTCTGTTAGTGTGATGATGTAGCGCCACGTGGGTCTCACAAATACAATCATATAACGACATGTGAATTAACTTTAAAAACTATTTTATATTTAAAACTAAAAATGATATTAGTAAGAAAAAAGGTGTTGAAGGCATGATTGAAATTCTGCTACTCCCACTTGCAGTAACCGCAATGGTGCTCAATGTCGGTGATGAGGGGTCGAAGGGGATAGGGTTGTGGTGGTGGAGTGTAGAAGCGAAGGTGAAGTTGGATCGGAGCTTAAGGCGACGGTAGCTAAAAAGTCTTTAATTTATTTAATTATTAAATTTGAGGGTATTTGTGTCTATTTAAGTAAAATTTTGTATATATTTGAAAGTTTTTATAAAAAGTGACATTTTTAGAATTAATAGTTAATTTTTGGCTATATTTGATAAATTCTCATCTGAGATTGGTTTATGCTAGAGAGTGGTGAGCCTGATGACAAAGAGAAAGGAGGGCAGGATTGGAAAATTGAAAAGTTCATTTATTGGTTACTGTTTACCCGAATTTCTTTGAAATAAACTATTTTTATGAAGTTGCTTTTTCTAGCTATGGGTTTTCATCTTTTTTTAACCTATAATTTAAAAAAAACCTGATTTGAAGTGTTTACCAAACGCTTAAAATTCATACCCACTTTTTATTAAAAGTTAAGCTAAACCAAAACCAGGACTAAGTTTACCACTCTGAAATTTCTTACTTTTCAACATTTCATACATCAAGTTTTTCTCATTCAGTGTCATACCTAAGGTGAGAATTGTGAAACACTTTTATACATCCGTTAGATTTTCTGTGAATTGTGGGGCACTTTTATACATCTATTAAATTTTCTATGAGAATCTTCGTTAACCCATGATACGGCACACATGTGAACATTAAAAAAATTCAAAAATTTAAAACTCAAAAATACTAAAAACCTAAACTTTTCATAATATTGAGAGATTGAATCTTTTCACACTCGGCCAAATATTCTTGGAATTTTAATTAGATGAAACAATGAATCTTGAACAAAGCAAAGTAAAACGTAATACTAAGAGATTCAATCATTGAAGTGGACGTGGATGCATTGCTGGGTACTCAATAGTCCAAGAATGAAAACTCTCATATCAGTTTCTATCCAAAAGTTTGGAATTATGTGTGTGTTGCAACGATTGTCTAAAGGATTATTCTTCTTTTATTAAATTTCCATGGAACATGAGCATAGGGCACAAAAGTTGAACGAATGAAATTTCAACGATCTGAAAAGGGATTGTGAGTTTGACACGTCATTTTTCTTCCTCTTATGCAATCATGTTTATTAAAAGACAAAAATAAATATGACTTTACATAAGGAGAGAGAAAGAGTATTTATCTTTGAAAAAATCAACTATTTATTGAAGAGGATGTGGATGTTGATTGATGCATCGTGTGAATACGAAAAAAAGGACCTTGAAGGGAGACGAGACATTCATTAGAAGCTAGAAAAAAAAAATTTACAGTGATTTAGAAAAAAGCAAGAAAGCCTCATTTTCAAAGTGGTAGTCATTGCACAATACTTGATTACAAGAAAAGTCATAGTATTGTATTTACAATTTCAAGTCTTGAAGGGTAACGAGAGTGCAAATTTCCAATTGGAATATGATATGAAATTTCTACATAACTTTATGTGACTGTTTGGGCCCAAAATAATATTGTTGGGCCGAGTGTAAGTTTGTGCTCGGCCCAAAGCCGTTTCAAGAATACTATGGGCTGTCTGGTGATCTCGGGCCATTCAGCAGGGATGGTCGAGTCTTATCACAAGAAGGAGTAGTTCAGATAAGCAAACGGGTCGAGGAAGTCCTAGTGCAATTAGGATTCTCGACCAACAATGAATAAAGCCTAAAAAATGGGTGAGTTCAAAGTCCTAATGGGGGTAGGGTTGTTCGGAGCAAAGTTGGAACGGAACAAGAAATCACAATCCAGATATGATTTTAATTCAATCTCAAGAAGGAGTTGGTGCTATAAATACAAGACATCATGCAACAATTAAGGACCTTCAATTCAACACATAACTGCCCTGCGCAAAACCTCTCAAACATCTTGAGACTTTTTATTTTCTTTTTCCCGCCGACACATCTTCAGTTTGGATAAACAGCACTGTTGCCATAGAATCAGCCGACCGAGGAGCGCTTTCAGTTTGGATAAACAGCACTACGTCGAGGCCGACTGGTTACCTATCCAAGTCTCGGTCGAGAAGGGTTTTCGAATCCTTATTGGCAGAGGTCATCTTATTAGCCTTCTCGGCGAAGTAAGGTGTTACGAGTTACGACATTTGGCGTACTGGACGCCGAGTGATTTTATGATTGGATATTCACAAGTGAGTTTCAGAATTCGGCATTCTGAAGGCTGAACCACTTTCACCATCAAGACATACATCACCTTTGAATACTTGTGTTCGTACAGTTTGGTGTCAATTCGACGTGCTTATAATCTTACGAATATAATCACTATGACTGAATCGGGCGCCGACGATTTGTGAACTTCGCAGAACTAGCAGCCTTGTCTTCAGGCTTGAGAATCCAAAGGCCGAGATTTGTTCTTTCCTCGGCCGCAGTCGCAAGATAAAGAAGTCAGCAACGCGCTCAACGCAACATCAACAAATTTTACTCCTCGGCCGAGCTCGACCGAAGAGTTGGCATGCCCTGCATTCAACCGAATGATGTAGTTAGCTTATTAGTTACTTGGCCTGCGCGCCACGTAGGCTTTGTAATTTTTAGGATCAACATTTTGGCACGCTCGGTTGAACCTTGTGCTGGACTTTCGGAGCTCATGACCATTGAGACATGGTTCGTAAAGAAGAAAACAATCATGGGAAAGTCAACAACTGACTTACCAGTGCAAGGCCCTGGGCAAGATTTGTGTCAGGCACAAAATTCGATCATTATTGCGCCACTCGAGGCTATAAGTGCGACACGCCGAGATAAGGAAATTTGTCTCGGCGGATAGCCTCGCAACCCAGAAATTCCCAACCAAACGGCAGGCATTTTCGTTGAAGGAATAGTGGAAGATTGCGACAAAGATGGTGGAGAGGGTTTGGATTCGCCAACTAGGTCGTTTCTTCGAAGACGACTTTATGAACAATACAGGTCGAGCAGTCGATTGGCCAGAAAATGAATGATTTATTAGACGAAATACGAAGCAACAGTGATACACAGACTAGGATGCTTGAACTGTTGGTTAGTAAAGCCTTCGAAGATGGCCACGTCGGCCAACCTCGGCAGCCTTCTTTTACGAATGTTCCATTACAAGCCGAGAAAGGATCTGCTCGGCTACAACCAATTGACTTAGAGAAAAGAGGCGGATCAAGCAGTAGATCTGACGGACCTGACTAGGGAGTAGAAACAGTATCCGTCAATATGACCGAGGTCCAAAGAATGATCAACTCGCCCCTAAAAAAGTGGCCGAAGTTCCCAAAATTCATCCACCCGTACCCGGCTTATGTAGAAAGGTTCGAATACCCTAGAGGCTTCAAGATCCCAGATTTCAGTCTGTTCGCTGGGGAATCATCCTTATCCTCTTTAGAACATGTCGCTCGGTTCACGACGTAATCTGGGGACGTCAATAGTGACTTCCATAAACTACAGCTATTCAACTTTTCACTGACAGGGTCAGCTTTTACTTGTACATTAATCTCCCACCAAACTTCGTCCAGAGTTGGGAAAAATTGGTCGAGAAATTCCATGAACAATTCTATCGACCAGGGATGGAAATGTCCATTTCATCGTTGGTTAGGATGGCTCAAGTTTTAGACGAATCACCGATGGAATACTTAACAAGATTCAAGTCGGCCAGGAATTGGTGTTGAGTACCTCTTCCTGAAGTTGAATTCGTCAGAATTGCCCTAAACGGCCTGGACGTGGAATACAAAAAGAAATTCCTGTGGGCAAATATTCGAGATATGTAAGAACTTGCTCAACAAGTTGAGCAGTATGATTATTTGCTCCGAGAGGAAAAAATATCGAAGTCCTCATCCCAGGGACCACTATACAAGAATCCCACGGTCAGCTACGCATTGGCCAAAAGTGAGAACCCCCAGTATGCCAGTGTGGACGCGGCTGAAATAATGATAGATAAACCATACGTTTGCAAGGCATTAGCTCAGGTAAGTCCCAAAGACGCCAAGACCCGCTCGACCGCTGAGGAGATGAGTAAAACATCGAAAGTTTACACTTTCGATATCACCAAAACCGATGCAATTTTCGACTAGTTATTTGTAGCAAAGATCATTAAACTTCGGCCAGGACACAATATCCCTAAGGTCGAAGAATTGAGGGGCAAAACATATTGCAAGTACCATAATTCAAACAAGCATGCTACCAATAATTGCGTTGTGTTCTGTGACGCAATTCAAAATTGGATCGAGAAGGGTAAGCTAAAATTCCCAAAGAAACAGATGGCGGTCGACGTCAATCCCTTCCCCTCAACAATTATTGGTATGGTGGATGCTCATCTCCCTAAAAACAAAGGAAAAGGAAAGGCTGAATTCGTCCCTGTGCAACATGTCCGTAAGCAGAGGTCAACTAAGACTGAAGATTGATTTATTTTCAAATGCACCACCCACAGAGTCTTCAGGGCCGGCCATCGATGAACCCATGTCAGGTTCTAGTTCCGAAGAAACTCATGAATCAATGGTTTTATGCGACCACTGTAAAACACGAGTTGAACCTAAAAAGAGGGCATCTCCGACACCAACTTCAAGCCCACCATCCACGACCGCTACAAAATTGCCAAAGGAACTCAGCGCCGGCCTACGACGCCAAGTGTTTGAGAGACTCGATCCATAGGTACAAGTAAAAGACCCAACCCCAGTCAGACGACGTCTTGACTTTGACGCACCATTCTATAATGAGGATTCTTACTCACGCAACTCAAGCAGTTTGGGTTCATAAGTCGATCGAAAAAACTTCAAACCGCCTAGGCCACGAGACCAATGTTGGTACAGTTACAATTCTCCAACTGGCCTATATACGGCGTTATCTAAGTCTCAAAAACGTCGTCGCTAACGGATAGATTGCATGGCTCGATGACAAGAAGCGCAGGACAATTCGACTACCCGGTGGTAACCAAAAGAGGCAGTAGGAAGTGGTGACGATCACCCTACCCCGACTATCATGACCGAATTACTTGAGGGAAAAAAGGTAGTTGCTCGCGACTTTAAGACCACCATTGAAGAGTCTGAGAAACGCATCAAGCTCCTTCTTCGGCCTGGGGAAATGAGAGCTCGTCTCGAGCATTTTAGACAAGAAGCCGAAAGGAAACTTTCCCCGCTACCACAGCAGGAACCGTTAGTCAAAGTACGACGTAATCTGCACCCTCCATTCCTCGGTGAATCCTTGGAGTACATGCGGGAATTTCATAAGAAATATTCCGCCAATGACTTATACGGACTACCCAAGGCATGTCAGGAAGCCCTCGACCTAGCACTAACTTGCCCTGATGTCGAGCAAATTATCCAAAAAACTTTCGATCCAGCAATAAAAGCTAGGTTCCAGTATATACGTAAGGCTCAGGTCCTTGGCTTTGAGGTCGACCCATACACAGATATAGACGCCGTCGAATTACCCTTTTCACTCGAAGACCTTTAGCATTTACGATATCATTTCGAAGTTTTATTGGCAGTATCTTTTTTCGGCCTTACGACAGATGAGGAAAATCATGTGGCACGTTTAGACGCATACCTGGACATAAGGAACGCCCACACCGCCTACGAAGAACGAGCTTGTAAAGTACTACAAGAACGAAATCAATCTTCGGCAGTGAACGTGCTCGAGGAAGATAACCATAATAGAATAGATTTAGTCTATACGCCTAAGGAGCAGGTTCATGCCGAAGCGCTAAATAGTCCAATTGAAGACATTCCAACGACTGATACTACATCTACTACTTTGGAAGACCACGACCAAGACCCGATGGGTCCCTCAGTCATTGAGCATATGGAGATCAATATGGTCCATGTCATACTAGCTGAGTTTCAACCAAGCACCCATCAGTCAAATTTTTTGGATAGGGACGTGGTTGCCAAAGAAGCAACACAAGTGGATTTCGTCGCTACTGACGAAGATGGGGAAATCAGTAAAGACGACAATCTTCAGGCAGCCTTGGCCGAATTATTTCCCCGCTCCCCCTTTGTTAATCTCCAACATCTGAAGCCGTTATACGTCATGGCTCATATTAAAGGATATCCCATTCCAAAGTGTTTGTCGACTGTGGAGCCACAGTCAACATCATGCCGATTTCCATCATGAAGGCATTACACCGTTCCAATGACGAGCTTATCCCGTCAGGGATAACGATGAGCAGCTTCATCGGCGACAAGTCTCATACCAAAGGAGTGCTCCCGTTAGAAGTCAGCATTGCCAGTCGTAACCACATAATGACATTCTTTATAATTGACTTAAAGATTGACTGTAATGCATTGCTCGGCTGCGATTGGATCCATCAAACAAGTTGCATTCCTTCAGCACTATACCAAGTTCTCATCTTTTGGGACAGCAAATCGGTCGTAGTGCACCCAGCCGATAATCAGCCATTTGAGACCGTTAGAAGTCAAGCTCGCTATTATGACGATCATGTTAGCTATATCACCCTCCAAGGCTTTAACGAGGATGGACGGTCGACCAGAATTTCGATTTAGAAAACTATCGAGGTAGGCGCCGAGACTGTACAATAGGATTCGACGAGACTCGGCTTGGCAGATCTAATTACCAATGCCGATGACTGACGCCGCCAAATAAGAAAGGCGTCAGGCCGCGGTTTCGTCAACCATGGAACGTCTGCTGGCCCATTGGTACGCCATTGCCAAGCAACCACATTCAGGCATAAACTTAATCGAATTTTTGGCCGAAACATCAAGCTGCACCGGCCGAACTCGAAGACAATCGGCCCCAGGTTAAGGACCCATTGGAAGAAATCAATGTCGGCATAACCGATGAGCCTTGACCATTGTTTATCAGTGTGTTATTACCACCTTCTATGAAAGTCGAGCTTTGTAAATTGCTTCATGAATTTAAAGATTGTTTCGTGTGAAATTATCATGAGATACCAGGCCTTAACCGAAACCTCGTCAAACATGAGTTACGCATCAAATAGGGATGTAAGCCTTTCTGACAACCCCCACGTCGGTTCTCGACCGAAGTACAACTCGGCATAAAGGACGAATTAGTTTAGCTTCTAAAAGCTGGGTTTATTTCGACCGCTCGGTACGTCAAATGGTTGGCCAATATCGTCCCGGTGTTAAAGAAAAATGGAGCCCTCCGCATTTGCATCGATTTTCATAACTTAAATCTGGCCACTCCCAAGGATAAATACACAATGCTAATCTCGGATTTACTAATTGATGCCGCAGCCAATCATGAAATGTTGTCCTTCATGGACAACCATGCCGTTTACAACCAGATCTTTATCGCTGAGGCCGACATCCACAAGACGGCCTTCCGTTGCCCGAGGGCACTTGGTACCTACGAATGGGTTGTCATGCCATTCGGCCTCAAGAACGCCAGCGCCACATACCAGCGAGCCATGAATACAATATTCCATAACTTGATCGGTATGGTCGTAGAAGTTTATATCGATGGTGTGGTGGTGAAATCGAAAAGTCGCCGAACATACCTGGATGATATTCGGCAAACATTCCTTCACATGTGACAACATAATCTCAAAATGAACCCGGCCAAATGTGCATTCGGTGTATCAACTGGTAATTTTTTGGGTTTTTTGGTGCACCATAGTGGCATTGAGGTTGACGAAAATACAGCTCACGCAATCATTAGCGCTTTGCCCCTGACGACCAAGAAGCAACTCCAATCATTGCTCGGGAAAATAAATTTTCTTCGCCGTTTCATCACTAATTCGGCAGGCAAAATGAAAGCATGCTCTACGCTCCTTAAACTTAAGGACTCTGACAAGTTTGAGTGGCACGAAGAACACCAAACGGCTTTTATGCAAATCAAGGTTTCCCTTACCACACCACCAGTACTAATTCCACCTTGTAGCGGTAAGCCTTTCAAATTGTACATTTCAGCAGCCGCTGAATCCATCGGTTGTCTCCTCGCGTAAAATAACGATGGTGAGCGTGAACAAGCTATCTTTTATCTTAGCCGCAATCTGAATTCGCCGGAGCTCAATTATTCACCCGTCGAGAAACTTTGCTTAGCTCTGTTTTTTGCCGCATCAAAACTTCGGCACAACATGCTCCCATCAGTTACGCAGGTCATTGCCCAAACAGATGTTATTCTTTACATGCTCACTCTGCTTATCGTCAAAGGTCGAATTGGGAAATGGATAATGGCTTTATCAGAGTTCAGTTTGCAGTACGTACCCTAAAAGGCCGTCAAAGGCCAAGCCCTAGCCGATTTTTTGGCCCAACACCCGTCTCCTTATGGCTTTGCGGGCAGCAACGTTGACATCGACTTAATCACAACACCCGACAACCACTGGATGATGCATTTTGATGGTTCCAGCATTTCGACCTCGGCTGGTGTTGGTATTGCCATTCAATCCCCTGACCACTACCGCTGGTATTTTTCTCTCAAGTTAGATTTCGGTTGTACGAACAATCAAGCCGAGTATGAAGCCCTTATCATCGACCTTCACGTTTTGCACGATTTAAGAGCAACCCATGTCCTCGTCCTTGATGATTCTGAACTGGTGATTAACCAACTCAACGGCGTTTTCTGTTGCATGAGTTGTACTCTGGCGCCCTATCACATGGTCGTCACCTATTTGGCCGAGTCGTTTGAATGAATTACATTTAAGCACATTTCGTGTATTCGGAACACTGACACCAACGAACTCGCCCAAATCACCTCTGAAGCACAACTCACGGGGGGCAAGCTAGGCTGGGTAACACCCATAGTACTGCGATCGTACCCAGCCTTAGTCAATCAGTAAAGCGGGGAGACCCCTTAGAAGTATGTGCCGTCGAGACACTACCAGACGATTGGAGAAAGACGATTCTACGATATCTCAATAACCCCAACAGGAAACACGACTGGAAAAAGAAGGTCCACGCCACGAATTACGTGTCATACCAGAATGAATTATACCGAAAGGGTGAGGATGGGTTACTATTACTATGCCTCGACCCACATGAGGCTGTCCAAGCAATGGACGAAGTACATGAAGGAATTTATGGAGCTCACCAATCAGGACGCAAAATACGCTAGTTGCTCCGACGACACGGCTACTTTTGGCCAAGTATATTAAAGGATTGCATCGAATACGCACGGGAATGCATACCGTGCCAGATTCATGGACCAGTGCAGAGAGCCCCGACCAAATTACTCCACTTAGTTACTAAATCATGGCCGTTCAGGGGATGGGCAATGGACGTAATCGGCAAAATCACACCGTCTTCTGGAGCGGCAAAACACGCATGGATAATAATGGCAACTGACTACTTCACTAAGTGGGTCGAGGCAAAATCATACGCTGAATTAACAGCCAAAGAAGTGTACAGTTTTGTAGAGGAAAATATTGTGACCAGATTCGGCATGCCAGAAACGATCATAACCGACAATGGCACAATCTTCACAGTCGATAGGTTTAAGGAATACACGTCGAGTTTGAATATCCGACTTGAGCAGTCTACGCCGTATTACCTAAAAGCGAACGGGCAAGCCGAAGCAAGCCGAAGCAAGCAATAAGGTATTAATCGGCATTCTTGAAAAAACGGTAAGAGAGAGGCATGGGATGTGACATTTAAAGTTAAATGAAGCATTATGGGCCTACCAAACTTCATCCCGGTCGGCCACCAGAAAAACTCCTTACGCGTTAACTTACGGACACGACCCTATGTTACCAGTCGAACTAAGTATAAACTCATTACGAGTGATCGAGCAGAGTAGTTTGTTTAGTGCCGAATACAGTCAAGCCATGCAACAAGAGTTAGAAGACTTAGAAGAAATTCAGATTGACGTGTGTAATTTATTAGTAGCACAAAAGAAAATTGTCGAGCGAGCTTATAATCAACGTGTCAAATAAAAAACATTCGGCGAAGGAGAATTGGTTTGGCAAACTGTGTTGCCTGTATGGATTAAAGACCCCAGGTTCGGCAATGGGGCATATCATCTTAGAGACCGGACCGGTTTAATTCACAAATTGCCAATCAATGGGAAATTTTTAAAGAAGGTCACGTGGGAAATGCAAGAATGAATATCATTGTATTAAATTCATAAAAAAGATGAACAGATACATTTAAAAGGCTCCTAAAAATTCTAAGGGGTCGAAGGGAGGAAAGTCTCGAGAACAGCCTTCAACTCCAGCCACCTTACTTCGCTCAAAATTAATTCAGCGTGCCTCGTCTTCTTATTGAGTTGCAGTTGCTAGATGTGCTTGACGCCAGCAGCGAAGGTCGTAAGCCGAGCCTTATTCGCCTCAAAGTCCCTCTCAAGCTCTGAAGCAGCAACTGACCTTTGTTGTTGAAGCTCAGCGATTTGACGCTGAAGCTCAGAAATTTGGCGATCAAACTCAGTCAGCTGCGCCTTCTTCGTTTTTATGGCCTCCACTTCTGACCAACTGGCTTCATGCGTAAGCTTGGTCGTCTTCAGGTCGTCCTCGGCCCGTAAAGCTTGTTCGAAAATGGTGAAGTGTTGCTGAGTCCGCTCCAGAAGGTCAGATAGATAAATGATATTCTCCGTGCTCAGGAAACTGCCATTTGCAAGGTCGTTCAGGCACTTCCCAACGAAGTCAAGACCCTTGCATTGGAGGACCTGAGAGGCAGAGAGGGATAGAAGGTCATATAGCCTAACAAAAGCTTGGACCTTGGCCACGGCTTCCATTGGTTCGGCAAGGGCAGCAGAGGAACCAGCCGCGCCCGTGGTGCTCTGAAAAAGAGCATCGAGCTCGACCTCCCACGAAGGCTGCACAAAAAAGAAAAATTTGTAAGCAAAAGGAAAATTACAAAGAATGCATAACAGAGGGAATGTGTTTATAGACTTGCCGAGAGGAGACTTCGACCATGTCAATCTGGTTCATTGCTTGAACCTAGAGAACTTAATGGCCGAGCCCAGTGCCTAAAACCGTTTCTCAATTCAGGCGGCCAATGGAGGTTATCTACATTTGATGGCCACTGAGGTGGCCAGGAAATATAGACAACATCCATCGGCGCATAAAATTGTCTGTGAAATGAACGTTCGGGCATCTGACATTTAATATTTTCCTGGGTTCAGATGCGTCATAGTAAAATCAATAAAGAAAGGGGAGTGAGCCTTACAAAAGCCGAGGTAACTTCTTGTGGAGGAACGTTGAGGTTTTCATATTGGGGGTGAAGTGGCGTTTCTGCCGTCGCCTCAAGCTCGACCAGGGGCCTCTTCCCACGATCGGCCATTGGAGGATTTGGTTGAGTAGCCATCTCGACCACGGGAGGAAGATTGGCGGAAGTATGTCTGGTTGGTCAAGGGCGACTCGATAGCGGGATTTCGTCACCCTCGTCGCTTTCATCATCCTAAAATAAAAGCCGTTAGGATTGCAAACTTGGTAAAATGAAGAAGGATCGTTAGCGATGTAGTTATACCTCTTCCAAGATTACCGTCGCCTGTTTCTTCGGAGAATTCGTCTTGACGGGTGAGGTTATCTTCTCCAGGACAGGTGCAGCCGTTGGCCCCAGGACTACAGGCCCCTTGACCAGCGGAGTTGTCCCTAGATCAGCCACGACCCTAGGGACAAATCAGGTTGCTTGGCAAGATGCCGTTGGCCGTTCTTCTGTTGTGGCCGGGACGACCAGGGCAGGGGGAGAGTTGCTTGTTGCGTTTATCCTAGTAGTATGACTGGAAATCAAGTGGATCTCCCGTTCACCTTTCTTCGCCAAGCTCTTGATGCCTTTTGAGCATCAGGGAGCTTCGCCGACCACTTCAGCTTCCGGGCGAAGCCATTTGCCTTATGAAGGTTGCACTGCGGTTTTACTCCTCTTAGAGAGAGCAGATTTCATCTTGGTCGCAACCGCGGCGATCACGTCCGCTTTCTTCAACGACCGACCATCTGAGAAAACAAGATCGCATTGGAAAAGGGTAGTGACAATTGAAAAGAGAAATAGAAAAAAAGGTAGCCGTCTACCTTGGGTCGGCTCTTTGGATTAGGAGGCAGAGATTCTCCTTGGTTGATCATCGAAAATTTTGTCAGTGATGTTTTCAACCGCAACCCTAAAGAAAGCTCCAGTGTATTCTTCCCACCAGTCACCGAAAGTGTCTGTGCCGAGAGATTCGGGGAAAGTTAGTCGGAGACGAAATGTTTTGCACCGATCCTGAAACTATTTCTCGGAGTCTCTGATTCCCTCTTTGATGAGCCAGAAAGACGTTCTCGGCTGAGGAGGGAACGAGAATTGAGTAGAGAGACTGGAGAACCTTGAAGGTATCCAAGTTGTCGGGTCGTGAAGTAAGGGTGGTAAACTTCCCAACTTGTTCGGCGAGGATCACAACCCAGGGGAAGGTCGCGTGCTAGCACGATCGACCCTCAATTCTGGCGGAGGGCAGCATCTTTACTTTCATCCCAGGCTAATGATGGAAGCCTGATAGAGCAAGGGTGCTCTCGATGATGACACACTAAAAATACGTTGTCGGAGAAGACTTCTAGGCCGAAGAGGTACTTAAAGATTTCTTCGACCTGGTGAGGGGTCGGTGGCCGAAAGGCCAACTGGAGGCCGATAGAGGTAATAAGGTAAAAGGTAGAGATATCTAGCCGAAGTGTGGTAAAATAGACTTGCAGCTAGAGTTGGAAGACCCAGAGGGGACCATTCTGGTTTGGGTCAACTTTTCCAATAGTCGCCTCGGCCAGGCAGTGGAGAAGATTGGCGAGAACGACCGAGCTAAGCGTCAGGGTGTGACCACTAGTCAGGGCCTCGGCCACCGGCATGTTCTCGACCAAACAATTGTTCGATTGGGTACAACAAATGAATTTGTTGTACCAATAAAGTAAGAAGGCTTCATGTTCTCCCTTCCTAAGACTTTCCTTGCCTTGGCCAGCGAAGTGGAGGATGTGGGTGTTGTAGTTGAAGAAGTTCTTGTGTAGCTTCTGAACCTCTTCTTTCGAAGGCTTTCGACCATCTCAACTTAGTGTTTCGACGGTTCGATCTTCTAAGAGCGCCTTAAGGTCGAGATTCGACAGGTGCCCAAAGAGAACAGCATCTATCGGGATGCCAGATAGAGAAGTCCCAAGAATGGCTAAGCCGTCAAGAATGGTACGGCTGAGAGGGCCAAAAGGAAGGACCATAGTGTTGGTGGCCGAGCACTAGAGACTCAGCGTTGCCATGAGGAGTTCTTTATCCATGGTTAGCTCCATGGTCGAAAGCTTGATGGCATCATAGATACCAAAAGTCTTCCACTTTTGGCCGAAGAAGTTTTCCATTCAGACGACCCAAGCCACCTAGTTGGCATTGGTCGTGGGCCAGGCTCCTTGGGGCCTCGATAGGTCCCATTTTGACCAGTCAAACCCTTGCAGCAAGGGTGTTAAGCAGTGAACTTTGAAGAGGGTGGTGATAGACGAAGGAACTACATCCTTAAAGAGTGGCCCCAAGATTTGGTGGGTAGTGCTCAGGTCACCCTCGAAACGCAGAGTTTTGATGGCGCTCCGATCGATGAAGCTCTTGCATTTGCTGCATTCATCGCTGAGCTTGGAAACGAAGGTGCTGGAAGTCATTTTGGAGTGCCTGGAAGGGTTTGGAAGAATGCTTGGGGGGATTTCTGGGGTAAGAATTTGTTTTCTAGGATTTAGGAAGCAAAATGGCTGAGAGAGTCTTCGAAGGTTTCTGGAAACGTGAATGCAAATGAAGGAAATTCAGGTATTTATAGGCATTTCAGAAGAAAGATCAAATGTTTGGTATTTAGAGGCGCTAGATTTTTGAATTTGAGGGAAAAATCGACCGGGAAATGGCCAATCATTTTGGATATCTCGGGAATCTCCAAGGATAAGATCGAGGTTTTCGGGGATTTGGGAAGCACGATTGCTTGCGGCGGCGGATTTAATGCATTGATAAGGAAGAGACGTTTCGACGGGCACACGTTTTCGAGGGCCATGATTGAGAGTTGTTAGGTTTATCGGAGAATCAACATGTGGCAGGACGTTGAGAATAACAAAGATCGTGCAATCATATTCCATAAATGCGCATGGTGATGGTTATCGAGAACAGTTAAGTCTAAAAGCAAAAGATGTTTTCGCTTCTTCGAGGTCGAGATTAGACCGAAGGTTGGCAATCGACGACTTCAGAAGCGAAGGGGCAATGTTTGGGCCCAAAATAATATTGTTGGGTTGAGTGTAGGTTTGTGCTCGACCCAAAGCCGTTTCAAGAATACTATGGGCTGTCCAATGATCCCAGGCCATTCAGCAGGGATGGTTGAGTCCTATCACAAGAAGGAGTAGTTCAGATAAGCAAAAGGGTCGAGAAAGTCCTAGTGCAATTAGGATTCTCGACCAACAATGAATAAAGCCTCAAAAAGGGGTGAGTTCAAAGTCTTAATGGGGGTAGGTTTGTTCGGAGCAAAGTTGGAACGGAACAAGAAATCCCAATGCAGATATGATTTTAATTCGATCTCAAGAAAGAGTTGGTGCTATAAAAACAAGACATCATGCAACAATTGAGGACCTTCAATTCAACACATAAATGCCCTGCGTAAAACCTCTCAAACATCTTGAGACTTTTTATTTTCTTTTTCCCGCCGAGACATCTTCAGTTTGGATAAACAGCACTGTGGAGGCAATTGGCTAACATCTTCAGTTTGGATAAACAGCACTGTTGCCGTAGAATCAGCCGACCGATGAGCACCTTCAGTTTGGATAAACAGCAATGCGTCTAAGCCGACTGGTTACCTATCCCAGTCTCGATCGAGAAGGGTTTTCGAATCCTTATTGGCAGAGGTCATCTTATTAGCCTTCTCGGCGAAGTAAGGTGTTACGAGTTACGAATTCGGCGTACTGGACGCCGAGTGATTTTATGATTGGATACTCACAAGTGAGTTTTAGAGTTCGGCATTTTGACGGCCGAACCGGTTTCACCATCAAGACATACATCACATTTGAATACTTGTGTCCGTACGGTCTGATGTCGATTCGACGTGCTTATACTCTTATGAATATAATCACTGTGACCAAATCGGACGCCGACGATTTGTGAACTTCGCAGAACTAGTAGCCTTGTCTTTAGGCTCGAGAATCCAAAGGCCGAGATTTGTTCCTTCCTCAGCCGCAGTCGCAAAATAAAGAAGTCAGCAACGCGCTCAACGCAACATCGACAAATTTTACTCCTCGACCGAGCTCGACCGACGAGTTGGCACACCCCGCATTCAACCGAATGACGTAGTTAGCTTATTAGTTACTCGGCCTGCACGCCATATAGGCTTTGTAATTTTTAGGGTCAACAGTGACAAAGAAAAAAGTCTAAGTTTCTAAGTGGTAGGGCTTCCAATTGATGTGAGTTTGTTGAGAAATGAAGAGGAAGATGAATATTGATGTTGATATGAGTTAGTGAACAATAGAACAAGTTGCTTCTCCTTTGGCCCTCTAACATGATATCACGGAAAACAAGTTGTTACTAATAAATGTATCTGACTGGTGGACTTAGACGTGCACGGTACCATTTTTGATAACTAGAGAAGATGAACAGTGTCATGACAAAATTTATCCAAAGTAGACCCAAAGGAAAGACTTAGGAACTTCATATGCAGTGGGATAAAATCTTAAGCGAATTTCCTTACCTATCTTATAGTCATTAAGTAAAATATGTATGCATATTTCTAGATGCTGACACACCAATTTACTTAATATTAACTCCTTTCAAATACCCATTTGCAGAAACGCAAATCTCTCTTGCATGCTCGTTGTAATGCTTATGTAGTGCATATCTAATCTCTTATATATATAACTTTTTGTGATCCATTTTTTCATCACTATGCCAAAATCTCTTTAGAATTTGCAATTTATCTATTTGGTTAGGGTAAAAAAAAAACTTAGAGTTTCATTTAAACTCGAAAATCTAGAATTCGGAAAGCAATTTTCTCTTGTTAGGCAACTTGTAGCGATAGCAAAGGAAAATTGCACAGGAAAAAAGTGGAAATTGGTGATGAAGATCTTATTTTAATTTCGTCAATGCATTGCGGGGAAATCTTGCGACCACCAAACTTTACGATTAGAACGCCAAATTTCATGATTAAACGTAATAAGGGTTTGCATCGTTCACTCTGTTAACTCTTTAATCTTCGACGGGATTTTCAACTCGTGCATCATCTTTTTGCTTTGTTCTAGGCCAAAGCCTACTCTTTCCTTTCTTGAATTATTTTAGCTTTGCGGGTATACTCTTTAGGTCAATTGTGAATTTTGCTAGTTATTTTTATTTTCTGATGACCATATGTTTGTTTGTTTGTTTTTTTTTTCTTCTTCCAATTGAGTTGTGTATTGGTTGGATCTGTAACATTTTTTTTTTTTTTATGGATTTTGGTGTTAGTTCCTTGTTATAGATGTCGTGGAGCAAAAAACAATCCCAAAAATTGTGGAAGTGACACACAGATTTTTGGAGAAGAAGGACAAAATTATCCTCGAGGCACATTGGGATTCCCACACACATGCAACGGACAATAGTGGCTCAATCATGGAAGAGTCAAAGGTGATCAATATGGTATTTATTCAAATCCTTCTCATCACTCCTCATCAATCCCTTATTGATTTTATTCTAAAGGTAACTCTCAAAACTTCCTATTTAATTTAGGGATAATTGTCATGTTAATTGCAAGATATTATTTCACAAAATATCTTGTAATTATTCTTCAATTACCACCATATATGGCTAGCCACTCCTCACACTATGGGCCGGTCACTCCTCACCCTATGGGTCGGCCACTCCCTATAAATAGTCTTATTATCCCCCTAAAAAGGAAGTCATTTACTACCCACAAACTCCTAAACACATTCTTTCATAATTCTAACTTTGGCATTGGAGATTCTTTAGTTAAATCCCCCTATTCATCGTGGGTGCATGAGGCTTTTGGCCTTAGTCTTAGGTGTTATTATTTTGCAGGTGCATTTTCGTCAAAGAAGAAGATGGTTGAAATTTGCATCCACAAATTGGTGCTTTCATTGAGAGTTTGATTCACATGCTCAAAGAAGACTCTCGCATTCAAAGTTTCACGTTTCACATTCATAAGTAAATTTTTCATACGTTCTTATTCCTAGAATTTTTTAATTCTTTGAATAGACATAAGAGAAAAATACAATGGTGAGAAATTTGGAAACCACGACGAACGAAACTTTTTACGTTCAAAGATCCAGATCAAATGATGGAAATTACGATGTAGCCCTACCACGACGATCCACGAAGCTTAACGCGGCGGCATAAGAGTAACTTTACCACCACGGAATACCACCACCACGATAACCAAGGCAACCCCTGTTGCAGTAGGGAATGAGACAACTCCATGACAGCAATGCCACGAAGCAACATTAGCTATGTCACATCCCGGCCTGGGCCCCCACCACATCCCGGGCTCAAATCCACCGTAGCACGATATTGTTAGTTTTGGGCCCCGACCATGCCCTCAAGGTTTTGTTTCTGGGAACTCACACGAGAACTTCCTGGTGGGTTACCTATCTTGGGATTGCTCTCGCATGAACTCACTTAAATTCAGAGTTCCCATAGAACCCGAAGCCAGTGAGCTCCCAAAAGGCCTCGTGCTAGGTAGAGATGGAAATATAAATATAAGGCTTACAAGATCCACTCCCCTAGGCGATGTGGGATCTTACAATCCATCCCCCTTAGGGGCCCGACGTCCTCGTCGGTACACCACAGCCAGGGTTAGGCTCTGACACCAAATTGTCATATCTCGGCCCAAGCCCCCACCACATTCCTGGCTCGACTCTACTGTAGCACGATATTGTCCGCTTTGGGCCCCGACCATGCCCACACAATTTTATTTTTGGGAACTCACATGAGAACTTCCCAATAAGTCACTCATCATGGGATTGCTCTCGCGTGAACTCGCTTAACTTCAGAGTTCTCATGGAACCCGAAGCCAGTGAGCTCCCAAAAGGCCTCGTGCTAGGTAGAGATAGGAATATACATATAAGGCTTACATGATCCATTCCCCTGGGCGATGTAGGATCTTACAAGCTGCCACTTTATAGTAACGAGCCCAGACCTGTGCCATAAGGCAGCCTAGATACAGTAGGCCCAAGACGTTGCCATAGCAGTTGAGTTCCAAAGCACGGCCCAAGCAGCTGTGGTAGCGGCAAATGGAGCAGCCCAACACTAGAGGGCCCAATGCACCCTCTGCCTAATGCCAAACAGGCCAAATCACACCACACCCACACACCCTGCACATGACTTGGCCCCATTTCCGTGGCTCAACCAGCTTGCATGGTCCACCTAGTGATCCCAATCGATCCAAGGCCAGTTCAATCATCCCAGCTTCAGATTTCTGGATCGATGATTGAACCAGAGGTATTTTCACCCTGATTTTCTACAGATTTGACATATCTCAACTCAAATCTCGCACTTGGAGTCCATTGCACTTCCACTACTCAAGGAGACGCATATCGTCTAAGCTTTTCCATCTCAAATGGCGAACAACACTTGTCTCGACAAGTCATAAAGTTGACAAGCGCCCTCGCGCATTAGACAACCTTAGTGAATCAGCTCTTGCAGCGCACAAAGATTCAGCATGCCCCAGACGAGGTGTCCCGAAGCAAGACATGTGCAAACGAAGATCCTTTCCAGCAGCATCCCAACAAGCAGCCTCTCGACCAGCCACGAACCGAAAGTTCTAGTAGTGTACACTCCTGTCTGGGCCCTCGAGAAAATGTATACTCTCGCCATAGCATGCGAATAAGCATGCACTCCCAGTTAGGCCCCTGGACGAGCATACGCTCACAGTTGAGATCACATTCCGATAATCAACATGGACAACCTTCCAGACGAAGTGTTCATTCGCGACTAGGCCCACAAAGAGCATATTCCACCTCACATCGGAGTAAGCAGCACAGAGGATAGAAATAGTCACTCAATCCAGCTTATGTTCAATCGGCAGCCTGCAAGTAATCGGCTCCTTGCCATGAACATACCACATGCACCGTAACCACGACATAAACGAATTAAGCATAGCGATGAGCAGCCTAGACTAACAGGTCACGACTAGGAGCAACCAGAAGCTCTGCTACCCCGACAGAGGTAAATTTAGAAAGAAGTTGAAAGACTCTTGACTGAACGATTGTGCGATTTGCAACTTAACAAAGCTACTGATGAAGCGTTCCAATGATACTTGACTAACATAAATGGGTCACCTTTTATTGATAAGATCAATCAGACAGAACCATCCCACATACACTGGCGGATACAAGGATTATTTATGCTTTAACATATGCAGTAACTCAGCCTAATCGCAACCCGGGGGGCAAATGGATACCAGAAGGACACACTAGTTCAACCACCAAGAACCAGGGACATATCTTATTTTCATCACTCTACACGATTCAATACTGAAGCATCACATCACCAGTAGCTGAAGACCACGGACCTAATGGTCCAATTCCTCCTGATGCACACAAGTTCACCCCGGCTTCACGCTTACAGTTGTGGTTACCTGCTTCATGACACTCGGCCACCCTTGATTTGTCACCATGGCTCATAACTATGCCAGTCTTACACCACGGCTTCTAGCCGTGCCGATCTTGCCATGCGGCTCCTAACTACGCTAACCAAGCCCACGATACTTCATACTTCAAAGCATTCAACGACGGAGTAGAACACAAGGCTCTACTAGTAGCCCTTGCTAGCGAATGACTTAGCTATAAATAGGCTTCCAATCCATTCAAATTCTAAGCTGACCACCAACCAAGCCTCAAATGAACACACGATGAAACATCTAAGGATGGAATAATACTTGGAGAAGGTCTGGGAGCAACTCACTGCGTTTCTTACTTATACCCTTACGCAGGTTCCATAAGCTGTTCGAAGTCTCATGTAGATTGTCGGACAAGACTTCACAGGCTAAGGATTGTTTCAGTGGTCTAGCAGTCCAGTTTCATAACAATGACTTTCAAGCTTTCCAGTGGAGAGGGTAAACCAATCCCCCGACACCCATCTGGGTAAACGCTCTAGTGTGATAGGGTAATCTAATTGCACTCAGTAAACCAATCCCCGACACCTGCAACAACCCGTCCCGATTATTTTTACGGATTTTGAATCAGGATGGCATTTATGTAATTTCACAAAAATTGGGAGATTTTATTTTGAAAATTGCTTTTTGGGATTGATTGGTGAGCCATGTAGGGCCTACCCTGAAGCTTTTGTCCCCCGGTCACTCTTTTCTTTTCTCTCTTCTCTCCCTGTAACCTTCTCTCTCTCTCTCTCTCTCTTTATCAGCTCTTACTCTCGGATCTCTCTCACTCTCACAGAACCCTCTCTCTCTCCCCGATTACACTCAACCACCCACACACCCAAGTTGAAAAATGAACAGCGATGACGGTGTCACCATCACCATCGGTGTCAACCCTCTTCCTCCCTCATCTCTGTGAAACACGAGACACCCATAGTCCATCCAAAACTCCTCTGGTGAGCAATGGTGTTCGAGCTCGAAGTCCGGCCATCTTTCGTCATTCCACGATAAAGCGAAGGCAATAAATCACTCATTCTCATCTCTAGTTCATTTTGGTACTTAGTTCATATGTTAAATCATCAAATCACCACCAACCGGAACTTGGGAGGCTCCGACCTTAGTTCTCAATGAGAAACGAGTTATTCAACCCAGACCTGGAGCCCAAGCCATTTAGCCCAGAGCTTTGGGTCGGGCCTTCAAGCACAACCCATTTGTAGACCCAAACATGGACCCCATAACCCATTAAACCCAGGCCCTTCGGGCCGTTACCAACATCGGGCCTTTGGCCTGCTAAACTTTAAACTCAACCCTTTCGAACCTAAGCCATTGGGGCTGTGTACTATTGGGCCTTCGGGTCGTTGCATCTGAACCCAAACCCATTGAAACCCCAACCCAACACCTTATTGGACCCCAGGCCTTTAGGCCACAGAACCAACCCACTGACCCTCGGCCCTACCCCAAACCAAACCCTAGGCCCGATAACCTAACGGTCTATTAACTGGCCAATTGACTTGGCCCATGACCCGACACGGTTGACTTGGTTGACCCGACCAGCTGATTCAGACCCGTTGACCGTTGACTTTCGGTCAATGCTGACCGTTAACCGTTTACTTTGACCCATCAACGTTGACTTTTGTTGACTTTTTTGGGTTTCGATCAGGACCCCTCCTAGACTAATTTCGACGCCTTGGTAATGTCCGTTTTCTGAAATTTAGTCCTTTGAGTAGAGTTTTATTAATTGCACCCTTTATGTGCTTAGGTACGATTATTAACAGCGATTCCGTTCTTCCTTTTTCGTACGGCTCTTCGACGACGGAGTATCTGTGAGTGGACCCCTTTAAAATACATGTTTTAATAGTAGAAATGCACACATGAAAAACATAATTTAATGGTTATGTTTTATGAGTAAATTAGATTTACACTTTATGATTATCGTGCTTTACTGAGAATATATGATGGATGACGAAATGTTATGAAAATATTTTTTGAGATATATGTACTTATGTTGGAAATATTATATTCAATGTTTTGTCTGTATCTAGTGGTCATTGTTCTGCCTACGGGCGATGATACTTATATTAGCTTCGGCCGGGTGTGTGTAGGTGCCTACGGGGTGGAAGATATTTATATTAGCTTCGGCTGGGCATGTGTAGATGGCTTCGGCTAGAGGAGTTCTATAAGCCTTCAGGCAAATTTAGCACACTATATATGATACATGTTTATTGAAAGGTTTTATGGCATGCTAGGGTTTTCGGAAAACCTATTACATATTATGCTATTGAGTTTGCATATTAATTATATTTTAATTTATAACTTTTATTTATATTTATTATTTCTCATGCATGTTGTTATGGCTTCTTCAACTTCGGGTGTTGGCCAGTATGTGCCTACCCTGGTATTTGGAGGATATCAGGGTTGGGCGTGTCAACACCTATCTGGGTAAGCTCTCCCATGTGAGAGGGTAAACCAATCCCCTGACACCCATCAGGTAAGTTCTTTAGTTCGATAGGGTAAACTAATTGCTCTCATATGCAACTGGGTAAACCAATTTCCCTAACACCCATCTGGGTATGCTTTCTAATGAAAGAGGGTAAACTAATCCCCCAACACCCATCTAGGTAAGCTCTATAGTGCGAAAGCGTAAGCTAATTGCTCTCCAATACGGGAGGGTAAACCAATTCCCCGAATAAGCTCTCCAGTGCGAGAAAGTAAACCAATTCCCCAACACCCATCTGGGTTTACTCTTCAACGAAAGAGGCAAACTACCTATGAATTTCCACACAACTAGTCATTTTGATATGATTAGTTAATGATTTTCATATTCCACATATCTTTATCATGTTGTGATGCAAGCCACACAGCTCAAAAGATCGAATACTCGAATACCAGCTAAGCAGCATATGGTCAAGGGGCAATAGCCGACAACGAACTCAACAGCTCCACACCCCAAGAAACCAAAACTCACTGCCATAGTGACTCCAAGGGATTGTCAGCCAAAAGCGCTTTCAGACATATTAAAAGCACATCCAAATGATCTCTTAGGTCTTAGGTTGAAGACATCTCCAAAGTTAGATTAGGCTAGTATTTATAATGCACCTTAAGAGATAAAATACTTTTGTCTTCATTGAATCACTTTCAAAGTGCAGCAGCCAATGACGAACTTAACAGTTCGATGCCCCAAGAAACTAAAACTCATGGCTATAGTGACTTTGTGGGATCGTCAACATTTTTTGAAGCAACGTGTCCAATCGATGATTCCATGTCTAAAAGTATTGCAAGATGCTTCAAGCAAACAAAGTTTCAAGAAAAATAAAGATGGAGTAAAGCTAAAGCAGTTTATTAAATTTCTAGCAAATTGATAAACTTATACGAAGGTCGCCAAAAACTGACACAAGATAAACAAAGCAGACTACACATTTAACAACTTGGATGACCTTAGGCTCTCTAGCAGCCGTCCTACCTTCATCAGCCACTTCGCACTCAGTAGTTTTCCTTTAACAGCCACTTCATCTTCACCAGCTTCGATCTTGGCAGCACCATCCTCGATTGATCCATTTATGGTAGTTGAGAAATCAAACTTAAGCAATTTCCTCCTTCCAAAGATGTGGTAGCCCAAGCCATGGCCCTTACCAACTGACGTGCCACACCACCCCAACGGTTGCCCCGCGGCAACAACACTCAAGAAAAAGACAAAGAAAATTAAGTTTTTCTTACCTTGGTGCGGCGCGGAGAAGACAAAGAAATCAATGGAAGATGGTTCTTTGCACGGGCAAGCAAAAAAGAATACTAGGGGAGGGGGAACAAATATCCTCTAGCTTTCTCTTTTTCTTGTAGGGATAAAAATGTACCCTCCAAAGTTGATTTAATCCCCTACTTAAGGTAGGCTAAAATAGGCTTTGGAGGTGATTTATTTCCCTTTCCTAGAAAAATCTAATTCTAAGTCCCAGTGGGAAGCTGCATCAAAGTTAGAGATCTCTACACATACTGCCATTTCCTGCGAGCAGCCTAGCAGGTGTAGGGGCATTTGTGGAACTTAAAATAATCCAAAAAATCGTGCAGATGACATGTGAATTTTTGGACAAGAAGGACAAAATTACCCTCGAGGCACACATGGATTCCCACGCGCCTGCAACAGACAATAACGACTCAATCAAGGAAGAGTCAAAGGTGATTAATATGGTATTTATTCAAATACATCTCATATTCAAATACATCTCATCACTGCTCATCAATCCCTCATTGATTTTATTCAAAATGTAACTCCCAAAACTTCCTATTTAATTTAGGAATAATTGACATGTTAATTGCATGATATTATTTTACATAATATCTTGTAATTATTCTTCAATTACCACCATATATGGCCGGTCACTCCCTATAAATAGCCATATTATCCCATTAAAAAGGAAGTCATTTGCTACCCACAAACTCCTAAACACATTCTTTTCAAAATTCTAACTTTGGCATCGGAGATTCTTCGGCCAAAACTCCCCCTATTCATCGTGGACCCGTAACCTTTGGTGTTATTATTTTACAGGTGCATTTTCGTCAAAAAAAAAGATGGTGGAAATTTGCATCCACAGATGTTGTCCTCTTAAAGGTTAACAATAGCCAAGATTGAATATGATGATTTTGGTGTTAATTACTTTCTCATGCTACTAATGCCAAATTGTTCTCTTCTTGCATTACGTATAGAGTAAATTATAGTAGTGGTCCCTCATCTAAAAATCCATGAGCATTGGTCCTTAAACTCATCAAAAAATGTAGTTATGATCCTTTTCGTCAACTCCGTTAAAACTTCCATCAAAATGAGGCATGTGCCACATATGTGTGGTTGAATCAAGGGGAAAATATAGAAAACTAGATGAAAAAAAATGTAGCAATGCCCCTTCAACTTTAACCCAATTAGAGAAATGATCCATCCACTTTAACCCAGTTGAAGCAATGGACCATCAACATTAACCCAATTGTAGCAATAGTCTTTCTAACTTGAGTCATTCTGATGGAATTCTAATGAAGTTGACAAAAATGACCATACCTGCATGTTTTGATGAGTTAAGGGATCAATGATCATGCATTTTTAGTTGAATGACCATTACTCTAATTGGATTAATGTTAAGGAACCATTCCTCCAATTTTCTCTGTCATATAACCGACTATTGATTGTAGAAATGTAGTATTAGGATATCTTTTTTGATTTAGTGTATCAATTAGTTTGTTGAGCCAAAAGAAACATTTAGAAGAGAAAACGTGAACGATAACACTGTGCATCTATTGTGAATGATTTCTAGGGATTGAGTTTAACGAGGTTGGTAGTTAAAAGTGGAATGCAATTTTAAGCACCAAAACTTGATTACGTTCCTCTCATTTTTTCTATTCACTTTTGCCTCATTTGTTTTTGGTTGCATCGCCTAAAAAACATTGTGCATCTCTACATGTGTGTATATATATATATATATTTTTTTTTGTTTATACATCTCTACATGTGTGTGTGTGTGTGTGTATATATATATATATAACTTTTGATTAAAACAGAAAGTCACAAATGTTAAGACCCGTCCGGGTAAGTTTGCTATTTTTATTCTCAAATGTGTGAAATGACCAAAATATCCATAGAAGGGGAAATGTTGACTTCTATTGTTTACCTTGTCATGACATGTATAAAATTATCCTATTAGTAATTCTTGTAATACTCATTGGTAAGAACGTGTGGACTTAAGTAGAATGAGATTTAGACATAAAAACACAACTTTTTTCAGTCCGTAAATGCAAGGCTATTTTCATAAATTTAGAAGTTCTGCTTGAAGACGCATGCATTAGAGAAGACTGAAGGGATTTAAAGTATTTTGAATGTGTTGGTGAAAATGCTGGAGTCTTTTTCCATGAATGATTTGGGAATTTTTGTAAAATGAAAGGAAGAGTATGAGGTTTTATAGGTGAAACGTTGCGGGGTCATCCATCTGTTGAATGCACACCGACCTTTCTTAGGATTATTAAATCCAATGGTTAAAATTGACAAAAATTTCTCATTTATCATGAATGCAACAAAGGCAAACTTCATCATTATGACCTTTATGACGATACTTAAGACAACACGTCTGAATCTGGAATGTCTCGTCTACTCTACAAAAGCGAATCACCTAATGAAGATTGAAGACTAAACGGTACATATTCTAGCATACAACGGAAAGCATGGTCTTTGGATAACTATCCATGTGACATCCCACATCGCCTAGGGGAGTGATCCTTAAATGTATATTCTCATCTCTACCTAGCACGAGGCCTTTTGGGAGCTCACTGGCTTTGGGTTCTGTAGGAACTCCGAAGTTAAGCGAGAAGGGGGCTAGAGCAATCCCATGATGGGTGACCCACTAGGAAGTTGCTCGTGAGTTCCCAAAAACAAAACCGTGAGGGAATGGTAAGCCCAAAGCGGACAATATCGTGCTACGGTGGTGGAGCGGGCCCAGGAAGTGGTCTCTCCCCCTGGGCAGGGATGTGACAATTTGGTATCAGAGCCTAACCCTGGTCGCGTGTGTGCCGACGAGGACGCCGGGCCCCTAAGGGGGGGTGGATTGTGACATCCCATATCGCCTAGGGGAGTGATCCTTATATGTATATTCCCATTCCTACTTAGCACGAGGGATGTGACAATTTGGTATCAGAGCCTAACCCTGGTCGCGTGTGTGCCGACGAGGACGTCGGGCCCCTAAGGGGGGGTGGATTGTGACATCCCACATCGCCTAGGGGAGTGATCCTTATATGTATATTCCCATTCCTACTTAGCACGAGGCCGTAGGAACTTCGAAGTTAAGCGAGAAGGGGGCTAGAGTAATCCCATGATGGGTGACCCACTGGGAAGTTGCTCGTGAGTTCCCAAAAACAAAACTGTGAGGGAATGGTAAGCCCAAAGTGGACAATATCGTGCTACGGTGGTGGAGCGGGCCCGGGAAGTGATTCACCCCGAGCCAGGATGTGACAATCCATCCTCAAGGGGAACAAGTTCCTTTTAAATATGTAGTTAGGGGCAATTGTGAGACCATGATTTTCCAGGGCCAGAGTAAGGCTGATCGAAATAGAGTTACCTCAGAAGTCTAACCATGAATTAAACAACTCCAATCGAAACTAGATTAACGGAGAAGTGGTGCCACCATCATCTTGTTCCGGAGCAGTGGGCGAAGTCCAAGTAACTTCGCTGAGAATAACCATGTTTGTTCTACAAGACACAGGGATCTGATCCGTAGGAAAGTTGTCAGACATCCTATATATGTCTTAAGAGTTCCTACAATCCAGGAATTAGAGTGCGCTGCAGGTAATCACACTTCTAAAGATAATGCAATATCTACTTCTAGATATATTCTAGGATTCTCACGTCTTAGCAAAATGACTCTATTCTAAAAATGTCTCTCTTCTGACTGGTATAAATACACCCCTTCTAGGTTCGTCTCTGGTAACGTAATCATCGCACTCTGATTCTCTTGGCCACTACTTGAGTCTTATACTTGCTTACTAACCTGACCATCCAAGAGCTTTTGGCAGGCAAACACCCCCCCCCGGGGATCCGAGGCTCGCTCATGATTGTTTGCTGCTTTACAGGTTACTCGGATTTGTGCCTCCACCATCTAACGTTGTGCGGAAAACCATGCTGACAAAATAAAAAAAATCAACTTTGGTTCAAGAGCCAGACTCGTTCAGGTCCCGGTTTTCATCTTGACAGAACCGCTCATAACCAAACCAAACCGTAAATATAAATAATTTTTGAAAAACAAAAATTCATAAAATTAACACGATTAGCAAGGTAGGACTTGTCGAAGGTGTGAATGGACATTAATTTCACAAATGTTTCTTTCCATCTTTCACTACTCAAGATTGCACCATATTGGGTGTATAGTGCTGATAGAAAGGAAAAAGAGAATCGATTAAGAATTGAAAGATTTTTGGATGATTACAAAGTACTCAAACCAAGCATGTACTCGTACGCGGATATTAAGAGGATTACAAATCAATTCCAGGACAAGTTGGGCCAAGAGAATATGGAACTGTATTCCAAAGAATGCTCTCTTCTAAATTCCTTATTGCGGTCAAAAGTCCTCAACAGTTCCAAGGGAGATGGATAAGAATTCGTAATACTGAGAGATTGAATCTTTTCACATTCGGCCAAATTTTTATGGGATTTTAATTAGATGAAACAATGAATCTTGAACAAAGCAAAACAAAATTCAATACTGAGAGATTGAATCATTGAAGTGGACATAGATGTTGGGTACTCAACAGTCCAAGAATGAAAGCTCTCATACCAATTTTTATCCAAAATTTTGGAATTATGTGTGCATTGCAACGATTGTCCGAAGGATTATTCTTCTTTTATTAAATTTCCATGGAAAATGAGCATGGGGCACAAAAGTTGAACGAATGAAATTTCAACAATTTGCAAAAGGATTGTGAGTTTGACATGCCATTTTTATTCCTCTTATGCAGTCATGTTTGTTAAAACACAAAAATAAATATGACTTTACATAAGGAGAGAGAAAGAGTATTTTTCTTTGAAAAAATCAACTATTTATTGAAGAGGATGTAGATGTTGATTGATGGGTCATTTGAATAGGAAAAAACGACTTTGAAGGGAGACGAGACATTCATTAGAAGCTAAAAAAAAAGAAAGTTATAATGATTTAGAAAAATAAAGTTTTAACGAAACATTCTTGATACTTTTCATTTTTAACGAAAAACCACATTTTTACCTTTCCTGGCTATTATGCACTACACCTTTATTTATAATTTTTTATTAAAACTAATGTTTTTTTGAACTTTTCGTTAGTTTTCCTTTAGAAAAAAAGCAAGAAAGCCACATTTTCAAAATGGTAGTCATTGAAACAATACTTGATTAGAAGAAAAGTCATAGTATTGTATTTACAATTTCAAGTCTTGAGGGGTAACGAGAGTGCAAGTTTCCAATTGAAATATGATATGAAATTTCTACATAACTATATATGAAAAAGAAAGAAGTCTAAGTTTCTAAGTGGAAGGGCTTCCAATTGATGTGAGTTTGTTGAGAAATGAAGATGAAGATGAATATTGTTGTTGATGTGAGTTAGTGAACAACAGAACAAGTTGCTTCTCCTTAGGCCTTTTAACATGGTATTACCAGAAAACAAGTTCTTACTAATAAATGTAACTGATTGGTGAACTAAGACATGCGGTACGATTGTTGATAACTAGAGAAGATGAACAGTGTAATGACAAAATTTATCTAACTAGACCCAAGGGAAAGCCTTACGAACTTCATATGCAGTGGGATAAAATCTTAAGCTAATTTCCTTTATAATCTTATAGTCATTAAGTAAAATGTATATGCATATTTCTAGATGCATACACACCAATGCACATAATATTAACTCCTTTTAAGTAGTCATTTGCAAATCCCTCTCACGTGCTCTTTGTAATGCTCATGCGGTGCCGTTCTAATCCCTTATATATAACCTTTTCTGATCCATTTTTTCATCAATATGCCAAAATCCCTTTAGAATTTGCAATGGGAATTGTTATTGGCACTCCAAAAATCTCATTTTACACTTCAAACTTTCTATATCTGGAAAGAAAAATACACTTGTGAGAAGTGTAGAATGAGATTTTTGGAGTGGCAATAACACTTCCCTTTGCAATTTATCTATTTGGTTATGGTAAAAAAAAAACTTGGAATTTCATTTAAACTCGAAAATCTAGGGATGTGAAAACAATTTTCTCTGTATTGCAACGATTGTCCAAAAGATTATTCTTCTTTTATTAAATTTCCATGGAAAATGAGCAGGGGCACAAAAGTTGAACGAATGAAATTTCAACGATTTGCAAAAGGATTGTGAGTTTGACATGCCATTTTTATTCCTCTTATGCAGTCATGTTTGTTAAAACACAAAAATAAATATGACTTTACACAAGGAGAGAGAAAGAGTATTTTTCTTTGAAAAAATCAACTATTTATTGAAGAGGATGTAGATGTTGATTGATGGGTCATTTGAATAGCAAAAACGACATTGAAGGGAGACGAGACATTCATTAAAAGCTAAAAAAAAAAGAAAGTTATAATGATTTAGAAAAATAAAGTTTTAACGAAACATTCTTGATACTTTTCATTTTTAACGAAAAACCACATTTTTACTTTTCCTGGCTATTATGCACTACACCTTTATTTATAATTTTTTATTAAAACTAAAGATTTTTTGAACTTTTCGTAACTTTTCCTTTAGAAAAAAGCAAGAAAGCCACATTTTCAAAATGGTAGTCATTGAAACAATACTTGATTAGAAGAAAAGTCATAGTATTGTATTTACAAGTTCAAGTCTTGAGGGGTAACGAGAGTGCAAGTTTCCAATTGAAATAAGATATGAAATTTCTACATAACTATATATGAAAAAAAAAGAAGTCTAAGTTACTAAGTGGAAGGGCTTCCAATTGATGTGAGTTTGTTGAGAAATGAAGATGAAGATGAATATTGTTGTTGATGTGAGTTAGTGAACAACAGAACAAATTGCTTCTCCTTAGGCCTTTTAACATGGTATTACCAGAAAACAAGTTGTTACTAATAAATGTAACTGATTGGTGAACTAAGACATGCGGTACGATTGTTGATAACTAGAGAAGATGAACAGTGTCATGACAAAATTTATCTAACTAGACCCAAGGGAAAGCCTTACGAACTTCATATGCAGTGGGATAAAATCTTAAGCTAATTTCCTTTATAATCTTATAGTCAATAAGTAAAATGTATATGCATATTTCTAGATGCATACACACCAATGCACATAATATTAACTCCTTTTAAGTAGTCATTTGCAAATCCCCCTCACGTGCTCTTTGTAATGCTCATGCGGTGCCGTTCTAATCCCTTATATATAACATTTTCTGATCCATTTTTTCATCAATATGCCAAAATCCCTTTAGAATTTGCAATGGGAATTGTTATTGGCACTCCAAAAATCTCATTTTACACTTCAAACTTTCTATATCTGGAAAGAAAAATACACTTGTGAGAAGTGTAGAATGAGATTTTTGGAGTGGCAATAACACTTCCCTTTGCAATTTATCTATTTGGTTATGGTAAAAAAAAAACTTGGAATTTCATTTAAACTCGAAAATCTAGGGATGTGAAAACAATTTTCTCTGTATTGCAACGATTGTCCAAAAGATTATTCTTCTTTTATTAAATTTCCATGGAAAATGAGCAGGGGCACAAAAGTTGAACGAATGAAATTTCAACGATTTGCAAAAGGATTGTGAGTTTGACATGCCATTTTTATTCCTCTTATGCAGTCATGTTTGTTAAAACACAAAAATAAATATGACTTTACATAAGGAGGGAGAAAGAGTATTTTTCTTTGAAAAAATCAACTATTTATTGAAGAGGATGTAGATGTTGATTGATGGGTCATTTGAATAGCAAAAAACGACTTTGAAGGGAGACGAGACATTCATTAGAAGCTAAAAAAAAAAGAAAGTTATAATGATTTAGAAAAATAAAGTTTTAACGAAACATTCTTGATACTTTTCATTTTTAACGAAAAACCACATTTTTACCTTTCCTGGCTATTATGCACTACACCTTTATTTATCATTTTTTATTAAAACTAAAGTTTTTTTGAACTTTTCGTTTGTTTTCCTTTAGAAAAAAGCAAGAAAGCCACATTTTCAAAATGGTGGTCATTGAAACAATACTTGATTAGAAGAAAAGTCATGGTATTGTATTTACAATTTCAAGTCTTGAGGGGTAACGAGAGTGCAAGGTTCCAATTGAAATATGATATGAAATTTCTACATAACTATATATGAAAAAGAAAGAAGTCTAAGTTTCTAAGTGGAAGGGCTTCCAATTGATGTGAGTTTGTTGAGAAATGAAGATGAAGATGAATATTGTTGTTGATGTGAGTTAGTGAACAACAGAACAAGTTGCTTCTCCTTAGGCCTTTTAACATGGTATTACCAGAAAACAAGTTGTTACTAATAAATGTAACTGATTGGTGAACTAAGACATGCGGTACGATTGTTGATAACTAGAGAAGATGAACAGTGTCATGACAAAATTTATCTAACTAGACCCAAGGGAAAGCCTTACGAACTTCATATGGAGTGGGATAAAATCTTAAGCTAATTTCCTTTATAATCTTATAGTCATTAAGTAAAATGTATATGCATATTTCTAGATGCATACACACCAATGCACATAATATTAACTCCTTTTAAGTAGTCATTTGCAAATCCCTCTCACGTGCTCTTTGTAATGCTCATGCGGTGCTGTTCTAATCCCTTATATATAACCTTTTCTGATCCATTTTTTCATCAATATGCCCAAATCCCTTTAGAATTTGCAATGGGAATTGTTATTGGCACTCCAAAAATCTCATTTTACACTCCAAACTTTCTATATCTGGAAAGAAAAATACACTTGTGAGAAGTGTAGAATGAGATTTTTGGAGTGGCAATAACACTTCCCTTTGCAATTTATCTATTTGGTTATGGTAAAAAAAAAAACATGGAATTTCATTTAAACTCGAAAATCTAGGGATGTGAAAACAATTTTCTCTGTATTGCAACGATTGTCCAAAAGATTATTCTTCTTTTATTCAATTTCCATGGAAAATGAGCAGGGGCACAAAAGTTGAACGAATGAAATTTGAACAATCTGCAAAAGGATTGTGAGTTTGACACGTCATTTTTCTTCCTCTTATGCAGTCATGTTTGTTAAATATGACTTTACATAAAGAGAGAGAAAGAGTATTTTTCTTTGAAAAAATCAACTATTTATTGAAGAGGATGTAGATGTTGATTGATGGGTCATTTGAATAGGAAAAAACGACTTTGAAGGGAGACGAGACATTCATTAGAAGCTAAAAAAAAAGAAAGTTATAATGATTTAGAAACATAAAGTTTTAACGAAACATTCTTGATACTTTTCATTTTTAACGAAAAACCACATTTTTACCTTTCCGGGCTATTATGCACTACACCTTTATTTATAATTTTTTATTAAAACTAAAGATTTTTTGAACTTTTCGTAACTTTTCCTTTAGAAAAAAGCAAGAAAGCCACATTTTCAAAATGGTAGTCATTGAAACAATACTTGATTAGAAGAAAAGTCATAGTATTGTATTTACAATTTCAAGTCTTGAGGGGTAACGAGAGTGCAAGTTTCCAATTGAAATATGATATGAAATTTCTACATAACTATATATGAAAAAAGAAGAAGTCTAAGTTACTAAGTGGAAGGGCTTCCAATTGATGTGACTTTGTTGAGAAATGAAGATGAAGATGAATATTGTTGTTGATGTGAGTTAGTGAACAACAGAACAAGTTGCTTCTCCTTAGGCCTTTTAACATGGTATTAACAGAAAACAAGTTGTTACCAATAAATGTAACTGATTGGTGAACTAAGACATGCGGTACGATTGTTGATAACTAGAGAAGATGAACAGTGTCATGACAAAATTTATCTAACTAGACCCAAGGGAAAGCTTTACGAACTTCATATGCAGTGGGATAAAATCTTAAGCTAATTTCCTTTATAATCTTATAGTCATTAAGTAAAATGTATATGCATATTTCTAGATGCATACACACCAATGCACATAATATTAACTCCTTTTAAGTAGTCATTTGCAAATCCCTCTAACGTGCTCTTTGTAATGCCCATGCGGTGCCGTTCTGATCCCTTATATATAACCTTTTCTGATCCATTTTTTCATCAATATGCCAAAATCCCTTTAGAATTTGCAATGGGAATTGTTATTGGCACTCCAAAAATCTCATTTTACACTCCAAACTTTCTATATCTGGAAAGAAAAATACACTTGTGAGAAGTGTAGAATGAGATTTTTGGAGTGGCAATAACACCTCCCTTTTCAATTTATCTATTTGGTTATGGTAAAAAAAAAACATGGAATTTCATTTAAACTCGAAAATCTAGGGATGTGAAAACAATTTTCTCTGTATTGCTACGATTGTCCAAAAGATTATTCTTCTTTTATTAAATTTCCATGGAAAATGAGCAGGGGCACACAAGTTGAACGAATGAAATTTGAACAATCTGCAAAAGGATTTTGAGTTTGACACGTCATTTTTCTTCCTCTTATGCAGTCATGTTTGTTAAATATGACTTTACATAAGGAGAGAGAAAGAGTATTTTTCTTTGAAAAAAATCAACAATTTCTTGAAGGGGATGTAGATGTTGATTGATGGGTCATTTGAATAGGAAAAAACGACTTTAAAGGGAGACGAGACATTCATTAGAAGCTAAAAAAAAAAGAAAGTTATAATGATTTAGAAAAATAAAGTTTTAACGAAACATTCTTGATACTTTTCATTTTTAACGAAAAACCACATTTTTACCTTTCCAGGCTATTATGCACTACACCTTTATTTATCATTTTTTATTAAAACTAAAGTTTTTTTGAACTTTTCGTTTGTTTTCCCTTAGAAAAAAGCAAGAAAGCCACATTTTCAAAATGGTAATCATTGAAACAATACTTGATTAGAAGAAAAGTCATAGTATTGTATTTACAATTTCAAGTCTTGAGGGGTAACGAGAGTGCAAGTTTCCAATTGAAATATGATATGAAATTTCTATATAACTATATATGAAAAAGAAAGAAGTCTAAGTTTCTAAGTGGAAGGGCTTCCAATTGATGTGAGTTTGTCGAGAAATGAAGATGAAGATGAATATTGTTGTTGATGTGAAGTGAACAACAGAACAAGTTGCTTCTCCTTAGGCCTTTTAACTTGGTATTACCAGAAAACAAGTTGTTACTAATAAATGTAACTGATTGGTGAACTAAGACATGAGGTACGATTGTTGATAACTAGAGAAGATGAACAGTGTCATGACAAAATTTATCTAACTAGACCCAAGGGAAAGCTTTACGAACTTCATATGCAGTGGGATAAAATCTTAAGCTAATTTCCTTTATAATCTTATAGTCATTAAGTAAAATGTATATACATATTTCTTGATGCATACACACCAATGCACATAATATTAACTCCTTTTAAGTAGTCATTTGCAAATCCCTCTCACGTGCTCTTTGTAATGCTCATGCGGTGCCGTTCTAATCCCGTATATAGAACCTTTTCTGATCCATTTTTTCATCAATATGCCAAAATCCCTTTAGAATTTGCAATGGGAATTGTTATTGGCACTCCAAAAATCTCATTTTACACTCCAAACTTTCTATATCTGGAAAGAAAAATACACTTGTGAGAAGTGTAGAATGAGATTTTTGGAGTGGCAATAACACCTCCCTTTTCAATTTATCTATTTGGTTATGGTAAAAAAAAAACATGGAATTTCATTTAAACTCGAAAATCTAGGGATGTGAAAACAATTTTCTCTGTATTGCAACGATTGTCCAAAAGATTATTCTTCTTTTATTAAATTTCCATGGAAAATGAGCAGGGGCACAAAAGTTGAACGAATGAAATTTGAACAATCTGCAAAAGGATTGTGAGTTTGACACGTCATTTTTCTTCCTCTTATGCAATCATGTTTGTTAAATATGACTTCACATAAGGAGAGAGAAAGAGTATTTTTCTTTGAAAAAATCAACTATTTATTGAAGAGGATGTAAATGTTGATTGATGGGTCATTTGAATAGGAAAAAACGACTTTAAAGGGAGACGAGACATTCATTAGAAGCTAAAAAAGAAAGAAAGTTATAATGATTTAGAAAAATAAAGTTTTAACGAAACATTCTTGATATTTTTCATTTTTAATGAAAAACCACATTTTTACCTTTCCTGGCTATTATGCACTACACCTTTATTTATCATTTTTTATTAAAACTAAAGATTTTTTGAACTTTTCTTAACTTTTCCTTTAGAAAAAAGCAAGAAAGCCACATTTTCAAAATGGTAGTCATTGAAACAATACTTGATTAGAAGAAAAGTCATAGTATTGTATTTACAATTTCAAGTCTTGAGGGGTAACGGGAGTGCAAGTTTCCAATTGAAATATGATATGAAATTTCTACATAACTATATATGAAAAAGAAAGAAGTCTAAGTTTCTAAGTGGAAGGGCTTCCAATTGATGTGAGTTTGTTGAGAAATGAAGATGAAGATGAATATTGTTGTTGATGTGAGTTAGTGAACAACAGAACAAGTTGCTTCTCCTTAGGCCTTTTAACATGGTATTACCAGAAAACAAGTTGTTACTAATAAATGTAACTGATTGGTGAACTAAGACATGAGGTATGATTGTTGATAACTAGAGAAGATGAACAGTGTCATGACAAAATTTATCTAACTAGACCCAAGGGAAAGCCTTACGAACTTCATATGCAGTGGGATAAAATCTTAAGCTAATTTCCTTTATAATCTTATAGTCATTAAGTAAAATGTATATGCATATTTCTAGATGCTTACACACCAATGCGCATAATATTAACTCCTTTTAAGTAGTCATTTGCAAATCCCTCTCACGTGCTCTTTGTAATGCTCATGCGGTGCCGTTCTAATCCCTTATATATAACATTTTCTGATCCATTTTTTCATCAATATGCCAAAATCCCTTTAGAATTTGCAATGGGAATTGTTATTGGCACTCCAAAAATCTCATTTTACACTCCAAACTTTCTATATCTGGAAAGAAAAATACACTTGTGAGAAGTGTAGAATGAGATTTTTGGAGTGGCAATAACACTTCCCTTTGCAATTTATCTATTTGGTTATGGTAAAAAAAAAAACTTGGAAGTTCATTTAAACTCGAAAATCTAGGGATGTGAAAACAATTTTCTCTGTATTGCAACGATTGTCCAAAAGATTATTCTTCTTTTATTAAATTTCCATTGAAAATGAGCAGGGGCACAAAAGTTGAACGAATGAAATTTCAACGATTTGCAAAAGGATTGTGAGTTTGACATGCCATTTTTATTCCTCTTATGCAGTCATGTTTGTTAAAACACAAAAATAAATATGACTTTACATAAGGAGAGAGAAAGAGTATTTTTCTTTGAAAAAATCAACTATTTATTGAAGGGGATGTAGATGTTGATTGATGGGTCATTTGAATAGGAAAAAACGACTTTGAAGGGAGACGAGACATTCATTAGAAGCTAAAAAAAAAAGAAAGTTATAATGATTTAGAAAAATAAAGTTTTAACGAAACATTCTTGATAGTTTTCATTTTTAACGAAAAACCACATTTTTACCTTTCCTGGCTATTATGCACTACACCTTTATTTATCATTTTTTATTAAAACTAAAGATTTTTTGAACTTTTCGTAACTTTTCCTTTAGAAAAAAGCAAGAAAGCCACATTTTCAAAATGGTAGTCATTGAAACAATACTTGATTAGAAGAAAAGTCATAGTATTGTATTTACAATTTCAAGTCTTGAGGGGTAACGAGAGTGCAAGTTTCCAATTGAAATATGATATGAAATTTCTACATAACTATATATGAAAAAGAAAGAAGTCTAAGTTTCTAAGTGGAAGGGCTTCCAATTGATGTGAGTTTGTTGAGAAATGAAGATGAAGATGAATATTGTTGTTGATGTGAGTTAGTGAACAACAGAACAAGTTGCTTCTCCTTAGGCCTTTTAACATGGTATTACCAGAAAACAAGTTGTTACTAATAAATGTAACTGATTGGTGAACTAAGACATGAGGTACGATTGTTGATAACTAGAGAAGATGAACAGTGTCATGACAAAATTTATCTAACTAGACCCAAGGGAAAGCCTTACGAACTTCATATGCAGTGGGATAAAATCTTAAGCTAATTTCCTTTATAATCTTATAGTCATTAAGTAAAATGTATATGCATATTTCTAGATGCGTACACACCAATGCGCATAATATTAACTCCTTTTAAGTAGTCATTTGCAAATCCTTCTCACGTGCTCTTTGTAATGCTCATGCGGTGCCGTTCTAATCCCTTATATATAACCTTTTCTGATCCATTTTTTCATCAATATGCCAAAATCCCTTTAGAATTTGCAATGGGAAGTGTTATTGGCACTCCAAAAATCTCATTTTACACTCCAAACTTTCTATATCTGGAAAGAAAAATACACTTGTGAGAAGTGTAGAATGAGATTTTTGAAGTGGCAATAACACCTCCCTTTTCAATTTATCTATTTGGTTATGGTAAAAAAAAAAACATGGAATTTCATTTAAACTCGAAAATCTAGGGATGTGAAAACAATTTTCTCTGTATTGCAACGATTGTCCAAAAGATTATTCTTCTTTTATTAAATTTCCATGGAAAATGAGCAGGGGCACAAAAGTTGAACGAATGAAATTTGAAAAATCTGCAAAAGGATTGTGAGTTTGACATGTCATTTTTCTTCCTCTTATGCAGTCATGTTTGTTAAATATGATTTTACATAAGGAGAGAGAAAGAGTATTTTTCTTTGAAAAAATCAACTATTTATTGAAGAGGATGTGGATGTTGATTGATGCGTTTGAATAGGAAAAAATGACCTTGAAGGGAGACGAGACATTCATTAGAATCTAAAAAAAAAAAGGTTATAGTGATTTAGAAAAATGAAGTTTTAACAAAACATTTCTGGTATTGTTTACTTTTAACCAAAAACCACATTTTTACCTTTCTTGACTATTATGCACTACACCTTAATTTGTCATTTTTCATTAAAACTAAAGTTTTTTTGAACTTTTCGTTAGTTTTCCTTTAGAAAAAAGCAAGAAAGTCTTATTTTGAAAGTGGTAGTCATTGAAACAATACTTGATTAGAAGAAAAGTCATAGTGTTGTATTTACAATTTCAAGTCTTTAGGGGTAATGAGGGTGCTAGTTTTCAATTGGAATATGATATGAAATTTCTACATAACTATATATGACAAAGAAAGAAGTCTATGTTTCTAAGTGGAAGGGCTTCCAAATGATGTGAGTTTGTTGAGAAATGAAGATGAAGATGAATATTGTTGTTGATGTGAGTTAGTGAACAACAGAACAAGTTGCTTCTCCTTAGGCCTTTTAACATGCCGGAAAACAAGTTGTTACTAACTCTCGCGTGTTCTTTGTAATGCTCATGCGATGCTGTTCTAATCCCTTATTTATAACTTTTTGTGATCCATTTTTTCATCAATATGCCTAAATCCCTTTAGAATTTGCAATTTATCTATTTGGTTTTGGTAAAAAAATAAAATAAAATAAAAAAAACTCGGAATTTCATTTAAACTCAAAAATCTAGGAATGTGAAAGCAATTTTCTCTTGTTCGGCAACATGTAGTGAGAGCAAAGGCAAATTGTACAGGAAAAAGTTAGAAATTGGGGATGAAGATTCCCAATTTTAATTTCGTCTAAATAAGTGTAATTTCAAAATTCTAACTACGATGAGAATCACAAATACATTGCGGGGAAATCTTGCGACAGCCAAACTTTACGATTAAGGTGCTAAATTTAATGATAAAACCTAATAACGGTTTAGGGCTGCATTGTTCACTCTGTTAACTCTCCAAATCTTCGACAAGATTTTCAGCTCGTGCATCATCTTCTTGCTTTGTTCTAGGATCAGCGCCTCTACTCTCTTCTTTCTTGAATTATTTTAGATTTTCAGGTAGACTCTTTATGCCTGTTGTGAATTTTGCTAGTTATTTTTATTTTCTGATAGTCATCTGTTTGTTGTGCTTTTTTCCTTCCAATTGAATTGTGTATTGGTTGGATCTGTAACATTTATTTTATTTTATTTTATTTTATGGATATTGGTGTTAGTTCCTTGTTATAGATGTTGTCATCTTGAAGGTTAACAATAGCCAAGACTAAATATGATGATTTTGGTGTTAATTATTTTCTCATGATACTAATGCCAGATTGTTCTCTCTTTTGCATTGACATGTAACCAACTGTTGATTGTACAAATATAGTATTTTGGAGAACTTTTTTTTCCTTCCTGATTTAGTGTATCAGTTCATTTGCTGAGACCAAAAGAAAAACGTTGTAGAAGAGAAAACATGATTGATAACATTGTGGTCTGTTTATTTATTTTTTTGATCGAAGCGATAAAGTGTTTCATTACTAAGAACAACCAAATACAAGAGGTGTCAAAAGATACAATTTCTCCAATGATCAATTTCTTGAATAGGAAGATAGTTCGCACAAGAAGCAAATACTTTTAAACTCCTATACGGCTACCTCTTTTATGACTACCACAATAAACCATCACAAATAAGAGTTCCAAGTAAAATTGCAACAAAGATAGCAGACACAACATCCTCACACCGATACCCTGATATAAAGCCATTGACAACGAGACCACATAAATCGCATAAGAGACACAAACAGATCACCGAAGCAACACAGGGTTTACTAACTTAATCCGCTCAAGACGCTACAAACAAAAACTTAAAATTAAACTAAAGTCAATGACGTGTCCAGATGCTTGTCCATAGGGAAGACACGAGTACAGATGTGGCAAGAGACGTGGGTTGTACAACCATGAGGTTGTGTCCGTGGCAAGGACAACAAAGGATTAGTGCTTAGGATGGCAGAGGAAATACCACGGCAAGCTAGAGCCACCCGTCACATCGTCGTTGCCGCCACAAAAAGCCGCCAAGGGTTTCCGCTTACCAGGAAAAAGATAAGATTTGTGAACACCAAGGCCACATGGGTCACAACATAGCAAAATTGAAATCTTTGTCATTCTCAGCGTTATCCGACCGCTATCCACAAATTAAAGCAACGAATTGGGCAAGTGTGCAAAAAATTTCCAATGTGCGTCTATTGTGAATGATTTACAGGGATTGGGTTTAATGAGGTTTGTAGTTAAAGTGGTATGCAATTTAGAACACCAATACTTGATTACGTTCCTCTTATTTTTCTATTCACTATTGCCTCATTTGGTTTTTTTGTTGCATCGCCTCAAAAACCTTGTGCGTCTACATGTATGAGTATAACTTTTGGTTAAAACAGAAAGTCACATATTTCATAATTAACTATTTAAATTTCTTGCATATCACAATATATCTTTGTTCATACATTCAAACAAGCATGACAAATACTAAGGAAGAAAATAGGGAAAAAATGAAAATTATTGTCACTACAATTGTATATATTTTTTTTCCTTTTGAATAAACAATATTATCTAGATTAAGGGGGTGAGGGAGTGGCCTAAGCCTTACAATGGGTTAGCAATAATATAGTTCAATTCGCCTTTGGTGAGAATCGAATATAAGACATTTCACTTACAAGTGAAGAGAAATATCCTAGACCCTAACCGGATATGTTATTATCATGGTCATGCATTGGTATAGTAACAATATGTTTGGATAAGGACAATAAACTTAGAATTTTGACAAAAGTCAGAATTTATAAATTTACACAATTAATTCCTTTGTTTGGATTCATAAACATAGAAATTTAGACTTTCTGCGTGAGAAAAAACTTGGAATTTGGAACCTTTAATTCTCATGTTTAAATTTCATGTAAATATGTGTCATTTCTAAATTTCAGTAAGTGAGAGTTTAAAAATAACAAACATGTATTCATATTTCATTCCTCTTTGAGGTTAATCAAACAAGAAAATTTATAAATTCTAGAAAATAAAATTTTATTATTTCAATTTCTGTTATTTTAAAATTCTTAATAATTTTAAAATTTTCCACCCAAACACAGAATTTCCTTGTCATAGAACTTTCAATTAAGATCAAGAAAGACAACCCTTTTCACAACTGCCAAAAGCAATTTTTATTTTAAAGCAGATCAATACCAAACTGCAAAAGCAAAGTAGGAAGGCTAAAATTAAGGTGAAGAATCTGCTTCCACTTATTTCCATAGGAAGGAGAGAGAGAGAGAGAGAGAGGAGAGAGAGAAAACCCCAAGTAGTATTATAATATTGGTGGGGTTAAGTCACCTGCCGTGAAGTTGCAGTGAGGACTTCTATCCAGAGAAAAGTCAGTCAATGATGTTGACACAGTCAGTCAACGACAAAGATAGAATTGTGTAATCATAATGCTCTACCTCTTTTTCATTAATGGAGGACAGTGTATAATTACTATGTACATATCTCTACTCAATTACAGAAAAGAAAAATCCATGCGCATTATTTTTTTATTATTATCTCAGAAATGCAGAAATTGATCGTCTCTTCCTTTTGCATATTGATACTGGTTTTCTTCAAACTAGTTGGAGCTAGCCAGTATATGTGCGCGGAATCTAACTGTAGCAATGATCAAGGCCCGGCTATCCATTTCCCATTGAACATCAGGCGCACACATCATTGTGGAAATCCTGGGCTTGAATGCAATGGGAGACATGAGCAGCAAATACTAATCAAATTTCTTGTCAAACACATAGATTACAAGCGTCAGGAAATCCAAGTCAATTTCTCAAGTAACTGCCTGCTGCTAAAGCCTGTTGAAATCCCAAACATGCCACCCTCTCCCTTCAACGTGTCAGTCGATGACATGATTAACGTTACCTTATTCAGTTGTCCTACTTCTGTTGCACGTCTGGATACTTCGCAAGTCCCCTGCCTCGGCGACCGTGGCAAGAGAACTTATGCCATTGATTCTCGAGACTATTTTGGGACTTTCGCAAGTCCCCTGCCTCGTACAAAAATGTATGATGTTTTATCAGTTCCAATTCCGATAATTCCAATATTATCTGAATATGAAGTTCCTCCTTTCAAATGGTCTATACCAAATTGCAGAAAATGTGGAGAGGGAAAGAGGTGTGGATGGCAGAACAGTGAAATTAAATGTCTTCCCTGGAGGAAACCAAGTAAGGATAACATATATATTCATTGCTAGTTTTAAACATCTTTACATTTATGTCTTAGTAATTATTATTTAAAATATGTTGTCAATCCATTTTTACTAGGAACATTACCTGACAGTCTCGTTTAAATTTGCAATGATCTTCTACAGGCAACACATGGAAAAAAGTGCTTACAGGTGGAATCCTGGGTGCTTTGCTTCTTGTTCTACTGATGATTGCAGCATATCGGGTATATAGCGCTGATAGAAAGGAGAAAGAGAGTCGATTAAGAATTGAAAGATTCTTGGAGGACTACAAAGCACTCAAACCAAGCAGGTATTCGTACGCAGATATTAAGAGGATTACAAATCAATTCAAGGACAAGTTGGGCGAAGGAGCCTATGGAACTGTCTTCAAGGGAATGCTCTCTTCTGAATTCCTTATTGCTGTCAAAGTCCTCAACAGTTCCAAGGGAGATGGGGAAGAGTTCGTAAATGAAGTGCGAACGATGGGTCATATCCACCATGTCAACGTGGCTCGCTTGGTTGGATTTTGTGCTGATGGATTTGCACGAGCTCTTGTTTACGAGTTCTTCCCCAATGGTTCCCTGCAGGATTTCATTTCATCTGCAGATAGTAAGAATTCATTTCTTGGTTGGGATAAGCTGCAAGATATTGCCCTAGGCATAGCCAAAGGAATTGAATATCTTCACCAGGGATGCGATCTACGAATCCTGCATTTCGACATCAAACCCCATAATGTTTTGCTAGACCAAAACTTCACTCCAAAAATTTCTGATTTTGGTTTGGCCAAGTTATGTTCCAAGGATCAAAGCTTGGTGTCCATGACTACAGCTAAGGGGACCATGGGCTACATTGCACCCGAAGTGTTCTCCAGGAATTTTGGAAATGTGTCTTACAAGGCAGATGTCTATAGCTATGGAATGCTGCTACTTGAGATGGTAGGAGGAAGGAAGAATATTGGTTCAATCACGGATAACACTACAAATGAAATTTACTATCCACAGTGGATTTATAATCTTCTAGAGGAAGGGGATGACCTACGAATCCATATTGGAGAAGAAGGAGATGGTAAAATTCCAAAGAAACTTGCAATTATAGGGCTATGGTGTATCCAGTGGCACCCGTCGGATCGTCCTTCCATGAAAACAGCTGTTCAGATGTTGCAAGGAGGAGGAGAAAGCTTGAGTATGCCACCTAATCCCTTTGTGCCTACTGGTCCTACATCTAGAAATGCTAGACGCCTAGAGCTAGAAGCTATTGCTGAATTAGAGTAAAATGTATATGCAAATATGTAGACGTATAGTAATATTTACATTGAATAAGGGGATCGTTTGATAACCATTTTGTTTTCAGTTTTCATTTTTTACTTTTTTGAAAACTGAAAACTAAAATCTTGTTTGGTAAATACTCTCAGTTAAAATAAAAAATAAAGACTGAGAACTAAAAAGTGAAAACTCAAAGGAAGTAGATTAAAAGTAGTTACCAAACAAATCGGAATCTCAATAAGAAAAAAAGATTGAATTGCACAACGCAATCCAAATCAATCAAAACATTAACATAGTAAAATTGAACAGATTCGATGAAAAAACAAAAAATTGTCAGATAAAAATAAGGATAAAGTAAAATATTTATAAATAGCTCATTGTCTCTTATGTCATCCATTATTTCTATAGTATATATAGATTTTCGGAAAAATTAGGTTCTTATCCCTTATTTTCATATTACATTAATTGAAACCTAATTATTTTTCTATTTTAGATCAAGGTCCCTTGACTTATTCTATGCCATCATTTTAGTATTTAAAATATTACATGTCATCATAAATGAAATCTCATCACTTTCTGCATTTAAGGCAAAATAAACTATATGAGTAAGTTTAAAACAAGGAAAATCCATTTGAACTCCTCCATTCTTCTTATTCCCTTATGCACATCCGGAATCTACAACACCAAACCCAATTTTCTCCATTTTTTCTCCATTCCTGAATTGATCCAATGCATATATGTTGAATAAACCTATTGTGATTACAATACAAATTAGCATCAATGGTTTTGTCGGCCTGTGAGATTTGTGTGGCATAGGCAAGGCAATGCAGGCATCGCTTTCTCAAAGAATCTGGTTAATTCAAACATGCAGAGATTGTAGAGTGAGCGGGCTATGTCAAAACTGTACCATTCTGAAGTCATCTTCTCTTGTTCTTTATATTTTTCCTTTTCCTTTTATTATTATATATTAGTCTTGATTATTCAATGTCTGGTTGGCTATACTTATATCCACTACAATAGTTTGGGTCTTTTACGACTTGAAATATACGACGTATAATATTGATATGCCTTAAATGATATTATTCATGACATTTATAAAGATCATGTCGTAATACTTATGCATAATCTGTCATTCACAGCGTTACTTTTGTGCAAGTTGTAAATAAAATTATTCATGACTTAAACGTTGTGTATCGTATTTGACAATTTATACGACGCACCTTTTTTTTTAATTTTTTTTTTTAAGGCTTTACGTTATGTTATAACGTGGACTTTCTATATATTTGGGTTGGTACCTTTTATGGCGCAAATAACACGTCGTAAACAATGGCACAGAAGTTTGTGGTAAAGAAGCCCGCGCACAAATTCATTCTCGCGCCTTCCCTTTTTTATTTAGCCGCTTCTTTTTTTGGGTTATTTATTATTTTTTTTTTCAAATTTCCCTCAAATCTTAAAAGGTTTGTATTTTCTTGGTAAACTTGAAAGAGAATCATTGCATTTTCATGTACCCAATATTAATTGTCGAGAGCCCACCCCCTTTCCTTCTCTCTGACATCGTAACTCTCTCCTCTCCATCGATCTCGCTCCACCTGCTCGCCGTCGCTCTATATGCTCGTCATCGCCGTCGATTCGTCTACTCGTCGTCCCGTCGCCCGTCTGCTTTCCGTCACCGTCGAAGTGCCCCGCCATTAAAGAACTGAAATCCCCAATACAGGGTGCTTTTCGGCATTTCGTTCTCCAAAACTTTAGGTATGCTCTCAATCTGTATCAACCCTATCCTGTCCCCTTTAGATTTTTGTTTAGTCTCAACTTTATGGTGCTTTTCTTAGATTTGTTCTATCACTGTAATTTTAAGGGATTTTAGGTAATGAATTTGATCGAGAATCTCAGTTAGGTTTGTAATTGTTTTCTTGGTTGCCTGGGTTTGAGGATGATTAATCCACTTTCTGAATTTTAATTACTTTGAACTTTGATTTTTGGGAAACTGCAATCAAAATGTTGCTATGGCTTTATAGTTAGAATCGATTGTGAGTCTTTGCACCACATCAAGCAATACCCCGGTGTTGTAATTCCGAGGTTTGTAATTGCCGCTGTTAATGATGGTTTGGTCCATCCTTTTTAGAGAGATGACTTCAATGATTGAAACTAGTTTATCATTATTTCAGAACTCTGTAATACAGAGACTTGATATTCCAAAAAGTATTTGCATGAATACATGTGCATTGTGACTATTTTTCAGTCTTTGATAGTGGAGATAACTCTTTCAGGTTATATGTAGTTCTTACAGAAATTTTATGGTATTTTGGTTGGTTTTGTGTTTTGGTTGTAGCAAACTGGTGGGTGCCCTGAGATGACTAGTTATCTACAAAGTGGTAATCCACGAAGTGGATGGATCCTGAACCGTACAAAGTCTAACTCATTTTATATAAAGGTAAATCCTGTTACTTTTAATTACTTATATGTGAATGCCTGCCATTTGAAGTAAAAATTCATTTAGTAAAGACATTTATATGCTCAAAAGAAGGATTTTTATTTTTATTTTTTTATATGCCATGTAACTGGTGGTGGCTAGCCTCTTCTTTTTAAGACTCCAGTGTGTTTCAATTACACTAGTCAATCGTTCTTATGTGGATTATGTTTTGTTGATAAGATGGCCAAGACAAAGTTGTAGAGCCCTAGCAGCAGGGTGCTGTTGACATTTATATTTTTCTTTTGAAGGGGTGTTTATTGCTTTTATACTTTCATTGTTTACTCTCATACGTAAAATACTGAAAAATCAGCATGCATTGACGCGTAATTTTAGTTCCTTATTTATACAGAATTTTGATTACATGTCCAAATTACCCAAGATTCTTTTTCCTTTACAAACTTGTGGAGTGCATTACATGGATGTGATTCATGTATGAAATACACATGACTCACTAATTTAAGGGCTGCATCGTTGACTGTACAGTTTTCAATTCTTTATAATCATGAGTATAGACAGTTTTTAATTCTTTATAATCATGAGTATAACAATAGTTTCTATAACAAAATTCTGTTAAATATGTAATACCAGTATTTGTCAAACACATAGATTACAAGCGTCAGGAAATCCAAGTGTGTATCCCCCAAGTAACTGCCTGCTGTTAAAGCCTGTCGAAATCACAAACATAGATTACAAGCGTCAGGAAATCCTAGTGTCTCCCCCAAGTAACCACTTGTCATATTCTCTCATCAGAAACTTTACCTTATTCAGTTATCCTACTTCTGTTGCAAGAGATACATATGGGTATCAAGTCCCCTGCCTCGGCGACCCTGGCAGCAGAATTTATACCATTCATTCTGCATATCAATTGGAAGATCTCATCCCGGATCTATGATCTTGTTCAAAGATGTATGATGTTTTATCAGTTCCATTAGGTGGGTGGGTGGGTAATGGCTATTTTCTTCAATTCAAATGGTCGAAACCAAATTGTACAGAATGTGAAGCAGAGGGAAAGATGTGTAGATGGAAGAACAATGGTACCAACAGTGAAATTGATTGTCAAGACGTGAGGTAACCAAGTAAGGAGAACGTGACATTCATTGCTAGTGTTAAGCATCGTTACATTTATGTCTCAGTAATTATTATTTGAAGGATGTTGTCTGATCCATTTTTCTGAGGATATTAATTGTCAGTCTCGATTTAATTTGCAATTCTTTTACAGGCAACACATGGAAATTAGTGGTTACAGGTGGAATCCTGGGTGCTTTGCTTCTTGTTCTACTGATGATTGCAGCATACCGGGTATATAGCGCTGATAGGAAGGAAAAAGAGTCGATTAAGAATTGAAAGATTCTTGGAGGACTACACAGCACTCAAACCAAGCAGGTATTCGTACGCAGATATTAAGAGGATTACAAATCAATTCAAGGACAAGTTGGGCGAAGGAGCCTATGGAACTGTCCTCAAAGGAATGCTCTCTTCTGGATTCTTTATTGCTGTCAAAGTCCTCAACAGTTCCAAGGGAGATGGGGAAGAGTACGTAATGAAGTGCGAACGATGGGTCATATCCACCACGTCAACATGGCTCGCCTGGTTGGATTTTGTGCTGATGGATTTGTACGAGCTCTTGTTTACGAGTTCTTCCCCAATGGTTCCCTGCAGGATTTCATTTCATCTACAGATAGTAAGAATTCATTTCTTGGTTGGGATAAGCTGCAAGATATTGCCCTAGGCATAGCCAAAGGAATTGATTATCTTCACCAAGGATGCGATATACGAATCCTGTATTTCGACATCAAACCCCATAATGTTTTGCTAGACCAAAACTTCACTCCAAAAATTTCTGATATTGGTTTGGCCAAGTTATGTTCCAAGGATCAAAGCTTGGTGTTCATGACTACTGAACCATGGGCTACATTGCACCTGAAGTGTTCTCCAAGAATGTCGGAAATGTGTCTTACAAGGCAGATGCCTATAATTTTGGAATGCTGCTGCTTGAGATGGTAGGAGGAAGGAAGAGTATTGGTTCAATCACAGATAACACTACAAATGAAATTTACTATCCACAGTGGATTTATAATCTTCTAGAGGAAGGGGAATGACCTACGAATCCATATTGGGGAAGAAGGAGATGGTAAAATTCCAAAGAAACTTGCAAGAGGAGGAGAAAGCTTTAGTACGCCGCCTAATCCCTTTGTGCCTACTGGTCCTACAACTAGAAATGCAAGACGCCTAGAGCTAGAAGCTATTGCTGAATTAGAGTAAAATGTATATGCAAATATGTAGACATATAGTAATATTTACATTGAATAAGGGGCCGTTTGATAACCATTTCGTTATCAGCTTTTAGTTTTCATTTATCACCATTTTGAAAACCAAAAACTAAAATCTTGTTTAGTAATTATTTTTAGTTAAAAAAAAAATGAAGACTGAGAACTAAAAAGTTAAAAACTCAAAGGAAATAGATTAAAAGTAGTTACCGAACAAACAAGAATCCCAATTAAAAAGAAAAAAAAAGAAAAAGAGAGAGATTGAATTGAATCGCACAACACAATTCAAACCAATCAAAACATTAAAATAGCAAAAAAAATTTAAATTCTAGTTGGTTAGATTCTGAACATAGTAAAAATGAACATATCCGATTAAAAAATAAAAAATTCTCAGATAAAAATAGGGATAAAGTAAAATATTTATAAATAGCTCCTTGTCTCTTATGTCATCCATTAATTCTATAGTATATATAGATTTTTATTGAGTTTAATCTTAATAAAAAAAAAGACTTCTTGTATCACAGAAAATACAAGAACCCATTATTTGAATGAAATAAAAACTATGGGACGGAGATATAAATGGATCGTTTTATCCACGAGCAAATTATATTTATTTGATACATTGTTGTCAATATGAATGTTGAGAAAAGACTACAAAAGAAAAAACAATTTATAAATATAATTAACAATTCCAATTTCAATCGATTAGACAATTAGAATTATAAGAAGAAAAAAAAAAAAAGGAAATTTCAGTTTTCAGTTTAAGAAAAATAAAAACAAAAACTGAAAGTTGAAAACAAAATGGTTATCAAAGCCGTCCAAATAATAGAAGTTTGTTTCCGCTCTTTGTTTAAGCATAGTGCCAAATTTTGTTTTGTCATTTTTTTAACGTTTATTTTTTGTTACAGTAGAAGCCTAGAAGGAAAGCGAGCACTGGACTTACCAAAACTCTTTAACTTATTTCTACACACCAGGAGCTTGATTTCGGTTCTTATTTATACTATTTAAGCTATAAGCCGTGATAAGAATTAGAGCACTATCATTTGTTGTGAGCTTCAATCGGTTAGCACTTTGTATGTTTGCATTAGAATTTATATTTCACTTAGACTTTCTTATTAAAAAAGAGATCAATTGGTGGCTTCACCACGATAGTCCAACTTTCTGGGAGCTAATAAGACTCACAAAAGCATTTCAGTCTCCCCCTATACCTACCGTCGTGTGATTTACCATTATCAGGAATCGAACCCAAGACGTGTTGTGTGGAATACAGGCCTGAAATTCGTCTCTAACCACTTAGTCACCCCGTGGTGATTATATTTCACTTAGACTTATCTTGCGGTATAGCATGCTATCCCAGCCCAAGTTTTTCTCTTCACATTGAGTTTGGGATACCAAAACTTGTCAAACAAAGTAGATTGATTAGTAAGCGACGCTAATTATTCGACTAAACATTGTTTCTAATTTTAATTAAAAGAAACAATGAATCCTTTTTTTTTTTGGACAAACTATAACGTTAGGGAGTTAAATTGTTAGCTGTTAAGGGTAGGGGATGTTGGAAATGTGCCCTAAAACCAATCATATGATGATACTTTATGGACATTTCACATGTTAAACTAATCTAGTTTAATGTTAAGGGCAAACATTATTGTTTGAGCCGTCTCATATAAATGTTATATGCTTAAACGATAAGTCCAAGGAATATGTGATTGGAAGAATGCGATCTAAAGAAGTTAGATTCATGAGACCTTTCTTTCGTTGACACATCCTAAACGTTCCTGATCATAGGATTATCAATTGGGCATTGACAGTCCGTTAAGATCAGTACGTGCTATGTCTTCTCTCAGGGAGAGTGACTAGTCTCGAGTCATTGGTGTGTGTGACATCAAGACAAGCATGTAGGTGCTCAATAGAGAATGAGTTCACTGAACACGATCAACGAGGAGTTCTCATATTCATGTCACATGAGAACTCATGGTTGGGATAATGCAAAGTAGTCTTTTGACCTGAGGCATCACAGTTGTCTTGTGGTTAGGTCCTTAATCTTTGATTATGTCAAAGTCACTCCATCAGGAGGGTGTCCATGGCATCGTTGGGGTTAAGCCACTTAGCCATGGAGGCAAGTGAATGCGCAACAAGGGATCTCTAACCTTCAAACTGTTTGAGGGAGAATACTCTATGATATGATTAAGAATCTTTGGCCAAAGTATGAATGAGATTTAGGAATATGTTCCAAATCACATTCAAGGTAATCATATAAGCACAAGACTCACATTGGATAGTAGACATGAATTAACTATCAAACCAAACAATGTGGTCAAGAGTATTGTATTAGAGAAAGACCGTATTGCATTTGTAATCCTAAAACTGAATAGGTTCTCCACCTCTTCTGATTAGCTTGGGTAACCATAACATGCTGCTAGGCGTCAACCATGGTTTGTGGAAGCCCTAAAAGTGTATTATCACTAACGGGAGAATTGAAAGTAAGTTTCAATTCACAATCGATTAGAAAGAGTTTTAATCGCCCACTGCCTCGCTAAAAGGAACCTAATGGATCGTTCACCGAGTAAGGTAGAGTTTGAAGAAACAACGGAGATGAGTAAGAATAATTAAATGGTTTAATTATTTATCTAAGGCTAGGATTAATTAATATGTTAATTAATCAAACGAATAAGTTCGTTAAAGACCTCGGGTTAGTTTTGGGCGCAAGGCCCAATGGGATTTGAATGTCAAGCCCATTAACTCAAGTTGTATGACAACTTGAATAAACAAAGGGCTTGAAAGCCCAATAAACCCTATAGGCTTGCCATGTTAGAAGAATAGGGCTTTTGGTCCATTAGGTCACTTATTTGAAGGGACTATATAAAGGACTTTATAGCCTAAAATTTACATATGGTAATTTTTGGGGAAAGGATGAGAACACAAGCTCTCCTTTCTCTCTAAAATTTAGGCCACCTTGGAGGGATCATCTAGCAATCAAACTCCTCCAAGGTCACTCATTTCTTCTTCATTATGCCTTGGTGATGAATCATTAGAGGTTCTCAATTTTGGGAACTTGGAGAAACTTTTTCATCCATCCAAATCCATGGATCTAAGATGCAAGGAATGAAGGCCCTCTCTTTGGGTGATTAGCCTTTGCTTATGCAAAGAGGAATCTACAAAGGTATTGATTTCTCAACTCACTTTGTTTTGAGTTGAGTCTTGGTTCACCTATCTACTAGGCTTTGAATTTCATGGGTAAATGTTTTGTTTTAAGTGTATACAAGCATGATTCCGCCTTTAATTGTTAATTGCATGCTATTGATGTTGCTTAAATGAACATGTTTTTCACAAATCTTCCTTCAGGGGATAGGTGAGGATCAAACCTTCACCAGAGTGCATAGACATTATTGGTTCTACCACTACGGTAAATCACATAAAACAAAACGTAATACTTTGAGCATGGAAGATGTGGATGTAAGTTTCCTCCTTCATTAGCGATTTGCACCTGCAAAATAATAACACCCAAGATTAAGGCCAAAAGCCTCAGACACCCACGATGAATTGCCCCGGGGGAAGGGGGGCTTTGGCCAAAGAATCTTCGATGCCAAAGTTAGAATTTTGTTAAGAATGTGTTTTAGTGTTTGTGGGAAGCAAAAAGCCTCTTTAGGGGTAGCTAAAAGCCTTTTGAATTTTGGAGATAAATGGTGTATTTGTAGGAGAGAAGGAGGAGATGACCCAAACCTCCAGCGTTTAGAGGTGGCTGGCCATAGATGGTATTTTTTGGTGGAATATTCTAAGATATTTGTGTAAATAAATATCTTAGAATAAATAGGTAAATATCCTAAACAAATGAGATTAGGATAACTTACTTGAAAGAGGTCTTCTCTGATTAGGAATATATTTATGATAAGAATAAAAGATTATATTCTATCATAAATACCTTTGACTTTCCTACGGACAGGGGTGCCTTGAGCAGTGGTTGATCTCTGCCTGCTCTACCTCAACTGCGCGTGGTGAATGAGGCTGCTCCCTGCTCATTTATTAGGGGTAGTATTTTCCTTCTTGGGAAATAATCCATGTGTCAGCGACATGAATTTTGGCACTGCTCGCAGGAAATGGCAGGAGGTGTAGGAATCCAAAGCTGCAATGGAGTTTGTGTCCTAATTTGATGTAGATTCCTTTTTCCATATGGAATTTAAATTCTTTTAGGAAAAGGAATGTAATTACAACCAAAACCTATTTAAGTCTGCGTCAAGCAGGGGTTTAAATAAATTTGGAGTGCAATTAAAACCCCGCCAGAAAGAGAGAAAGCCAAAGGATATTTGTTCCCCCTAGCAATCTTCTTCGCTTGCCCGAGCAAAGAATTGTGTTTGGTTGCTTTTCTTCTTTTCCAAGTTAAGAAATTTTTTTTTTCTCTTTCTTCTTGATTTTCTAGAGCTGGGCTTAAATGTTTTGCTCGACAGGGGTCGAAGGGTAGTGAAACTGGGCAACCGCAGGGATGCTGTGTTGCTGCTACCGTGGCAGCTTGGCTGGTTGGGTTAGGTGCACCTCGGCTAACTTGGGCTAGGTGTACATGGACCTAGGCACATGGGTGCCGATCTCGGGCTGCTGGGCTCGGGCCCGTGCAGCTGTGAGAGTTGCAAAAGAAAGATGAGGCGTGGAGGTGCCTGCCCCTTCTCTGTTTAACTTGGGTAGCAAAGCCATTGGGTCGAGAGAGAGAGATGGGGGAGTCAGCTCAGGCTGGGCTCTCTGTCGCACAAGTGGGTTGGGCTGTGAAGCCTGGCGTGGGGCGCTAGGTTCTGTGGCCCTTTTAATTTTATTTATTTATTTATTTTTCTCCTTTAAGCAACCTTCTAACAAGTTTTCCTTGCATCATTATAAGATTCTTTCGAACATGTCTTCCTCGAGCCACAAGAATGATGAATTTATTCCACCGTTGCATCGCCAGGGCAGATCTGCAAGTAAGCTAGGCTACTTCAGGGCTGCTCACGAGAAGGTAGGTTCTGATGAGCAGTTCAAAGACTTCCTCAAGAAGTTTAAGCACGTAATTCCGTCTGGGGTTCGCGTGAAATGAGTCAATGATAATAGCAATCGTGAACCGTGTAGGTCTAAGAAAGCTATCAAGTTTCACCCCAACTACTTTGTGTTTGGGTTCATCTTTCCCATGCCTTGGTTCTAGGTGATCTGCTCTATGAAGTGTGCTCCTGCTCAGTCCTCTCCGAACATAGTCCGTGCAATGGTGGGGTTCCACAACTTAAGCAGGTTATTTGACTTGGACCTGACTGCCAACAAGTTTTGGTACTTTTTTTACATAGGCCACATCGATGGTGTCGGGCAGCTGAGGACCAGCCATAGGCCATTTGATCACTTGAGCAAAGGGGATCATGATTGGTCTAAGAAGACCTTAGAGATCAGTGGATAGTGGGACTCCAACTCCTCACCTGGGCTGCGCATTCCGATTACCTTTATCGATGGTAAGTAGGCTGCTTAGTCACTAAGTTGCTTTATGCTTTTGTTGAGCTACCTTCTGATTTTTCCTCCTCTGTTTATGTAGATTCAAAATTCGATTTCACTCCCAAGGCTTCTTCAGACATGAAAAAGGTGCACATCGCTTTGGGGATCCTTGCTGAATACCCTGAATGACGTTGGCTGCTCAGTCCTCTTTGTAGGAAGAAAGGTGGGTAGCCTCTGCAGGAGGAGATTAGGAGGATCAAGGGTGAGGCGTTTGCTCGTCTGATCGCCATTGTAAAGCCCGTTGTAAGTGAAGGCGGGAAAAATAGATCTCCATCGCCTGCTCGAGAACCTTTGGTGGAGAAAAAGCTGAAGACTTCCTCTATTGCTCGCGAGGGTTAGTTCATTGTTGGGAGGCTTGTGATTGACATGACTTTTTCCAATGGGAAGAAAGAGGCTGCTGGATCTGAGCCTACGAAGCATGTTGTTCCGAGGGTTGCTAGAACGATTACTAACAATATTGCATAACAGAGGAGTTTTACCGTGCCCCATGTGCCTAGGTTTGTTCCGAGACAGCCTTCCTTGCCCAAGTTTGATCCGATTCCAGAGGTGTGTGCAGCAGAGAAGATCGAGGATGGTGATTCCACTGCCAAGGCCGGTCTCTCATGCTGAGAAGGAAGCGTATGCTTGGATAAGCAGCCGTGATCAGCCTGCCAAACCAGCCTTAGAGGAGTTTTTCGAGATCCATGCGCTGTTAAAGCCTGATTTGCTTGAAGACACGAAAGCATGTGCCAAGTTTATTGATAGCGTGAGCAAGGTTGTCAACTCCAGTTTCTTCGCGAGGTATGATGCTCAGTCGCGAAGGGGTTCCCTGCTTGCTTTTTGAAGGGATTTGATATCTCTGCCCCCACTGCTTAGCAGTTTGAGACTACTCACCAAAAGATTAGTGACTTGAAAGCTCAGTTTGACGTGATCCAGGGAAGATATAACATTGCAGAGAAGGAGATTGAAGTCTAAGTGTTGCTGGTGCAGGACCTTGAGCATACCATTTCAGAATTTCAGACTGCCCGTGATGCCAAGGATGTAGAGCTACTCATCATGCATAATGACATTGTTCGACTCAAGAAAGCTAAGTGTAGACTTGAGCCTAATGAAGTGGAGTTGCACGGAGCGTTGTCTGCCAACAAGAACCTAAGGAACTAGATAAGTTGCAAAATGCTCGTACTAACATGATTAAGGAAAATAAGCAGCTAATGAGCGATTTGTCCAATCTTGAGGTTGTCCTTGCCCAAGGTCAAGCTGACTTCTACAAGCTTGGTTATATAAATCATTTCCTTGGCATGCTATCTGACTATGCCTTTTCTGATTAGGACCTCGAGCTTTTTGCTATTTCTTCTGAGGATTTCCTTAAGTTTTCCTTCGAGAGTGCTGTTTATGGAGTAGTTAAAGATCAGGCTGCCCAGGGCTGTGCGGTCGAAGGTGGTGCCGCCCAGGTAGTGGCGGCTGATGACCGTGCTGCCTAAGATAAGGCAACTGTTGATAAAGTGCAGGAAGTTGATGCTACTGGGAACGATGCGACTGCTGAAGATGTCCAAGCTGCTACGGAGTAGTTTTTTTTTTTTTTTTTTTATAGACTTTAGGATTTACTTTCTTTTCCTCTCCTGCTTTGCTTTTTCCTTTGCTTAAACTCCATTAGCCTTCGTGCCAGTTTATTAATTTGCTAAAAATTAATAAACTGTTTTTCTTCGCTTTACTTTATCCTTGTTTTTTTGCCTTGCTTCAAGCTATTGTCGTATAATGAACAATCGAGCAAGCTGCTTTGAACAAAACAGTCAAGCTCATCTTTATTCCTTTAGGTGCCAACTTTGGCTTGTCAGGTGTGAATCTTCGCTTACTTGAGGCATCTTTCGAAACTTCTAACCTGTTAAACCGAATGACCTCTGTAGTTGCATGTTTCGTATTGGTAGTCCACTAGATCTTTAATCACAAGGTTGTTAGCAAATTGCACTGCTTTTTAATAAGCAGACGGGCTTGCATGACCAATGTGACTGCCGATGTAGGCTTAGGACTTCTGCAAAACTGTTAACCAGAGAGTCAGCAGATTGGCACCTTACTCATAGAAGTAGGAGAGCCTGCATGACTGATTGGTTGTTAACTTTGATCTTTTAGGGCGTTGAACTACTGAGCTTTATCTTGTGTTATTGCCCCCTGACCATAGGCTGCTTTGCTGGTCGTCTTTACTCCAATCTTTTAAGCTGCGTGGTCTGCATCACAACATACTAAAGATTGCTGAGACACGAAATTCGCTGACCTTTCGCATCAAAAGTTTGTGGTTCTACGAAATTTCATGGGCAATGATTCGAAAGAGCTCTTTGCACTTTATGTAACCAATTTCGTAGGCTACGTAGCAAGTAGCACAACACTTTAAGAATCAATGTAAACCCAAGAGGTTGTTCTACGCTAGGCAATGTATGTTCACGTTAATCTGTTAACCTTTCACAAGATTATGCGGTTCTATAAGTTTATGCGGCTAACTGCTCGAAGAGTGTACCATAGGTAGTCTTCCAGAAACTGTAGACTGCTCGTTGAGTTGGCAACGGCTTTAAGTTCCCAAGTACATCCTGAAACTATAGGCTGCTTGTTAACTAAGCAGCAGCTTTAGATTCCCAGGGATCTTCTAGAATCCGTAGGTTGCTCATTGAATTGGCAATAGTTTTAGGCTTCGAGGTACTTCTAGAAACCGTATGTGCAGAGATCGTTTGTTGGTCACATACAAGATGCTCAGCTCCTTACACTAACTGGTCATGTTAAGGATGCTCAACCATGTACACCCCATTCGTGTAGCCGGAGCTAGAATTTTGTATCCTCACAGAGATTGCCTATGTATTGCACCAGGGATGCTTAGCTGCAAATGCTAGTTGGTTACATAGCAGATGCTAAAAAATGATGCTCCTCTAATGGGTAGAGGGAATACTATTTTGTAACACAAAGATCGCTAGCTGGTCACGTACAGAATGCTTAGGCAAGGTTGCCAGCAGCTGGTCACACCAAGGATGCTCAATTACGGTCCATCTTTATGGGAGACATCCAAAGAGTTGTGCAACGTGCCTTCTCTATCTCTGAGGCCCAAGTCCCTACGGATCAAGCCAAAGGCCTAAAATTCTTCACTCTAGCTAAACCTTGAAAAAAACCATTGTAGCTGCTTCTAAGGATGTCGGTGTAAGCCATCGTGCTCTGGTTACACCAGGGCAGCCCGACCCATCCACGTCTGGATATTCGGAGTGCGTAGTATACCCTCTCCTAAGGGGAGAGCAAGGTTGGTCCCCGATAAGGGTGTAATTCCTGCGATAAGTCCCTGATTGGGTACGATCTTCAATGACAGCAAGAGTAAACAATTGTTATAGGTATGCAGTTAAGCCAAATAATGAAAGAAATCTTCATTGAAAAAAGAAAAGAAGGATATCGAACTTAGCTAGAAGGTAGAAACTGTGTAACAACTAGATAGTCATCCGCTTGCGAGGTAGTGTTCGTCGAGCTTATTGAGTCATCGAGCTTTATTTCTTCTGAGCAATGCTTGGGGAGAAGTGGGAGGTCATGTGTAGTACTTCCGCAGGTTGTAGGCATTCCACTGCTTGTCGATCTTTTTGTCGTTCATGGTGATGAGGGTATAATTACCATTGCCGCTTGCTCTGCTGACCTTGTACAAACCTTCCCATATTGGATTCATCTTTTTAGAGCCTTCTCTTCGTGCAATGATGAATGTTTTTCTTAAGACTAGATCTCCAAGCTGAAATTACTGGATCTTTGCCCTTTTGTTGTAGCTGAAGAGAAGCTGCTGCTGGTAGGCTACAATGCGGGTGATGACCCTTTCGCGTTCCTCCTTCATCAGATCTAGATTTGTGGCCATCTCTTTGCTGTTATGCTCCAAAGTTGGCAGTATGGTGCTAATGCTCAACACGATGACATTAGGAAAGATGATTACTTTTGAACCAAATGCCAAAGAGAAAGGAGTTTCACTGGTTGGTGGTTTCTCGCTGTTTAGTTGTGCGATACTCCCATAAGACACCGAGAAGTTCGTTTGGCCACTTCCTTTGCTTGTCTATGAGGGATTTCTTGAGGTAATCTAGGATTATCCTGTTGGATTCCTTTGTCTGCCTGTTGCCTTGGGGATATAAAGGCATAGACATATGCTACTTGATGTCGTATTTCTGGAAGAACCTCGCCAAGTCTTTGTTCATAAATTACGGGCCGTTGACGATGATGATAAATTGTGGAATTACGAATCGACAAATGATGTTCGTCCATATGAAGCACTCTATGTCTGATTGAGTAATGGTGGCCATGGGCTCGGCTTCTACCCATTTGGTGAAATAGTTGGTAGCCACGATCATCATGCCCTTACCCCCAGTAGCGGGCAACATAGGTCCTTTTAGGTCAATTGCCCACTACATGAAGGGTCATGGGCTTGTTTACGGATGGAGCTCGCTGGTAGACAGTGCAGGTACAGGCTTGAAAGGTTGGCAGCTTTCATACTTTTGAACAAAATTCTTAGCATCTTGATATATGGTGGGCCAGTAGTAGCCGACGTTGAAGACTTTATGTGCTAAAGATCGACCCCCTGAGTGGTCTCCACAAATTCCTTCTTCGATCGAGCTCAGAACTTTCAAGTCATCGAAAGGCGCTAGGCAGCGAAGATGTGGGCCTGAAAATGATCTTTAGACGAGAATGTTGTCCCACAAGTAGTAGTGTGCCACCCCTCGATGATGGGGTTTTGCCATCTTGGGGTTGTATTGACTTGTAACAGCTCGAGTGCTGGTTCTTCTTCTATGCTCAGCATTCCTAAATACTCGATCGGGATGAAGCGTTTGAACTGGTTGTCCAAAGCGGAGCCTAAGGCTACCAGGGCGTCTGCATGAGCGCTGTCTGTCCGTGGCACCTATGTGAGGGTGCAAGTCTGAAATGCCTCAAGTTGCTTTTGTACCTTCTCGAGGTATAATGCCATCTTTGAATGCTTTGCTGCATACTCCTAGTAGTTTATGAGCTGAGAATCGTAATGGATTGCGAGCTTCTTGACTGCCAGATCTTATGCCATTCGGAAGCCTACCAATAAGGCCTCATACTTTGCTTCGTTGTTTGATGCCATGAAGCCTAGAGTGATTGCTTGTTAAAAAATTGAGTCGTCTAGGGTGACTAGAACCAAGCCTACTTCGGAACCTTCGTAGTTGGATGAACCGCTGACGTACAGGTGCCAAAAGTTCTTGTCGACAAAGATTGGTCCGGCCAGGGTGTGCTTGGTTACCTCAGAAGTGTATTTGGGCTGTGTTGTTGTGTCTGCTAGGCCAAGGGTGAACTCTGCTATGAAATCTGCCAAGACATGTGCTTTTATCGCCGTGCTAGGTTGGAAAATCAAGCCGTATTGGCTGAATTCCGAAGCCCACTTTATCACTAGTGGAGAAGTGTCTAGAGAGTGACCATGCAAATATATCATGATTTTCCCTAAGGAATGTCGTGAGTTCTTGATGACCTTGAAAAAGGGCTTGCATGGATCGGTTGAGCGCAGCTGCTCGTCTGGTCAGACTTTGGATTTCCTTCAAAGTGATGGGGTACTTCATCTCCAAGATTGCTTTGATCTACTTGGGATGTGCCTCGATTCCTTGCTAGGTTATAAGGTACCCTAGGAATCGGCCTGAGGAGACTTCAAATATACATTTGGTAGGGTTAAGCTTCATCTTGTATTCCATAAGAATACTGAATGTCTCTACCAAATTTCTAAGGTGGTATGACTATTGCTTTCCTTTTACCATGAAGTGATCGACATAAACCTCCATGGTAACCCCAATCTACTTTTTGAACATCATGTTTACTAATCTTTGATAGGTAGCTTCTGCATTCTTGAGGCCAAAAGGCATAACCTTGAAGCAGTAGGTGCCTTGCTCAATCACAAACGCGGTTTTCTTTTTGTCGGGCTCAAACATGGCGATTTGATCGTAGCCAAAATATGCGTCCAAGAAGCTGAGCAGTTGGTTCCCGCCTGTTGAGTCTACTAATAAGTCAATTCCGAGGACAAAGAACAGATCTTTTGGGTAAGCCTTGTAAGGTCGATGCAGTCTACACATACTCTCAACTTGCCCTTCTCTTTCTTTATTACCAGCATGACATTGGCTAGCCATGTTGAGTGCGCCACTTCCTCGATGAACCCATCTTCCAATAGCTTGTCTATCTTTGCCTCAATGATCGCTACTCGTTTTGGAGCTAAATGTCTTCTCTTCTAGATCACCGGTTTGGCAGTGGGGTCGACATATAGCTTGTGGAAGGCTATCTTGGGATCAATGTCGGGCATGTTGGAGAGTAACCATGCAAACACGTCATGATTTTCCCCAAGGAATGTTGTGAGTTCTTCTTTTTCCTTCTGGCTCAGCAATGAGCCGATTCTAGAAGTCTTCTCCGGCTACTCAGGATAAAAAATGATGTATTCGACGTCTTCCTCTGGCTTCCATCTTTTTTCTTCTATCTGTATGTCCTCCTAAACGCCATCATCTTGATCCACCTGCTGTAGTTACTATTTGGTAGCAGGCTCGTCCTTCTCAACCTCTATAGCTCCTACTCAGGTGAAGGACTTTTTCTTTAACTTATTCAGCATTTGCACGGTGCATCATCGGGATGCAGCCTGGTTAAACTTGATCTCTTCGGCTCCTCCTCCCAGGATGAAAAATTGGATTTTCTGGTACTTAACAGAGGTTACGACGCCCAATTTCAATAGTTATGACTTTTCTAGAATCCCGTTATAAGAAGACGGGTCGTTGACTATAATGAACGTTTGCTTTGAGACTACTGATGGTGTTCTCACATCGAGTGTTATGTTGCCAATACCAGTTGAGGTGTATCTGATGAATCCGATGAGTACCTCTGCTCGACGTATTATCGTGCATTCCTGGCCCATCTTCTGGATGACAGATAGCTGAAGTAGATTTACTGTGCTGCCATTGTCCACCATCACTCTGTCAACTATAGCGTATGCCAGTTGAATTGACGCTACCAGAGCATCATCATGTGGGAAGTCAACTCCTTCAGCATCCTGCTCGGTAAAACCAACGATCGGTCCAGGTTTGGCGTAGGCTGCCTAAACCTAGGAGATTGTTATAGCCTACCAGATCTTCTTCTTCTTGGAGTTATTTGTGGCCCCCAAGTATTCAAACTCGGTGAAGATGCCATTGATTTTGATGGTCTTGGTAGGCGTCTTATCGTCTGCGTATGCGTTTCTCTTAGGCTGCGTAGCTGGTTTGTACAATTATCTGTTGCATTTACCCTTATTCATCAGCTTATCGTCTTTTGGTATAGTACGCTCAACCTGCACCAAAGTATATAGCTCAAAAGCAACGAAAGGAGAAAACTCAATAACCATATTAGTTTTAGGGTCTGAAATCTACCTATAATTAAGAGTAAGGGATATACATATGGGAGTTTATATGCAAAATTACCTTGATTTCCCTAAATGGTATAAGTAAACTTTTCTCAAGCTTGGAGTCCAATCCCAAAAGCCGAGCAGCAAACTTAAAGTTTCTGTTCGTTGCCACTAATGCATTCATCTTTGCTCCTTTTTTAAGTGTCTGCCTCAGAAGCTAAAACCAGCTACTTATCACCTCCAATCTCGGATTCTGCAAAAAAACAAACCACATGCATGAGGATTTATACAGTTCTTCGCTTTACCTAAGGTTACTGGACCAGAAATAAAAAACGAAATCAGAGTGCTTTACTTTGTGAGGTTTGATTTGTAGAGGACTGGAGCTGGGTTTGGTTTTGGCTTGAGGCAGTGGGAGAGGAATCGAAGGGGCAATAATCTGAAATTACAGTTCTAGAAATCAAAATATATTACGGGAAATAACAAATAATTTATGAAGCAGAGCAGAGGTGGGATTTACCTCAATGCTATGTAGAGGGTTTAGAGGATGTCTTCCTCGTAGTGGTCCGTGAGACCAATTTGATAAGAAGTACTCTGAATCTCGTCAAACCCAGACGAACTTATATCAAACGTGTGCAGCAAAGCAAGAATAGTTTGAATTGATAAAAGATCTGTCTGTGTGAAAAAAATGAAATAACATATGGGAAGCATTAGCTTGAAAACGGATAAAAGGGACATACATATATATACTTGTTCCTCAACTTCATCTGATAGGCAAAGTTCATCAGGCGAACCTTCTAAAGCCTGACCGAGTCTTTCATGAACCACATGAAATCTAACCATGATTGCCTCGCTTTCAAGTGCCTAAATTACGGCAACAACAAATAAATTAATAATTCACGGTTCCGAATTTGAACATCTATTAATTTTCAAAGGGAAAAGGCCTAACCAGATAAATTTTGCTCCCTGGACAAAACATCCACAACCCCACGTTTAAAAGGATCAAAAACCCTCCACAAATCAGATACCAGAAATAAGATCCCTTAAAATACGAAAAATTTTGGGATCAAAACACAACAATATTGAAGAAAAACAAACAATTCGAGAAAAACAGTGAGAATAAGGCACGAATCAGAGAAAGAAGTGAGATTTAATTACCTCTTGAAGGAATCGAAGGGATCACGAAGCAGAGATGGATGAGATTGATGCAGATTGTAGGACGCATGATCGAAGTCGCCAACCCGTTACAGAGCAGCTGAGAATGTTTTAGGTTTCTAACGTTTTAGGAAGACCCAAAGAATACACACACATATGCTTTCCGCTCTGTATCTTTCTCCCTGTCCATCTCTCTCTAAAATGGGAGAAAATCTCATAGATCCTGTCAGAGCACCTACCTAAATATCTCTCTCACTCAATCCAAACCCGTAGCTCCCATATCTCTCTAATTTGTCAAGCCCTGTGCCTCCCTCCTCTGTAGTCGTTCTGTCCCCCTCTCTCCGCTCGCCACAGGCACACGCAGCTGTCTCCGAGTCAAAAATGGGAGCGATCGTCTCTCTCCAATTTGTTAGCCGTGATGTCCCCTTCCTCTCTCTCGCCGAGTCAAAGCTGAAATGCAGCGAACGGTTGAAAATTGGTCCTTAAGCCTGAGTGGCAATTTTGTAAATTAAGAGAACGTTGGTTAAAGCATCTGAGTGGCAATCTTGTAAATAAACTGAAATGTCATCCAAAACACTGTTCATTTCTACCGTGCGATTTCGCCTCCTTCTTTAGACTAAAGTAATTTAGGAAGAGATGGCAACACAACCAAAGGTAATAATTAATCAATAAAATCTGTGCATTACAGGAGCAATTCGTTTACATATTTACACTATATACTTCATTATGTAAGGATTGCAAAAATAACATGGGATTGCAAGCAATGTTGTATATAAAGATATTTTGCTTCCATCTAATTTGTGGATGCAATTTTTTGAAATTTTAGTACTTTATGTGACATGATGATCTCGTTCCTTCTGTATTTGTAATTTATCTTATGAATGTAATTTTGTTTCATTTTGGATTGATGTATCAAGACATAACATCATTTGGTCATGTCATCATCAAAAACTTTGTCTCATGTCATAAATTTAACATTAACACCTTTTTTGTTTACTCATTAATTTAACATATAAAAAAATTCTTGATAAAAGGAAAAAAAAAATTCTTTTGCACGCGTAAGAGCTAGTGGGGATAAAAACCCATTAATTGAAAAGACATTGTTTGTACTTTGGTTTTTACTCTAAACGGCTAGGTTTTTTTTATTTTTATTTTTATTTTATTTTTTGGTGTTGGAAATGGAATGTCAATTAATTAAATTTGAAAATAGGAATAAGCTCTATTCCATATGAAATCTCATATGTCAAATTTGAATACGAAAAAAGCTCATGTCAAATAATTTTTTAATTATTTTATTATGTAAGTTCCGCACAAATTATAAATCTTGAAAATTTATTTTAATTGATTATTTTGAAATAAGTCATACAAATATTATTTATAACAAAAAACCACATATGAGTTAGAAAATAGAAAATCTGACATTACGTCTAGGGATGGGCAACAGTTATGGAGGGCGGGTAACCGCGGTTATTTACTCATAACTGTTTATGCTCATACCCACATAATCGTTTACTCGTTGGGTAATTGCCTAAACGATTATACCCATACCCATAATTGTTTATAAACGGTTAATCATACTCATTTAATCGTAACCGTTTAATACCCATTTGCCATTTACCATTTTTAACCAGTTTATCTTCTTTTTTTTTTTTTTACCATTACCCCTTTTTCTCTTGTCATGTTTTTTAACAACTTGAAAATTTAAAAAAAATTGTTATAATTTTTTTTTTTTGACAATTAAACACCGTTATAGGTACATTTATCATACATTTCCGTATTTTAATTTTTTTAAGTCCTTATATCACTCCAATAATTGAAATAATAGTTTACAGACGATATTTTTAACTGTTACCAATGGAAGTAATATAATATTTGCTAAGTATTATTGGGTTACAAAAATTGTTTCAAAGACATTTCAGTCAATTTCACGGTTACCCATAAGGAATTTAAATTAATTTGGCGAATTTCTTGCGGATGAGAATCATCATTCCTGCAGCAATGTTAATAAGAGAATGACCAATGAATTCCTTGCTTATTTATTGGGTGCTAAGTATTATTGGACTGAGAACATGGTTTGTATTAATTTTACATATACTAGCATTTGCCTACACACTTTGTGTGTATGAGCATATTTTTTAAGGAAATGAGAAGGAGAGAGGGGAGGAGAGAAAACGTGGGGGGGGGGGGGGGGAGGGGGGAGGAGTGAGAGGATTTTGTTTTTGTTTTTGTTTGTTTTTTTTTTTTTTTTTATTTATTTTTTATAAATATTAAAGGTATTTTAACATCACACGTAGGTGAGGCTTCAATAAAAAAAAAGTAAATTTTGGACATATGAAATTACATTATTGCCCATCATTTTTTTTGTGTGATAGAAGACTAAGCAGTCTTTTCACCCTCTTTTGGTTAACAAAGATGGTTTTATTAATTAATAGAGATAAAATAAATGGGTAAACAGTTACCTACTTATAACCACGGTTAATACCCATAACCACTCATTTAAATTTCACATGTAAACCGTTATACCCATAACCATAACCGTGAAGTCTAAATGGACGGATAACCGCGGTTACTCATAACCGCGAGTATTTTGCCTATCTCTAATTACATCACATTTGACATTTTCATTAGAAATGCTCTTAGACCATCTCCAAATGAGATATCAAATTTTGAACATAAAATTTAAATTTTGACAGCTTATGTGGTACTTTGACATCTTTTAAAAGTTTTTTCTCCAACTGATATGTCAAACTAAATTATTATTTTATAAAATAAATTATTAAACTAATTAAAATTTAATAAATGACATTTAAAGTTTAATCAGTAATCTGTTCACCTTCTTTAATTAAAAAGAAGAAAAAAGTAAGATAATTACATAGGTCAACTTAACATTAATTATAATAAATGATTAAATTAATTAAAGATTAATAAAATACATTTAACAATTAATAAAGAAAAACATTTGAAGCTGCTGTCAAATGTGACAGCAACCTCTTTTGCTGCCAATCCATGTCATCACCACATAGAATTTGATATTTCGGTTGGAGAAGATTTGTGTGATCTTTTTTCTACTGTTATAGCTGATGTGTACATTTTAGCATCTATTTCAAAGCAACGGTTGCGTAGCCAAAAAGTCATGCTAAACCGCGTAATTAAAATGCGATTAAAAGTACACCCCACTAACAAAACCGCGTCATCATCTTCCACTTTCCTTCCAACTGCATCGATTGCTGAGAAAACTCTCTTGGCGACCAACCCAGAAAAACCAAGAAATTCAAATTCCCAGTGGAAGAACAACGCATAAGTTTCTCTCGCCCGTTGGCTCCAATCACAGAATCTGAGATGAAAAAGCAGCTTTCTGGTTTATGATCGAGAACTGAAAGAGTCTGAGAAAGATCGATCGTATTTATGTACAGAAATTTCATGGATTCCCAGCGAAAGGTTTGAAAATCTCACTTTTCATGGAATTCAATTTCCGTTCGGTGATCTCTGATTGTTATCGAATAATATGAATCTTTTTATGGTTAGGGTTTTCCCAATTGCACTGTGATTGGATTTGTGTTGCTAGGGTTAGGGTTTTCGAGCTCTTACTATCATATTTATTCAATTGTATGAAATAGAAATTTGAGGGTTTTGAGCTGTGAATCTCAAAATGCATTCTCGGAAGCATGAGAATTTCAATAAGCAATCCCCAGCTTCTAGATTACATGCGGTTGCTCCCGACCCGTATAGTAATAGTAGTAGGAGGAGTAATATGCAACTCGAGGCTGCTGATCAGTCTAGTGGGAGGAGTTTAAGCCCTCGCGGATTGCCAGGGGATGTGGGTTTGAGTCAAAGGACTGATTCTATTGAAAGGAGTGACCATGGTTGGCATTTGGGTGGTAGAAGGACTGATCGGGTGAGGCGGAGATCAAGGTCAACTTCACCACCTCTGCCTTTTGGCGGCATGCAGAAAAGGCCACATTTTGATGAAGGAGTTGGGGTTATGCATAGGAATTATTCGTCACCTCCACTTGCACCTGTTTCTTCGGAGTTACAACACAGACCTGAACTTGTAGAGCCTGCAAAATATAGAGTGAATGATGATTCAAATAGTAGACGAGTTTACGGGTCGGAGAACAATGATTCTAGAATCAGCAATGAGGAATTGAATGAAAGCAGATTGTCGGTTGGCGTTACACATGGGACATTGAGTCAGAAATCAATGCATGTGGAAGATGGTGCGGTAAGAGGATTAAAATCCACACTTATGCAAGATAATACAGCACTAGGAACATATTGGCCACCTCCAGACCTGCATCCTGTGATAGCTCCTGCAAAAGATTGTGAACACCTACCATCATCATCACGGAGTATGAATTTACCCCATTTTGAGCATGGACGGCCTCAGTATACGGATCCTGTTGCTTTGGATAGATTACCAGTGACAGAATCCTACAAAGGAGAGAAACCCATTCTTACTTCAAGGGATGGTTTGTACCCCATGGTGTCAGGTGCTCATTATACGGATTTTCATCCTAGCTCCTCCACAGATGTAAGGAGTGAATTTCAGGATTCTTATAGGGGTGATCCACTCTTACCTTCTATGGATGAATTTTCAAGTAGCAGACGGTTCATTAATGCATATAGACAAAGGCCACCAGCAGATTATCCTAGAGATCCTGATTCTGGCAAGGGGAACCTGGCATTTTACCAGAGTTATAGTCCTAACAGAGGTGAGCATGCAGATTTTTTTTACCGCAAATCAAGGGCAATGCCAGTTGATGATCGCAGATATCCATCTGATGACTCACATAAAATGATGCCTCCACGACCACAACTTGACTATGATAGTACTCAAATGGTTTATAACCATCGAAATTTGTCAAGACCTAGTATTATGAACCCTGTTATGGATAGAATGGGTGATACTGAGGAATTTTCTGGAAATTCAAGAAAGGGCATTATGCTGAATAATCCTACTTTGCAGAGGCAACCTTTATTAGACTACCCTGATTCAAGAAGAATATCAGAGACATCAAAGCATGGTGCGGAATATTCAGGTTCAGAATGCACACATGTCAGTTTAGAAAGGAGAATGTCACAAGATTATGAACTATCCCATTTCAGGGCATCACAAGATTTTCAGGTCGCACATCAGAAAGAAGATTATGGTTTTGAAAGAGATGTTAATATGAAGTATCAGGACAGGCTGTCTTCTGTGTCAAATTATGACTCAGAGATGAGTGGGCATCCTGCTGGAATGCAGATTATGAGAGAGGAGCTTGGAATATATGAACCAGCAGATAGGATGCTTAAAAGAAACTATGCTACTGAAGAAGGTATAAGTACACATAATCCTAGAACTATGGTGTCTAGTAAGTGGACATCTAGAGAATTCCAAGATTCATATGAAAGTGGTGAAGAGTGGAATGATGGAGATTTAGGCAGTTATTATACATCTGCATCAGCTGGATTTGACCATGATAGATACAGTAAGGCTGAGAGGGTATATGGTGGGCACCGTCATGGTGAATATGAATATGATGATTGGTTGCCATCTCAACACTCTTTTGAACATGAACAAATGCATTCAGTCAGATTCTATAAACACGGTGATCGATATATAAAGGGTCATCAAAAATCTGGTCCATTAAGTAGGCATAAGCTGCATACAGCTGATATAAAAAGCAGTGTTCACAAACAGCACCGAGTTTGGAAAAGACATGATAATTATTTAGAAGATGTCCATGTAAGTGATGGTACTGATGTTGATCAATCAGAAAATGGGCTGAGCTCTGCAGGTCCTGAGCCATCCGAGGACTCTGAGGAGTTTATGCAAATGGTAAATGAAGCCTTTTTAACATTTTCTAAAAAGCTAAATATGAACTCGGCTGTTCGGAGAAGATACAAGGAACAAGGGAAGGCTGGTACTTTGTTCTGCATTGTATGTGGCCGAAGGTCCGTTTTCTTTTCTGTCATGTTCTTTTTAAGTGGGACTCCAGTTTTCATCTTTCATTCAGGAGGTTTTTAGTATTACTCATATTGATGCAGTTATTTTAAGCTTTTGTTACTTAGGTTTGTTTAGTACTACTCAAGTCACTTGTTATGACCTTAAATTTGTGAAAGTTATGTGGTATTTTGAGTCTTTCCTTGTTGTTCATTGGGTGAACATCTTCTAATACGAAATGTTGTTTGCGGAGTTGTTCATTACCAATCATGGGTGAAATTTCCAAGTAACATGGCTTTTGTAGTGGGAATGACAGACACCATTTGATCAACAAGGGTCGTCGTAGTCCAGCAGAAAATGATACAGGGCCTCTTCAAGTGTTTTTTGGTTCCTTGTTCACTGGCGAAAGTAAATGTGGACATTCTACATATAGTTTTAGGCTTTGGTGATGCAAAGAGATTATGCAAATTGGTTTATTGTTTGAGGTGGAGGGATAGGATGTACATAGGATGGATTGTGAACAAGAGTGAAATGAGGTTCTTGGCTTGAAATGATTCATTGATTCAAATAGGCCTCTGATACGAACTTAATTGCTGAAGCCATTTTGGTATCCTGTTATTGGCATCTAGGTCGAAATGCAGAGTGTTTCATTACTCATATATGCACTTATTCTACCTGAATATTTTTAAAAATTTCTCAGGACTTTGAAGGAGCTTTGGAGGCTTATACATTCATGAAAGTACATTATTTTTATAATGCCTGCAAAAATGTGATCATAAAGCATACTGTAGCCTATGATGCAGTGTTAAGTTCCATAGCTTCTCACTTGGGGTAAGTTAATCTTTGAGGCTCTGGAGTCCATTGTCTTTTCTGGATGGAGAGTGTAGAAACTGGCCAGTTAAGTAGAAGTTAGTCAGTTATAGTTGGTAAGAAATGGGAAAGAAGGATTTGTAGTGAAAATTGGAGTCAAAGATTCTGTGGTAACATGTGAGTGAGTAGGTTTAAAGTTTCACAAGAGCGCATGGAGTGTTCTACGAAGTCAGTGACAATGAGATCAATCATTTGGTTTGCTAACGATGCATAGTAATATGATTTTTCATGTCGTTATCATGGGAAGACCAAATATTTACTTGGTCGTGAGGTTGAATATGCAGGATATTTCCTATATATGCTTAAGAGTAAGATAATTTTGAGCTTTTAGAAAAGATGATTAGAACCCAAATTAGAAATAAGTAAGTAAAATGTCATAAAACTTAAAGGGGTGAAATTAAGAAAATCATTAGACAAAGTATTATCGAGAGTTAGATGTGCATTGGTTTGTCTTGTTACTGCTCCAAGGTTGATCCGCACTTACTTTTATGAGGATATCTACTGTGTCGGAGACATGTCTTAAATTGATGCAAGTCTGCCCCAAGTCTGATAAAAAGAGGTTGTGGTAGTTTGTTGCTGGTATAAGCCATCACACCTTATGAATGTGTATTACTTGATACGAAGGAATGAAGCCCTGTAGCAAATGAGAGGCAAGATGATTAATTTGAATCAAACTTGACTGTAGCAGTTGAGGGTCGTCAAATAGCTTCCTTTTTTTTTTTTTTTGGTAATTCGTCAAATAGCATTTGGTTTTGTTTTCACTGGTTATTTTATGAAGATATCAAAGTTAGATTTTTGTCTTTCATTTTTGAATTTTTATATATGATACTTATTAGGGCCTGAAATTTGTATATGATACTTAAATGAGATATTGTAGATGTTTCTGTCTTATGTTTTTTTTTTTTTTTTTTTTTTTTTTGGAGTAGAAATGGTACTCACGAATACTGTGTCCTTTCATTGTTTATGTTCTTTTTATCTTTTTCAATTGTTTATTTATATATGATGTGTTGCAGTTTGTCGAAGGAATTCATGGACACTCAACGCTTGGTAAGACACGCATATATGTCTCACAGAGTTGGGCTGAGGGCTCAGCACTTGGGTCTTCTAAAAGCAGTTTGTGTTCTGTTGGGGTGGAGTACTGTTGTCCCCCCTGACACGGTCACATGGGCTCCCCAGGTCTTGCCCAGGGCTGAAGCTTTGGCTCAGAAGGAAGATTTGATTCTCTGGCCTCCTGTCATTGTTGTTCACAATATTTCTATGTCAGACAACAATCCTCAAAGTTGGAAGGTTGTATCCATGGAGGCACTCGAGGCTTTTCTAAGAAGTAAGCGACTTTGTTGTTTTTATTATTTAGTTATACAATACTTACGCTTGAGCATAGAGTTATTAAAAATATCGAGTAAACTAGAAAATAAGAATATAGTGTACCATGTATTATTCAGGGTGAGCGGAGGATATGATGGCAAGATGCCTTTTGAAGTTAGGATAACAATTATTTGTTCTGAATCGTTTGGGTTCTACATGGCGTGGCAGGTAATGGTTTAATCAAGGGAAGAATCAAGATTTGCCTAGGGAAGCCTGCTGACCAAAGTGTTTTAGTGGTGAAGTTCTTGGGAACTTTTACTGGGCTTGGGGACGCGGAGAGGATTCAGAAGCATTTTGCAGAGCATCAGCGTGGCAGAGTGGATTTTGAGCGAGCGACATCCTCGAACGGAAAAATTGTCGAAGCAGCAATGCAGGGAGACAACGCGGAGGAGCGATTCCTATATGGGTACATGGGCATTGTAGAGGACTTGGATAAGGTGGATTTCCATACCAGGAGCTGGACTGTGATAAAGAGCAAGAAGGAGATTCAGGACCTGGCCAATGCTCCCGTCAAACCTGATGAGAGGTAGCTCATAGTTGTGCACAAATACTAATTTAAGAATTATGCTTAGGTTTCCCTCTCGTAGAACATGCCCTGAAGAGAACCCAAAAGAAATTATCGTGTAAGAAACTCGAAGTCACCGCTAGCTTTCGTTATTAGCACAATACTCTGAACTCGTGGAATCCCGAATATTTTGCTTGTAATTTATACGCGTGGTGGCTTACATTACGTAAACAAACTAATGTACCGTTTATGCTTCAATTCGTAGTCATGTTTATAAGGCCGAGCGGCGTAAATTCCGTTCTTGAGGCCAAATTTCCTGTGTTGGATTAGTTTCATGTATAAAATGCCATTTGGTTTCGATAAACAGAATGAAAGAAATTATGATTTGAGTGAGAAGGAAATTATGAGTATGCATGATGCGGACTTTCTGGTGATCCGAGAAGCTTTACATTTTATTAAATTTAAATTCTGGGTGTCTTATTTTTTGGAAGTAGATTGTATATTTACTTTTGGGACAGATGGGGATCTTCACACTCGACACTCCGTTTTGGGGTAAGAGTCCAATGTTAGCTCCGTTTGGGGGCATGATGTGATGCGTTATTTCCGAATAATATTTGGTGAGAAAAATTGTCACATGGACAATATTGGCTATCGTTTCAAAATAAGGGAAAATATGATGGGCTATGTAACCCAACCTCACACATGGGTTATGTAACTCATTCTTGCCAATCTAATCTTATCATTAATGTTCAATCTCAACCAATCCACCAAACGTCAATTCGAAATAAGAGAAAATATGATAGGCTATGTAATCAAACCACACATATGGATTATGTGACTCATCTCTGTCAATTAAATCCTATCTCTAATGTCCAATCTCATCTAACTCATTGAACAGCCCTGGGTGTACAGAATCTGCGATTGTGCCAAAGTCCAAAAAGGCGCCCAAATACAGTAAAGCTTCTTTGTAGTGATATTCGATAAAGGAACATTATAGTCATAAAAATTTCAGTCCCAATTTTGGCTAGTTATATAAACTTGAATTATAAATTGCTAGGTACCATCTTAAAGAAACATGGTTTCTTATAGTAATAATTGTCAATAAGTTCAAAAATATGTAATGTCACAAATAAAAATTTAAGATGAACTAAAATATTCTTCTAAAGTTGTTTGGACAATGATTTATTTTTTTAATGTTGATGCTACGTCTTTGAGCTTGCACGTACATAGTAGATCGTCAACATAGACAGCTTGTCAAGACATTCAACCGTCAAATTAAAGAGGTGTCTCTCTATTTCCAATGTTATATCTTCGAAATTGACATGTTCTACTACTAATGTAGTTCTTTGTATCCATACAACTTTTAATAAAGATAATTAAATATAAAAAATTAATATTTTTTAACTAGACCTCTATTAAGTAATACCCCCTCCTTACAGTAATAAAATTGATTTACTCCCAACAATATGATTATACATAAGTTTCGCTGTATTTATGATTATAATGTAACGTAAGATGCTTACGTTGCTTGATCCCACTGACATTGAATTCAAACCGTCATCATATCCAAATACAGTCTAATAACATGCTTATATTATTATATCGATTATTTAGTGTACCTAAAACACAAGGCGCTAAATTACATGTCATAATATAATCGAAGATATTGAGAATATACTCTAAAGTGAGACATATTAATTATACCGTCCACTTTAAATCATATTCTGTTGTGGGTACACATAAAAAAATTTCGACAAAGTGTGGCACTTAAAAAGTGTTAATATGAAAACAGAAAGGTGGGTTTTCCTTGAGTTTTATACATACAACTTTTATGGTTGGATGTCTCAATCTATTTAACTTGTACGGTTGAATGTCTCTGGTGGATATGGTGCCTTGTAGTGTACTCAATCCTTGGCTTTAATATATACCACCCAGCAATGCGGCGTCTCTCTCAAGTATTAATGCAACTCTCAGTTAAACTTTTCACTGCAGTGGCATCAACTTTTCAAGAACAAATAAATATGGAGCTGTAAAAACTTCGATATACTTGCTCATCTCGTTTGGAAGTTGAGACACTTGATACCGTAGGCAAAGACGAACAAGAACAGGAGCACGAAACCAATATGAGCCACGACGACGGCTCCGAGGAAGTCATATTCAAACCCTAATCTTGTCTTAAGGTACATCTGCACTGACATACGAGCTTCACCTGGAACTTCAACTAACGAAGTTCTGTCTCCCACTTGGGATGTCACTAGTCCGTAGATTGTCCAAGCCACCGGTGAACCCCAGTAGTACCATCGCCACCATATCGGGATTTGCTGCAACATCAGCACGTATATAAATAAAATGCAATGATTTCTTTCATATATGTCACACAAGTGAATAGCATTCATGTGTATAACTTGAGATGAGAAAATCTTTTAACATATTATAAGCTTGCGCGGGACACTTGCCATCCTAGGGAGGAGGAAACCAGAGAAGAGGTTCCAGAAGCTCAGGAAAAAGGACATCACAATGGCCGCAATTTGGTGGCCTGGCGTGAGAGCTACAAGCATCATGCCGTACAATGTGAAGTAGATAAAGCACATCAATATAAAGTAGTAGAACCAGAAGAACTTGTCAACGTGCCAAGTGAACCCCATCATTGAAAAGAGGATGAGACTATATGCCAGAGTTTGGATTGCAACGTAAATTGTCTCAATGGCCACCTGCAGGGGATACGAAATTTACTGTATATCTCCATGGAAGATGAAGTTTGCTTTGATTGAACTCATGCCTCAACTTTCCTAACTTGATATAAAGGTTTCGGCTTCTTTTACCTGAGCAAAAGCATAAGGCAGCGCAGAGTACATCCCTGCTGCTCTTTCGCGGTAAAATACTGTTCTTTCAACTGCCACAATAGGCTGTACCGAGGCGGTGTTGGTTGCTCCAAGGAAGAGAACGGCAGAATACATGGCTCCGACTAGATTTAATAGGTCTTGTTCCTTATATCTATTGCGATAACATTTTGCAATAAACTTTAGAAATATGCAACAAATACGAAAGAAGTCTATTGTACTTGATTCTAACAAAAAAATGAGAAACCTTATGTCTTACGTTTGATCTCCTTTGTTCCAGAAAATTAGTCCAAAAATGATACCAACAACTACAGTCAGAAAGAGCCGGATGGCGTTGTATGGCGGGTTCCTCCAGTATGACCAATGTTGTTTCCAGAAGCAAGCTTTGCATTGAGTAAGAAAAGACTGAGAGTATTTGGTTGGGAAATAAAGGTCTTTGGATCCCGGGACTGGAGTGCTTAGCTCTGTTATAAGTTCTTGATTCTTCCTGGAAAGGAGAAAATCAAATGATATAAACATCGTGTTAGCGTATTACTGAAGAATTTTTAGGAAAAGGAGGCACAACGATGCAAGTTACAATTGCGGTCCTAAATGTTCCTCTTACCTATAAAGTTCAGAGTTCGCGTATATATCCGCAAAATCCACATTGAGTCGGGACTCAACTGCAGGAGAAGTGATTTCCAACATCCATGTTGCAGGATTGTAACCATCTCTGATCTTTGTAATTCCGGGAATAGCCTGCAAGATGTTATAGACATTAGTTTGACGATGAAGGTAGCGTGGGGTTTATAATTCAACAATTTCTAATGACCACGTCACAAGTAATACTCACTTCAAAATATTCTATGAGCTTTTGAGAACAGCGGCCAAGGGGTCCGGCATAAATCACTTGTCCACCTCTCTTCATCAGCAGAAGCTGTGAGGAAAAAAGGAAAACAAATCGAATCAAAGCAAGTAGCTAACAAAAACTACAAATTGCAAGACTCGGGCCACTAGTTTCGGACAATGAGAATTGTCGAATACCTCATCAAAGGCTTCAAAAATGTCTATGCTTGGCTGATGAATAGTGCAGACAAGCGTCCGACCTGTATCCACAGTGTTTCTCACTGTACGCATTACAATTGCAGCAGCTCTTGCATCAAGACCTGATGTCGGCTCATCCATGAAGATTATGGAGGGATTCGCCACCAACTCTACAGCTACGGTTAATCGCTTTCTCTGTTCTGTTGACAGACCATCTATTCCAGGAAGGCCTACTAAGGAATTCCTCAGAGGTTTTAGCTCAACCAAATCCATGACTTCCTCCACAAACATCTACATGTCAGAAAGGAGAAAACTACGATAAATATACATTGTGGGGGAAGAAATTAAAAAACCTGTATTGACAAATTTGAATGTCACAAAAAAATGATAAAATCAACAATGAGTTATGTGTCGAAGAAGATGCCTGTCGTGTTTCCTTTGTAATTTCCTTTGCAAGACGCAACCAAGCAGAGTACACGAGAGATTCGTAAACAGTTACATTTGGAGAGTGGATATCATTTTGTTCACAATAACCGCTAACTCGAGCAAAGGTTTCCTGGTTCTTTGGGTAACCGGAAATGCTGATACTTCCTTCAATATAACCACCAGTTTTCCTTCCTGCTAGCACATCCATCAAGGTAGTCTTTCCTGCACCGCTGACGCCAACCAATGCTGTTAGAACACCAGGCCTAAAAGCACCACTAGCATCTCGCAACAATTGGAGGCGATCCTCTTCAATTCCTTGTCTCTTCATTTCCTGATGAACAACTAACAGCTTTCAGCATTCACGAGGGATGGATTTAAACAATTTCAACATAATGTGATGCTACATATCGAAAAAGATGCATAGAAGACTTACAGCAGGCATATCAACATAGTAGTTCACATGATCAAATGCAAGTGACAAAGGCTGAAACTTCGGCAACATTCCTCGCTTCGTAGTTTTCATCACTTCCATATCAATACCTGTAGTTATTCACATGGTATCATCATTAGCATGCTTCCTTTATCTGCCTTTTAAAAGAAACATTTGCAGTATGTATAACTCTTTATATTTTGAACCTTTAAGCATTGGGGAAGTAAATGCTGAACTCAATTCCTGGGATCCCATTCTATCCAAGATTGGCTGCTCTTTACTTCCTTGCTTTTCATCGTCCTCCAAAATAATAGATTTAGAATCTCCGAAAGCTGCATATGGTTTTGAAAGCAGTATTGGACTCAAAATCTTATTCACGTAACTGAAATAATGCTTGTCATGAGAAATGATCGCTTACGGTTCAGAAAAGTCAGTGCTGCAATAAACAAGATGTTGAAAAGTAAGGAAAACCCGAGGAGTGCTCCTATGCATATCCAGTACCAGTACTCTTCTGTAAACATGCCTCTGGCCTTTAGGAGAGCCTTTCCAACTGTTGGTTCTGGGATTCGCGGGTCAATATTAGGCTGTAACAGAGAAACAGTATAATAATGTCAGTCAGATTATAAGAATAGATGTGGCCTCTGACATAAAATGATATATGATAGGAAGGAGATCTTACTGCACTCCATCTTTCGTCAAGAAATTCATTGATGGCTATTGCATTTTGTCCATACATCATAGGAGAAATATAGTAGCCCCATATCATCCATGGTTCGATGTCATCTGTATGAAACGGAGAAGATAACATATTCATTCATACAGGAATATAACAAACTAATACAGAAACTTGAGTCATTATTCTATAGATGGGACAAATACAAGCGCAGTGAACCTTTGGCAACAATGAATCCACCGAGGACAAAAACCAATAGCAGTGTGAAGGTGCCAAGCGTGCTTGCAACAATTTGTGTTCTGCCAAGAGCTGCAATGAAGCGGAAGAGTGATAGGGCCATCTGATGCACGCTGAATAATGCCAATAGTTGGCGGAAAAACCTGCATCAATTTCAAATGTGCTGCTGAGAATAGTTTAAAGAAGTCGTTATCATCTGTGGATCATATCTAAACAATAAAGATAGCATTGTACACACACGTTAGTTACATTTTTGGGCACATACCTACTAGCTGCAGGAGCAAAACCGATGGTGTAATATGTGAGAATGATCCATAATCCTGATTCAATCAGTGATACCGGGATCCTGAGGACCCAAATTGGTAAGCTAAAAGCCCATGCCGGGTGTAACAATGCATCTCTCTGTTTAAAAAATACAGGAAGCCTGAATATAGTCATTGCTAGCTCAGTCATCCCGTTGAACATTACATTTATGAGACTAAAAAATAGTGCACCATAAAACTTCCCCCCATCTTGTAATTGACCGTGCTTCATTTCTGTTCTCAAAAAAATTGTCATGGCAATTATTGACATGATTGTGAGCTGACTAGTCTTGAATATGTATAGAGCAGAGTTCCGCTTCATCAGGAGCCACTCTCTTGCAAAGCACGCGTTGAAGAGTTCCCAGTTTGAGATTCCGTACTTTTTTTTCACTAATGCAGCAGCATGAGTTTTAGATCTATCATAAGGAATCCTGAGTTCTTCAGACAGATTTTGACCAATGTGGTAACTTTTAAAATAATCTGAAAATTCCGATGTGCTAATATATCGGTAATTTTCATTCTGCCTAAACCAGTATTGTTCTTGGTCCTTTCTGGAAATAACCTCTTGCAGGAAGTCTGCCACTCCTTTCCTTTCCGGACACTTGAAACCTACACTCTCAAAAAATTCGAGTGCATTCTCTCGTGGACCTTGGTAAACAATCTGACCATCTGAAAGTAAGATAATGTCGTCAAAAAGGTCAAAGGTTTCAGGTGCAGGTTGCAGAAGAGAGATTGTCATGGTGATATCCATTGTATGAACCATCTGCCTCATAAACTGGACAATTTGGAATGTTGTCGAACTGTCTAAACCGGTTGATATTTCATCCATGAAATAAGCTTTTGCTGGTCCAACCAACATTTCTCCTGCATTCATCCGCACCGACTTCTTATTAGAAATCAGGGTTGTGTTATGAACTGTCCGTTAAGTGTTGTTCTCTTGCATTTTTGTGTATTGTATACAAACCTGTAGTAAGACGCTTCTTCTGTCCACCAGATATGCCCCTTCGCATCTCGTCACCCACTAAAATATCAGCACAAATATCTAATCCAAGTAGCTGTTAAAGTTTCTTAGTTAGTACCAATTGTAGACTCCATGTGTATTATTCGAAAAATAAGTAACCAATAAGAACAAGCTAACCTTCAGAATATAGTCTGTAAATAAACTGGTTTCTTGTCCTGCCAGAGCTGTGGCTTTCATGAATGTATCAATCTCAGGATCAGGTGTAATTCCTGATTCTATTTCTCGTCTAGACAATTCCGCCAGTAGCTCGTATCTGGTTCCAACCCCTAAGCATCTTCCTGAAAAATCCAACGTTTCTCTAACTGTCATCTCACCATTGTGCAGATCATGCTGGCTGATATACGCGCATGTTCTTTGAGGACAAAACTCCGAAAATTCATGACCACAGTAAGTGATACTTCCGGATACCTGTTATATATTTGATGGGGATCAAGTTAGAATTTCTAATATTTAGAAAACTATTATTTGTGAGATACTGAACTTCACAGAAATAGTTTGTGCAATCTTCATGATAAAAATTTCCAAGACCGGTCGAATTAACAAGAATCATAAACATTTACTTATTGTAATATTTCAGCATTTGCATGCTTCATGATGAACAATAAGACTGAGGGGCGATGTTGCCTAACATATGAAAGACATTGTTAGTGTGCAAAGGAAGGAGGATGCCGCACCCTTAGATCCTTATCCGTCTTGCCAGCAAGAGCCTGCAGGAAAGTTGTCTTCCCTGATCCTGGAGGTCCCAGAAGTAGTGTCATTCTGGAAAACGCTAACAAAATGAGCAAAGTACATAGCACGAGTTAAACAAATACAGTCAATCCATTTAGTACATCGATCATATTAAATCAGAAGAACGACAAAAGTTTGCCTATTAGAGAACATCTGGGTGTCTGATTGACAATGTCAGTCCAGGAATCAAAGAACAACCAATTTCAACATGTAAATTTGAAAAGACTTAGACATTACCGTGATGGCTTAACTATTCCACTCACGTCACGAAGTATCTTGACTACTCTTTTCTTTGACGGGAAGAGCTTAATGAGTCCAAGAATCCCCTATTCACACAAAACACAAACTTAAGAATAGCAGAACAAAAAATTCTCTCTCAGTAAACGCGTACATGGACGCACACATACTTACCAGCTTCTATTAGGTATAAATAAACACAATCTTTGGAAGTACGAACTGTTACTACAATTCATTGTATACAATCATATTACCACAGAAAAAACTTGCTCGAAAAAGACCATATTTATCACCATACAATAATCGAGAAAAAAAGGTAGAAACGAGTCACCCTTTTCAGATCGAAGAACTCGAAAACTGAAGATAAAATTATATACAGCTCTATCCTTGCACATATGATCACAAATAAATAAGATTCTGGATTTACAGTCTTACAGAAAAAGGGGGAAAGAATAGAGAAAAATTCAAAGAAAAAGATATATAGAAAAGCAGAAAACAGAACAAAGTACCTCTATGGCATTCATGGAGGAATTCAGCAGAGTAGGAAGTGCTCTGGTTCCAACATATGCATCCCCTTCAACTGATAAATGCTCGAACCGAACTTCAACCTTCGGAATCTCAATCCAAACCCTGTCAGGACAAAATCAAACACAGTTTCCAACTTCTAAATCACCAGATAAAAAATATTTATCACCACAAATATCTGTTAAAAAAAAAAAACCATATATATGATTCACCCACCTATCAGTCCTATCTCTCAGCCTTTGAAGGAACTTCTCATTATCCTGTTCAGCAATCATGAGTATATTTTCCATGAGTTTCTTCTTGTCCAGCCTTCCGAGATTGGTAACGTCGACCTCTTCATAACCAACATTTCCATTATCCAACACCTGCTTAAGCATTCCTCTTCTTAACCTATCAATTGTTGGAAGCCTCTCTATCGCTGCCCATTTCAACTCCTCCTCGTCCTCCTGGTCTGCTCTCCCGCTGCGGTGGAACACATCCCCCCGATTGCTCCACACTTCGCGAAAACTCGTGGACGCCCAACTTCTCCTGCTCGTTGATCCATGGCTCCTCCTGCTCATTGATCCATGGCTCCTCCTCCAGCTGCTCACAGCTGATCCATGATCTCCGGCCAATTCCGCCGCCATTTTTTACTTATATTTCTTTATACAATGGTGTATTCAATGCTGTATATGTTGCTAGTAAGTTGCCGGATGCTCTGTCGAAGATCTTAAATGGACCGAAGCTATGGCAGTGGAGATGCATGCATTGGAAAAAAAAACCTGGAGGGGGAGCGAACAACTTTCAAATCATATAGCTTTTATTTCAAAGAACAAAAATTGAAGCAAATAATGCATGAAAATCTTGAATGACTAGTTGCATGGCTTGTGAGAGAGAGAGGGGGAGAGAGAGAGAGAGAGAGAGAGAGAGAGAGAGAGAGATAGAGCGAGAGAGAGAGAGAGATGAGTATCTTCAGAGTTTGGGGGACAGTTGAAAGGGAGATCCTTGGAGGATACTTTATTTTTACTTCCTATCTTTTGGCAAGCTTCCTCCATGAATTTCATGTAGACGTGGTTTATGAAGAAAGTTAAAGTTGAGGTTTCATGGAGACGTAGTTTTTTTTTTTTTTTTTTTTTTTAAGTTAAGGTTTTAATAATTGGATACTTATAAGCACATGCAAGGTTTCTTTGTATTTTTGATGTGGGATTTGTACTCTTAATATAAACCCTCACTTGTGACAAATTTTCAAGCCTAACACGTACAGGGACAACACAAACGGGTGATGTGAGTACTTGTGGTCATTAGCTTCACACACGGGATATCTTGCTCTGATATCATAAAGTAATTTTACCATAAAACCAATTGATAACATGAGGAGTAGTCCAACTTATAAGCATATTGTACTCTCAACAGTTTTTTCTAAGATTTGTGACAGCGTAATACCGACAATAATATATACTAGATATTAAATAATTGGGCGAGCATATTTTGCCATTTTTTCAATTCTTTTTAAACAAAGATAAAAGGCATTCTTTCCCACTCTTCCAATAATAACTAGGGGTGGAAAAAATTCCCGAAAATCTCAAACCGAACCGAAAAAATCCCGATCCCAAACCAAAAATTTTCCAAACCAAAATTTCCCAAATATTCGGGATGCTATTCCGAACCGATCCCGAAATTTTGGTATGGGATTTGGGATTGGCTTCTCAATATTTCGGGAATCCCATACCAAACCGAAATTATATATTATTAATTTATACATATATATTATATATTATTCTTTTATAATTGATGCTAGTAGTTTCTAATTCATACCCTGCAACCTGGAATGCCTTACACCTTGCATATTTTTCATGTTCTGTTTGATATTCATTTGGATTTTATTATTGCTGCTGTCATGGCTAATGATTTCAGAATATTTGATTCTTTTTGTATCTTAATAGATTGTCAAAAGGGTTTAATTAATTTGAATTTTGACTTTGATAAAAACAATCAAGCGTGCCAATATTTGATTAAATGGTAGTGTGAATGAAATGACATTCCTAGTTCATGAATGTGTTCTTAAATTATATATTTGAAGAATATTTCATAATTTCATATTTTAATTTGGGATTCCCGATTTGTCCCGAAATCCCGAAAATATTTCGGGATTCCCGAAATTTGGGATTCCCGAAATTTTGGTTTGGGATTGGTCTTCAAATTCCCTTCCCAAAACATTTCGGTTTGGGATTCGGGATACTACTTTCGGTTCGGTATCCCATACCGAACCACCCCTAATAATAACACAAGAAGTCTTCAAAGAATTATGGAGGAGAGAAGTAAAATAACATAAATTTTTCTATTACAAATGATATTGTTATTTAAATTAAACTAAAATGATAGAGTTTGAACTTGAATCGTAGTGCATCAAAGAGGAAAGCTTTATTTCTCAGAACAATCCACTAAACCAAAACCTCACACCATCTATAGTATCAATCAACCCCTCTTCCATCTCTCCTTGAACTCTATTCTCACATTTTCAGCCGGTTTTATCGTTTTTGTGTTTTTAATAACAGAGGAGTGCATGACTACTATTTTAGAGTATCAATAACAATTTATTTATTTCTGTGGATGCCAATAACAGCTTAAGATATCGAAAATCGCAAGTTCTTCTAAGAGAAAAAAATATGTATAATTGTCAACCACAAAAAAAAAATGCGAGAAAAACAAGTAATGAGTTATCTCCACCGAAATTGATGAGGTCGGTGGGTTTTAGAGAAAGCAACCAAGATAAACGGCGCCAAGAAACCATTAATGAAACCATTAATGAATTTGAAGTTTGGTCCGGGAAGAAAGTTCTGTTGTTGCCCCACTCCCTCGGATAATCCACTACCATTTATGGACCTCCCTTTCCCAGCAAATTAAAGGTAAATGATATTTTGCTGTTTGTTCTATTCGATTTGTTCTTGTTTGCTACTGTCAAATCTGGGCATTGAACACCGTACGTTCATGATCTTAATTAATCCCATATTGTACAATAAGTGGATGAGGGGACTTGAATGGCATGGAAACACCGTTATATATAGTGCCTTTTGGTGGAGAAACTAACCAATATACTTGCATTATTAGCACAAGACGTTACTATGGTGATGTATTCATGCCATACAAGTTTCTCCTCGGTATTTGTTAGGACTTTTCTGAATCGATAATTTTTTTGTTTGAAAGGATGAAACAAAGAAACATCAACGAAAATGAAAAACAGGACGAACTCAAGGTCACGAGCATGGGCAGCAGCTGCAAAATCTAGAACATGACCACCAATAATATGCACTACCAGCCGCGCCTAAAGAAGTGAGGACATTAGCAACTTGATTACCCTCCCAATAAATATGCGTAGAAAACACGCTCATCTGACCAATGCGCTATAAAAAATTGTTCCAATCGACCAAGAGAAACCGAGGAACTGATATGCCTTTACATTCTAGCGGTGATACAGATTTCGTTTTCTGTATTATAAATCCCCATATAATCACTCAGATTTTAATTTGAAACTATCACAATTCCATATTATCTGAATTTCATTGGATTTAGTGTTGGAGAAGGAAGAACAAGTCGCATTCTCCTCCTCTCCTCTTTTGTCTTTTCATATTTTTGTCTTTGCGTGATGACGTTATTTGAGTCACATTCAGAGCAAATTATATATAGTCACTTTTATCTTCATCCACAGTTAGAAAACTTCAAATCATGTCCTCTAAACGTTGTTGATTTATTTTCTTTTACATTTTGGCTAACTTTGTTTCAACTCCCAATTTGAAGGTCTTGGCAATTCAAGGGGAATCTTATCCACAATTTTGCACAATTAGACAAATAAAGGTTATTGAATCTTTTTCTATATCCACTTCTCTCTGATTTTCTCAACTAGATGCGGTGGTGTTTTTTTGGTTCCTAAGTGCATCTCCAACCTTTGAAGTAAAACTCAAATTTTAGGTTTTAAATTTACCCAAACTTGCTCCAACATGAGATAAATATGAGTTTTTGACCAAAAACTCATTTCTAGAGCAAATATAGCCCATGATTCCTCTCGGGTTAGTGAGGTTGGCCCTCCATATATATATAACTTTTTTTAGTTTTATATTTATAAATTCATTGAACCTAACGAATAAGATCTAATATGATTAAATCTAACGGTAGAAAAAAAAAATCTAATGGTTCAAATTTAAATCTAACGGCTAAAGTAATTAAAAAAATTATTTTATGTGTTTCATATTCTTTCATAGTGTTTCACGAGTTTTTTGGTGTCGCTTTAGTAATTTTCCAATATTTATCAAAATCTAAATATTTTTAGATTAAAATGTTCATAAAATTAAATTAGGATAGTCTATATATTTTTTTTTAAGTTACTTTAAGAAAAATAATTATCATAAATTCATTCTTTAGTAATCTCGAGCTAAATTTAACCCATAAAAATTGGATGAGAAAAACTGTTTTTGGATTAAAACCTAAATTGCCTAGGTTAAAAATTTTAAGTTTTAAGATTGAACATTATCAAATAGTAGGGATGCCTTTAAAAAAGAATTTCTATTATTTTTATAAAAATAAGAATTAATTGTAGGGCTCACACCATATCAAATCAATTAAACATTTTCTTATCCACTCCCACTCCCACAACTTCCTTTAATTGAGAGCAACTATCCTCGATCTGACATTTTCCCCTTTCAATTTTCAAGTTACTGAAAGCGATGACTGGTTTTATGTTCAACACTCAAACCCTAGCGGGCATGCCCTTGTCAGTTGTCATTGGGTCTCTTTGGTTCTTCCATATCTCATGGACATAAGTTGGACCCATTGATCTCAAAAGCCCTTTCTGAGGCCCACTTGCAATTTTTCAAGCCTCTTTAACATTTTGAATAATTAAATTTTTTAATAGTCAGATTTGCAAACCAAATAATGTGATTGTAGATGATTGAATTATTAATTAAGTGTCAATTAAAAATTTAGTCTCCCTAGCATCCATTAATTATTCATTTCCTTAATTAATTAGTTCATCGTACTTTTAAATCATAGGTTTCAGAGTAAGTGTCCATTAGTTCTAATTGGCAAGGCAGTGAGAGTGATAATCTTTTTAATAAGCTTTTTTAATTTATTATTATTAAGGGGAAGTTTTGATCCGGAACGTATAGGTGGAAACCCAACACGCTATACACTAGAATATTAGTTCAACCCTAACTATGAAAAACAGGTGATTCGTTTCATGGATCTCACCAACTACGAATGACAACTAACCATATATCATGCCTCCCAAGTCCTTGTAAAATATAAGTAGATAACCTGTACAATTCTGAATTAGAATGAAATAAGATCCTTCTCTAATGCAATGCTCTACCTATGAGCTATGGTTATTATAGTCAAACCCCTAATGTAATCTCTTGTGCTCATATGATTCTTTTTAAGACTATTGAGTTACCTCCTCCTAATGTATAGATCATTAATATAAGAGCATCTTCAATGGGTATTTAATTTTTTCTGTCAAATTCTTAAGTAATGGCTGATATGGCATTTCGAAGTATGATATCAAATTTCTTTATATTTCAAATGGGTATGTTAGTTATTATTTTACTATCATATAGAGCCCACTTTAAAATAAAATACACAGTAAATTATTTTTAATGCTTTATCTTGCAGTGGATTATGAGCCCCACTAATTAAAAAATAAATAAAATAGAAATGAAGGCAGCGTCAAAATTGGCACTAGAGGTCTTGCTGCCATTCTATCCAGGTCAGCTAACATAATGTTCGGTTAGAGTAATATTTATTGTCAAAAGTAATTAGTTGGCACTCCACCTAAGATTTGGCATCTATTTTAAAGATGGTCTAATGGCATTATCCATGGACTCACCAAAGAGATTTGCGAATTAATTTATGTTGATCTTTTGCGGTATAAGTTTACGGACTAGTTGCAACATAGTCCTAAGCAATTTATCAAGCTTTTGATTGGTTTTAGGGCATACTTTCAACAATAATCATACCCAATGGTTAACTCATTTTGTATAGAAACTAGAATGCCGTTGTATAGAAAAAAATTTATTACTCTATTCTACACATATTCATTAATTTTGTATTTGCAACACTTTAATATGAATCAGTTTCTACAACTCCAATATCGATCTATTTGCACAATTTGAATTCAAAAGTGCTTACGCAAATTTAATCCGAAAAAATGTTTTTGCAATATTTAATCCAAAATTTAGTCTCTATATCATTACTTTTTTTGTGGTTCACATTTCAATCCTAATCCAGGTGTTGTGCATAAACCAACTCTTTGACAAGAGCCCTAAGGCCATGTCCAACCAACCTGATCAAAGAGTCATATGGCTAAAAATAACTTGAAATGACACGAAAATAATATCCAACCGAAGGCTAGGCCTAAGGCTTGTGACTAAAACGTTCAGCCACGTCCAGACCACCAAACCCAAACATGTGACTAAAACGTTCTTGACCCAAACATATCCTTCTAGTCTTTCTCGTATTTCAGTCTCACCTATGTTTTGTTCCCAAGTGCCAGTTTTATTTTCTTTTATCTAAAATAAAATGTTGTTTTCTTCAAAATTATCATGTTTAAAGTGCTTTTATCTAGAATGTTATGTTATAAAAATATTTTAAAAAAAGTAACACTAGTGGACTGTGGACCTAGCAGCAAAGCTACCATGGGCCAAGGTTGCAACCTTTTCTCCACAAAACAAAACAAAACATCTGCAAATAAAAATAAACACACATTCACATTTTTACCTCTAACACACACCTCTTAATTTTCAACCGTCAAAATGATTGTGTACCCACAACACATAACCTAATTTTAGCATCCAAAGAGATTGGAACGAGCATGTGGCTGATCCCCGCGATGTTAATTTTATATTTCCTGAAGAGAGCAAGTTAAACAAACACGCAGGGCAACAGCGAAACTCGGTTAAATTTTTCTATATTTTCTTCTTTTTTCCCCCAAAAGAAAATCGACTATTTCGACTCCTACACTATTTTGATAATTTGATGATCATGTGAGGTTCTAATAATACAAATGTACATCGAATCATAACCTATACAAACTTGCAGCACTTTTAATCCATCACCCGTCTTCCAAGGGCTTCAACCAGCATCCATGGATTAGAAAACGGTTATTTCCAACCGTCATCAGGATTCAGAACCCACCTAAATTGGTCAATCCAGTACATAATCAGCAGCGGCATCCGGTGATCCGAGAACTAGGGCAGCTTCAGCGATTCTAAATGCCATCGTCGCTTTATAAGTGACTAGATCTGCATTCTGAATGAGTAACTGAGCCCGTTGCCGTTTGCGGATGGCAAATTCCACAGATCTCTCGGCCGCATCTTTCGCTTCTTCAACTTTAACCACATCATTCTGCTCTTGCATCACATCTTGTTCCGCAGCCATAGCTGTGTATCAATACAAGCTCAGATATACAGTTCTCATATACTTAAAAGCGAAGCTGAGAAATCAGATCTTTTACAGATACACAACAGATGCATTCTGCAATTGCCCTTTAAGAAGACAAACTGAACGGGTTCCAAAAAAAAACAAAAACAAAAAACTTCTGATTCACGGGTATATAGAATAACAGCACAACAAGCAGACATCAGGTTTCACATTATGATGGATTCTAAGAGCAACACACAACAAAAGTTTATGCGGGTACGTATAAAAACTTCAAATGGTTTCAGAAGTTTGAGCCCTCACATGATATCAAGTGTTTGTTGCAGGTACTGGGATGCTGATGAATTAATTAAAATTCAAATGCCAATGCCATGTAAGCTACCCTGTAAATTTATATTAAAAAGGATAGTAAAATTCACTGTACCACTAGGATTGGGCAATAAGAGATTTAAATTACCTTGCAAGAAACTTGGTTGATTTCCTCTACCAGATTGACTTGGTTGTCTCTTGAATGATCTTCTCTTGCGCAGAATAGGCTTTGGATCTAGTAGAGATCTCTTCGATTGATTCGCCTGTTAAAAAAGGGGTCATTAACGCAGACAACCAACCTAATTATCAGAATTTACATATGCAGACCAGATATACGCCGGAAACTATTCTAGCAAAAGAAAATCATTCATCAGCAAGTTCCAAAAGTCTTTTCTTGACATAAACAGTGATCTGATTACAGAACACAGGAACCAATGCTTCCAATGAAAGAAACCACATTTAAGTGCACTAAGATAACTGTTCTATTGATTCCAGGTTCTTAGTCACATTTAAGTGCACTCAAGGGGTTGTATACCAATGAAAGAAGTCAGGAAGTATATCCGAGTTCATTCAAATACAATTTTGCGGATTAAAATTTGAGAACAACATATTCCAACTAAAACTCACAGCCAGTTGAATAGAATTGCATTCCCACTTTTCTCATTAATGGCAAACTGCATAGAGAATTAAAATGATGATACTCAGCATACCGAACTTCTTATTATTGAAAACAATGGTAAAAAACTGGTTTATCTTGCTTACAATAATCATCAAATAAAAATATCTACCACAATAAATTAGAACAATCAGAAACACAGATTAGTTATTCTAATAACAGAAGTATTCCCTTATCTAACAAAGAAACAAGTTCAACTACAAGAATTTGGCAAGGCATTAAGATACCTATCATATATACACCATAAATTGAGATAGATGTATTGCCAAAATACAACGCGTAATCTGAACCATAATGTGACATGTACCTGGAACACCCTAAGTAGCGATGATAATCGCTTCTGCTTCCGTTTATCCATCCAATTACTATATATAGCCTCTATTACTTCCCTCTTCATATCCAGACAAAGATTAGCAGCTGGATTCTCATCAGAGAAATTATATGGTCTATAATAAAATGCCTTCTCAATCGCATCAACAATTAATTCATACTTATCCTCGGAAACTAGGTCATCAAGTTTATCCTCAGCAAAGTCACTGTTGAACTTCTTCAGCCACCCCTCATCATCAGAGTCCATATCATAATTTGCATTTCTCTTTGCCATGGCTCTAGACAGCTCATCATCATTCAGAGATATGTATGACTCTGGTCTGTGGAAAGAAGTACGGTGACTATCCGCATATCCTGGGACTTCATACACACCGGGCACAGGGATGAACTTGAGAGCTGGAGATGGCACAGACCGATCAGAACACTCCTTGTAAAGGTCCTTGAATATATACCAATCACATTGATTGGGAAATTCTAGCTTCCAATTATCCCCATTATCCGCAGACCACATTATAACATTCGTAAGACGGTTTTTAGAGCAGGGCCTCATAACTTTCTCTGCCTTGTAGGTGTATCGGGTTAATCCTTCTTTCTTGACCACAAGAAGCCATTCTCCAGATGAAGAGATTTCTAACATGACAGTTGCTCCATCTTCTTTATAACATTTGTCCCCTTCAGTGATCAGTACATTCACCAAGCAGCGTGCAGAATCTAAATCCCGTGTCGATCCCTCCATGGTTGAACTGTCTTCTTTCAGGTTTCCTACAGGAGAAGTTGGAAATGTCTTCCTACGCTTATTAATAGATGCTACAGAGGAAAAAGGGAGGCCGTTCTTCCTAATACTGGTTAGCTCAGAAACTAAGGCTCCATTGGGCTTTCGTGAAGAAACCAGCGACGGATTTCTAGTTCGCCTTCTCCTCAACGAACTCCTCTTCTGAACACCACGCGAATTTAAACCATTCCTATACTGTGTGTTTCTATAAGCTAATTTGGGAACTCTTGCACCAGAATGCCAAACCGGCGTGCACTCAACTTCTTCGTCATAGTCATCATCACTTTCATTCCCATCAATCTGATTATTTATAGTTGGCTGACATTTATATCTGAGATGGATAATGGTATGCATGTCCATAAAACAAAAAGGAACTGCAGAAAAGTCCACAGAAAACAATGGGATAAACTGTTTCGACCCAAATAACTTGCAAATTCCAGAGCTCCTAGTACAAGATCGAACCTGAAACACATTTTAAGAAATCGAAAACTAGATCAAACTAATGACCAACCAGATACTACACCTTCTCAACCAAATTTAAATGTGGTAAAGAACCGCCACTTACCCGCGAGAACTGAATGCCACAGGATGAAAAAAAGCTACCAATTGGCTCTGATGCAAGGAAATCAGAAAGCTCAGTCAATCCCAGACTGGCCCTCGTCATGTACACCAAAACCGAATACAAAAAACGAGTAGCCCAGTATCTCCTACTGCACGAAGACTCAATCGAAACACAAAACACTTCCCGGGACACAAAACCCACATGGGAATCCAACTCCCCGTTCACCTTCCTCCTCTGCCTCCGAACAAATCTCCGCCCATACATTCTATCATCGGAACCACCATCGTTCTCCACATTCGCGGTGCCGCGCTTCCTCTTTCGGAGATACACAATCCCATACATCCTGTTCTCTTTAACTTCATCAGCCAAAAGCTCATTACTTTCAAGCTTCTTCACCACTGGAACTTCCAAAACGACGGCGTGTTGTTTGGGACTCCGAATGTGGTTGTTCCCGGGCCATCTCTTGTTCTTTAAAGAAACAACAGAATCACTGGCATGGCTTTTCATGACTTTAAGCCAGTCCTCATCGCCACGGTGGGCCCTCACCAGCTTGGACTCTGACGATTCGGGCCAGAGGCGGCGGCCGGACCGCAAAACACGAGCCCCGTCCACACCGCCCTTGGCCATCGCCATCCCGAAAACCCTCGTGGTCCGCCTCATCTCCACCGATGGCATTTCCGTGCTCAGATTCCGGAGCAGCACCACTCTGGGCGCAGCACTCCTCTTCCTCCTCCTACTCGACTCGCCGAGTCGCCGAGTCGATCTCCGAGTTGACTCAGTCCCAAACTCGGGGCGGGACCTCTCAACCAAAGAAAGGGACGGCGACTGGGGTCTCATGGTGGGGCGCCATTCTCTCGGAGTTGGGGAAAACTCGGAACTCTATACAGTCAGCCTGACTCGGGATTCAACTCATTAAAAAAATTTACAGATTTTTCTTGAGAAAATTACTGATAACAAAAAATTAAAAGAAAAAGAAAAAAAGTGTTTGGCGGTTGAGAAAAACCAGAGAGATTAACAAGTACAGAAAATTAACAGAGTACAACACAGAAATACATATAGAGAGAGAGAGAGAGAGAGAGAGAGAGAGAGAGACTAATTTACAGGAGATACTCACAAACCAGATCTAAAACTTAGAGAGAGAAAGTAGAGAGAAAGTGATTGGGTTTTTGAGGAGGAGAGAGAGAGAGTGGGAGGGGGGACTGATATCGGCCACGACGGCTAGGGTTTATGATAAAAAAAACCACAAAGTGGCAAGAGGGGAGGGAACCAATCGCCGACTCGAGTTAACCTTTGGATGGTAAATCAACGGTTGCGAGTGCAAGTTGGATGGTAAATCAACGGTTGAGATTGCCAGTTACGTGTTGATTTTATAGAGATTCGACGGCTCCAATGGGAAAAAGGAAAGAGAGAGAAAATGGGAGGGTGGGTGTGCCATGTGTGAGAACAGGGAGGGGGAGAGAGAGAGTTGGTTGATATTTTAACGTCATGAGGGTGGATAATTACTGAAAGGGGCTTTGAAGTGACGTGGGGATGGTGGGGGAATTTAAATATTTGTGGGTTTGGTCCTTTTGAGGCGGCAAGGGATTTCGCATGTTCGCGATTTAAATTTTGTTACTGTTGTAAATCTTAAACGGGTAAAGAATTTGAGGAAATTTTACAATTATCTAATGTTGAATGATACGAAAAGGATTTTTATCATTAATGGTCGGTGAAATTAATTTAACACATTAAGACAGTAATTAAATTAAAAATGGATTAATGTAGTTTCTGAACATAGATGTCATAAATTAATAAGATCATTCTGTCACAATTATGTTAAAATTATGTTATATACTGATGTGACACATAATTGGATCTCATAAATATAGTTAAATATTGCCATGTGAATTAGAAAATATTTAAATAATTTTTTATAATTAAAAACTTAAAAATAAAAAGAAGAAGATCGTCATCTTCTTCCCCTGCCCAAAAACCCAACCCCGACTCCTGCAGTGACACAGCCATCAACCCAAGCCCTGTAAAACACAAATGCAATTACCATATGCATATACCCCACACCTACCTAGCATTGACCGCCAAACCCACCACCTTCTCACACACCAATGTCTTCCTCTTCCTCCTCCTTCGCTCCCAACCTTTCCCCACCATCCAATGAAACCACCACCACCTCCACCCTCACCTGTCTGATCACTCCAAGCCTAACCGCATGCCTTCCCTAGCCTACATCTCTCGTCATGTGATCGGATCGGCACCGTCGGCTCCAACTAGTCCAATCGGTTGCACCCTCATTCTTGCGGTCCTTGTGCTCTACAACGCTGATAATCAAACTAAAACCTCTTTGGTGTCTCTCACCAAGAGGTGTAGTTGACAGGATGGTGTGGGGTTGTAGTGGTTGCTCTGTGGGAGAGGAAATAAGATGGTGAACATTCATCTTTCTTTTTCTTTTTTTTTTTTGGTAAAAATAAAAGGTTTTTTTATTATTCAAATAAATTTTTTATTCATGTGGTAATGTTTAATAGATTTGTGGAATACATTTATTTGCCACATCAGCACTTAACAGAAGTTTTAATGGAATTCTAATGGAATGACCACATTGATTTGTGACACCCATTTTTAGGGACTACATTGATCGATTTTCAATTTCAATGACCATCTTAATGGGAGGGGTCAATTTCAGGGACTATTTGTGAGAAAAAAAAAACCCATACGAAAATAATAGCTGAATTGAATTAGAAAATTTAAACAGTTACAAATTTAACGGCTAAAATATTCGTAGCATTGAATAATAAGTACTATTGAGTCACAATCTAATATTACTTGTCCTCTATTATTTTTAATAAGAATTTGAGTCATCCGTAGAGGTGCAATTCTTGTTGGGTCAACTTTAACACGACTTTTAAACTGATTGAGCAGTTTCTTTTATTTTTTTATTATTATTATACAAAGGGAAGGGTTTGAATGAGGGGTGGGCACGAGCCAGGCCCACATTTAAAGGGATCGAATCGGGCCTCTAGGTATTGAGTTTTGATACCTAACCTAACTCGGTCTGTGTGAACAGACCGAATCCAACTATATTTTTTTGTCCTTTCAAAAACACATTATTTAAAATAAATAAATAAAAGAGATTGTGAACTAGTGAAGGTACATATTCATTGTGCAGCATACAGAAGCACAGCAACACATATTACAATTACATAATACAAAAACACATATAATTATTCAAATAACATCCTAATTTCATAGTTCGAACATCACAAATTGAAAATTACATATTAGTTCTATAATAATATCCAAAACTACAAAATTACATCTGAGATATCTAAAGTCCGTAGATTAACATCCAAAATCCAAATTCAAATCAACATCCAAATCCAAAATAACATCTATAACCATTAAATTCGTAATAACATCCGACATGACATCAAACATCCAACATCATTCCTCACTAAATTTGTAAGAAAAAAATTAAAATCAACATGAGCTCCAACATCCAATATCGTAGTATCCCCATTGAATCATTGAAACTTGAAGTGTATTCATTTGAGTTTAAAATAGAGAGTTGTTATTGTCACTCCAAAAATATCATTTTGCACTCTAAACTTTCTATAATCAGAAAGAAAAATACACTTGTGAGAAGTGTAGAATGAGATTTTGAAATGCAGATAATAGTTCCTTAAAATATTACCATAATTCCCTTATTCTTTTGAGTTGGTTGAGCTTCACTTTCAGAAACACTTGAGCGACTTGTACTTATAGTAATTACTTTTCTATTTTTATGCTCTATAAAAATAAATAAAAGAAGCACATTAACAGTTAACAAATAGAAAACAAAACAATTTAAAATAAACCAAACTACACAAAACAAAATAATTACCGGCTTCACACTCTTTATAAAGTTCAATTCCGACACACTTGCTTTATACTCAATGTTGCTAATGTCTTCACTTCTTATCCAATTTTGGAGACATATCAATGACTCCATTGTTTTAGGAGTGAGAAATGATCTAAATGGATCATTTTCTCTTTCCTATGCTAAATGCAATCTCACTAACAATTGTTGACACTTGAATAGCCAACATATCTTTCGCTAGCACAACAACTGTGGGATATGTGCTTCTCCTTTTCAACTTCCACCATTACAAAATGTCAAAAGTTTCACATTGCGATACTCTTTAGTATGTCAAGGAGATACATATCCACCTCAGGTGCAAACTCAATATCTTCAGTGTATTCTAGTTCCTTCTCCCAATCATCCATCATTTGACTAAATATCACCAATTCTCTTGTTACACTAGGAAGTAGTTCTTTTTACACTTGAAGGACTTGTGCAACAGTTGAAGCTTCTTCACCTTTTTTTTTTTTTTTTTTTTTTTTTTTTTTTTTTTTGTGTTTGTGAACCAAAATGTGACATCCCACATCGCCCAGGGGAGTGATCCTTATATGTATATTCCCATCCTTACCTAGCATAAGGCCTTTTAGGAGCTCACTGGCTTCGGGTTCCATCGAAACTCCTAAGTTAAGCGAGTAGCGCGCGAGAGCATTCCTAGGATGGGTGACCCATCGGGAAGTTCTTGTGTGAGTTCCCAAAAACAAAACCGTGAAGGCGTGGTTGGGGCCCAAAGTGGACAATATAGTGCTACAGTGGAGTCGGGCCCAGGAAGTGGTCCCGCCCGGGTCGGGATATGACAATTTGGTATCAGAGCCTAACCCTGGCTGCGTGTGTGCCAACAAGGACGTCGGGCCCCTAAGGGGGGTGGATTGTGACATCCCACATCACCTAGGGGAGTGATCCTTATATGTATATTCTCATCCCTACCTAGCACGACGCCTTTTGAGAGCTTACTGGCTTCGGGTTCCATCGGAACTCCGAAGTTAAGCAAGTAGCGTGCGAGAGCATTCCCAGGATGGGTGACAAATTGTCACATCCCGACCTGAACGGGACCACTTCCCAGGCCCGACTCCACTGTATCACGATATTGTCCGCTTTGGAACCCAACCACGCCTTCATGGTTTTGATTTTAGGAACTCATACGAGAACTTCTCGATGGGTCACCCATCCTGGGAATGCTCTCGTGAGCTACTCGCTTAACTTCAGAGTTTCGATGGAATCCGAAGTCAATGAGCTCCCAATAGGCCTCGTGCTAGGTAGGGATGAGAATATACATATAAAGATCACTTCCCTGGGCGATGTGGGATGTCACAATCCACCCCCCTTAGGGGCCCGACGTCCTCGTCGGCACACACGCGGCCAGGGTCAGGCTCTGATACCAAATTGTCACATCCCAGCCCGGGGCGGAACCACTTCCCCCGCCCAACTCCACCGTAGCACGATATTGTCCGCTTTGGGCCCCAACCACACCCTCACGGTTTTGTTTTTGGGAACTCACACGAGAACTTCTTGATGGGTCACCCATCTTGGGAATGCTCTCGCGCGTTACTCTCTTAACTTCGAAGTTTCGATAGAACCCAAAGCCAGTAAGCTCCCAAAAGGCCTCGTGCTAGGTAGGGATGAGAATATATGTATAAGGATCACTCCCCTGGGCGATGTGGGATGTCACAAAAAGCTTGTTGATCATATTCATCACACATCGCCTTCATCATCGCCTTTATTGCTTCTTTTTTCAGCCTCTTTTTTGGAAAAGCTTTAATTGCTTTCTACAAAATTGCAAGAAGTACCTCAACTTGAATCGTGGGTCTAAGATAAGGTTAATTACAAAGATTTGGTTCATAGACCCAATTGAACCAAAATACTTTTGGTATATGGTTGTTATGCTCATTGTCATATCACATAGTATTGTCTTAACACCTCCTCGAGTTTACATATATTCAGGCAATAAAACATCTTATTAATCTCGGCCTTATGGACTGCTATATTAGATGTTGGATGCTTGCTTTCACTATCTTTAATAGTCACTAAGTAGAAGACCTTCAAAAAATTCACAAACAATTCTACAACCTCCCAATCCTTCTATATAGGTGGTCTAACCCTACCTGTAATGTTAATTCTCACTTCTTCTCTGTCATCACAGTAATAATTTCATGTGAAATAGTGCGATTCTAGCATCATGTATGTATTATTTCACTTAGTAGACGCATCGATAATAACTAAACCCCCTAATATTCAACTTCTCATTCTCCAAACATTTCTTGAAACAGACAAACCTTCAGGGGCTTGATCTCACATGTCTCATAACATTCTAATTGTATCCACACTGTTATCTATTCTTTTCAACTCATTTTTAACTATCAAGTTAACAATACGAGTCAAACACCTCACATGCATATACTTAATTGTCACCTTATTAGCCAATGGATTGCCAATTGAGATTCACATCAATTTTTCAATCCCCTACTCAATCAACTTCCCTATTTCTTTGCCTTCATGATTTGGAATCAAACAAAAGTTTACAATCCTTTTGTGCATATTTCATACATCATCCACAAAATGAACAGTTAGCACCATGTAGTTCATCGTTTGGACACTTGTCCGTGTATTATTTGTCAAACTAACTCTATGCTTCTATATCTCATTTTTCCGAAGAAACGACCTAGTTGGTGGATCAGAACCTTCACTATCCTCATCACAATCCTCTAATATCCCTTCAATGAAAATGCCCCTGGTTTTGTTAGGGATTTCTGCATCAGGAGGCTGACCGCCGAGACTAAATTCTTTTTCTCGGCGTGTCGCGCTTGTGGCCTAAGTGTCACAGCAACATAAGGATTTTGTGCCTGTGACAAATAATTTTGTCCTAGGTTCTAGATTGAAAGGTTGGTCGTTGACTTTTCCATGACTGCTTTCTTTTTTACTAACTATGTCTCAATGGTCATGAACTTCGTAGCTTTGACACTGGGGGTCACCAGGCGTGCCAAAATGTTGACCCCAAAAACTACTAAGCTTACATGGCACGTAGGCCAAGTAACTAATGAGCTAACTACGTCATTCGGTTATGTACGGGGCATACCAACTCAACGGCCGAGCTCGGTCGAGGAGTAAAATATGTTAATGTTACGTTGAGCGCGTTGCTGACTTCTTGATCTTGCGACTGCAACCGAGGAAGAAACACGTCTCAGCCTTCAGGTTTTTAGAGCCTGAAGACAAGGCTGCTAGTTTTGTGAAGTTCAATATCAAATTCGGCTTTTAATGTGCCGAATGTAGTACCTTGGTAACACCTCACTTAGCCGAGAAGGCTGATAAGATGACCTCTACCAACAAGGACTTGTAAATCCTTATCGATCGAGACATGGATAAGTAATTAGTCAACTTCGAAGCAGTGCTGTTTATCCAAACTGAAGGTGCTCGGCTGACTCTACGACAACAGTGTTATTTATCCAAACTGAAGATGTCACCGATTGCCTTCACAATGTTGTTTATCCAAACTGAAGATGTGTTAACGGAAAAAAGAAAATAAAAATCTCAAGGTTATTGAGAGGTTTCGCGTAAAGTGAGAGTTTACGGAAGGCAATTTGTGTGTTGAATTGGAATGGGTTTGAATGTATGCTCCCTCATCTATTTATAGTAGCGAAACCCTTCATAGCCGGGCTAAAATCATACTCAGATTATAACTTCTCAACCTAACTTGATTAGGTTTCAGCCAATTTTAACTCCAAAAGGACTTTAAACCGAGTGAATCATCAAACCAGATTCATCTCCTAAGTCTCAGTATCTTTAGCCTCATAAGACTACTCATTGCACTAGGTCTCAACTACTCCATCCTTATTTAAACCAATTCGTCCTGCAATAGGATTCAGCCGACCTTGACTGGAATGCCTGCAATGATTGGACGGCCTATGATAATTCTAGAAGAAAATTACTGTGCCAAGAACAACTCCTAGCTCGACCCAAAATAATATTTTGGGCCCAAACACTTATAGATGGATCTTGGAAGATAGTGTCAAGGGTGTTTCTCAATTAAGTGAAGGCATTAGGACTCATAGTCCAAAAAGTACCATGAGTTTTACAAAGGCCCTACTCCACCGAGCCCTAGGGGTTGTTCGGTATAGGATACCGAACCAAAACCTTACTCCCGATTCCCAAACCAACATTTTCGGGATTCCTTGTTTCAAGACCGATCCTAAACCAAATTTTCGGGAATCTCGAAATATTTGTGAGCTTTTCGGCTATACTAACTTGGTTGTGGTTGTGCAGTGTGCAGAATAGCAAATTTGCAATGCATATCTTGGCAGTGTAGTGATCAAAATTTGGCTGGGCTATAACTTGGATGTGCCTGTGCAGTGTGCTTGTACACTGCGTATCATATCTTGGCTGTGCAGTGAAGTGATCATCAAAATAAATTAACAATCTGCTACCTATTCTACACTGCCAATCTGCCTATTCTACTACAAATCCATGCAACAAAAATAAATTAACAATTCCAAAACCAGAGTTTACTAGGTTCCTTCAGAAATTCTTCTATGACTGACATAATTTGAGTCAAAGAAGCGGGATATGAACTTATAGTTTACATGTGTGCAAGTGTTCCCGTGAGTGAGGATCTATGCATGTGTAAACAGTTTAAAAGCACAGATAATGTCATGCTTTGATGACCATTCCAGCAACATTACGTTATGAGCAAAATTTCTTTTACCTTGTAAACATAACGAACTATTCAAATCAAGGTTTCTTTTCTTGTTCTAAATAGTAAAAGAAATCATAATTTCACACCAGGAAGTATAAATCATACACAATTCATATTGGAGATGCATTCGCATAGCCTATAAGAATATATACATAACGATAATCGGTTGAAAAGAACGAATGGGGTACCTCACTAAAATCCATATATATGAATTCAAGTAGACAATCAAGATAATTGATTTCTATAAAGAGAAACCATCAAAGCTCACAACTAACTGGCAGAAGACAAGGATCCCAAACACGATAAAAAGAAGGAAAACGTTTTACAAGGAACAAGGAAACAAAAGTTAAAAAGCTCTGATTGCGTAAGGTATTTTAGAAAATATTTAAGTCAGGCTCCCTCCCCTCTTTAACCTCTCATTCCCTCTATAGATATTCTAAATATATATTTAAAAATTAAATAATATATATATATATATTTTTGGGTTCGGTTTGGGATTATCAAAATCCCAAAAACTTGAGACTGATTCCCGTACCGAAATTTCGGGATCGATTCGATATTGGGTACCGAAATTTTCAGGAATTTAGGTTTGGGATTTTTTTGGTTTGGTTTAGGGAATTTTTCGGTTTGGTTTGGAATTTTTTTCCAGCCCTACTGAGCCCTAGAAACCACGAGTTGTTTTCACAATGGAAAAAAAAAAATGTTCATCCAAGTTTGAATAAATGGCATCAAGTTGTGATAAGGGCCGAAAGGAGATATGAAGGCGGAGCCAATCTATACGACGAAGTAAGTGTTTTCACAAGTTCTTTTAAATATTTAATTATATTACATTTAATTTCATAAATTAATTTCCTTTAATTTTTATAATTATATTTTCTAGGAACGCCAAGCGGAGCAATTGTATATGGATGACATGAAAAAAAACCTTTACTCATCAAGGTTGTTGGGAAATTTGTAAACGGTGGGTGTTATTTCAAGATTCACCTCAAGAAAGATTTGGTCCTATGCCGATGTTCGGAAATGTTTCCTCAAATACAATTGGGGATAAACAAGTATCTCCTATCATTGAAGAAACAAGGCTACAAAATCCGTCTCCGGGTCTCAATCTTCCATACCTAGGCAAGAAACAAGGGTATAAAATTGAAGGAAAAGGGCAAGGAAAATGAGGAGTTAGCCTTTCAAGAGGAAATAGCCTCCTCATTGCAATTAATGGCGGAGCAAAATGTCATTGATGTGGAAGAAAGGAAGCGTAGACACGAAAAACGGGCAAAACAAATATAAGAAGAGATGAATGATAGGAACAAGGAAAGAGACACTATGAGTTATACTCCAATGAGTAAGACATTTTTTGATAGGAAAAAAAAAAAGAAATTATGGTCCAACATAAGTTGTTTACAACATTCGACTATACTCCTACAATGACAGATAAAGATCAGTATTATTATTAGTTGTTGCAGTTTTTAAATTTAAGTTGTAGTTACTTACCTTTTTCTCCCCTGGCTCTTTTTCTCGAAAGGGCTACTTATCTTCTTTTACCTAGTGGTCGATCAGTTCGGATTTATGGATCAATAGGCATGCGGATCTATTGTTAAGCTTGTTACCTTACACTTGCGAAAAACAGTTTTGGGAAACAGCCCCTCACTCTCACCCTCTTACTTTTCTTTGTTTATCAACATAGACGGTAACGTTAGTTTGCCGTCAACTCCGTCAGATAAAAATTAAAAATAAGAAGAAACTTCGGGCCTTACATGCGGCGATTACATTTTATCAATCGTCAATCCCATCAGCCTCCAACCTCTACGGGCAACCGGCGGTCGTCCCCGGCAATCTGATTATTGGCGGCTGTGAGGTAATCTCAATTCACGAACACGGTGAACACAGAATTCAGTTTCAATTTCAATTGTAATAGAGTTAGCTGATTTATCTTTACTTTTTCTCGTCATTCGTTGAGCTTTTATTTCTACTTGTTTTTCCTTTTGAACCATTTACAACCCGAATTTGATTTTTCTAGCTTGCACAAAGCTTTTGAATTTTGAGAACTGGGTTTTATTTACTTGTAAATTTTATGTAGTTTTTGAAAGAGATGTTTTGTTGGTTGGTGTTTATAGGGGTTAATGATGATTTAAAGGCCGATTGTATATTGCAAGTTTTGTTTAGCAAATGGGTTTATTGATCATATTCTACTGACTCAAGAGATTATAAGGGTATTAAAGAATCTAGTTGAAGATAAAAAAAATTGACTTTCTCTAACTTTCTGTAATATCTGGCGCTGTTAAATTAGAAAGTTTAGGTGCTCTTAGTTATGAGATACCCTGGTTGTCTGTTTAATTGACATTTTGAGAAGCTGAGAGAGACGGAGAGATTATGATAGCATAAGTTTTTCTCTGCTCTAACAAATCCTGCTGCTGCAATTGCAACTTAAAGATAACATTCTGAAGCTGGCCAACTTTAGTTTGAAGTTCCGTTTGAATACTTTAAACAAGGAATGTCTTCTTGTTCCACATAATTATATTGCTGCCTCAGATCATAAAATTCAGTTAACAATGAAATCTTTTAGCATCATTTCATATGAATCTTTTTTTTTTTGTCTTAGTAGACTTTGAGTGCCCTAAGTGACCCAATTATGCTATCATTCTACTTCCATTTTTGGTTTTAGAGTTTCCCTATTTAGACATCGTCAAACAAGCTGTCCTAGTTGGAGCACGGAACCTTATTGTGAATCCTCTGCATTTTTTCTCGCTATTTATCTGCATCCTCGGTCTTGACAGGTCTTTGTTTCTGTCCCTTTAAGGGTTTTACATCTCACCTTCACATCTTGTCATTTCTTGTGGATGAAATGGGTTTATTTCCATGCTCTAATAGGAAATTTCTGACACAGCCAATTTGGACAACCGGGTGTGGGCAGGAATTGATCCTCCTCATTATCTATTATGTCTCTTCATTTGATCTCGTTTAGGGCCAGGCGATCTCTGTTTTGAATCTCTGTTTTTTTCTATTTTCCAATTCCTTGCCGATTCCATAGATTGCATGTGATCAACAAAAAGAATATCATAGTCCGCCTTATTATTCGTTCATCTTGAAATGGGAAATCAATTCTTTAACCAGAATAAGTGGAGGGAAGCTTTGCAATTGTTTTAGGTGTCTTCTGCTAGCCTGATTGGAACCTTAATTACGAAGTTTTCAAGCAAATAGTGATTTAGGAGGGCATTAATAATCTTCCCAGTTGCCTGATTTCTTTCGTTGTTGTTAGATGGTTAGATGGATTTAAGTTGTGATTGTATTGTCAGGATTTGTGCCTATATATAGGCCAAACTAAGGAGGAATTCGGGATTGGGATCGACAGAAATAGAGAGTGTTTCAACAGTAACTTTCAGGCAGAGGATGTTGATGTTGTTCAAATGCATAATTCTGCCTAAACAAACTTCTGTCAAGGAAACAGAAACTCTCAAACTAAGTCGATAAAAAACAATTCTAATCAAGTAACTTGTCTAATTTGTCAGCATAATGTGATTCTTAAAGTCTTTGAACTATTTTATGCAGCTCTTCAAGAACGTGAAAAATAGCAAAGAGATGCAACATACAAAGAAAACATAATATCTTCAATTAACCGTCTAGCGAAGTTTGTATGACATGATAACTGATGCTCTTCTTTTGACGTGAATGCTAATATTGGGTTACCTTTGTCAATTTAAACACCATGGCATTGATGTTCATATATCAATGGGATTTGGTGAGGGTTACTGGGAATAGACTTAACTTTGCATTGTGTTCTTTCATTTATGGGTCTATTTATGTACGATAGGTAATTTTCACCAATTCTATCACTTTTGACTGTTGGTGTATTGGCCTAATTATGTTATGCTGGCTGATGGTGTATTGGCCTAATTATGTTATGTTGGCTGATTAGGTTATTTGATCATTAGGAGGTTCAGTTGCTGATATCATGTGTTTCTTGCAAATCGTTTGCCATCTGTTTTTCAATACAGGGGATTCAAACTAATAGTTGTTAATGATTATCTGTTTTCTTCAATATGAGCATGTTTTTTGAAAATGGTCTAGTTATAATTCTGTAAATAATATTCCGGTTGCAATTTTGGGTTTTATATTAGGTTTGCCCCTTGCAAACATGAATTGATAGTAGTCTGTATATGTTTCGAATGGCAAGATTAACTTCATGAAGTTAAGTTTTTTGTTTAATGTCGTGATCATAGGAAAAGTAACAATGTAGTGATTTGTGTTTGATTTATGATGGTAAAATGGACTAACTTAATTTTGTGTGGTCATTTAATGATAGAAGTGGTGTTGTCATATTTAAACACCAGAAAAATTGGTCTTTCCTTTCCACCCCATTTAGATTTTTTTTTTTTTTTGTGTGGATAGGTCACATTATCATATTTTCTACCCTATTTAAACCCTAAAAGTTCATCAGTGACTGCAAGGTAGAGTTTAGTCCCTACAAATTGCAATCTCCTTGATGTGCCGGTGTTTTCTATTTGGGCGTTCACCAATAAATGAGTGACCCAATTCAAAATTAGGGACAGGAAGATAAATGGAAAATTTTTAAGAGGCGAATGTAGAAATAAAAATTCAAAGAGGGGGTTATTAATAATTGAGAGTTTAGAGCAAGTGAGTACCAGGCTCATCGGTTCCGTCAAGGCAGTCACAGAAATCATCATTGAGACGGTCTCTAGTGAAGGATTTGGAGTCATCCCTGCAGTTGATCACCTCTGAACCATAGTAGTTTTCATCTGCATCCGCACAAGAGAAGAAATTATTTCAATTTCATATATATATATATATATAGAGAGAGAGAGAGAGAGAGAGAGAGAGAGAGAGCGATTCCGTCGACTTTAATCGTCTACTGATTCCGTCGGTCTGTACGGAGACACTCACAGACAGAGCAAGACAGACCGCCTGGGGATACAGAAACAGATCTTAACGGTGGCACTCTACTCTTCCCTCCCAATTATTGAATCTCCACCGTCCGATCTCCTCAACATTGTTCTTCAGATTCAACTCTCCGGCCGCCCATCTCCTCTGGACAGTAGTATTTCCCTCGCAATTTCAAGGTGCATAATCCTCTCTTCCCTCTTTTTTCGTATCAGAATATGACCTCATTTCATTAATTTGGTTCACGGTTTATCCCCTTGATTGAATTGTCCGTTTGTAAACTTATGTACGAAGGTGGACACACATTTTTGTTTAGTTGCTGAGATTTTTGAGAGAGAAAATTAGAAATTCAATCTTGATTTTACGTGAATTATGATGGGTTGGTTTCGGAATACAGAAATTTGAATTGGGCAGTTGCAATTTTGGCAAAGGATTTAGTCTTGGTCCTTTGCTTTTGATTGGGGTAAAAAACAAATTGTGTCATGCTTAATGGTAACTGAGTTCAATCCATTTCAATTTCAGCGTTAGATAAATTCTTCGTATGAACCGAATTTGCTCGCTGTTTCTGTTACACTATGTTTGGATGAGGGAAATAAACATGGAATTTTGGTAAAATAAATTAACAGGCACCAATTCTCTTGTTTGGATTCATAAGCATAGAAATTTAGAATTTCCGCATGAAAAAAAAACTTGGAATTTGGGACCTCCAAATCCCAAGTTCAAATTCCATGTAAATAGGTGTCATTTCTCAATTTCTATGATTGAGAGTTTAAAAATAACAAATTCTGTATTCAATTCCATTGTTCTTTTCGGTTAACCAAACAAGAAAATTTACAAATTCTAGAAAATAAAATCTCGTCATTTCAATTTCCGTCATTTTTAAATTCCTTAGTAATCTTAAACAAGGCAGAAAGGAAGAAGATTGAACTAATTTGAGAAAAACAAGGCAGAAAGGAAGAAGATTGAAGAAAACAGATAATTGTGCAATTGAACTAATTTGAGAAAAACGAGGCAGAAGAGAAGAAGATTGAAGAAAACAGATAATCATTAGCAACTATTATTTTGAATCCCATGTATTGAAAAATAGATGGCAAACGATTTACAAGAAACACATGATATCAACAACCGAACCTCCTAATGATCAAATAACCTAATCATCCGACATAACATAATTAGGCCAATACACCAACAATCAAAAGTGATAGAATTGGTGAAAATTACCTATTGTAGATAAATAGACCCATAAATGAAAGAGCACAATGCAAAGTTAAGTCTATTCCCAGTAAACCTCACCAAATCCCATTGATATATGAACATCAATTACATGGTGTTTAAATTGACAAAGGTAACCCAATATTAGCATCCACGTCAAAAGAAGAGCATCAGTTATCATGTCATACACACTTCGCTAGATGGTTAACTGAAGATATTATGTTTTCTTTGTATGTTGCATCTCTTTGCTATTTTTCACTTTCTTGAAGAGCTGCATAAAATAGTTCAAAGACTTTAAGAATCACATTCTGTTGACAAATTAAACAAGTTACTTGATTAGAATTGTTTTTTATCAACTTTGTTTGAGAATTTCTGTTTCCTTGATAGAAGTTTGTTTAGGTAGGATTATGCATTTGAACAACATCGACATCCTCCGCCTGAAAGTTACTGTTGAAACAGTCTCTATTTCTGTCGATCCCAATCCTGAATCCCTCCTTAGTTTGGCCTATATACTGGCAGAAATCCCGACAATACAATCACAACTTAAACCCATCTAACCATCTAACAACAACAAAAGAAATAAGGCAACTGGGAAGATTATTAATGCCTTCCTAAATCACTATTTGCTTGAAAACGTAGTAATTAAGGTTCCAATCAGGCTAGCAGAAAACACCTAAAGCGATTGCAAAGCTTCCCTCCACTCATTCTGGTTGAAGAATTGATTTCCCATTTCAAGATGAATGAAGAATATGCGAACTATTTTTGCAGTCTTTGAACTATAATATCTTCAGTTAACCATCTAGCGAAATGTGTATGACATGATAACTAATGCTCTTCTTTTGACATGGATGCTAATATTGGGTTACCTTTGTCAATTTAAACGCCATGTAATTGATGTTCATATATCAATGGGATTTGGTGAGGTTTACTGGGTATAGACTTAACTTTGCATTGTGTTCTTTCATTTATGGTTTTATTTATCTACAATAGGTAATTTTCACCAATTCTATCACTTTTGATTGTTGGTGTATTGGCCTAATTATGTTATGTCGGATGATTAGGTTATTTGATCATTAGGAGGTTCGGTTGTTGATATCATGTGTTTCTTGCAAATCGTTTGCCATCTGTTTTTCAATACATGGAATTCAAACTAATAGTTGCTAATGATTATCTGTTTTCTTCAATATGAGCACTTTTTTTGAAAAATGGTCTAGTTATAATTCTGTAAATAATATTCCGGTTGCAGTTTTGGGTTTTATTTTAGGTTTGCCCGTTGCAAACATGAATTGTTAGTAGTTGTATATGTTTCGAATGGCAAGATTAACTTCATGAAGTTAAGTTTTTTGTTTAATGTCGTGATCATAGGAAAAGTAACAATGTAGTGATCTGTGTTTCATTTATGATGGTAAAGTGGACTAACTTAATTTTGTGTGGTCATTTAATGATAGAAGTGGTTTCATTTTCTAGCATAAGTTTTACGCCAGTTCCACCCCACCATCTGTGGTCAAGATGGCAGCAGGTGAGCTTTTGCACGAGTCATCAGAAGCCGAGGGCGAGGTGCGGGTGTGGGCCCAGATAAAAACTGAGGCAAAACGTGACGCTGAGTCCGAGCCAGCACTTGCAAGCTATTTGTACTCGACAATACTCTCGCATTCATCATTGGAGCGCTCACTGTCGTTTCACTTGGGGAATAAGCTGTGCTCGTCCACTCTCCTCTCGACGCTCCTCTATGATCTATTCCTCGATGCCTTTTCCTCTGATCCCTCTCTACGCGCTGCCACGGTAGCTGATCTATGCGCTGCACGTGAACGTGATCCTGCTTGCGTCTCATTCTCTCACTGTTTACTCAATTACAAGGGCTTCCTGGCCTGTCAGGTAAATAGTCAAATTCAAATGTTGAATTCATGGTAACTACTAGCTTTCAAATTATGAATTAGTTTAATTTTATAATTTTATATAATAATCATGAAAATTGCTATAGTTCGGCTTGTTTTTCGGAAATTTTAAGAAAAGATAATAGTTTGTGTGATTTGTTAGGCTCAGCGAGTGGCGCATAAGTTGTGGAGTCAGTCACGTAAACCACTAGCACTAGCACTCCAGTCACGAATTGCGGATGTGTTTTCCGTGGACATTCACCCAGCTGCAAGGATCGGTAAAGGTGTTCTGCTCGACCACGCAACGGGCGTTGTGGTTGGGGAGACAGCAGTTATAGGAAACAATGTGTCAATATTGCACCACGTGACACTAGGTGGGACGGGAAAGGTGGGTGGAGACAGGCACCCAAAGATTGGTGATGGTGTACTAATTGGTGCAGGTGCAACAATTCTGGGAAACGTGAAGATCGGTGAGGGTGCAAAGATTGGGGCGGGGTCAGTGGTGCTTATCGATGTGCCACCGTGGACAACCGCAGTGGGGAATCCGGCAAGGTTGGTCGGAGGGAAGGAGCGGCCCTCTAAACATGAGGATGTGCCAGGGGAGTCTATGGACCATACCTCCTTTATATCTGAATGGTCTGATTACATAATTTGACAAGTTTCTGCCTTGGTTATGTTAATATCATGCGAAGCTGTGAGCCTGAGACCTATAATCTATAACGTTTACCTCTGTAATGCTACAATGCAGTCAACTGCTATTTTGTGTAATGTATAAATATTACATAAGTTGTTTTTACAAGAAAATCTCAAGGGTTTGATTCAAGGATCTGATTACGGGTCGGGGTCAGAACCGTATGGAGCGTGACCGTATACACGTTATAGTCGGAGTAATACGGTATATAAAGTTTTAGAAGCTATGAAGGGGAGAGATGGAAACAGGGGAGTTGGTTGATAAAACGGACTAACAATCATCCAAAGCAAGTTCCAGTTGCTCAGAAATTGTATGCTGTTGTAATGTTTTTTCCCTCCACAACAAAAACAACACATTCAAGCAACTTGCTTTCCAAGTAAAACTCTCTCCGTCTAAATAGTGATAGAGCAATAATACCTCCATTTTCATCTGTAACAAGATGAAATGCAGATGTTTGCTTTCTCATACTGAAATTCAAAAATATTGGTGTCCCGATTATGATTAGGCTAACCTCAGTTTCGTTCAAGCACATTGCGGTAACTATTGAACAAGTCAGAAACATTCTCGTAATCGTACGGATAATTTCCACGTCGGCTGAAGACAGAACCTAAGCCGTAATGTCAGACACCCTGGACAGCCTGAACCTGGTGTGCAGAGAACATTGCACTACATGCAAGGGGAGACAACCAAGAGATGACTGGGAAATGAAGTACGACTTCTGTGTTACCTGTTTTCTTCTTTCTCCAGTGGAGAAGAAATCCATGGCTTCATATGAACTTATTCTACAAGCAACATTGCCACCTGAATACTTAATAATTAAGTGTACCCTTGATACCCTCAAGGCTCTCCCCCAAAGATAACCTGCAAGGCAACATGAATCGAGAGTTACAAAACAACCCAAACTAATTCGTCAATTACCATGATGCGGTTATGTATGTACGTAAACTGTCTCTTAAGTCGCTGAGAAATTGCAAGATTAACATGACGAGGAGAAGCTAGAAACCTTTATTAAAGCACCAAAATGACCAAATGCCGTAAAGACGATGATTAATGCTAGCAAAACCATGAAGGAAGATCGACGACCAAAGAAGAATCCACAAAGTTTTTTGTTTTAGCCATCTTCAAACCATAATACATTGCCCAAAGCTCAGCATGGAGAACCTCCCCAACCCTTTTCTTAGCAATAAAACCAATGATCATTTAACGTGCCAATCCCGAATTAATCCTCCACTACCAATCACCCCATTGGAACCAAGCCACGAAAAGTCTAAAGGGAGAAGGTTCCCAAGCTAAGAGAGCCTGGACATGGTTGGTTTATTAGAGGTATCAACATTGGCCAACAAGCCTGTTTATACCAGCAAATGTGAAACCCAACCAACACTAATCCCCTAAATTGCCTCGACACTCAACTACAAAATGCACACCAAAAACAAACTTTTCCTTCAATCAACCATTGTAATGTTGTCTAAAAAGTACTGCAAGAAATTTAAGTTTCCACTGTTAAAAAAATGCTATTTAATGTATCCACAAATGAACCCTAACAGAAATCCAGCTATGTAAATAGTTTGTAACGGTGGTCTTATGAAATCCTAAAAAAATATAATCTTCACTTTGCGCAAACTGAATTAGCAATAACATTTCATATCCATAAAGACATGGAACTTACTTATGCATACAATACTTGAACTCTTGGCCCCTAATCATATCTTTTTCACCTTCTTCGAGCTACAATGAAAACACACCCCATGTAAAATAAGAAATGTAACATGTCGAATCCAATAACAGAGAATCTGAATATTATCCATCTTACCGGTTCACTCTCGTAGATAAGCTCATAGCAAGTCGGAGAAAGGCAATGCCAACCCCACAATCCGCTACTCCGATCATCGAAAACAAAAGGGAGCAGTCAGAGACTACACATTTAAAAAAAAAAAACCGCGTGCCAGTCCATCATCACATCTTTTAAAACATGTTGCATATGCATTGAAAGAATTTTTCTCAAGCAGTTTTAATTCAATACAGTTTGCAGGTAGGCCGTATCACTCATACAACTACCAAAACGGCCATGCCAAAGCAACAAAGTGTCCTGGAACTCAGGCATAGGGCCGGCCACACTATGGGCTTCTATGCTGCGAATGGTTGACGTTCCAACTTCTCGTGAATACGCTTATGGCCATATTCATATCGAGTGATACAAAGAAATTCAGAACCATTATCTTCAATGGCTTCAATATGATATTGATTATCTCGAATATCTCTAAAACTCAGCAACGTTCTTCCGGAACGTGGAGAATAGAGTGCCTCCTTAATGGTTAAGATTGTACCATTGGACAACATGATACGTGCCATTCCGTATCCTTCAATCAGGTTGGATGAGCCTGAGAGAGTTGTCAAATGAGCTTTCTTGGGTATTAAGTTAGTAAAATAGTGTCGTTCACGCAAGATGGTGTGCGTGGTTGCACTATCTGCCAGACAACTAACTTCCCCACTAGACATACCTAGAAATAAATTGATTGAATTGGTCACATGTATAAATATAATTCCATTCATTCAATTAAGAAATTCGAGAAAATAATATTCATTCAAATAACAATCCATAATTCCAAACAAACCAAAACCAAACAAATTATTTCAAATACTTAGAAAAATTGTTCAAAATTAAACCATAAACCTAGAAAAATAGGGGGGTAGGGCCGGCCACTCCTAGTGGTTTTGGCCACTAGGGGTAAACACCTTAAAAACATGTCTAATTTATTCATCCATAGGTGTTTTTGACAAAATTACGAGGAGCAATTGGGGAAATTGATGATTTGGTGTTTTTTTTCTGTTAGACATGAAAACATACGGAAGGCTCTCTCAACTGTTTTCCCCAATGCCCATCATGGTGCATGCATATGTCATATAAGTCAAAACATTAGGCACAATTTTAAGCATGAGAGAGCACACAAACTGTCTTTTACAGCTACTAAGGCATATCGAATTCCTGAATTTCATCGTCTTATGACAAAAATATATAAAGTCGACTCTGAGGTGGGTGATTATCTTAATTCGACTGAATATGAAAAGTGGCCTCGTGCGTACTTCGATAAGCGGTACAACATCATGACAACAAATATTGCTGAATGTCTCAATGCAATCACCAGAGATGCTCGGAAATTGCCTTATCACCCAATTTCTTGAGTATTTAAGAATGAATATTCTCCAGAAGTGGTTTTATGAGCGTCGAACCGAGGTAGCCAAAATGAATACACATTTGACAGATTAGGCAGACAAATTAGTGTGAGAAAATAACAAGCAAGGATTATCATTACAGGTATTTTTGCATTCACTTAAATAGAATATAGTTCAATTTGTCTATTTAATTTTGGTAGACTTTCATTTGTTCTCAAGTTATTTTACCAATTCTTATATCCCATAATCTGTAGCTTTATCCATCACTGTGTTTAGTAAAGAACTAGCAAGGGTGCCCGCGCGTTGCTGCGGGAATGAAAATTGTATAACACATAGAAGTTCTAAAAAAAATTATATATATGTATATACAGTAGACAATACTATTTACATACATGTGCAAATTTATTTACAACTCTTATCAACAATAAGGAACAAAATAGGTGTCCATGCGCGAAATGAAGTTTATGGTTGTAAATTGTCAAATTCCATACATGTCAAACTTCATTTAGGAAACTGAAACCATAAGGAATAAAGTGATAAACACGCAAAACAGTTCAGAATCTGAAACCGTTGCTTCACTAAATAAGCAGTACCAACAAAATCATGCTTGTTTTGCTGCAAAAGAACAAAGTAGAAAAAGGGAAACAAAATATTTATATGTTATTTTATTTTCTGTGGAAAAAACTTGGAAGGAGAAGCAATAGTGAAAAGATCATATTTATTTCAAATTTTTAGACAGAGAAAAATAGTACAGAAACCAACAATGAAGGCACATTCTGAGAAAGTATTGATGAAAACACATAGTACACATACCTGCTTAAACCCTTCCTCCTTTTAAACACATAGTACATAATAACAATATGCATATAAGCAAGATTGTGCTTAATTTTCTCTAATTTAAAGAAATGGTTTGCGCAATTTAGAACCTGATATAACAAAAGCATAACAAAAAAAAAAAAAAAAAATTCCAAAACCTAAAGCGCCTTTTGAAAGCTTGGTCCTACTTTGAAAATCTACAAAGGGAAAAATTGTAAACCCAAATTAAAGCTTCTTCTCTTACTCAAAAGAAAAATGGAAACTTTATATGGAAAAAAATTGAAATTCTGCGTAATCAAAAGTGGATCAAAACTCTAAATAGATTATCTTAACGCGTAGGAGATCGTTGTTAGAATTTGAAAACAATTGAAACTTGATTTTAAAACACAGACTTAATCAATTGATTTATGTTTAAATGGAAAGAAAGTAGTGGTCAGTTTTACCTATCGTTTGTTTAGTGTCGCTCAATTTCAATTTGTATTAAAAGCTTGAATTTTTACTTTCCTTCCATTCCCCTATGCATAATAGTCCAGTAGCTATTGTTTACCTACAACAAATTGAAAACCATTTGGGGAAAATAACTAAGCCTTTTGTTATTAGATTCTTGGTAGGCAAAGCAAGAAATTTACACGCAACAAAACTATTAGAACTTTAAAACCCAATTCCCAAATTAGGTTCTCGACTGGCTAATGATCATATTGGATATAAATTATCATCCCGAACACTGCAATGCTTGATTTTTTATTTTTTTATTTTTGGGACATTCTAGTTAATCATTATTTAACTGAAGAATACAATCCGCAGAACAATAATTAGTAGATAAAACTAAAGGGAACAAAATACCAAAATTTGCAGTTAACAACATAGAGCTAAGTGAAAAATACAAAAAATAAGGATAGGAAGGCAATCTTACCTGGGTTTGGTTATGCTTCTATCAAGTGCTGCCCTTAACTAACGAAATAAGCAATCTCTTCACGCATCATATTTAGTCATCAATCCCTTACACACACACACACACACAAAGATATTATGTATTACATTCTAATTTTTCTTTACTTACATTTTCATTCTATTTCTTTATGTGTGTAAACTTACAATAATTCTCCATAATTTTCAGTCAATTCCATCGTAATTAAAATAAATATTGAGTATATACACACTTATAACCACACTAAATTCAGTTTTCCATACGAAAGCACATACGTCAAATCAATGTTCCTACTGTATTCATTTAATCAAATGATGCATCAAATATAATAATTAAATTATACCTCTAATTTATAACCTTTTGATTTCGCTTCATCTACAGCTAAAACCGAAATTTAGTCAGCCCCCAACATAATTCTATCAAATACCAGATAGCAACACCATGTAAAAGTCATATTGGTTTTATGTAGCAGTTCAGGGTATTCATCCACTTCTCTTACAGATCACTAATTGCGAATTGGTTCTGTAGTTCTTATGCGGAATATTTTTTGTTGTTGCTTAGTTGTTCTTTTGTTTGAGTAATATATGTGCATGTAAACATGCAGGTTTCGTCTATTGCAACTTACTCATTTCATGTATACGATGGATCTCGTATTGAAGTTGTGAATTTAGAGGAAAAGAGTTGCATATGCCGACAATTTGATCTTGACCAACTCCCTTGCTCACATGCTCGTGCTGCATGTAGACACCGACAACTTTCATGTTATCCTATATGTTCTCATTATTATACTACAAACTCCTTGGTCATTGCCTATGCAGAAGCTATATGGTCAGTTGGTGATCAAACCGATTGGATAGTAACTGATGATGTGCGTGAAAGAATTGTCTTACCATCAATTACATGAAGAAGATATGGTAGGCGCAAAGAAAAGAGGATCCCATCACGTGGAGAAGAAAAATCAACTCGAAAGTGTTCAAAATGTGGTTCAAATGACCATTATAAACAAGCTTGTAGGAATCCAGTTCAACTTCATCCTACTTTGTAGAACCCTTTTAAATTGGAGTTTTATGAATAAAATTTTATTTCCATCATTTTACCGTTTGGGCCAAGAAATTGGGGTGTAATGAATAAATATTTTCTTTTGATCATTTTATTGTTTATTTTGGTTGTACATACAATTCTTTAAATTCCCAACAATTAAAAGATAATTACTTTTATTTATTTACTCTGATAGTTCACTTTGATAACATACTAAAGTGTTTTCTGTGAACCATGTGAGAAATAAAGGTTTCCTCGATTATTTATTAAAATAAAATTGAGAGAAAACTTTTGCTCTTCTTTTGGAAAAGAAAAGAAAAAAACAAGGAGAAAGTTTTAGTTAGAGATTATAGCACAACAAGTTTTAAGTCTAACAATTAGTTATTCATATAAATTGAGGGTAGTTATATTTATTTAAGTGAGATTTTAAATATATATGAAAGTTTTTATAAAAACTGACAGTTTTGAAATTAAGGATTCATTTTTTGCTATATTTGATAAATTCCCACTATGTAATGAGAATTCAAAGATCATTTTACAAAAATAATTCCATCTTCTTCCTCTCGCCACTTTCTGCTACTCTTGCAGCAAGTTAAGGTTGAACTAGTGGCCTGAATTGGTATCTAAAATTGAGCAAAACCCCTAATTTAACAAATTGAGCAAACCAAAATCCCAAAATTGATCCGCCATAAAATTGAGCAAACCAAACCCTAATTCATAAATTATCAATCCAACAATGAATATTTCAAGATTACCAATGATCAAGTCACAACCGTTACATTAAATTACCAATGGGCCGTTTTGGGGCCCCTGATTATATATTTATGGACCCGTCACGTCCTGTTTCAACTCTACCAAATTTGGACCCACCTCGAACCACCATTACCCTCTCCTTCCCGCTGGTTTAGGTTCCGTTTTGCCCACTCCTAATTTGAATCAGAAACTTAGTTGGTTAAAAGAGAATGATGTAATGAGGCAAACAATCGAAGAATTGAACCTAACCAAATTTTAGATTGTGTAAAGTTAGGTTGAGTATTACCCCTACTTCATCAATTCATCAACACGATTTATAACTCATGTCCTAACATATTAAATTTACAGAAGATGTTAGGGAAATCTTGGTTTTAGATCATATTTTGTAGACCACGAATGTGACAGTTGATGGTTGGATACTATTTTTTAATAATTTAAACAAGAAATCAAATCATTAATCGTCACATCATGTGATTTACAAAATACGATTCAAGTGTACGATCTCTCTAGCATCACCCTAAATTTACGTACATGCATATTGTGCACGTGCCCAATTCATCATCTCCATAGAGAAAAGGGAAATGATAATTATGGGACATTTATTTTTAGGATGTTTGCAACATGGCCTACAAGTTGCGAGATACGTATCCAGATCCAGGTCCATATTACTCTCTAGTTTTCAGTTTTTGAGAAACCTACAGGTAAGGAGATATCTTCTTAAATTTGAAGTCACATTAACTCCTACAACCCTTTGCCTTACAAGGTAGGCTACCGCTTAGGCGACAAGTCTACTGTTTTATGTTTATCACCGAATTACTAAGGACTTGATTGTCGAAAATTTCTTGGCAGATCCACACCGTTGCATCCACTGGCAAAGCTACAGAGGAGCATGGAGGGTCCGCTCATCAGAAATCATATTGTTGGGCTTCAATTACCAACGAAAAGAAACTTCATAAATAAAACCCCTAAGAAGCAGGTTTTGAAATTTCTTTGATGCGGTTGATATTTCAGTGAATATCAAAAAAATCAAAGAAAGGTATGAAAAAAATAAAGGCCCCGGGGGGTGGGGGGTGGTGGAGGAATCTAAACTTCACCCTATAATTTTGTCGATATTTTCCCATATCGATTAATATCACCATTTGACATTTGCTGAAGTTTCATTTTAAATTTTCACATTTTTTAACAAATTTTCATCAAAGACCACTGATATCGATACATCCATCGTTATTTCCACAAATTGCACATCGATATTTCCATTATTGCCAATATTATAAACAATGATAGTTACTAGTATTGCCTTCCCCAACTCCCCAAGGAGAAATTCAGAATTCGTTAAACAATGCAAGAGAAATTGTCAAATGAACCCTTCATACAAGAAGCAAAGGACACGGTGAAACACTAATCGTGGAGGAATAACACATTTTCTTTTTCTTCTATATGGAGGCTCATCAATATGATTAAATTATGAATTCTTACAACCCAAACTTTGGGAAAATTGGTGGAAACTCTACACATTAAATTTCTTTCACCTACACAGATTACTACACCCTTGTATGCTCCAATCTTATTGTCCGCATTTCGACAGTAACGCCCCAAAAAAACGAAGAAATCGGCTTTTCGTTCAGGCTATCTGTCACGTACGAGCAAAGAAACACAGCTCGCTCTAAGCCAAATAAATTTCTCTGGATAGGAAAACCGGCTTTGGCTTTCCTCTAATGCTCTAAGATGTATTACAAAGGGTAGGTCTGGAAAAATAAACCATCTTACACTGTACAAAGGGTTAGATGCAGATGCAGCATGGTCAGCTCATTGTTTTTATTGAATGAAGCTCCCATTACCCTTGCGGATCAATGATTTGTGATTCTGGCATGTCGACTCATTGCTTTATAGAACGAAGTTCCCAGTTACCCTCACCATCAATTAACCGTAATTCCAGGGAATGGAACGGTATTAGAGCAGGCCGCTGAGGACACGTGAAGGCAAAAAACAATTAGTTTTGTAACTCAAGACTTACCTATGGAATCAAACTTTGAACTAACTCGCACTAATATTCGGCATAGGGGATTTCCAACAATAAAACTCGATAATATAAATACGTTAGACAAGGGGTTCTCATTTTAACCAGATGGAAGTCCTAGAAAGTTCATCTCATGTACACCAAAATGCAGAACAGTATACATCTACATGTTATAGCAGTACTTACTTGTGATGAGGTAACAACTGTGATATTCATGTCTTTTGCAAGCCGGTAAAGTTGTTCTTCAACATCAACGCTCGTAGCACTGCCATTAGTTAAAGAAATGGAAAAGAAAAAGGGAAATAAAGAGAAAATATTAGATAACTGACAGATGTGTCTTTAGAGTGAAAAGAAGAGGATGGGGAGCTAAGTCACATACTTGGTGCATTCATCAAGGATGGCAAATTTAGGCTTGTGGAAAAATAAGCGTGCCTTGAAAACATAAAGTATCCGGTCAGACATCAAAGAAATTCTTGAAAGAAAATAAAAAGATTGCTGCTCAAGGAGTTAACTTTTTATATTGTCATACCATGCCCAATCTCTGCTGTTCACCAAGAGAGAGAGTGTCCTCCCAATTCAGATTCGCATCCCAACCACCTTCCTCCCTTTCCAAAAGATAACTCAATCGAACATTCTCCAGAATAGTTCTCAAACGCATGTCTAGAATATTGGTGTTGTCAGAGATTTCTTCACCTGAATTAGAACAATTAAAATCTTCAAAACCTGATTGTGGTGATATAATTTTTCCTAGGTAATAGTTAGAGCACTTCAATCTCATAAACTTCAATCTCATAATCCTAAATGAAATATATGATCAATATTAAACCACATTTATATAAGAGAGAACGGAAATTAATAGGCATAACAAATGCTACTAATACAAAAGAATTTACCTTCTTGATACAACTTCAATGCCCTTAACTCAGCCTCATCACAAGAAAGAGGATATATAATTTGATCCCTCAGTGTTCCCAAACATGTATATGGTCGCTGAGGAACATAAAACACTCCACAACCAGAGCCAATGTCTTCCGTAATATGTTGTGACGGTTGAGTGATTCTTCCACTCGTGATGGGCCAAAGACCTCTAAGGACTCTAAAGACAGAACTTTTTCCACTCCCATTTGGACCTTTTAAGAATTGTGTGCTTCTCAGTCACAGATTTCCACAGCAAATTTAAGAAATGGTAATATGTGAGAAAAGAAAACAGCATTAAACACTAACCAGTAACAAGCAAGCTTTTCCCAGGTACTATATCACATGTTAACTTCCTGGCCAATATTTTCTGTGATGGGGTGATAATATTGACTTCAGAAAAGGTAATGGCATCTTCAGAATGAAAATCTCTCGCCTTAGATGGTGACAGAGTAACAGTTTTGGAAGCCCCAGAATAGCCAACAACTATGTTTGCATGAATGAAGAAATGTCAGAAAATTCAATATAAAAATAGCTAAATCAGGTTTATTCTAATATATTTATACAATAATAAAAGAATATTCATTCTGCAATTTAAATACACAACAAGCATATATTAACTAATAGAAAAAAGGCTTGACATGTCACAAATTGCAACCGGGAAAAAACAAATTAAACAAAGGCACTGATGCACAATTCATCTATGCCAATGTATGATCTTTATACTTTCTTGAAAAATATCATTTCGGTCATTTGTCCATATGTTTCAGTCACGGAAGCCACCATCACCCAAGGCACTAAGTTGTAAGTAGCATATCTTGTTTGATCAGTATACTTTTCTAGTAATTGAAAGTTTTTCTCAGCTCTAAAACACCAATACGATAAGTTCTCTCTATCCCTACAAAATGCTGACTATATGTCAATGCCCTGATACACTTGTTTTATCTGCAAGACTGTCATTTTACAATATGCTTTGTCCCATAGAAGCCAGCCACCATCACATAACAGGTAACTAATTGGAATGTCAAAATTGAAAGAAAAAAAAGTATACACTGAGGCACAATTGGAGGGGTGGGGGTAGCAGTAGCACTACGCCCTTTTTTTTGTTGGCACACAGATTAAACCAATGCATCTGCCATATCGGTCGAATTACATTGTGGGTCAAACTATGTAGGTCTAATTATCATTAGGATCCATAATTCCATGGGGCAAGAACAGGCCTAGGAGTAAGTTTCTCCATTACGATCTGGATCATAGGTTCTAAATGGAAACAAACCTCTCACTAAGCAGGATTAAGGATGCCCACATATGAACCTTCCCAGACCCCAAAATGTTGGGAGACACAAGTAGCAGATCACCTTTTTTTTTATCCATGGTATTCACATCTACAGAGAGACGCATGAAATGGATCTTAACTGCTACCCTCAACAAACGGTTACCATCTGACTAAGTAACAAAGCCTTAAGATAACCTCTCTCAATGGCAAAAAATAAAAATAAAAATAAAAAGGAAAAGCTATACCATTAGTAATTTGAATTCATAAACGTGGTTGTCAATGAGTGAGGAAGATGAAAATCAATAGGGAAATTATGCAACTGTGACATGATTGTCCAGGAACGTAGAAAATGTACCAGATTGTGCAACATCTAGGAGCTCTTCAAGCTCAAAAATTCTGTTGATGCCACCAGAAAGTTCAACGAACTTTCTATGCAATTCCAGAATGTCGCCAAAAGCTAAAAAGCTTTGAGATACAACAGATGCTAAGAAACGCAATGCATGTGCCAGTTCACCTGAAAGTGTTATAACATGTGAGAGAGAGAGAGAGAGAGAGAGAGAGAGAGAGAGAGAGAGAGAGAGAGAGAGAGAGAGAAATTATAGTAATTGCATCTCTCCAATAATCATAAATAAACCCACCTTGAGTGGATATTAATGCTCGATCTCCCTTGTGTTCCATGGCATATAACAAGCTCAACCCCCATGTCACATTATGTGGGAGCTGTTTTGTGGTAAAATCATCAAGAACACCAAACAACCACTTCTTCTTCAAAAGAGAGGAGGAGTGATCAAGAAGCTCCTTGAACTTAGATTCAACCATCTGTTGAGTAATATAAATGCGAATCCATTAGATTAATTAATATACATAAAACATAAGTGAGCACTCAAAACACAGACGTTGCACTATTCTGTTCAAATTTATTTCTGAACTTGCATTAATTTCAGATTTTGGTAATCAATATAATTGAAGCAGAGATGAAACAATTCCTACATATTGTCATTTGAAAGAAAATAGGCATTTGATTCATTTTTCTTTCCTTCATTTTTTTTTTTTTCCTTTCGACTCAGATAAAGGAAAAGTATATACAATAATGAAGGATACCAAAGCACACATTATGAAGATAGTATGGCTTGCACCATTTCACTTTAAATATGATTTGGACCAAGAAAGAGGATTTCAGAAGGCTTACAGCTTTTTCTCTAGAACCACCTCCAAAGAAAGCAACAGACTCGGCATGAGCACGCAATCTTTCATGCATAAACCTAATTCAAGAAAGATATCATATTTGAGATTTGTATTTACAGCAATGACTCAGCATCAGCAATACGGGAATCACTCAGAAACTAAAGTTACCTAAATGTTCCTTCAAGCTGTTGTTCTTGACTCACCAAATCACCAAATTCGGGGGTAACAGCCCTCAAAAAACCTAGACCTAGTAACATATAAGCATATAATATAGCAACTCCCCTCCGCCCCGTCAAAAGCTTCATTCTCCAGGTGAACCTTATAATACCAGCAGCACACAAGGGTAAGAACCAATGATAGAAGAAGCTAATCCAACTTTCAGAAACTTCAATAAAGGATAATATAAGAAACTGAGCCTTGTACAATTTTTAACATGGCTTAAAGAGCTCAGAGCGCACCAGAGAATGTCCACAGATGGCTTTACCATTCCTGTAACCAGTCCCGACAAGTCAGAGGTTAACTTTTCTAGGTCCTGAGTAATTCTCTGATCTGCATCTATCTTCTTGCTTGACATGTGGAAGACCTACAGTACATGTATTGACAGGAATCGAATACCATTCTCATATTATTGGCTAAACAGCTTTAAAATACATAAAAATTGCTGCCAACTGAACAAAATAATATGATCATGTTAAAAAATTTAAGGCTGCTAGACAACTTCAACCAACAGTTTGACAAAATTCCCAAACAATAAAACAAAAGAAAACAATAGAAGAACTAAATGAACATAAAAAATAAAAAAAAGACCTCCAAGAAAATTAAAAACCTGATCAAATACTTTTGGTAAGGCTACCTTGTAAAATGCATTATTTCTCAAGTAGTTCTTGAGTAAATGTTGAGTTAAACGGATCCTCCACCCAAGAGCCAGCCTGGCTGTCAAGTGCCTATGCAACAAAAACACAATTCGCAGTACCATAAGACCATTGTCATTTAGTTCCTTCATTAAAAAAGATTTAAACATGCACATACAAAAAACATCAGCTAAGAGAACCCTCAGGTTGTGGCATACATGAAGTCTTGTAATTAGACCCCTTTCAAGGATCATCCCTACAAATGATAAGCCAGATCGGATTGGTGAGTCCAATATGGCTGACCATGTGAAGGGGTGCTAATAACCTAGATGACTACATACAGAATGGGCCCAACAATGTTTTCCTTCCTTTCCTAGATAGAGGTTCCCTCTCTAGAATTTTTTTTCTACAGAAATATGAACACAAAAGAAAAAAATATTGTTCGGCTTCAACATCTACACTAAAGTAATACAAAAGGTGAATTACTTAATCCAATAAGCTCAAAAACTATAAATAACTTAACACAAATTTATGTTCAGATAAGCTGAAAACATCAGAACACAAGAAACAAAAATTCAGACAAATCTATGTGGTTAAGAAAGTTTTACATTCTATTGAGTACTAAAATTACCTTAAAGAAGGTGCAATGAAGGACGACGCAGCACTCTGCAGCACACTAACGCCAATTAGACGAATAAAGGCTGCCTTATCCTGCTCTAAAACAAATTTCACAGTGGTTCCTGCATAGAATAACCACACACATTGGCCATGGAACAGAGAAGTTACAGGATAGAGTTCGGGTTTGGTGCTCACTTGGGGCTTCTGTTTTGTTTTGTTTTAGCATTATCTAGCATTTGTATAACTGCTCTGATATTAATTACTATGTGGTAGCCATGCTTGCAATTTGTGTTTCAGCAGTAGTAAATTAAGCAGATAAATATCATGTTTACTCACATAAATAACTTAAAATTAAATTAGCCACAAGTTACTCAAATATTGTGTTCTTACTGAGGGAAGAAAAATACCATTTAATGAAGCAATACGATCTGAAATCCATGTTCTCGATACCACGAGAAGAGCAACTGCAAGCAGTTGTGCTCCTTGTTTATCAAGGACTGTGGGGATCTGGACAACAAATGGTGCAGAGTTCAATAAATAAATATAGCTTCAGGATCTTAAAGCATGGTCAGGAAATAGCATCATATAAGTAAGATATGATGGACAAAGGAAAAAGCAGTGTCCACATCAAGAATGTATCGGTAAAAAGTGATACCTAACAAACAACCATCAAAGATACAATAAAACAGGACAAAATACTTTTAAAAGTTATGATTCCAGATCTGATGTCCCCTCAGTGTCCCCTATTTTGATTTCATGCCACATGTCCACCTATTTAACTATAACTTGTTAACCTTCCATAAATTTAGAAAAATAAAAACTACAAAAGAGAGAAAATAACCTAGCAGCTACCACCACAATCGCCCACCAACCCCCCCGACATCCACCCACTGCAATCACCCACACCACCGGAGGCAACTCCCTCCTCTACCTGCCGCCAGCCAATGTGAGGGCCCCAACAGGGGGAACCAAAAAGGGAGGGGACAAAGGATACTTGCATATAGTTAAAGAAGTACAAGAGACAGAAACTATGTAAAGTCCTATACCCTAAGAGAACACATTGACAATTTTCATTTCACAATCCTTATATGAAGATATATAGAATTTTAATATGATTGAGAGGATTTAAAGGTCACTTTATTGGCCAACAGAAGAACTTTCACATAACAGCCATCTGTAACATGATTAAAAGTAACAGGTATAAAAACTCACCAGTACTTTGAACATGGCTGCTACTCTCACCGGCAAAGCTCGAGGTGCCCCTTGGAGCTGTGGAACAAATGGAAGTATACCAAACTGATCCTCAGGAGGAGACACTGCTATCACCTCACCAATATAAGAATTTGAGATTGTGGAATCCTGGAATTGAATTAAGAAACAGAATTGTTAAACAGCTGGGTAAATAAAAGGCACTATATCTAAAACTAACATAAAATTAATAAAAGTCAAATACTAAGAAAGAAAAATAAATAAATATATAAAAAAACTCAGACCTTTTTAGGTGTGGTGAATGCACGTTGAACTGTCATTGCATCACTCTGCCTGTTTGACTCAGACAACATCATATTTCTCCCACCTTCATTAAGGAGAGGAGAATCCTCCCTGAAATAGTATGGGAAAATTTTAGTAAACAATTATCTAATATTTTCAAAATTAGCAGACAAAAATAGTGCAAAATAACAAAACTTGCAGTCCAACCTTTTGACCTGAACACTCCAACCACCTTCACCATCCAAGGACAACACCACATCATGAAATGCAACAAGTGCTGGACGGTGGGAGATAGTAATGCATGATGTTCCCATTGCTCGAACTTTAGCACAAAAACGTTCCTCCATGTCAGTTGTGACAGCACTAGTGCACTCATCAAGAATTGCAAATTTAGGCTTGTGATAGAAAAGTCTAGCCATCCCCAATCTTTGTTGCTCCCCAAGAGATAATTCATCACCCCAATTTATCTCTTTCTCAGGTGGATACCGGTCTAATAAATACTCAAGGTCAACCTTCAAAACAGAACACACAAATTCCTTCCAATAATTATGACAACGTATAAAGTTTCAATAAAACCACCAGCATATATAATGAAATGACGAGGAAAAATAAAACCATAGCACACAGATATACATAATGAAATGATGAGGAAAAGGATAAAAAGGGAAAATCACATTTCTCAATAACTCCACCATTCCACTGCGTGTGAGTGGTTCAACCTCTTGATCCGAAGTAAGAGGATAAATCAACTGATCCCGTAGTGTTCCAACAGCTGTGTATGGTCTTTGTGGTACATAGAAAATTTCTTTATTGAGATCAGTTCCAACACCGGGTTTCACAATATGGCCAGATACCAAAGGCCAGAGCCCTCCTAGAACTCGGAAAAGTGAGCTCTTCCCACTACCGTTTGGACCTTCAAGAAGATTTCGATATAAGTTCAATGTATTTCCAACACACACAAAATAATCAGTTCAACATGCCAAAATCAGCAGGTACTTTGATGGGCACACACACACTCACCCATCCATCTTAAGTAAAGCATGTAAGAATCAGCAGATACTATTTTTTTAGTCGAAGAATCAGCAAATACTTTGACACACGTGCACAATAGGTCTTGAAGTACTATTTCTGCACTCCCCCTTGACCAAAATCCACACAAATTAGGATTACTCGTTAATGGTTGATCACGATGCATGTTTGACATATTCACTTTCTGCAAAAAGAAGATATGGTCCTAGAGAGGAACTTCAAGAGGGGATATGCACTTTATGCATACCTAATCGAGTGACTGTAGAAGGATGTGAACAAGCTCAAAATGAGGGACATGGAAAATGGTGCCCTTAACTAGTGCCTACTTGTGGAAGGAGACCAAATTTGAACTCAAACCAATTTTCTAATCCAGTAATCTGTAATTACTTACTGTTAGCTCTCTTAATTGAAGGGAGACACTTATATCCCCACAAACAGAGACATTAGCATTGGACTCAAAGACTCCTAATTATATTTTTCATAACTAGAACCAAACATACTGATATATTGGCAGCAATTTGAGTACTGAAGTTCCACCTGAGGTCCGTTATCCCAATCGTAGTTTTATTACAAGCCCCACCCCACACTCAGTTAAACAATACAATTTAGCTCAAAGATACTCTTCAAAACGACCTACTAGACAAGACCCATCATACCTATTATAGTAAAAATCAATGTTTCAAAGTGGAGAGGCTGCCAAACTCTATACAAAAACAATATCACGTAAAACTGATATTTTATTTTCCACTTAATAATGCAATTGAATAGATGGTGGCAAGAAACACAAAAGATACAAATGAAATGACAGCAAAGAGACACAGGAGACAAGTACAAATAGAACGAAGTTGCACCACATGAAAATAACTTTGAGGGACAGTGCTTACCTGTAATCAAAAGATTAGATCCTGATTCGACCCTAAGTGACAAATTATCCACCAAAACATTACCCGTGGGTGTAACAACCTGGACAACACATTCAATATCAAACCATATAATGCCCAAAAATGGTACAACCAATGTAGAAAACTCAGGAAGTTGTACACACCTTGACACCAGAAAATTCAATGTAATCAGCTTCACTAAAGCAATTTCTGGTCCCGGAAGATTTACTATTAGCCACACTGAGCTCTTTTGATATGGCCAATAATTCATGAATGCGATCGGCGTAACCACTGTACAACAAGGAAAAAGGAGTCAAATTTGAAACATTTGGGCACAGGACATGCTTTGTGACCATATATACCATAGAAGACCCCGTTGAGTGAAATCTCAGATTTATAAGAAAATAAAATGCAATATATCCTATAAATAGAAAGAGTTCCATTATGGAAACTCCAATAGTTACCAGAGACAATTTCCTATTTCCAATATACCCAATTACCTGAGCCGATTTAGCTTCCTTGAACTTATCGAAAGAGTTCCCAGAGACTGAAATAGTGAAATTATGACGCTAGTATGGTATCTTAAATTGCTTAACATCTCTGCACGACCTAAAGTTGAAGTGTCAGGCCTCAGATGTCCCGAAAAGAAAGGCTCAATAATCAGTATAACAGCAACTGTAGCACCAAGATACTTCAATAGAAAGTCTTGAATCATGCCAAACCACCAATGGTCATGAAGGACAACACGCATATGCCTAATCAGTGTCTCAAACTTCTTCTTAATATGAGATTCTTCTCTATTCTCCCCACCATAAAATGCCACGCTTTCTGCATGGGTCCTTAATCGAGAATGAAGCTGCCGGTACTCCCCTTCCAATTGTTGTTCTTTGGACATTAGTTTCCCAAAAGCAGGAGAAAAATTTCTTATCATGGCCCCTGCCCCTAATACATATGCCTGAAAGGTAGCACAACAGGTTCAGCTGGCAAACTATAAAAGTACTATTTACTATATTAAATTGCAAGTTATGAGAAGGTGATCAGATTGTATCAAGATTCAAGACATCTAATATAAATACCCCTTGAATCAGTGCAATAGATAATTACCAATATCCAGAATACATATTTAGGACTGGCATAAGAGCACAACCGCCAAGTATAAAGTACACCATCAGTAACAGCTGTCAAATCATCCTGCACGATTTCACTCAACTCTGAACAGAACTTTGGCACATCACTTGCAATTCGCTGTTCAGGATTTGTTATTCGACCATCGACATGAGACATTTTGTAGTATGCGATATTCTGTGATTCAAACAAAAATTAAAACACAACAAAAGAAATCACAATACAAGGAGAAGGCCAAAAAAAATATAATGCATATAAAGAAAGGTTGATATTCTTGGTCAGCTTAGGGTGAGCGACATACAAATTAGAGGAAATTTGCATATTTTTTTATGAAACATGAATGCCATATCTGTTTTGGCTACAACTAAAGATTGTTGACCATTTTATTCCAAATGAAGATCAAAAGTAATAGCAAACAAACTCGCATGAAAAATTAATATAAGACCATTACAAAAAAATGGCACCAGTAAAATAAAATATAACAACGTTAAAAGAAACTATATTCACTATAATAAGATTCACGTTGCTTGGGTGCCTCAATCTTGATAACTTCTTTACATTTCTTCTGTTTCTCAATGTATCCACACCAGTATAACAAAATACAACCAATGTTACTCATAATCTTATTCAATCAGACATGAAAATGATATGGTTACCATATTCATCGAGTATAAAGATGTGAAGCTATTCGAAAGGAAATACAGAGAAGCAGCTCAAGGTGAAAGGAAGATTAACCCGCAATATATTATCAAGTAATAAAAATTATAATAACAAGAAAAAACATATTCCAATATCATTCAATAGTAAAAATAAATACCTCAAAATAATGGGAATGGATAAGGTTTGTCAATATTTTTCTGAATCGCAGACTTAAGGTTCCGGTGATGTACTTTGAAGTAGAATGCATCGTTGATACAAGAAAACATAATAAAATATTTTCAGAAATCAACCGGAAAAATAATGGCATGCGTCGAAGGAAAGCTGCACGGAATAGAAATCCTTGGACTTTTGCTAGTCTGTTGCTCAAAGCAGTTCGCAACACCTGCAAGCAATACGAGTGGTGAGATAATCACAGAAAATCCAAATTGATAAGACTGACCCAATCCGTGCTCCAAATTAAAGGTATTTCATAAAAGGAAATCGAAATTTAGCTTACACTGCATTAAAGATCTCATTTATTGACATCTCGTCTAAGATTCACAAACATATTAAACCCTTCTTTTAAATTTCTAATGATCGTCCTCCAACTACACTTGCTTTTAATGGTGATAACACAGTAAAATTCTTCAAGGTGAGACTCCTAGAAGCCTTAGTGTGATTCTAAAGATTCTTTATAATCTTCAACATTTTTCTACTGCGACAACACCCAACCCAACTACAAAGCCAATTCAACATAACTATCCTATTTTACAAATATTAACACAACCACCATTAATTTTCTTTTCATAGGTCACAACAACTTTATTTAAGAAAGAAAAAGTTACAAAAAACTGGGAAGGAGAAGTACATAAAAAGAAGCAGAACAATCAAGGTAAATAAAATTACAAACTAGAAAAGATTCCCTTAATAACTTTTATACCCTATTCTCATTGATTCTTATATTACTTTCAAACTAAGCCATCCCAAAGGATTCCAAAACGGTGCAACACCACACCGCAACAGCGTTGTTCTCCATGCCAAACAAAAAAGCTTTCATTGAGTGGAGACTAGAGTTAGCATCTTACAAGAGTCACCCAATCCAAACCAACAATTACAATTAACCAATTCCAAATTTAAGGCACGGAAGAGCAATCCAAGAAAAGAGGTCAGAATATTTGCCCACGGCAGTTTACAAAAAAGGTTGCTCGGCAACCCCAACTTGAACTTTCAGCAGCCTGAGGTAGGACACTTTGGGCTGTCACCAACAAGGATATCAAAAGGGTCGTACAAGAAAGCACCTCAGATCCCTGAACACCCAAACTCTCATGTCCCCATGAGAGGGAAGCAAAGAGATATTACTAATAGTCTAATACAAACAATAGGTAAAAAAAATTCATCCAACTCCCTAGCATTAAGATTTCTCCTAAAGATCAGATTTCAAGAAACAAAAGCTTGAAGGGAGAATCAACGAAGAAATGTGGCATTATAGTTCAAACAGGATCTGTTGATGTTTAGATACAGTTGATTAGATGATTCACCTAACCAACTGTTCTCTCGAAAGAAAAACTTAGTTTAGTTACTCCTCATCCCTTGCTCCTCAAAAATTTATTATATCCGTCTCAATCCATGCCACCCAAAGATTGCTAACACAGCATATCTCCCTAACAACATACCCCCTTTTTTTCACCAAATAACTTATCGTTTAGAAGCATTGTCTTTATTTTATACCCACACAAAGAAGGCAGTCTCCTACGAACCATATAAGAAGTATTCACCCTCCCGTGAGATATAGTCCAGAGCTCAAGTGTAAGATGGCCTTGATGCACGCTGGCATCAAATGCTCAAGAGGAATGTGGCATCAAATACTCAGGTGTTTACCCGTAATTGGTGCTATTCAGAGGCCATCTAAGTGAGGGTGCATCAAATACTCAAGTGTTTACCCGAAACAGCACCAATTTGATAACTAACAATGTAATCTATCAAAGGTTCAAATGCCAATAGTAAGTTAAAAACTTAAAAGTTTGTTGGAGCCACAGTACAAATAAAAATTGTCGACTAGGTAACACACTCGTTAATAGAATAAGTGAAGTAAAAATGTGGAAATGGGGTTGACTTATGAACTTTTTATGAACAGAAACTCAATCGGTGCTTTTCTTCTGTCCACACAGAATTTCCTTCCCAGAGGGGGGTATTTGAAGCTCGTCGAAGGTTTTTGTATAGTCATAATTTAGACTAATGGACATTAACTCACAACCAAAAACAGAAAACAGTAACAGTAAGTCAAAAGTATACGACAAAGTAAATCAAGCTTTTTACATATGACGTGTACAGACCAAAGGCTTACCACTATGGAGAGTAAAGATAAAAGATCCCTCACACCCATTTGACCCATATCAGACAAGAGAATTGCAGCAAGGACTTGAAGCGACTTCAATCCCCCTTTCTTACGCAGAGATTTCTTTAACTTGTGATCACCCAACATGGCCCTCTCCGTTGTCTCTTCACTATCATCAAGCCCATTGTATTGACCATGAAAACCATGCTTTTTATGGTTTAATCGCGATTGAACATATGCAGCCGTTCCACCAGCAACTACGATACCAGTGGCAAGTAGTAAAGTTTTCCTGCGCACAATAGCATTGGCACAATGCCATATCACCTTTAGCATATTTTCCTCTAATCATCCAACATTAATGCTAAAATAATTTATGCCAATAGGAACCAGAAAACGAAGAACAATAACAAGAGTTGCAAGAATAAATGATAATATTCAAAACTTCTAATCCGGTACTAAATTCGAGCAAGAAATCAACGTCTAAAACATCAAATTAAGACAGAAATCTCACAATAAATCCGATCAATCAACACCCAGATACCAATTAATCAAAGGATCAAAAACCAATTAAAATTAACGCAGAAATGAAGACTGCCCAAATCATTAAATAGTAACAAGCTGATGAAATTGTGAAAATCCAGTGAGAATGTTAACCAAGACTCGGTTAACACTGAAAAGCTTCAACACAGATTGATTGATTGATTGATTAAATAATACCTCCTCGACGCCATGAAATTGCGGCCATGCTCAGTCAATTGCAGCAGCTGAAGCGACGGCATAGCTGAACCAGTGAAGAATTATTGAATTGGAAGCAATAGCAACAACTGGGCCGGCGGGCGGGCGGGCGGGCGTTCAGCTTCTTCTTCCTGTTATTCTGCTCTGCTTCGACCTCTTCGACTCCCAAGCTCCATCCAAATCCAAATGGACCGACACGTGAAAATCGAACAATTGAAAAAAATTGGGAAATTGACCCGCACCGTGTGATGTCAGAAACTCTTTTCAACCGTATTGTTAAGTGAGAAATGCTGAGAAAAAATGGCTCTGGAAACTGTCAATGAATTCTACCGTATTTAATGTTTTTGGCACAATTTTCTGTGTCTGCGACATAAATTATTGTAAAAAAATATATAAAATGTTTATAAAGAGTCTTACTTTAAAAAACACCTCCTTGTTATTTTTCACCTAACTATGACTTATGATGATCAAGGATGATTCATGAACCCTAGGAAAAGGATATAGGGAGATGAGTAAAATGTACCCGTGAATTGTGCAAGTGCCACCTTCCGTGGCTAATTGGCTATTACCTTTCTTTGCGTGACAGTTTTGAGTTTTGACAACACATTTTCCAAGTACCGATGGAAACATGAGACCCACTTTATGTGCATTATTGTGAATTTTACAATAGCAAACTACCAAAATTCTCTTTACTCACATTGTACTTAATGGTTAGGTTACCTTAATCTGTTGCCATTTTTGTGTGTGCTGCTTAGACATTTTCCAAAAAGATGTTAAAATGTTCAAAGACGAATTTTGTTATTGTTTTTTGTTTTAAAGACGAATTTTGAGGTGAAGCTAGTGAATAATCTCGGATTCACGAAGTAAGAGGAAGTGGGTTTTGTGGGCCATGATTTCCAAGGTCGGAATACAAATGCCTCAAAGGCCCGGTTATGGACTCATCAGCTTCCATCCTGGAGCTACATAGACGAATTAGTAATGTCACCATCATCCTGTTTTGGAACAATGGCGCGAAGTCCGTCAACTTCACTAAAATTGACCATACTTGCTTCGCAATATATGAAAACTTGATTCACTAAGATTGATAATACTCGTGTGTGTCTTTGAGTCAAGCCCAAACAACTATTAATTAGGCACGAGACTTAAATTAATGAAATATCAACGTAGACAGGCCTACTTGCTCACTTGTTTAACGAGTCCAATGAATAGGCCATCAATATGAAATGCTACAATTTGCAACACTAACAACCCACTGTTGTCTCAATAAACAAGTAATGGATTCCCAAGATTGCAAAAATTACCATTTTACCCCTTATTGTACATCTGATTTACTTCTCGTAAATTTTTCGTTCTACGTTTGATTTACATCTCGTTTGCGCTCACGTGTTCGTAAGGACACGTACTGCGCAAAGGGACAAAGAGTGATAAGGACTCAAATGTCCACAAAGGATTTTCACTTAGGCCGTTAGGGGAATTTTCGAAATTTCTCAATGTTAGGGAATAAAATACAATCAAATTCAGGACGGATGTCACATTTTTATTCGTCATCTTCATTGGAGATGCTCTTAGTAATTAGTAATATTCACTCTTTAAACCTGTAAACTATTGTCAATTTTAAACATCAACTCATATTTCAACTAATTACTCATATTTTAGACTGCATAAAAAATGTAAAGTAATGCACATAATGTGAGTACACAACTAAATAGGACAACCCTCCTACCAAACAACTAGCTTAGAGCAAGATAAAGCAAACATGGTAAGATCATACCCCATAATCTTGAACTAATTAGACGTCTATTCATGCAATATGTGAATGTATCACAGTATGCTTTGAAGATCATTGTTTCCTTTTTAGGTTGGTTGGGCAGCTACATCACGATCCAAAACCAACTTTCAAATATCCAAAAGTCCTTCTACCCTTCACGGCCACCACATTTGATTCTAACCTCTCAAATATTGTCATTATCTCACTCAATCAAAACCAAACTGATCCACAAAATAGGATAAAAGTGGGTAAAGTTATTTTTTTTCATTCATTTTTAAATGACGGTGTGACATTATTTTATTATACAATCGCTAGAATTTAAAAAAAAAAAAAAGTCTGTTATTGTTACCATCACCATTTTAAAGTCATTTTTAATAAATAATTCATTCCAGTTGAAATTCATTTATTCAAATTGGCTCTAAATTACTGCAGCCATTCCCCCCACCCCGCTTCAAGTTTATCTCATACAAGATGATATTCATGATGTTTTGTGAATCATGTAGAATAGATATGTTACAAACTTAATTGGGGGAAATTTGTTTGAGCTCGTTCTAAGATGCTAATATTTTACACTCATTTTTCTGTTTTGTTGCTTGATTGTTTGTTAATTTATTAAGTTAAACGGTTAAACAAAAAGAAAAGAAAAGAAAGTACGAAATATCTAACTTTCTGTAATTGTTTGAAACTAGTCTGAAAAATAAATAATGAAAATTGACCGTACAACGAGTTAAAATTGTTTAAATAGTTGGACCAAATCATTTCTATTATTTTTATTTATTTTTTTGTATAAACAATACTAAACAAATAAAAGAGGAAATACAATCGTTAAGAAAAGCAACAGGAACATAAATAAAAGGCTGAAAAAAAAAATCGTAAAAAGGTTGAAAAAACACAGACCTCAATAAAAAATAAGAATAAAATTGAAGCAGATGAGGACAACGTAAAGAAAAGAGAAGACGAGAGGAAAAGCAAACGTACATGTGATTTCCTGCTATGATACGTTTCATGTTCCGTCGTCAAGATTAACAGATACATCAGCTGCCATTTCCAACCACCGCAGAGAAAACCCACTTCCTCAAACTCTCGGATTTTGCTTTCTGGGGGAAAGTTTGGTAAGCAATTCAATTTCATTGTGCTTTGTTCTTAATTTTTCTTGCATTTTTTGAACATTTAATTTCTGGGTTTTCGTTTTTACTTCCAAGGATTATGCCTTTTTCTTGAAGGTTTCTGTTTGCCTGAAAACTTTATTTGCAATTATGTTTTGTTTAATTTTGAGTATTTCTGTTATTGTTACTTTTTGAATTATGATTAACTTTTGATGTTGATGTGAATTGCAGATTTCTTGTTAATTTCTGTATGCTTAATTCTGAGAGTTGAAGAGTTTGAAAAGGTAGGAAAAATGAAATCCTTTTTTTTTTTTTTTTAACCTTTCTACTGTTATTATTTTCACAATGCCAGAATCCAGAATCCGCTTCCATTTTCCTTCTATTTGTTTTTACTTTTTATGTTTTATTTTTGTCTGGCATGGATGATCACTTTATTTAAACAAATTTGATTTCTCCGTTTCAGATTCCGGTGTATTACATTCGCGGTTTTCTGTTGAAGTGGAGGTCTTGAATTCACTTTGGTTGGGATTATCAGTTTCATACAGGTTTTTGGATTTACTAAGATTAAGCTGATGGGAACTTTCGAGGCAGTTGTTCAAGTTTTTTGCGGTGCTGTACCGCGCTTTTGTAGTACCGATTCATGTTTTAGCAAATGCAGTCCTGCCATTTCTTCCAAGTACCACGGAAAATGTACAAAGAGAAGAGTCTCAAGAGATATGCAAATGCAACTACTCAGTTCCGGTATGCAACAAATTCGTACAGGAAATTATCGACTTAATGGGATAAGGAGTGGTTTGTTTGGAAAGATGACAGTAGGTGATTCTTGGATTCTGAGTTGCAAGTGCGAACAAGCTGAAAGTATAAGCGGGGCAACTACAAAAGATGAGAACGGAACATGGTTTGTGGATAGTACAAAGAAATTTAACAAAATCAACAATGTGGTGAATTCGCCAAATGGTTTGGGGTTTCAAGATATTCAAGAGTTGAAACAGGAAAAGGAGGGCTTGCCACCTAATGGAACAAATGGAACAGTTAGAGATGCCTTTCACAAGACTAGCATTGATTCCCTTGAGGATGAAGCGTGGGATTTACTACGTGAATCTATGGTTTATTATTGTGGCAGTCCTGTTGGAACCATCGCTGCAAAGGATCCTACCAGTTCCAACACGTTAAATTACGATCAAGTCTTTATTCGTGATTTCATACCTTCTGGCATGGCTTTCCTATTGAAGGGGGAGTATGATATTGTTCGGAACTTTATCCTTCATACACTTCAGTTGCAGGTAATATAGTTGTCTGGTAATAAAGACCGTTCTGTTGTGACTAGAAACACTATGTGGTTGAACTTTTGTGGTGGTAGTAATTACCAGTTCTAATCCCCAGTCGTATTTGGTGCAAGTATGTATTTGAAGTTTGTTTTAGTTTCTGGAATCAAGTTTATGGGAAACTATGTTGGAGCTAACCCTGCAATGTTGTCTAGTGGGTGGAATCGTCTATTGTTTTGTACCCCTTAAGGTTCCTCCTTGTTAAAAGTTAGCTATGTTTGAAGACATAGCCATTTGCCTATTATTGCAATGATTTTAGTGTTTACTGGAAACACTATTCCCAATTAGATTTGTGAGTGGTTTCTCTTTGGCTTTTTCTTTCTAGGACGATCCTTTAATGGGAACATAAAACATAGACGGTCTGGACTACTGAATGGCATTGCAGGATGGGGCTCACGTTGTGTGTCAGTGTGAACAGCATTCCTGTATGAGGATGTTTAATTAGACATCTTATCAAATCTTACTTTTTCAGTCTTTCTTCCACTTGTTTGTTACCACCATAAGTCATGTGTAAGTTTGTTGTTTGTACTTGTTATCCTAAAAGCAAGTGTGACTTCTTACATTTCAGAGCTGGGAGAAAACAATGGATTGTCATAGTCCCGGTCAGGGTTTGATGCCTGCTAGTTTTAAAGTTCGTACTGTTCCTTTGGATGGTGATGAATCTACAACTGAAGAGGTGCTGGATCCAGACTTTGGAGAGGCAGCAATTGGTCGTGTTGCCCCGGTAGATTCTGGTAATTTATTTACGAGGTCAAATGATTAAAGCTAAAAAATTATGTTTGCTTTACCACTTCTTACATTGGTGAAGTCTTCTTCGTACTTTATGTAATTTTCAGGGTTATGGTGGATTATCTTGTTACGTGCTTATGGAAAATGCTCGGGTGATCTCTCAGTTCAGGAGAGAGTTGATGTGCAGACTGGGATTAAGATGATTCTAAGGTTATGTCTAGCTGATGGTTTTGATATGTTCCCGACATTATTGGTGACCGATGGTTCTTGTATGATAGATCGACGTATGGGAATTCATGGTCACCCTCTGGAAATTCAGGTATCATATTCTTTTATAGTTATTTATTGCAGCATAATTGAAATATGAAAATGAAGGGGGAAAAAAACTAGTCAATCAGTCTTGTTGACAGTTGATCTCTTTGAGGCACTCTTTTTCTGAGTCAGTTTGTTCTAACTTCTATATTGGAAGTTGAAAATGACTATTGTCATATTGGGAATTTGATTGGGATTAGATAATTTTGCCGTGTCTAAAAAGCAAAGTAGAGTTTGTAGTAATGGGAAATGATGGGCGAGAATTAAAAAAAAATCAAGATTGCGGAAAAAGATAATTAATCTTTTGGATATAGTGATTTTCATAATTGAGCGACTCACATAATCGAAATAACAAATAACAACTTTCCACATACCCCAGAGAGAACAACCTGGACCGATGTATGTTTTCTTCTCAGGAAGGCATTGAATTCCACAAATCAAAGCTAGTCAAATAGTGCATATTTATGGAGAAATGGAATGGTTACAGAAGGACAAATATGAAAAAGACCAACTAATCAGAAGGCTAAAAGTAAGACCAAATGTTACTAATATTCTTGGTTTAAAGTGGGTGTTGAAGTTAAGGAAACTAGAGAAAAGAAAAGTTACAGCACTGTGTAGCTTCGGGGAAAAAGGAAAAGGAAGCAGTAGAAATAAACTTCTGGTATCTGTCATATCATATCAGAGAGAAATGTTCTTGCTATTGACATATCTCCGCAATGAGGGAAAATGTATAGTCAGAGACACAGGAGGATGGCATTAACATCCAATAATACTATGTTGGAAGTGTATGTAATAATCTTGTGGAGGTTTATTCATTAAAGAAGTTGTTGTGGTGTCAGGTCTTGCAAACATTTGTAGCATGTCATTCTTTTCCCACTTAGTCCTCTCTACTCCTTGCGTGATCACAGGGATGAATCTGAGTTTATTTGTTGGTCCATGCAGGCTCTTTTCTACTCAGCATTACTTTGTGCACGAGAGATGCTTGCTCCAGAGGATGGATCAGCCGATCTTATTCGAGCACTCAACAATCGTCTGGTAGCTCTGTCATTCCATATCAGAGAGTATTATTGGGTTGATTTGAGAAAATTGAATGAAATCTACCGATACAAGACTGAAGAGTACTCATATGATGCAGTGAATAAGTTCAACATTTACCCAGATCAAATTTCTTCTTGGCTGGTGGAATGGATGCCCAATAAAGGAGGCTATCTAATTGGAAATTTGCAACCAGCTCATATGGATTTTAGATTCTTTTCTTTGGGGAACTTGTGGTCTGTAGTGAGCAGTGTTGCGACAACAGATCAGTCACATGCTATATTGGATTTGATTGAAGCCAAATGGGGAGATTTGGTGGCAGACATGCCATTTAAGATTTGTTATCCTGCTCTTGATGGTCAGGAATGGCAGATTATCACAGGGAGTGATCCTAAGAACACGTAATATGTCTGACTTGGTAATAACAAACTTTTATTCGACTTTTGGTTTTTTCTCATACATTTTTTTTGCATATGCAGGCCGTGGTCCTACCATAATGGAGGTTCCTGGCCGACTTTGTTATGGCAGGTTAGTTATTGTTGTGTTGGGTATTTCTAACAGATAGATGAACCAAGAGCCAATATATCGACTATTGAGTTGAAATACCCATTCGTGGGGCTATATAGTATATAAGGCTGTTGCTTTGACCTGATCGGACCATAACCTCCTCAGTTACACATTGAACTTCTGCTATATCACTTCAATTGTTTATCAAATTCCCATTGAATCTGAATTTCATCCAATTATTGTTACATAGATATATATACTTACAATGACGTGACATTATAAATGCATTTCACAGCTCACTGTCGCTTGCATAAAGATGGATAGACCTGAGATTGCTACAAAAGCTGTTGAGATTGCTGAGAAACGGATCTCGCGAGACAAGTGGCCAGAATATTATGATACGAAAAAAGGTAGGTTCGTTGGAAAACAAGCACGCCTGTTCCAGACCTGGTCAATTGCAGGATACCTTGTGGCAAAGCTCTTGCTCGCTGATCCAAGCAAAGCCAAGATTTTGATAACTGAAGAGGATTCTGAACTCGTGAATGCCTTCTCCTGCATGATTAGTGCTAACCCAAGAAGAAAGCGTGATCGAAAGAATTTGAAGCAGACCTACATTGTATGACTTTTGGTACAACAATTTGTTACGATTCAGCACCAAGCCGATACTTCCAGTTGTCTGCATATGGGCAAACTATTATTCTGATTTCACCAAATTATGTCGGTGATTATTTGGGAATTGGCAAAGTGGTAAGATAGCGCTTTTGCTTGTTCCATTTATATTTCAGTTTGGGTAAGCTGATATATTTTCATAAGCTTATTCATCTGCTACTAATATTTTGTTGTAAAAATTATTTACTCCCAAGTCTCGGACTCATATTTACAGTTACTCACTTGAACCATCTTGTTACGTTGTGGAATCCACCGATGGTTATTTGTAAGTATTTGTATACATCGATGTAACAAAACGGAATAATGTTCAAGAGAGTTCATTGTTTTTAGCAGATCGTTGGAACTGGCCGGAGTGGATGCTCTGGTATTCGTCCGTCGTCTTTTCTATTTCTGAACCTCTGCCAGTCTTGTTTTTAGGTTGCCGGTACGCAACGTTCTCTCCGAGTAGTCTTCTTCTCTGTATTTTCTGGGCTTGCCCGTTTGTCTTCTCTGCCAATTACTTGTACATTTCTGCAATTTCTGCAGTTTTTCATGCTAGAACGTAGAAAGCAAAGCATATATTGACTATTTGAGGTAGATTATCACTATATTAGAGAGCTAATCACTCACTAGGCTTGATATTCATACCAAATCTCTTCTTATTTCTTAATGTACAAGCTATCAATTAGGTCCCTCCTTCCAACTTTGCTATTTTTGATCAAATTGAAAAATAAAAAATAATTTTGGGGTGTTCGAACCCCCTCGACTCCATAATCTGACATCTACTCTAACAAATCTATCATTTGACAAAAAAAAAAAAAAAAAAATTACATGCAAAATGATTTTGTTGAAAGCAATTTGAGAGTTAATTTCTTATTTTCAAGATTATTATATTGACATCGTGACCTGTTCTAATAAAAACACCAAATTGAATTGCATCTATATGTTGTTTAGTCAAATTTTACAACGGATGTCAATATTGTCCTAATTTGACACATTTTTAAAAGTTTAGAGGCCGAGTCTAATCTTAGATACGGACAGCGGTGACACGTAAAACTAAGCAACAGCTTGGTCAAATTCCGCCATGACATGACTCTTGGTTGAGGGGGTGACCATTATATCCATCCCATAACAAACAACAAAATATGCTACCGTTGTAACTTGCAACAATTTTTGTAACAATGGCTGTGCTTTGTCTGGATTGCTATGACGGTGCATCAGCGACGGCGGTGGTGGTTCCTCATCAATCAAGTAACGGCCATGAATCCGAAACCGCAGCATCACCGCACAGTAGGATCAGTGTCATTGCATCAAAGGCATGTTTGCTAATCATTATCAGGGTACCTAAAACTTATCAGTCCCAGCGTCACGGAGGATGAACATTAAAAACCGGAGCAGTAAAAGGAACGAAAAGAAGGCTTCAAACAACAAACTCACTCTCTTCCATTTATTTATACAGGAAATCATACAACAAGTTCAAAGAGAAACATTGTGTGTTTACGAACACGTAAAAGTTTAACGAGGACTTAATCGTCTATCACGTTGAAGTTCACCGACGAAACACATATTAAACGACATTGAATAGGCAAAACACTAAGCTAAGCAGCAGCCACAGTTTCTGCGGGCTTTGCTTCGGGTTCTGCTGATGCTTCTGCTTCCCAATAAGCAGTCTTCTTGCCAGTTTTGGAAACAGTTTGCAGCACTGTCTCGGGTGGTAAATTGCTTTTCACTGTCACCTTCTGAGCGTCGAAATCAATGTCATATGATTCTACACCTGAGGATGACAAGAATTAACATCTCCCATCATTACCAAAATAAACAAAATCCACAAAGCATGGACTCTAAAATTTTGTTAAAAGTTAGAACAATGATTACTAGCACGATTCATGATCAAACATACTTACTCCAAATCCACCTCTACACCTTGATTTTTAAATGGATTAATACGTGGGAATCGGGATAATACGCAACGCAAAAGACCACCTAGGGAAACAGGGACGATTTTCATGGCCTCTAAACCAAAGGTGAAGAAGTATACACCCAGCCCTAGGATATAAGAACCACAACCTATTTCTTCCTTTTTCTTTTGAAGGACACCGAAGTACCAGTGTACAGAGCTTCAGTGTCAACGTACACGACACAGATATATCGGACTTTAACAAGATGTAAGCATCCCAACACTTAACTCCACATTCGTGCGCATACTCACATGATTACATAGTTTGCCTATTGTTATAACTCATATACTCAATTGAAATATAATAGGTATTAAAGAAGATTCAAATGATATTCTTATGGTAGATTAAAAACGACTTGAGCACGGTACTGAAGAGTAGGCAGATGAACACAATTGAACCAGATAAACACAGGAGCTATAAACAAACCTTCAAGTTTGCCAAGAACCCGTTTGACGGCCCCAACACAGCCTTGGCATGACATACCAACCTTGAGGACTGTAGTGGTCTGCATCGAAAAACAACCAAAGATTGAATTAACACTACTGAAAAAACCAAGGAACAAACATATACCGAAATTCAAAGGACCAATACTATGCTAACATATCGGCATTTTAACAATAATTTCAAACTCTCCATCAATCTTCAAGATATTCTCTTCACCTCAAAAACATAATCAGTTTCTTTTGTTCCTCCCTATTTATGTAATTCATTTGAAAACCACATACCAAATCACAACAAAACGAATTGAGTAGCGAGAGACTGCTCAATCAATTGAATTTCTTTTCCTTAATTGCTTTTGATCAGAATAAATTCTTAGCTCTCAGAAGCAATAAGCAAAGCTGAATAACTTGAAAAACTGTTTTTATCTGGATAACAAGCTTAAGTAAATCAAAATTTCCCCTACCAACTAACCTAATCAAAAATTAAAATTTCTGAAAAAAAAAGAACAAGTAAAAGCATAATTTGCTACATAAGATATTATTCTAAAACAAAACGTAAAATTTAAATCAAACCCAACATTGGTTCAACAAATTTATGTGCAATCGCACCCAAATTTGACTTAGAAGGACCTTAACTTAACATCCAGCACCAAAACCCCAATCCAATCCATTAAATTTGAATCAAAATCCCAGATACAAAATTGAAATGAAAGGAAGAGGGTAGATACCTGAGAAGCCATATTAGGGTATTTGGGATTTCAAGAAAGCTGAGGAAGAATTGAGAAATTTTGTTATGAATTTGATTGGATGCTGTTGTGCATCTGGTCAAACCCAAATGGTCCTTTTATAACAGAGAATAAAAAATAAAAAGCAGAAAAGGAGAAGAAGACGATATGTTTCTGGCGGTGGAATCAACCTCGCACCGGAAAAGCTTGACCCGGAAAACGTAGTAACGTAACGTGAAAGCAACACCTATTCAATGAATACAAAGACGAAGGGAAAAAAAAAAAAAAACTTTTATATTCCTTTTTGGGGTTTTATATTCCATTTTTCTCTTAAATGAAAATAAAAAAGTTGTTTAATATTCCGATTTAGTGGTGGATAATAATATTCACACATTTATTTTCATCTCTCACATATATTTGTTAATTTTTGCAAATAATATTCTTCAATTCATTTGATCTGATAGCTGAAAATTAAGATGCGTGTGTGGTAAGTAAAATTAGGTATAGATAACACTACCTGTAATAATAATCTTCTCCATTTGTAAATGTTGTATTTGCAATTTCCTTTTTGGTCCAGAATAATATGAATGCATCCATTTGAGAAGAGTTATTCTGATTCAGGAGGAGGAAGTTTAAAATCGAAACGCAATGTATTGAAAACAAAAGTCATACTTGTCGAGACATTCCAGCACTTGCAAATGAATTTTTATACTGAATTAAAGTAAATATGTGGCATTCTGTATTTAGTTAATAAGCTATTATTCAATTACATTATGCGGGATTATCGATCTCAGAGAAAGTATATGGTTGTTGAAGCTACTGAACAACTTCTCTAGAAGCAGCTGGTGTTTCAAATGTAGCGAGTGCCGCGGGTTTAGGTTTAGACATGTCAACTAACTGACGCCACAAACAGTAGAAGCTTGCATGGATAATGGATGTGGCGATGGTACTTCAAGACGTTGCAGTACACAGTACAAAGCATCCTAACTAGCTTTCCACAAAATTGTACTACCTAGCTTATACCTTTCAACCCTAACAAAAATCGTTTTGTTTATGGTCCAATAAAATTTGTCGTATTTTTCAAACACATCGATATTTATACTACGTGATGAGGGAATTGAGCTGAGCCACACAACGAACCAGTTGTAATACATCGGAGGCTTGGAATTGTAGGTTTGTAGCAGTGTTTTTTGTCTTCAGCTTAGGTTTTATTCTATACAAGAAGATGATGTTGGTCCATGGTCTTTGTTTTTGGCTTTATCAGAGTTATTTTATTCATGCATGTTAACAAACATGCACCACCTCAAACCTTCACGGTGCACCATTAAACACCAATACATGTATTTTTAGGCTTTAATAATGCATGGTTGTTGACATTAAACATCGTTAAATTGAAACTTTTTTTATGATCTCTCATACCACCCTAAAAGCATTACTTACTACTTGATAGTTTTTTTTTTATTTAAAAAAAGGCGTCACGCGCTTAGGCGGCTTCGGAGTAGGTGAAAACTCCTTAGAAGTGGTCGAGGCGTGCCTTAGGGCGTTCTAGACATTTTGGGCGTTTTCTTTTATTCTTATAAAACTTCTCCTTAATCTTCTTCATTCTACACGAGTCCTTAACAGTCTCGCGCTCTTCTTCTTCTTCTATGTGAAACACTGAAACCCTCCCTTCTCTTTTTTGCGTGACACCGCCAACAAAGCAGCACCACCACCACCACCCAGCGAAGAGGGAAAGTGAGAGTGAGGGAGAGTGTCATGAGGGAAAGAGAGTGAGAAGGGAGTGTATGTGGACCATATTAGTGTTGTAAGATGAGTGGATATTAACGAGAGAGAGAGAGAGAGAGAGAGAGAGAGTGAGAGAGAGAGAGTGTGTGTGTGTGTGTGTGTACCGAGGGAAAGAGAGTAGGTGGGGATGTATGTAGATTATATTAATGTTGTAAAATGAGTCGATATTAACGAGAAGATGAAAAGTGAGAGTGAGGGAGAGTGTGCCAAGGAAAAGAGAGTGGGTTGTATTAATGTTGTAAAATGAGTGGGTTGTTTTTTAATATATCATACCAGTAACCAGACAGAGATACGGCAAATTCATCCAAATAAAATTGGTTGCCAAATGCCTCAAGAAAAAATTTCCAAAGAAGAATATACAATTAGAGGATTTTTTTTAATTTTTTTTTTAAAACAAACAATCAGAGGATCTTAGTCATTCGCAATTTGACTAATTAAAATGAAGGGTTTTTATCACAAATGGTCATTGAAATTGACCCTCACCATCAAAATGGTCTCTGAAATTAAAAATCAATCAATATAGTTCTAGAAAATAGGTGTCGCAAATTAATGTGGTTCTTCCGTCAAAATTTTGTTAAAAATTCCGTTAAGTACTGATGTGGCACATAAATGAGCCCCACAAGATTTACGGATCTTTACCACAAATGGTCCCTGAAATTGACTCACACCATCAAGATGGTCTCTGAAATTGACTCACACCATCAAAATGGTCATTGAAATTGAAACTCAATCGTTGTAGTCTTTAAAAATAGGTGTCGCAAATCAATATGATCTTTCCGCCATAATTTTGTAAAAAAAATTTGTTATGTGCTAATATGGGTTTAATAATTAATTAAAAAAATGTCTAAATACCTTTTTCCACAATGGAAGATTTTTTTTATTTTTTTATTTTTTATAGTAGGGCATACTCCGAAGAGAGCTACCTTTCATAAATTCTCAAAGGCACAAGGCTTAACCAAGGCATAAGAGGGGGTGTGGAAATTTCAACCAACAATGGATACACCTCGGTTATAACCTCATTATCTCAAGGCAGACCTAGTTGTTCTTTGCATCACCAAACCACCAAGGAAGCGGTCGAACATGCTTTCCAAGATTAAGTATGTTCCAGAAGTCGTTGCCAATGAGCCAAGCCGTTACCAAAGGTTATTTCGATCCAGGTTCAATTCGGTGAAGTGTGTAAAGATGGGTGTACTGAGATTTTTTTTTTAGAGAATAGAGAGCGAAAGGGGTATAGAAATGTGGACTGAGATCAGAGGTGATTGGAGGACTAGGTTTTTGGGTTGACAATTATTTTATTAACTATTAAATTATTAAGCCTATTTGTAATTTTTTTAAAAAAAATTAATTAGACTTGTGTGACCCATTTATGTGTCACATTAGCGCATAGCAAAATTTTTGACAAAATTGTGACGGAATAACTACATTGATTTGAGACACTTACTTGAGGGACTACATTGATCAATTTTCAATTTTAGTCACTATTTTGATATTGCATGTCAATTTTAGCGACTATTTTGATGTCATGGGTCAATTTCAAGGACCATTTGTGAGAAGGAAAAAAAAGACTTTATGAAGCCCATTTATGTGTCACATCATCACTTAACAGATTTTTTAACAAAATTGTGACGGAATGACCACATTGATTTGCGACACCTATTTTCAGGGACGATGCCAAAACTTAATTAGATAAATCCAATCCAAATATTAGATTTAAAAAAAAAAATTGGAAACAACTTATGGCAAGTCACGGTTACTGACTCCTAGAGAGGCTATAAAGAATTTCAACTTGCTCGTGGCCACATTCAAGCATACTAGTCAACTCAGAACATCGAATCCGAGACCTCTCACATGTTTTTATTTATTGAAGAGCCGTAATTCACGCCCTTACCACTAAGTCACTTGTTGTGATTCAATTCAAGTATTAAATTGAATTGGCCAATTTTCTATCTGCTTTGGAAATGTGGTCAAAATCCACAGCCTGTGGAATTATAGGGCTTATCATCGAGGTAAACGATATGAGCACATTTTTTTTTTTACTGTTGATGGGCCAAAAACTTTGACATTATAGGGCTCACTAGGTAGTGAACACCAAGGTCAAATTTACCACAAGGCCGAATGGCCCAAGGCTCAATATTATTCTAGGTGAGCTTCTACTTTACACAAAAAAGATCAAAAATAAAATAATAATAACGTTATTGACGTATTGGTGACATATAACGTCCATTAAATATGGACATTTCTCCCAACTTCGTTGGCGCTTTTGTGACTTCTGGCCCCTTTGGCACTTTCTAGTAAAAGCAGAAGCAGTGATCAAGTTGTTGTACTGCTCCAATTTTGCTAGAGTGCTAGATGTACAAAGTCTCATCCTTCGGTGGGCTCTCTCCTCCTCATTCTCTCAACTCTCTCTCTCTCTCTCTCTCTCTCTCTCTCTAAGTTCTTCTAATGAGTAATGTCAACCCAATTAAGAGTGAAAATATTCGGTATACAGAAATTTAGTGCTGTAATAGTAATCAACTTAATCATACTAAAAGTTTTAACATGATAATTTTTTGTATATGAATTTTGGTATGGTAAGTTCTCGTAAAATGGACAAATTATCTTTTTTCTTGCGAAACTTTGTATGTTGTTGTGGTCGAACTAAGTCACCACTTCACTTATTTATTAAGTTTTTTTAATTAAAAAGTAAGTAACAAGAGAATTTGACCAAAAAACCCTTCTTTTTTATTCCACATGAATGTAACATAAGCTGTTTTTATGCCACGTTACTAAATTTGACATCTATTTAACATATTAGACAAAATTCTTTCAGAATGAAGTGAATATTGAGTTTCAAATATAAAATAATGAATTTTGAATTATAGAAACAAAAGGAGATCAAAAATAAGTTTATGAGAACGTGGCTAAAAAGAAGCCTAAAAAATCAATAAAAAGTAGAAAGAACATATTCAATTCCTTGTCATCCATCTAACAAGTGGTATATAAACAAACTATTACTTTAATGAGAACATTGTTTTCCTATGGATTCTTACAAAGTGCTTGTATCACGAATAATGATTATGGTTGTCAGTTGATCAACGAGAATATCGTAATCGGATTGAAATGGCATAACTGTGCACATCCAATAGCTGGTAGTTTAATTTCATTGGCCAATTTATGTTACGTATTAGTAATGCATGGCATCAGGACCTTCCAATTTGACCAGCAAGTTGAGTCACCATACATGATTTGGTACTTTGGAAAGATAATTACTCCTGAAGAACCCCTTCAAAGTTGGCTAATTGAACACTTAGGTATGATTCACTTGTGCCGAAAGCTATTTGTTCCCTTCAAAATAATCCGTATATAGATATGCGTAAATCCACTTTGGCATTTCCTTTGAAAATAATATATACATATATAAAACCAAGCATACAGATTTGATTTCCTTGATGATAAAGCAAAGATATATATATATATATATGAATGTCTATATTTGGAAAAAAAAGAAAAAAAGAAAAAAGAATAACTGCAGAATATATGACGCATGACGCATAGATCCAATTGAAGTTGTGGATGCTTTCTTTTCATATAAAACGGTCTGCGTGTTCTGCTTATTCACCAAGAGTTGATCAAAGAAAACATCAAGCAAGCTAGCTAGTGAAGTTATTTAGAGGAAGAGACATGTCAAGGTCATCAAGTGTCATAACTCTGCAAGAAGCCGCACCACCGCGCCTTGTGCGCATGGAGCGGAGGCCTACTTTTGGAAAAAGATTGGAGACTATCGACGAAGAGAGTGAGAACGGAGGTCGCGGCGAGAAGCAGCAGTTACCTGGATTTGGATCGGCAAGTAACAAGGCTGAATTTTCCAAACAAAATCATGCTGTGGTTGCTCGTTGATCAAGTTATGAATAAGCATGACCAAGTATTTAAGTATTTTAGCCTAAAAAGTGGCAAGTGTACGTATGTTATTTGCAAAGCTAAAGTTGTTGCCTTTGGAGCAGTAATACATACGTATATGCTAAAGTTGTTTCAATACTACTCTCTCGAAATAATGAAAAAGGGGTGGAATAACAAAACAAATGAACATAATAACATTCGTGACATTTTCGAACAATAATCTTGTAGCCTAGTTGAGAAGCACGACACCATCTTCAAGTTTCGTAGGTGTCAGCGTTGAATTTGAATTTGATTTTCTGCGCAACACAATCTCATTGTATGCACACCAATAAAAAAGATTCGACGCCAACGTCTATGAAACTTGAAAACACTAGAGGAAAATTCATTTGTAAATAGATTTTAAATCGTGATCGATCTTTGGAACCCCTTAAAATCTTATTGTACTACTGCGCGAAGATTTCAAATGGTGACAAATAATGTCATATTATCATGTCAATTCGTACAGAAATTCTTTGTCTGGTTGCAGTTTTAGGGGCAGCTCTGATTGTTGATATAACTACGTACTTGCGCATAACCAAATCACGAATACAACTGATGAAGAGATGATTTCAAAGAGGAATAAACAGCATGCCAGCCATTCTGCGAGGGGTGCACCGTGTCCCAAAAGAAAGACCGTTCGGGATGACTGCATATGCTGTACTTCTTTGCTCCAGTACTCTCGTCCACACTACCGCATGAGTACTCGCTGCTCACCCCCACACAGCATGGTTTTAATGGTTCATCAATCTGGAACGTCGTGTTTCCTGATATACCAAGAAAGCATATGCTCAATCAACTACTTGAATTCTCATAAACAAGCATGTCACAGAACGCATAGATTATGCAGCAACTAAGATATTAACCAATATTCACTTCAGTTACAAGATATCAAAAAATATAAATCATACGATGACATGTAGATGAGACGTTGCCTAGTGCGCGTCGTCCAGTACCACGCAACAATTACTTGATCTAAAGTAGAGGAGGAACTGAAGAGATCGATGGTCAGCTACTTGGTGGTTCATATATCATGCATTGTTAAAAATGCCATACGTACTGCATTCCTTTCTATACAAAATTTTCCTCTTGTTTTTCGCATGATGACTTTTGTGGAGTGGAGTGTTAATAACAGCTCCCATTAAACACAGTTACGTACCTTGACGGTCTTTTGGGGGATTAATTGCAGACGAAAATGCGTCATAGAGATCCAAGATTACAAATGCAGAATTGTTTGACTCCTTATTCAACTGTTCCACGTTTTGGCGCAAAACTTGGTTGTGGAACACTGAAGCCAAGTTGAGCGATTCATTGCAGTTCTGATAGGAAAGAAAGGAAGTTAAGCGCGGAATACATCCCATGGGCTCTACTGCAGTAACCGCTATTTTTGGCACTCCCAAATCACGTATACGCCTCAAATCCACAGCAATCTGCTTAACAACCGACTTGGTGAACTCTGCCAAATCCTGTCATTTGGAGGAATATCAGTGCTGGAGTTAGCAGCAAGCCTCACAATCCAATATATAATTGTAGCCATGCCAAGAACCCTAAAATAGTTGTATACTTGATTAAAAAAATGTTCAATTTTTTTTAAAGCCATTAATAATCTTTGTATCACTTGTTTGAAGGAAAATCTCATTAATTAATCATAAACATGCAAGGCATTTCACAATGGTTTAGGTGAGTGTGATGTTTATATATATATATAAATCAACCATTGTGAGTTTGATTCGTATTATTTTATTGTTATAGTGGTGTGAGTTTGATAGGGGTGAGTTTATATATTTAATGCGGGGCATGTCTACTTCTGTATTTTATGAGTGATTACCTCTTTTTTACCCTCTCGTCATATATATATATGTGGTCACACTCATAAGTTCAATATATTGAATTTAAAAATAAGAATTACTCTCATAGCACTCGGATTTTCCGACCAACGGTAGAAAATTGATTTCTATATTATTAGTATCACACTCAATTTTCCGACTAAGTAACTAAATAGTATCACAAAAGCATGTCTTTAAAACATTGTAGCATGTATCACCAAAACGCACCAAAATTTAAAACCACACACACACATTATATAGAGTTAGGTTAACCACCACTTACCTCACTGCCATTGCCTGTTTTAACCATATGAGTTGCGTAGTCGTTCCCCGCAACTGACACGAGAGCTATGGACGATTTAATTAGGTCGCGTTTGGCATACAGTTTTTCTTGTTCAACTAGCCGTTGGAAAAAGTCGATTTGGGTGGTCAAGTTTGGTTCAGTCACCAACGTATCGAAAACTCCCGTACCTCCGTATGCAAAGTTCATTCCCTTCTCCACTTCCGATATGTTCGCAGATTTTCTCAATGCATAAGGAACTGGAGGTCTTAGACCCAAGTATTCAGCTGCATATATACATAAATATTAATTTCAACATATCATTAATTAGAAACTTAATTATTGATCTTTTAGTTTCATTTCACTTCTTGAAATTGGATTCGTCTCACTTTGTTCTTGAAAGTGCCAAAATCGAGCATTTCGCCCATTTCCGTCAATTCTATCTCATGAAAGTTTAATGAAAAGACAGATGAGACATTTCATACCATGCTGCCAGAGATGAGCCATTGTTGTTGACAAGGTATATTTTTAGACTCTATAAACCTCTAAAATTGCCAAATCTCTCCTAATGTGGGCGTAAATAAGGTGAAATAGCTCGATTTTGATAAGAGAATAAACTGAGACAAATTCAATTTCAAAAGAAAAGTGAGACTAAATGACAGTATCACAAAGCAATTCAATTAATAAGCCTTAATTAGAAGCAAAACTGAAATTTATACTACCATATGCTAGGATGCTCATTCATACATTATTCTATTTTCGATACAGCGATACATCTGCACTTAAAAAATAGAGGAAAAAAAATGGAAAAACTAAGCGAAAGGATTTCGAAACTTTGAACCAAAAGTCATATAATAACTTTAGGTAACGACTAAAGAAAGAAAAGGAAAAGAAAAAACTCAACCAAATCTTGGTGCAAGGCGCACGCCAACCTGTGTTGAGTTTTAAAAATAGTTAGTGTTCAATTCAATAAATAGTGATATTATCAGTGTACAGTTTAAGAAATAGTGATACTATCCGTGTTCAGTTTAAGAAATAGTGATAGTAACCATGCTTAATTTTCATAAATAGTCAGTATTCAGTTTAAGAAATAATGTAATACCATGTTTAGTTTCAGAAATATCCAGTTTAAGAAATAAGAGGGATAGGAGAGAGAGTATGTCTCTGTGATAGACGTGTGTCAGTTTTCTATTATTATTATTTTTACTTTATTTTTTATTATATTAAACTTTTATCATTTCACTTCAAAAAGACCATTATACATTCTTTATAAATGTATTTTTCTACTTAAATATAGAAAATTTAAAGTGCAAAATGAAAATTTGAAATACTAATAACAATTCTTTTCATGAAATTCAAATTTAGAAAGCTCGTACAAGTAAAAATAATATTAGTACACCGTAATAATTCTATTTAAATCTAAAGAAAAAGAGTCTTGAGTTGAGAGAGTAGGAAACCGAACCTAAATAATCAGAGAGCACACGACCATCGGAAAACCGGCCGGCTGGCTTTCCAGGAAAAGTGATCCCATAAGGTTCCTTCCATGAAGGAGACACAGATTTTCTGATATTCCCAGTATCAACATACGAGTCCCCGAGTACAAAAAATTTCACAGAACCATCATTTCTGAGGCGGTGATGGTGGCGGCGGTGGTGGTGTGCCTCAAGAACTTCTGCTACTACATGTACAAAGCATTTTAAAAAAAAACATAGTAAATATCCAAATTAATGAAAATATAATTCTTGTAATTGTGAAAATTCAATAATAATTAAGTTATTTGACTAACCAGCAAAAGCGGCGACACATAAAAGAAGGAGACAACATGAAGAGGCGACGGTGGTTTTCTTCTCCATTTCAAACCAGATTTTGGTGGAAAGGAAAGACGCTGCGATGAAATATATATATATATATATATATATATACACACACACACATATACATATAAATGTACTGTACTGAAGAGTCAAGAGCATTAGGTTTTACAGGTTAGAAAACGGAAAATTTGAAAAGAAAAAAAAAAGATGAAAATTCATATGATACAGTTCCAGATGCTCCATTCAAAATTAATTGACCTTCTAATTAACCTTATTAGTACATTTTCATTTAAGAAATTTTCCATTCTGTAAGGATGGCAAACATTTTGGACTTGTATGTAATTAATCCTGCAGTTACATAACATTTTCGACTTTATATAACCATTGCAAGCGGTGGATTGCTTTTTTAGTGATTAAAGCCTATTACTATTTTTTTTTAAAATTAGAGTAGTAATACCAGTTATATTTGTAAGTGCTTTTAAAATAATTGAAAACATTTTTAGACCACCAAGAGCGCTTTTGATCATGTTTGCTAAGACGAGTTAAAAATGCTCCGAAGGTTGAAAATAACACTTCCAAGTGCTTTTTGAAAGAAACTACTGTTGTATGCTTCTTTTGTAATCCCAAACGCTGTTCATACTAAAGTTATAAAGCTACCTAATATTATGGACTTAAAGAGAAAATTTTTGTGAAGACAAGTTGGATTCTAATTTATTTGAGTGATAATCCAAATAAACCGCCCTTAACCACTTTTACTCAACAATCCATTTCAGTTTTTTTGACCCGCAGAGAAAGATGTAAGCAGCTTCATGTTTTCCTGATCCTGCCATCTCTCCCTATTCAAAGATGGAGAGTTAGAGAAGTGGGATGGGAAGAGAATTAGACGAGAAAGATGAAGCTGCGTGTCAAAATACAAATGGATAGTTCGATACACCTTAACATAAGTAACATTAAGAACTCAATGTAATCCCTATAATAATTCAATCTATTTCTTTTGAAAAGTAAAATTGTTACTATCAAGTACCAAAGGTTAAAGGAATTCACTGTCGTACAGAATAATTCATTTCTCGGCGGCAAATCTCTCTATAACTTCCTCTCTCTTTCATCTGGTTGCTGCTGGTCGGGTCTGGCCCCTGCTACTGTATCTTGGAGGGCTAGTCTTGGCAACGTCAACGACTATCATCCAGCCATTTATGATCTGCAGGCAACGTTAACACAAAATAGGCTAAGCTTTTATCTTTCTCGAGGGTTACAAGACTAGGCCTGTGTGTTTGATTTATTGAGATTGGATTCATACAAAACGAAAACCATGTTGAAACTTGCCTTGCCGTTCATCTCTTGGAGAGCTACGCTAGCAGCTTCCTCCGTGGTGTATTCTATGAATGCATAACCTTTGGACCTTTTAGAAATTTTGTCCATTATTATTTTAACTGTTGAGAAAAAGCAGTTCATCAGCACGAGCATACCAATTCCAGGTAATCAGAAACCCCGTTTTAAGCTATAAAAAAAGGGTAGTACCTTCAACAAGCTCTCCATACCCTTCAAATGCAGCACGGAGGGTTTTCTCAGATGTATAAAACGATAGGCCTGTTCAGAAAGCAAGATCCTTATAAGGGAATATGTAATGAGGAAAAAAACAGCTACAAAAAGTTATGAATATCGAGATCTTATGAATAATTACGACGACTAGGGTACAAAGGAATCCTATTCAAATAAATGAATGTTTAAGACCAGAATTGAATTTGCAACATACCAGTCACAAACAGTTTCTTTGTCTTTGTGGGGGTTGTTTCACTTGCCGCTCCAGAAGTTGAGAGATTGGTAGAATTCTGTAAATTATTACCTGAGAAACACATCGCTAACTCATATAAATGTTTACAGTGGAAGATACTGTTCAATGACAGCATTGATGCCATCAAATAGAAACAGACCTAACCTAACAAATATTAAATAAAACTATAAAAAATTGGTTTCTTGAAAAGAAAAGCAAAGTAAATAGTCATGACAGTCTATAAATTTGTCCTTAATAATATTAATGTCAGTTTGTTTATAACCATTCATATTTTCTTCAGGAATCGATAACTTCGTATTCGAAAAATCGTATTCCACAGATGAAACAGAAGTACTTAATGTGACAAAGAGTCATATTCAAAATATCAAGAAACATGGATTTTCTACCACTTGGTAAACGTGGTATAACTGCTGCCATCATTTAGTGGAAGAAAAATCAGGAATGAACTTCATAACTTAGAAGATAACCACTGTCCAACGAAGGGTCAAGCTCCATCAAATAATCCACCAAGCCTCTCCAAATACTTAACATTGGTAAAAAATGAGCAACCAAAATAATTTGAAGAACACCAGGAAGACATGACCTGTTAAAAATGAAGCTCTTTTTTCACAGGATGGTCAGATAGCCTAAAATTTGTCGGTAGTAACATTTTCCTTCGGCTTTCTCCAATTGTTTCATCTCATTTACACCATTTTCTACCCATGCCAAAATTCAAACGCTTTATTTCCAGGACAAAAATAGTATGTGACTTCTATATTTTATACTCCCAAGTCATACATCTTAAGAACTTCTGTGAAAAATTGCTTATCCAGTCATCAAAGTCCCCAAGTCCTATTAATCTACATAACCTTTTAATTCCAGTCTCTTGGATAACATTACACTGACAGACTTAAATTGTCTAAAAGTATTAAGCAGTCACAAAACAAGTGCGCTATCATATTTTCCGCATGGACATAAGTCACAAGAAGAAGCAGATCTTAGGTTCAAAAGGCATTCAAAATCTCAAATCAAAAAGCAAAGTTCTTACTTAACAATGAGTTAGAAGATCTTATATCTAATTCTAAAATGACAACCACAAAAGATATTGTTCGTGAAAGATCATATCCAAGTTAGAAAAGTAAAAACCTCCATAATCTTTATTCTCCGACTCCCAATTCTTGTCAAGCTCAACAGATAAAACCCCAGGAACACCTGCAGCGTATAGGATCATGAGCAATCAAGAGGACAGGTGTATTAACACAAATGTGGCACAGAGAAATTAAGAGCATACACTAACCAGCAACTTCCTGTGCACACTCTTCATCAAGTTCACAACAGAACCCAAAGTTAGATTGCCAGGAAACATGATAAATACACATTTGTGCATCCTTCTCGCTACCGAAAAAATGAAGCACAAATTAGAAAAACAAAGTAGTATAAGAAAGGCAACAGCGTTGATGCTCATAATCCAATACTCACTTCCCCAAGACCTTTGTTAGTATTTGAGCATAATAATCCACCATTTGTGCCTTTGTAACAACCCCAATGCTGGGTTTATCCATTCGAACAAGCCACCTTTTTGTATTCAAAAGAGGAAACAACAAAGCACTTCCACTTCGAGAGGACGACATATTACTTGACCTAACATTTGGGGGACTATAATCCTTCTTTTGAGAAACATAATCCGGGTCAGGCTTAACCAACAAAACCCCCGGTAAACCTACAATAATTTCATCAAATGAATTTAGTCATTCAACACTGACTTATTGAGAACAACGAATGATCGAACCTCAAAAAAACTCATTATCTGATTAAACATATTATATCTGAAATAGTCACTCATTTCATCAAAACCACAACATATATAAAACACTAACATCTACTCTGCAGAAAAACCAATTCAATAACACATAAAGTAAAAAAGAATCGAACTTACGTGCGAGCTTGCAGGAAGTTTCTTCGTCAATATCACAACAAAACCCGAAATGGGTATCCCAAGACGCATCATATATACACATTTGAGCATCCTTCTCACTGAAAAAATCAACATCAAACCACAACTCAGGCTAAACTCTAAGCAGTACAAAAATAAAGGAAATAAGTTACGGCATACCCACTTGCCCAAAACGGTTCGAAGGGTTTCGACATAGTATTCAATAACTTGCTGTCTGGAAATCGCCCCTTGCGGAGGAGCCTCCATGAGCACCACCCAATGGCGGTTGTCGCTGGAAGCGGAAGACGAAGGAAGAGAAGTGGAAGCCGATGCTGTCGCTGAAGTTGAAGCAGCGCATGATGTTTGAATGGAGAAACAAGTGTAAGAAGTGAAGGAAAATGAAGGGAAATTGAAAGGGTTGTTGTGGGTTGGTGAGAAGGGGAATCGGAGGTTGGGAGTCGGGGCCTGAGACTGGGTTTTGGGAGGTTTGAATGACAATCTTGTGGATGCGATAACTCCTGCGTGGGGACAGAGAGACTCCATAGCCGACTAGCTGCCTGCTATGGAAGGTGTGTGACAGATATTATGGCAAGGGAATTGAATTAGCATTCTAAAAATTTCATCATGCCCTCGTTTATTTTCTTTTCTAATTATAGAAGAGCATTATTATTAGGATTCTAAAATTTTTATTTTATATCACAAATTTTTTATATTTAAAAAAAAACTACGTAGAATGAGATTTTTGAAATGCCAATAACACTTCTTTTATAAAAAGTTTAAATTATAAAATAAAATTTTTGAAATGTCAATAATAAATTCCAAAAAAATTTGGTTACTAGTTATTTTTCTCTAAGTGCAGTAGCACATCTTATAAAAATACGGGAGGTTCCAGGTTTAATATTTTGAGCTGATGAGTCTGTTTAATTGTGACCATGAGCATGATGAGATTTTCCATAATCTCTCCGAACTCGAAATGGGTGAATACCAGTTGCCCATTTAAAAAAAAAAAAAAAAAGACTGGGAAATCCCTACAGTTTTTATGCTAAGAAATCTGACGTAAAATTTTCTGTTGCAAACCAATTCATCATTCAATCATGTTTTTTCAAAATAACATTTTTTATCTTATATTTTTTCAACCCTGATAGTATGAACATTCACCACAATGCATAATCCAACTTTACGTTTACGAATTTTAAATACTACATAAATTTTGTATGGATTATATTTATAATTGTTAGATTATGTGAATTGATATTGTGTTATTAATTATCAGATTGAATTAAAATTGAAAAAAAAAAAATAAAAATTAGAAGTTGGATTTTTTTTTTTTTCTTTCGAAACCCAGCTAGCTGCAGCCTTTGAACCGCAACACCACGCGAGTCCCGAGTCCCGAGTCGCGGTGCACTGGAGCACATCCCGCTCCACCTGAGAACCCAAGAAAACGATGCCGTTTGGCGTCATCCCCAACCCAGAAAACTCTGGCCTCACTTGAAGCCGAGACCACGATTTTGCCGTCCCCTTTTTCTGGAAATCATGACCTACAGTCGTGCTCTTTTGGGTTTTGCACCATCGTCTCCGACGATGTTTCTTGTATTTTCGTTGAAATTCATCGAATTCGAGGATTCCCCATTTTGAATCCTCTCGGTTCTACCCTCTCCTGACGTCGTTATGTCGATGATCCTCCTCCGTCATTAAGATTGGTTCTTCAACGAACCAGCATGCAGCCATGATGCAAAAGAAAGTTACCACGCTGTTGAACTTTTGATTTATGTTATGTTCATATCTTGGAGGCAAGACATGACAGATGAACATGAACAGATATCCGGTGACGTCACGTGTCGATCTTCGATGTATCCTGGAATCTGGGCGTGACAATCCAAGGAGGAGAGCTTGAGATTTCACAATGAGAAGTTGTCGGTGGCCGAACGCCTTCGTTTATGAGGGCAACCGTCTTCAGGGAACCCAACAAAGCTCTCACCTTCGAGGAATTTCACATCCCTCGCCCCAAATCCGGTGAACTTCTCATAAAAAACAAGGGTGGGGAAGAGGATGCCCGTATGAATGTAGTGTTAGGAGAGCAGGGGAGGTCGGAGACGGAGAGGGGGAAGTCGGCGAGGAGTGAAGGAATAGGATAACAGAGGATTGGGGGTGGGCCCACAAAATTATTTATTTTTAATTAGTTTTAATTGTTAAATAAAAAATAAACAATTTATTAATTAATTGATTTTTGTTTCAGTCGGCAAATAAGTGGGTTCCACTCATGTCATGTCATTATTTAACATAAAAAGTTTAACAGAAATTTGATATTACATTCATAATTTAAAGTATAGTATTACATTATTTAAAATATGTGATATAAGATTATTAGGCGAATCAAAATTGAAATAATCTGGTATAATTTGCCAAAATATGACATCAACAGTGCAACAACCTTTTTTCTTATTAATAAAAAGAAATATAAAAAAAAGCCAAAAGGAATCAAAAGAGACACGTGTCACGCGAGAAAGAAAATTCACCCACTCGCAGAAACACACAGAATCCATCGTCAAACCCTATCTCTCCCTTGCTCTGCAATTCTATTCGCTCTCTCTCTCTCTCTATCTCTCTCTTTCCCTTTCTCGTTCCGAAACCTAGATTAACCCCCAATCTGACATGAAATCCAAACCCCAAAATCTCATTGGGGTTTCAGTGTCAGCCTCAGAGGACACACACGTCCTTTGATGAATTGTTCGCCTCCCTTCCTCAAACCCTAGCCTCGATTTTCTTTCCCCTTTCTCCTTTCGATTGCGCGTACTTGACTTACCCAGCGAGAGAGAGAGAGAGAGAGAGAAATAGGGAACGATCGATAGGCCATGGAGGGCTCAGTGGCGGAGGATCTCGGAGCCCCGGAGTCATGGGAGGTCGCCGGTTTGGACGAGGCCATGAACCGCCTGATGCTTTCCTCCAACAAGGATTCCAAGCCCCCGCAAACTCTCAACGACCTCCCGCCTCTGGTTTCCTCTTCTTCCGATGCTTCTGATAAGTTTTCTGAGGATGCCGTTAATCAGGTCGACCAGTTCCTTCGCGAGGCCTTGCAAAACCCTCGAGAGCGCCTATCAAGTAAGCCATTCGTACATCCCCTGACTCAAGTTCATGTTTTTGCTTCTCAAGAAGACTCGAGACGAAATTGAATTTGAATGTGGATTGTATTTGGGATCATTCGTTATAGTTTTTGTTCCATGATCTTATGTGGGTTGTATGCGACTTGTTGCCAGTTCTACATGCCTTAAAGGTTCCCTTTTGAAATGTATGACCTTTGTGGGGTGAATAAATCATGTCTGAATAACAGGAATGAATGTATATGAAAACGTAATGAGGTGCTGGCCGAACACTTCCATTCATAATTTGAGCTGATATAGTTTTGAGCTTGTATACTATCTCGGAAAGCTATAGAGATGAAGATTACTTGCTATGATATGCCTTCTAACTCATGAAATGGTGCTCCTTTTTATTTTATCTTTTAGTGCACATTCACATCAAGACAGCCTCAAATTTCATTCATTTAGCTAGTGTTAGTTTCTAAAACGGTTTAGTAGATCTTGAAGGTGAAAGAGTGATTACTAGTTCTACCTTATCAAACCTTGCTGATCCCGAACCTAATCAAATTGGAATGTTTGACATGAATTTGTGTGCAATTATGGGACAATTTGGTAGGTCGTCAGGGTTGAAGGAGTAGAAGGATGGTTTTTTGTTGTAATAGAAAAAGTGAGTCAGTTCTGGTAAAACTGAAAAAGGGAATTTTTCTCAATTTCCTATACAAAATTCTCAATGAGTGTGGTGAATGAACTGGAAGTAAACCTTAGTTTTCTTGCTATATTTTATCGTCCTCATGGCCATTTTATCATAATTATTATCCATCAGGATGTGCTGTCTTGTTTGGATTAACTACAGTAAACCCTATTCATAGATATCTTCTTGTGCAGTTTTACGAATGGAGCAAGATGTGGAGAAGTTTATCCGTGATCCTATTCAGCAGCAACTAGAGTTTCAGCAGTTGCCCACTTCTTATTTACGCTTGGCTGCACATCGTGTGGCTCAACATTATTCGCTTCAGTCAATGGTTTTATTAGATAATAATTTACCCGATGGCTCTGGTTCCAGAATTATTGTCCGTAAAACTCCTGAGTGTCGACTCCCTCTGATTCGCCTTGCAGACATCCCTGTTAATTTACCATCAGAAGACGGCGGTGTTACTAAGGTTGCAATAAAACAGAGGCCACAAAAACGGTCACAGGGTGGAAACAGTGCAAACTCAAACTCGTTAAAGGCAAACAGTGCTAAAAGTGTGGAAGAACGGAAAGAGGAGTATAACAGGGCTCGTGCACGAATATTTAACTCTAGTATTAGTATGAGTGGCAGTCCAAGTGGGAAATCAGAAAGTGAACCAAAACAGCAGGATACCCCACAACATGTACCCTTGGTAATGCCAAAGGTGGAAGATAAATCAAGTGTTTCTGATTTGCACTCTGGTAGGGGTTTAATTGAGTCGTCAACAAGTAGCAGTAGAACAGCTAGAAGTAGGCCAGAGAAGGAGCCGGTTGGGAGGTACAAACCAAATAATAGGGTAGCTATATTTAGGGATCGTGAGATTGACTGTAAGGACCCTGATTATGACAGGAGCTATGACAGGTATGGTTTACAGTTTCTGTAGTGACCATTTATTCTTCTCCCTATTTTTTTTTTTTAAAGAAAATATCATGACAGGAAAGCTTCTTTTTTTTTTTTTTTTTTTAATTCTTTTCTCCATTTGGTAATGGGATAATGTTTGTTTACTCTAAGAAAAGTGTTTGGAGATGAAATCCTATCTCATAATTGTTTTCATGGCATCCAGTTTTACTATGTGGGCAAGCTACCACGTCTGTTTTCTACTGACATGATTTTATTCATTTGGTATGCAATTGTTCCTCCAAAGTTGTTACTGTTTTTGAAGTCTGTCCTTTCATCCATTAGGTGACCATGATCTTTTTGTGTTTGGAGGCGAAATCTTGTCTCGTAATTGTTTTTATGGTCTTTTTCTATTTGCTCTGTTTGCTTAAGCTACCCATCCATTTCTTTTCTTTTTAGAAAAAACAAAACAAAACAAAATATGATCTTTCTATCCATTCATAATATGGTTCCTTATCAGCATTGCTATTGTTGTCAGTATTGAAGCCTGTCCTTTATGGTGACCGTGATCTTTTTGGATGAACTGGTCATTACATTGCTCAAACTCTTAAGCATCTAGCTTCTGATACTTTACCTCCTATGTTCATTTTTTAATCCAATTTTATCCTTAATGAATGCTACAAGATAGAATCCAACAAAGTTAGAACTTAAAGGTGTAATATTTTGTAGTCCCCCTAGTTTCCATGTAACCCTTACCAGAAAATTGTTCTTGAGCTTAGCTCCAAGTTTATTTGGTCTTTTCTATTTTATAGGTAACCAAAGTTTATGATTAAATATTTTGCAGGTACATGCAAAGATTTGATCCTCGGTTTGGATTCAGTGGTGGCCCATACACCATCCAGCCTATGTATACACCTGCATTGAACTACAACACCGAGTTTCCTCAACTTGGTTCTGCTCACAGGCCTCAGATTTCTACTGAGCATCAGCCTCGTCCTCTTCCACAGCATCTACCTGGGCCTTGGGTTCCACCATCGCCTCCTGCAGGAATTGGGTATGCCCATCCGGAGACCATAATCACACCATTCAATCCAAATCATGTTGGTGCACGATCTACATCTGGCATTTATCTACATTCATCCCAGTATCATGGTCAGCGCCCTGGAATGCCCTATGTCCATCCTCATGAACATGTTCACCAACCTTTTTCACAGGTACGTCAATTCAATAGCTATTCTCTATAGTCAATTAATTAGTCTTATCAATTTGTTGTCGAAGAGGTACTTTTAAAAGAAAAAAAAATCCAGCTTTTTATTTCCCCACTTTCCAAACATGGTTTGAGGTACTTCCAATTTGCTACTGCATTAGCACATTTCTGATTTGAGGGTGCTGGACAGATTCCTTTTATTTTTAATTTTTATTACAAAATATTTTGGTTGGCTGTTTCGCATCCTGTATTTGTAACTCTCCACCTGATCTACCTATCTACTTCATTGTAATTGCACAAGTGTGTACAAAACTCATCGTTATATCATCTAATGCACATCATAAGTATGCATAAATTGTAATTTTAGTGCAGTTGTGCATTTTTAGTTGATGAAATGAAAAAAAAAATTGTGGTGTTTTTGCTTAAATTCACTCAAGGTTTCTCAAGTAATAGGTTTCAATTGTTTTGACTGCTTGGAATATGGTGCTTATGTTTATATATTTATGTATTTATTTATTTTTTTACAGTCTCATCAACAGCAACCTGATGCAAGTTTTGGGTTAGCCCGGCCCCGGTGAGGGCAGGGGCTGTGCCTGCACCCTGCCTGCTTGATGTCGAGCATGAATTATAATGGGCTGCGAAAGCCGCACATGTTTCAGATGGCAGGAGTGCAGGCATAGGGAACCAAGGTGTGGTTGAGTGGATGGGATCATTTCTATGGATACAGACATCATCTGTTCCCCCCATTCCTTGGTTCCAACGGAAGCTTCTTCCATCAGTGATGGATGATGAAGAAGCTCCATGGGTTTGGAAATATATCTAAATAAGCTCTCTTTAGAGCTTTGCGACCCTATGATGACGAAGACAATTTAGAAGAATTCAAACAGAGCTGAGACAGTATGTCTCTGCTTGGATGAAGGTATGCTCTCCAGCTACTATTAAGATTCACACATTTGTGCACGTGTACACACACATGCCCAGAGTGATGTTTCTTGGACAATCCAACTTGTGCACTTGCATCACAGCCCGCAATTTAGATATAAGATGTTGAGGTGCACAGTTAGCAATTAATTTTCCAGTTTTCAACTAGTTCTCCTTGGATCACCTCACCTCACCTCATTTGCATATATATACATACATATATAATAGATTAAAGCTTAACCAAATCGTTTTGGGTTTTAGTATGCAGGCTTTGGTTACTTAAAGAGTAAGCAGCATTGATACGTCTCTTTGTTGTCTTAAAGCACGAATAAGAGCTAGAGGGAGTCTGAATTGGAGGATACTCTGAAACTATGCTTTTGGGAAGTTTGATCTGCATCCAGGTTGTTCTGACAAAAGATCTCATAGTTTAACTTTAATGCTTTACTTGAACAATCTGCAGGAAAATAAAAAAAGGAATTCTGCATCATGTATCATACGACACTTTGCTCTAGTTATTTCTTTTAATACAGTTTTTATTAAATTCATAAATATGTTGTAGCATTTCTAATACCCTTGAGGGACTGCTGTTGTGAAATTGTTTGCTATCTAGGCATGGTATTGTGAAGGCTACCATTTGTTAGAAACACTGTCCTAGTCGTTTTCTGAGTTCCATTGCAGTGCCGTTCTATGTATCATATGAATTTACAAGTATGTTGGTTGTGGCTACCTAAATGTTTGCATTAGTTACGAGTCGAGGCAGTGTTGGGTACAATAGAGGCTTATTCTGACGATGTGTACATGTTTGTTTTTGTTTTGTATGCCTTTACAATTATTTCAGTGGAAACATCAGTCCAGAGAAAGTTGCTGAATTTCTTACGGGGGTAGTAAGAATTAGGTTTCATTCTTCCCAGTTTATATGTTGTCTGCGCACTCGTACGAGAAGTATCTACAAATCTGTCGCCCACCACTTACGGTTTTAGCAAACCTTGTGCATGCTTGCACCGCTCTCTTCTCCCAGCTTCGTGTGCAACAATTTCTAGTTCAAATAAGCAGTTGTGGGAACCATATTGTAGTGGAGTTTTATTTCCGAAAATTAATCATGGAGGATGAAACGGTAGCTAATTTCGAAGAACGCTTTGAATTACTTTTACCCAAATTTATGAGGCAACATAAAAATTTACCTGTAAAGTGAAGCACTTTCTTGAGTGGATGAATTCGTTCTCGGGCATTAGGAGAATACCTATTCGGTTTTAGAACCGAAACAAAACAGGAAACAACCGGTCTGGTTTGGTTTGAACTCGGTTTTGGCTTTTGGTTTGCTGTTCAATATGCCCAGTTCATTCCTCTCCGCCTCACATGCAAAAGCATGGTGTTCTAAGTTCCTAACTCTCCTTTCGCTGCTGGCGGAATCTATCACGTTTTCTTTCCTCCTTCCTTGTCCCTCAAGCAACTCTTGAAGTTGCTAAAACTACTACACAAGTCACCCTCACGTGCATTGCTCACCTCTTCTACGTGCATTTCACTAACTTTATACAAGCCTTTCTTTCTCCTTCTCTCTCTCTCACGCACGCAGGCAGACACCGGAGGGAAGATCAGTTAAAGTACGTTAAAATCAAGTTCATATACACGAAAAAGGCAGACAAAGGTGAGCTTTGCAGATGGGTGTTGCTTCTTGGCAAGTTATTCGCATGGGTTTGGGGTGCTTGTTTTGTCCCCGTACACAAAACTACAGTATTTATACTCGAATACAAATTAGAATCTACATCTCTTCCCTCTTTTGATACTCTGCATTAAAGAAAACAAGGTTCGTTTTGCATCACCCTGTTTCCGACAAGTTTATTTCTTCTGCTCCCAGCCGAGATCATCTTTATTATCTATTTGTGATGACAAACCGAAAAGTATAGCATCATTTGTATACCATATATACTCGACATTACTAATCTGTTTCATTATTTCAGGGGCAATAGGCGCAAATCGGTATGGAGAAGCTCAACTCGCAGATGTATGTGCAAAACTGTCACATAATCCAACAAAATCAAATGCTAAGGAAGAAAGCTCAAGTGCTCAACCAAGAGAATCAGGCTTTGTTATCGGAGCTCAAGCAAAAACTCTCTAGAGGCAACTCAAAACCAAGCCCGAATTCTGACGTTCATGTTACTTCTGCTTCCTCAGATTCCACCAGTTTCAATAAGGGTTAGCCGGGCACACATATTTTCCTAGCAGAAATAATCCCCCCATCCTGCGCGAACTGTTGCAGTTCTTGTTACCTTTCCCCAAACAAAAAAAAAAAAAGTCTCGTTACTCAGCCCATCTTGAACAAATTTTCATTTTGGATTGAAAATTATGTGATGAAATAAATATTCTTGAATAGAGAACAGAATAATAAAATCAACAGAGTTACAAAATGCGACTTACGAATCTACATCCAGCTCCTTGTCTATGCTTGAGAAAGTTTCGTAGAACGCCTTGAAGTACTTGTACGCAATATCTATGTCTTCCTTCCCACAAATCTCTCTCACACTGCAGTTAAAGATGAAAATAAAGAAAACAACAGTGATACTTGGTGATAAGTCCTGTCACATTATATCTCAACGTATAAAGGAGCGCTAATACGCAGACGTACAATATTTAGCCTATCTTTTATTGTTAAGATAGCAAATGAACAATATTATTTCACTTTACTAGTTTAGTAGCTGACTTCTTTCGTTACACGGTGAGAGAGAGGCTCACTGTTGAAATAAAATGTGATGCAAGACTACTAGTACTTGCACCAATGGTAGTATCTTACTAATTAAGAAACATAATCCAACTAACTGTAGGCTATTTAAATTCCCCAGGTAAATACTCTCTGTAAAGGTTTTACGGAACTTCTCCAAAAGTCTGTTTTTCTAAAGAAAAAAGTAGTCACTCCCCACCCAGTGGCATTCAGTTATCTACCCATTAAAATATAATCCAATATACCAGTGGGATATTCTCAATCCTATAATCTACTATTTGTAAAGGTTTTAACAAACATCCTTTCAGCTAAATTGTTGTGATTAATAATACTAGAGTTGTCAAAAGATATGCCATGACATGAAAATATGAAATAAATGAAGCTCGGAGTGAGATCAATAATGAAAATACAGGGTCAGCTAAACTTCATAATTAAATATATCAGTCGGCATCAAAATTTTGAGATCACATTACTCTCTTTTGATACCTGTGCATAGAAAGCTGAGGAATGCCACAATCAACAGTACGAATGCCAGCCCCCGAAGCTAGTATGGGACCTATGGTAGATCCACATCCCATATCGTTTCTCACCACAAATTCCTAAAGGGAAAAAAATAAAGTAAAACGCTATGAGCTAAATTATTGTTATCTGAGTTTATGAGGTAAAGAGATAACCAATGAGGTAAACCACATTCTTTATTTACAATAATGTGTCAATGAAATCATTTTTATCTCATGACAATATGCTATAAATTGAATTCCAAAATAGGATTTATCTTTAGAGTGATGTACCTGATCTATTATGCCATCTTAGAAAGGAGACTAAATTAAAGAGGGATGAGAGTAAGGAGGCAGCTTTACATTTAGACAAGGAAATCCTTATTTTTTCAGCATGGAATTACTAGTTATCTTCGGAGTTTGTTTGTGGCGTGGATTTCAGTTTTTTACTGTAATAGGTCAGCAATATGTAAATATACTTCCAGAAAGTAATCTTCTGTTGGTTATTCAATAAAGGAAAATTAATAATTTTCTCTCCATGAGGATGTTAGTATAGTACATGAATAGCACAAAACATAAGGTCAGTTTCCAAAGAAAAGGGCAACTACTCTACTCAACTTATTTAATGCAGTCCAGCAGTAAATACCTGGGTTGGAAGGTTATGGATTTTGCCAATTTCTTTGAAAATGAAAGATGTGACTCCACTAGTAGCATAGCGCTGGTTTGCATTATGCTTGATAACTAGACCTTTTTGCATTTGTGGCCGATGGTGTTCTTCATGCTTGTCGATGAAATTTGGGTGTACTCCATGAGCCATGTCTGCAGACACTATTAAGAAAGAATCCCAAATATACACTTAGAAATCCTGTTGACACATTAAGAACAAAAAAATTGAACAAAAGAAGCTAGATACTGGTCACAAAAGAAGAAGATTAGCTTTGTAACAGTGTGACTCAAAAAACCTTTGTAGTTTGTTACATCTAACTGCACTGGTGCCAGGCAATACTAATGTCTTTACCTGCTCATGTTTTTGTAGGTTTGTATAAGCAGTGGCCCTTAAACTTTAGGCTTTCATCAAAGCCGTAACTCAACTTTCAATCAGATCAATTAGATCAACAATAATGTGGTGAGGTGAAAAAATCTTTTACAAATGCCATGAAAATTAGTGCATGTTACAACCTTTGTCAAACACACACCCAGAACATCAAAACCACAATCCTACCTACCTTTTGCAATTCCCTTTACAGTGCGTTTTCTTCAGAGTGGGTTGCTTAGGAATGCAACTCCCTAGCCGTCCATTTTGGGCAAAGAGAATAAAAAGGCTACCATTCACGTGTTTGGTAACAGTGGGAAATGGTAACCACGAAGTACCTCTTAATTCCATTCCAATGTTTAGTTTGTCTCTCCCACACACACAAACACACAAAAAGGTTACATAACAATTTACAGATTCCTGAGAATGTGCTTACAAGATATAGGAAAAGAATCTCAAACCCATTCTGTGTTTTGAATCTGCAAACCAAACTGTAAAGCTAAATGAAAAGAAAAGTTCAAGATAAATTTTGAGAGAGAGAGAGAGAGAGAGATTTATGAACTTCCAGTGGGAAAAAATCTCATAAAGGTGTGACTCAATCATACCAAGAAATGATTGGCGAATTGCACGCTCAAAAACACCTTCGCCAACATACTTGTCAGCTAAGCAACTAATTATACGTCTCATAGCCTGAAACATGGTTGGTGCACCAGCCCCCTGAATTGAACCTGAACCAACCTAAACAAGAAGAGATGAAGATACAATCTGTGAACTGGCCGTAACGGCAAGAGAAAATGCACAAGTAAGATTACCATCATCTATAAATACAACATGAGCAATCCTTGTAGAAATACGAACTATCAGAATGATACTAACAGACATCTGACAAGCAGTGATACCTGGTGTTATTACTATAACATGCTGCTTACAAGCTGGCCAGTCCACAACACCACATTCTAAATAAGTAACAAGATAGAGTGAAGATATAATATTCAATTGTGAAACTTTACAGAAGAAAGTAAACACTCTCTTTCCATAAAGTGTGGTATGTGCGGTCATGCCACACAAGCATTTTAATTTTGTGGAGGTCATGAGCGTTGTAGACCATCGCAAGTTGTTGAAAACGTCAACCACACGGTGAAGTTAATGTGACCAATGACATTGAGGGGCATCACAAGAAACATACTCTACATGGACAAATTATACATACTATATAGAGGGAGATTCAATTGAGGGATCCCTCAAATAAGCTTATTTGAGGGATACCTTTGCAGGGTACACTCTGCATTTATAAGAATATATGTTTATACTTCGTAGTCATTCAAGAAATTTTACATTGTCACAATGGCAGATAATGACAAACTAGTTTCGCATAAGAAGGAGAAGATGTGAGGCACAGAAACTATCCTTAGAGGCATATGAATACAGAACATAAATTTACCAGGATCAGGATAAAGGAAAATTCATGCTGTGAGAACTTCTGATGAAGGAAATACCTCTTCATTGTCAAATAAGGCAACCATTCGTACCGCATGTTCACTTGCTAAATCACCAGGTGACTCACACGAATCAATGAGAGCCCTTAATGAACAATAACTTGAGGCAAGATTATCTAATCTTCCTGAAAAAATAAATTCATTGTTTCCACCTCCAAGGCAGCTTGGTTGGGTATCACAAATATTCAACTCCAAACTCACTATGTCGTCGATTTTACAATGGATCTCATCTGATAAAACCTGAAAATCACAGCTGTGTTATAAAAATATGTCTTGCACCCAAAACAAGTGCACCATTACCTTAACAATGACCACAGAAATGGATAAATTCAAAAGTTACAATGTTACATAGAAACATAAGAGTTCACTTGTGCACAAGATGCGACCAATAATTCATATAATACATCGATATATATATATATATATATCTGTGATTCTGTGATATAAGTAAAAAATGAAAACTGGATCATTCTGGTCATTTGATATCGAAATACCCAAAATACCACATCAAACGTCATAATTTTACATCATCTAATTCTTTATAGATAAATACCACAACTATTTAGTCTCATGGTTTTAGCACATCTACTCTCCAGAGATTAGACAGTGATGTAGACTAAATGTCTTATCCTAAAATGATCGGAAAATCTTTTTACCTCTAACAGTTGCATTAAAACGATACATAAAAGATGCATTCCCATGTCCAAAACCAGTGACATTGTTATGAATATAGTAATTTCCTGCAATGTCCTGTTGCAAAGATACCTTTGTATTCTACCAATCGTGTCCAAAAAAAGATAGAGATTACTGCAGAAGCACTGATGATGTACAACTCCGATAAGCATTGCAGTACTGCTTGCTTTTTCCAATTCAAATGATATCTTTTAATTATTATATTGAATAAACACTTGAAAATTGCGAAACAATATGCTTTTAGTCTTTTAGATTAACATAAATAAGCTTTTCTCATTTTCCAATTATAGTCACATTACAGAAGATACATGGAAATTGCAAGCTTACATATTACCCAAGCTGCAAACACTAACGGATAGAATATCCCAGCCTATACTTTTCAAAGATACCTTTGAGGCTTTAACAACTAATCGTGGAAAACCAAACAAATACCTGCATGAGCAATGGATGATGATCAGCTTTCGAAGATGTTGTGGCACTTTTCTCTTTTGTCTCCAGAGATGCTTCTTCTAGTTTGGATGCCAGTAAAGGAATAAGTTGGGTCTCTACATTCGGTTTAAATCCATCCTTGTTTACTGTGCTAAACAAGCAAACGGAAAACAGTAAGATGATCTGCATGACAAATAGCTCTGCTAGAAAGCCTTAAGACTAGTCACACACTACTTCTAAAGTTATAAATCACGATCTCGCTTCCACTATAACTACTTAAAGCAAAGTTATTGAACTGTCTTCCAATTGACAAATAGCAAAAGTTTGTACAACTCAAAAACTTAGAACCAATAAATTTTTTTGGTTCAAATGTATATAAATATAGTATTCTTTAAAGTTGAACCCATAACTCAAGGCCAGTCCTAAGATTTTTGGGGCCCACGTGAACGACATAAAAAGAGGTCTCCATAAGCACAATCCAAAAAAAAAAAAAAACCAAACTGAAAAGTACTACACGTTGCAGAAGCATTTTCTAACCTGTCAAGGTGAATGGCCAGTGTCGGTATTCGTAACAGAGGTCGGTTCACTTTGACAAGCTTATGCAAAAAGGAGCCTGTGCTGCCTCTCAATATCACCCTGCCTGCCACACTTAGGTCTCTATCAAACCAAGTATGCCAGAGACCACCTCCATATGTCTGCACATTGATCATTTGATAACCAGACTTGGATGATGCAGATCTTGGCTTTAATTTTAGACACGGACTGTCTGTGTGTGCAGCAATCACATGGAAACCATTACCAACACTATACCTGAAAAGCTAAGAATAACTTTTGATTAATCAAGTGCCAATCATGTAGAACTACAAAACTAAACCTAGCCACGAAAAATGAAAAGAAAGGAGTGACTTGAGCTGTATACGAAGCAATAAACGAAATTACAGGCATTGGGCAGAGATTATATTATTATTATAAAAACAATTCAATGAGAGAAGTGATGGACAATCAATGTCAAAAGAAAATGATGGGCACACAAAAATCCAGAAGTCAACAACACTGGTTACACAATTAGTAAACCTGCGTCACCCAACTGTAACTAGTCACATACTCAATGAGGTTAGGAGCAATGTATAGTTGCTGATGATTTTTAATCCATTATCCTATTTTTCAACTTGTAGTGCTGTTTCACTCACTTCTCTCCAACAGCAAATGCAACCAAACAAGACATATTCCGTGTAAAGAAGTAGCGTCCACCAGGCTTCAGGTCCCACTCATCATTCTCACTCAGCAATTGAAAACCAGTAGCAATTAGCTGTCTTTTCGCTTCAGCTGCAAAGAAGACCAAATCCTATCAGTTCCTCTTTCTTCAAAATATAAGCAATCATCAGCCTCATAATTCGATTAATGCTAATACTTAACAGTTAAGTCATATATAAACCCTTAGGGTTAGCCCAAGTGGCGATGGTGGGTGGGGATACGGGTTAGGATTGAGCTAAAAAACTAATTTAATCTAATGGAGCGGCACTTTCAAGTTTCAATAATCTATTTAAGACTCAAAATTGATGAACTTGATTTGCTTTTGAGCACATTGCGATTGTTTGAATTCAAAAGTAAATATTGTCAATTAAACTTGGAATCTCGAAAGCATATCTAAAGACCAGTTTTTCTTATTATCCATATCCTAGCAGGTGCACATGAAAATGCCACGGAGTTTATATTGTTCTTTTATATTCCCTTCCTTCCCCTAATTTTCCCAGTAACCAAACAGATTCTTACGAATAAATTTGTCATAAAATACACAAAATAACATAAAATGATAGAGTAGTTAGTACCGGTAGCATGAAAGTGAGTCCAAGACTCGTTGAGATAATCGAGCAGACCCCCAACGATTGAGGCATTCGCTCCCGCTGCAGAAACCGAGCTCTGACCCACACCACACACAAGACAATCAAATACATACAGTTGCATATCATCAATTGTGAAGAGAGAGAGAGAGAGAGAGAGAGAGAGAGAGAGAGGAGACCTGAGGGAGATGAGGGGAGTTGGAGGAGCAGAGGATAGGAGCGGTGGAGAAAGTGCGGGGGCATGAGCGGCGGAGTTGGTTGGGGTAGGGCTTGGGGAAGAGTACGGAAGGCTTGAGGGTGAGAGGAGAGTGGAGGAATTGCATTTGCTGCAGTCGAGTTATCGCTGCCATTTCTCAAATTTCTTCTGGATTGTGGACTCGCAGCGCCAGAGTGGGTGTGCCTTACTAATCTTTCTCGTTTTTTCTTTTCTATTTAAACGGATACGATTACGTTATTTAAAATCCTAAAAATCCCAATACGTGTTACCATGCTGTGCATTTGACCATTGATCCTGTGTTTATTGAGCTTTCGCTCAAGCTATTATTGTTGAGTGTCATTCACGTCGCATGCGTCGAGAGACTAACTTTGCTTTACGTAGGTGATCGAGAGACTAACATCGTACGTTGAGAAGGAGCTCGTCATCAATCATTAAGAAGCTTAATTTCTTAGATGTAGCAATTCTGCGCAGAGCTAGCAATTCTTTCATTTTCTTTCCAAAATACCAAATTTCAGTTTTTTATTTAAATATTTTTATTCAATTCTTACTAATAAAAAAGGTGAATTAAACTGAAAAATAAAAAAACCGAACCAAATCAAAACTAAATAATTTCGGTTTAATTTTCGATGTTGGCAAAAAAATAAAAGGTGCGAATCAAACCAAAACAACCCCGAGTTCTTAAGCCCCTTCCTCCGTGAATGGAAGAGTAAGATTCTCATTTTCTTTTTTTCTTCTCCTTTCACACTTGTTTTTATAAAAAAATTAATATAAAATATTAATATAACTTAATCGTTTTAGTAAAGAAAAAAATAAGTGAGACTGTGAGGAGACAGAATCCTCCTAGCTCAATGGGGGCACTAAACTTCCTCTGTGCGTCGCCCGTGTTTTTCTTTCTAATACCAAAAAGAACATAAGGATACCCTTTTTGACTTGTGCGGTTATTCCCATGGCGGGAACCATCCAAGCCCTAATTCTCACACCCCCACCCGCCCAAACGCTGCCGTTTGCTCACCGGCTTCCTCATTTTCCGTCCAAACATGCCGCGTTCCGCTTCAATCATCGACTTAGCCGCTGCATTTCGAACCCCGTCAAGGCCTGCCAACACCCCGATCAGGTTCTCTTGTTTGAGCTCTGTTTGGTAACTCAAAACTAAGAATTCTAATTTTTGCTTCGTCTTGATGTTTCGCTGTGTAACTGGACTTGATAATTTGGTGCCTGAACTGAAATGTTGCCTAACTCTCAGTCAATTTAAAGAATTATGAATGCTTTTTCAGAAAGATGGTAATGGAAACAAAGCTCACCGGCATTCGGGTTCGGTGAAGAGCTTGAATTGGGCTAAACCCTTGTCGAATTTTGTGGCGAATAATTTTCTTCCCTTAGGTGTTTCCTAACTCTATATTTGGTTGAAGATTTTGTGTTTTTTTAGCACACATTTCATGAGTTGTGATGTATTATCTACTGATATATGTTTGTTGTGTAATACTGTGTGCAGCTCTTGTTGGTGGAGTAGCTTTAGGGATTGCAAATCCTAGTTTAGGTTGTCTCGCTGATACGTATTCTTTGTCAAAATTTAGCACATTTGGGATTTTTATCATCTCAGGTTTACAATTCTGCCTTTCTCTTGTTACAGTATGTTTGATGCTTGTTTAGTTTATGCCGCTAATTCCGCTAATTATGGACTAATTTGTTTGATGTGATTACGTAGGGTTGACCTTGCACACTGGAGAAATTGTTGCAGCTGCAGAAGCATGGCCTGTTGGAATATTCGGGCTAGTATGTTAACTCTAAATTGATTAGATTCAGATTATGAAAGATTGATTTAGTACATTTCTTATACAGCATCCATTTCATGGTCATGTGTCTATAGAAGTCTGTATTTTATGTAGTAAATCATACCATGCTATTTCATTTATGTAAGTACGTAGTATGCATACCTCATGTGGATAGCATACTTCTGATTTTCACCGATATCAGTTGATTCATACTCTTACAACAAGTTACGTAGTCTTATATGTACGCATATCAATGTAGACTGGTGAAAAGTTGTTGGGGCGAGATCTCATAAAAGAGAGCTCATTGATTTTCTTTTGTTTCTTTAAGTTGTGGGATTTAGTTTTTCTTTTTCTTTTGCTAGCTGATATGTGATCATTCTTAAACTGTGATTTTTGGATACCACTTGCATTTACCTTTTATTGATGCATTGATGCCGACCTAACCAATATTTATCATATTATTAATCCTTGATCATTTTTAAACTGAGAATTATGAATATCACTTCAATTAGCCAATCTGTGATCTTATTGGTAATAGTTTTCATGGTTCAGGTCTCCATTCTATTATTTACTCCATATTTTTCGAGGCTAATATTGCAACTGCAGCTCCAACCTCAAGAGTTTGTTAGAGGTATGCCATTTGAATTTGTGTCTCAGATCAGTTATAGTATCCGTTAAGAGGGCAGATGTTATCTAAGTATTGTTGCTTAAAATGCTTAAGAAATGCTGAATCAAATTGCTAATAAGCTTTGTGCCTTTTATGTATAAAGTTCATAATGGAATTTGTATTCTTTTAAAAAAAAAAAAAAATACATGACACTGTATACCTCCATAATAATAAATAAAACAAAACTAAAAAAGCCAATGAAAAGTTCCTAAAAATTGGCACTCCAATCAACTAAGGTAGCCCAATCAGTAGTGTTAAATTAGATAAACCAATTCATCTAAGTAAGCCCAATATTTGAACAGATATTTGAGATTCTGTAGGGAAAACCTAGCGAAACCCACCAAAATTTCAAGTGCTGGCTTTGGTTCAAGCTACAGAACTGTCCCTCAAAATTTCCTAGCAAACAAGATAGAATTGCATTATGAGTTTTACTCCGGCTCCATATTACGAATCCTTTAGGTGATTGATTTTAGGGTTTAGGGTTACTTATTCCTACTAAAGCTTAAACTCAAAATATTATGTGAACCTGTTTCTGGTTGCTTGATTTGAAAATGCTTGTTTTGTTGTGTGAGTTAGCTTGGGATTTACATAATGGTGAATCATTCCTCTTTTATCTCTGAAGCTTAATTTATAAACCATATAGAAGTTTCTCTACTGTTTCAGGGCTTGCACTATTTTGCTGTATGCCAACCACATTATCAAGTGGAGTGGCGCTTACTCAGGTATGCTAATTCCTTTGTCTTTGATCTTATTTGAACATTTTCCATTGTTTTGCTAAGCTTTTTGCATCATGTACTAGGTTTGGGGCTTAGCTAAAGGTTTGTGTTATTTGATGCAGCTTGCCGGAGCCAATTCTGCCCTTGCTCTTGCAATGACTGTGATTTCTAACCTGTTAGGAATTTTAATTGTGAGTTTGAGAGTCCCCTGTACTCTCACTTTTATCGTTTCATTTACATATATATTTGGTACCAGATTGTGAACAGAATTTTTCTCTGTATGTCTTGCAGCAATAATTTAGTGCTCTACATGATCTCGTTAAGCATATGCTAATATCGTATTCTTCTAGGTCCCATTTTCTATATCAAAGTTCGTAGCTGATGGAGTTGGTGTATCTGTTCCGACTAAGCAGCTGTTTAAAAGTCTCGTTCTCACATTGTTGATCCCTCTAATCTTGGGGAAGGTAATCAATTTTTTTCTTCTTCTGATACTGTCAAGAAAATGCCTGTCATTCAGTGTTTCGAAAAAAACCGACCTTTTAATTGGTAAACATACCTTCAATAAGCATACATTTGTGTTATATTCATTTTTCTTATGGCAGTGTGTGAAAGTAATTTTAATACATTTCCGATAGTTGTTAATCATGAATATGGTCTTTTTGATTTTGATGTCAACACTTCTATTCTATCCTCTGGTGTTTTATTGCTTTCATACTTACTTCTTGTTCCTTTCCTTAAACAGATTTGTCGAGAATCCTTCAGAGGTGAGTATTCCATATTGGCTTCTCTCTGTTTCAGGTTTTTTTTTTTTGTACTGTATGGAATCTTTTTTAGTAAGTAAAAATATGAAGCTTGGGAGGTAAATGGCATTTATCACAGAAGTAGCTGGTTTATGAGTACTAAAATTGAGGCAGAATGTGGATGAATGGATCAGTCTCATTCTAATTAACTTGCTTATTTATGTACAGACATACATAATCAAACACATACATTATGTACAGGCATACATACACGAATATATACACTGAGCACACTGTATTCATATAAAAAAAAAGTATCCAAACTGTGACCCAGCACCCTAGTATTAATTATATGCTTAACATACTATACTAGAATGGAGATTCCACACTTAGTCTCTGAGTTTTTAGATGGGCAATAATTTTAATAACTTAAATTTCTGGAACTTAAGAGTCTACAAAAGTCGTTTACGAATTAAAACTACTCAAAACTTACCTGTCCTACTTAGTGACGAACTACATAGTTCTTAAAATTTTCAAAATCTTCACTTGATTGTATAAAAAGTCTTCCAAACATTCTACTCTTAAAAAGAGGCTAAGAATCAGTAAGATTCTTAACATTTGACATTGTCAAGCCAAAGGCCTGTTCCCACCGGCGAAGAGGACTGGAATTTTCAGCATTGAATTTAGAGATATCCGTCTACATGCATCGGAAATTTCTAAGGGCTATCTCTGACTTTCAAACCTTAGCCTCAGAGTCTATGACATACCAGACACACTCAGTTGATAGGGATCCTTCTGATTGAAATAGCCACAAATCTAGCCTGCATTTGGATATAACAAGCAGTTTGGGATGGTTAACCTCTTATTTAAACAAGCAGGATGATTTCTGAGATTCACATGTGCTCACTCTTTTTGTCATTTCTAAGTGTAAGCATTGTATCTTTTGTTAATCCTCATTAAATGTGTATTGCAGGTGTTGCAGACTTTGTCGATCAAAACCGGAAGCTTTTTTCTAAGCTCAGTGCAATCTTCCTCAGTCTAGTAAGGACAATGCCCTGGTTTATATAGTTTTTATTTTCTTAAATAATTATAGTACAGATCCATGCTGAAGCTTTAATTCAAAATTTTGGGCATGCGTCTGGTCTTCAATGGTACTTGTAAGACATCTTAGCTTCTTTTAGTTCAAACCCTTTAGCGTACGGATCATTGCTGAAGCTTTACTTCAAAAATTTTGGGAAATGTGTCTGATCGTCATTGGTTCTTGTAGGACGTATTTGTCTCCCTTCATTTTTAAAGTACAATTGTTGTAAACTTGTAACAGCATGTTGGTTATTCAGGTGCCATGGATACAAGTTAGCAGGTCCAGGTCACTGCTGTTGATGGTTAAGCCTCCAGTTTTTCTTGTGGCTATTGGAATGGGAATGTATGAAATTCACCCTATGTCGTCGTATTTTTCTGTTATCACTAGATTAATGCTTTAATATAATAGTAGAAGTGCCAATTTGTGCTCCTTTAGTTTGTTTTTATTAAGTTTCTTTTGGAATTAACAATTACCATGCATCCAATTCTTGGACTTTATATTTACCATGCATCCAAATTGTGGAATTGATATCATAGACAGATTGTAGAATTGATAAAAAAAAAAATAATAATGATGTGTAATTTTTATATGTTCTTAGAATGTACTCCTTGTTGAACAATGTGTAATTTTGTATGTTCTTAAAGCGTACTCATTGTCCAATGATGTGTAATTTTTGTTAGCATAAATAAAAGATTTGTCTCTTCTAAACAATAATGAATCCAAAAAATGTTACTCTCTGATCTTCTGATTTCCTTTGTATGCAATATCTTTAAATCCCACTGTGTGTTTGAACTGAGTAGATTTGTTGGACATTCTTTGTCTGAAGATGTTCTAAAGAGCCAGCCTATTATGGGTGAGAAAAGCAAAATATGTGATGAATTTGAATTTCGCATTCTCTAGATAGGCGTCTTAATAACTTGATGGGCTGAATGCATTGACATATGTTGAAAAAATGCATGTACTTGCAGACTTCTGCACATCGGCTTGTTCGTCTTTAATGCTCTTGCGGTAAAGGGCGTTTCAGCTCTCTCTGGTGGCAGTCGATCAGTGTTTTCCAAGAAAGAAAATGCCACTGCAGTTCTCCTTGTTGCAAGCCAGGTGAGAGACGTGTGTACATCTATCCTCTCAAGCCCTTGCGCATTTCTTTTTCCTTCTGAACTTTTTTACTTTCTCTGACCATTATGAAATATGTTTGTCCTCCAACTGTTGAACTCCCCATCCTTGGTGAAGATGTGACTTGATCTGGGATCTCTTGTAGGCCAAATTGACATTTAATTTAGGATAGTTATCAACTTTTTTCTTGGTAAGAAGCAATGAACTAGGAAGATTTGTGTACGGCTTTTCTTTAATGCTATTGACGAGGCTGGCATTCTTCTGGCAGAAAACTCTGCCCGTAATGGTGGCTGTTGTTGAGCAACTTGGTGGTGCGCTGGGAGAATCCGGTTTACTTGTTCTTCCTTGTGTTGCAGCGCACTTAAATCAGGTTGTCCTTGCATCCTTTCCATTCGTATGCATCTTTGTTTTGTTATTTTTTTCTTTCTTTCAAATCAACTGACAGATAATATTCTTGATGCAGATCATTATGGACTCGTTTCTTGTAAACTTCTGGCTGCGGAAGGACCTCTCAACCAACAGTACAAAGGTATCGTGAGTCTCGGATTGCACTGCTTAGTATGCTTTCTCTATGCTTCGGTTACAAGTAGATTATTATTGTCTAATGTCTATGTACCCATAGAGACAATAGATTTTGTTCTGAGATCCCGTGTTTTCAAATGTATCTTGTGAATGTGATCACTTCTAACGACTCTATATGTTCGAAATTGTGTCTTAAATCAAACTACAAGGTTCTCGATCGCAGACACAAAGAGAAACCCCTAACTAATTCATCGTTGTTTCTGGCCATGTTTCTGATGTGGCATGATCTAACCGTGTTTGATTGAGAATCCCTCTGTCCGTGAGATTTTTTTCTATCAATTTTCCATCTAAGTGGAGATGCAGCGATGCCGCACTTTCGAATGAACAATAGACAATTTATTCATTATTGTGTCAAAGACAATGGGTACAAAGACCATAATCGGATTAAAACAGCAAAAAATACGTTACAAATGCAGGAAACAAGCAACAGAAACTGGCAAACTGCGAGCAACTCGGATAATCATTTTAAGCCAATTCTTCGGTTCAGCCTAAAAGCATTATCCATACAGCCATTTGAATAGGCCTGCGGAGGAATGGTGTTGTGAAACAAAAGAGAGAAACCTTCCGAGCTTACTTCGGCAATCCAGTTTCAGGGTTGAGAAGATGACATTCGTCTGACAGCACAACTGGACCTCTCCCGGGTCTTGTGCAAATAAAGTAACTGACATCTCCTCGGAATTTCTGCGACGGATCCTTGATTTCTGGAGGTGCGGGTAAAGTTTCAATATCCTCCGGGCTCTCAACCCCGGCATCTTTTAGAATTGACTTATCGCCAAGAACGAAACTGGGAAATCAAATAAGAAAATAATTATTAAAAGAACAAGGAACAGGGTTGGCACCAGAAAAATCATTGATGCGGAATCTTGCGGAAACAAGAATATCTTAAAACTTGAGGATCATTTGATAGCATCCAAACTCCAATTACCTGCTCAAATCTGCATCAGAATTTGGTGGAAAGCAGAATAGCAACTTCTGAATCAAAAGGGCAGCTGTTTTTCTGTTACGTGCAATTAGAACTGCATTCGGCCCCGCATCAAATGTATAAGCCACCTGCCGATTATTACAATATTGTCAAATACTCGAAGAATAATATAAACAGCGTGCAACACATATAAATAAGCTTTATAGAGTTCAAGCCGAAAATCATTTTCCGACTAATCATATACTAATATGCCATAAACTTATAAAATGTAAGATCAGTGCCAGAAGGGAAGAAGCAGGTCCAGATTAGGATCTCTGAAGCACTTAGGAGTCGCAACCTAAATTTAGTACTTTTAACAACATTGTATAGTCTTGTCATTCAGGAAAGGTACATCTCATGGAGACTTACAAGCATGCTTTGAACTAGGTTTTATCACAAGAACGAAGTCTGATCAAAATTACTTGTAAAGCTGAAGTCAAAAATTGTTTCCTTTCCAAATAAAAAACTGACGTCGTTACAGCTTGTATTTGTTTCATGTATCTGTGCAATTTGGGTCAGTTGAGGCATTATATTAAGAAAACATGTGCAGTGCAGCTCCATCTAGGTGAATCTCTTTATGATAAAGCCATAACGACTTCTACTGAAAATATAATCACTTTTGGTCTAATACTGAAAAATTCAAGATAGTCGGAGCACTGGTAATTTTAGGATCATTATCATGCTAGAAAGACAAACAATCAGTATTTTATACTCATTCAACATCATTTAGTTTCTTCCTGAAAATTCAAACCTGAGGTGTTCCTTCTGCTTTGTTCCACTTTTCAACAAGGCTTATTATCCTGAAACATAGGTACATCGTCAATATTAATTTTCAAGTGTATAGCGTCACCTCAATGAACAAAAAAAAAAAAAAAAATATTACTCTACTTGCTAAGCTTGTCAAGTGACACAAATGTGACGGGGCTTGCCTGTGGGATGTATCATTCATGTAGAATATGGGTGGACATGTGTCCAGGCAGACAGCATGAAACTGGTTACTGTCAGTACAGGTCAGTTGTGCAAAAGAAGCAAAATCACGGTTTTTTATGGCTTCTTCCATTTTTAATATGCGTTTTGGTACTACTTCCTGTAACAGTGTCAAAAGAGACAGAGGGAAAACAAATTAGATCAGAGTTTAAATGACTCCAAAACAATAACAAAAAATAAGAAGCGATTTTTTTCCTGGCTGAGGCGGTTTAAAGGTTCCAAGGAATTTAAAAATGACAGAAATTAAATCCAAAATCTATATAATCTCTTGAGTAGTTAACCTATTGAGCATAATTCGATATAATACTGAATTTGTGGTTTCTTTTTAAAATGCATCAAACGCAAAACCATCGAGCCCAGTCACTCAACCATCTACTACTGAAGACAAATCCTATTATTTAAGCTGAACAGTGAATGGGAAAGTGGAGAACGTACCTTTGCTCTATGTTGTAAGAGCAAACTTGTTTCAACAGTATCACGCATTCCTGTTGTGCTACTTGTTTCCTTCTGTCGTGAACTTACCTGGAATAAACAAAATCAAGAAGGTAAATAACAGGATCTTTACGGTTGTAGCATCTCAACATTGCAGAAGAAGTGGAGCCTTTATAAGCATCCGCGATATAATTTTTTTTGGACTTAAGTGACAATGTAAGTTATCTGACTTAACTCCATTTAAAAAAACGTCTTCTTTATAACAGCGACAACTTATCTGTCTGTCAAATTATTAACTCTATTAGATGAAAATTTTCACTCTTTTTCTATTTAATTTATGCTGGACTTTGACTTAATATCTTCCCAACTCTTTGCATGAAAGGGTACCTTCACATATATCATGTATTTGATTTCAAAAATGTAGTTCCCACTTTCCTCGAATATTCATGCAAATAGTACAGGTGAAGAGAATGGTGGCATCAACAAGCATACAATAGAAAATATGACTAAGCAAACTAGATAAGTTCGTAGGCAGTGTTTACAAAACTAAAAGGTATCATCGCCAAAAATATATCGCCCAAGGATACACACATTAAGATGACAGAATTTATACTACCAAACCAGAAAGACATGCAGACACAAACAGATATAAAGTACTGTATAAGCATCAATATACAAATGTATGGCAGAGATGGAAAGAAGAAAATTCAAAAGACCCCAGAGAAAACCTTTGAAGAACCGAACACAAAATGCCAAGATATAAAGTACTGTCCACAGGCCAAAATTTACCAACACAATCATTTACTAGAATGAGAAATGAAAAGACAATACATACCACAGCGATAACAATAACAAGCTCGTCCCAGTGCTTCTCATCTGCAAGTTGGACTGCAAGACTGTCGGTTCCCTTCTCTTCCTGAATAGATCATGATACCAAGAATCAGATTTAAAAGCTCGATAGGAAAACTTGCTTCTCAACAGAGGGCATAATGATAACAATAAAAAAAATTAAAAATATAAACTAAGCTTACTTTTCCCATGATCCACTTGACAAATCCCCCATACAAGCTGCGGCAAGCACTACCAGAACCTTGCCTGTATGAGCAAACAAATTCAAGGAATTATCCCCACGAACTACAACCAGCATACTAGCATCTCTATCATGTGAATAAAGAACAAAGATTTTTATAACACACAACCTCTAAGATGAACTAAAAATAAAGCAACAGCGTAAATTCATCTTCAGTGAGGCCTATATAGTGGCTGATATTTATGTAACGTAAAATTTCATCAACAACCACAACAATGACAGATGAAACTGAAGTGCAAGGCGCTCCCAATTTAATCATTATAGCTGAAACAAGATACAGGCACCCAGGAAATGAGATATCTTATTAACTCTCAACTACCTTGCAATAGCAGAAAGCTGGCTGTGATCTTCTTTCACGTTCATTAGCTTTCCGAGAGCAAAAACTGCAAAGTATAAACAGACATTTAGCTACCATATACTCATTGTTAATTATTATGTGTTGATAAAAAAAAAAAGAGTAATCTACAACCCGAAAGGGAAAAAAAAGTATTCCAAAATATTAAGAAAAGATAAAAAGAGAAGTTAAATTCTAATTACCTAGACAAGCAAAACCAGCTGCTGAGGAAGCCAATCCAGCAGCAGTAGGAAAATTGTTATACGAAGAAATATGTACATGCAACTTTTCCCAGTCCTTCTTAGTAATATTGATTCCCTTTTCCTTATCATCAATATCGGTAGCTCGACTGCGAATTTCTCTTAAACAGCTTTGGAATCTGCCTCCGGAAATGGAAATCTCCTACACTAACCCGAAAAAACATAAGGAGCCTTGAATCAGCGAAAAAAAAATAACAGTGCAGGTTGTAAAATCTAGTTACCACTGTATTCCAAGTTTCCAACACATAAAAAAGCCAACTCAACCAAGACAAAAAAATAAAACCTGCTCTTGTTTTATGAGGACAGATCTAAAGATACATACATTATTCAAAGTTTCAAACTTCAGTCTCTTCATTTCATCACCTACTTTCACTCAACACTCATTTGGCCAAGAACATTCTCCCTGACACCCGGGGCACCGAGTTCGAATCCCCCAGACTGTTCCTCAATCTCTTCCAAATTTACAATCAGTCACTTTCAGCATTTGAAATTCCAAATTTACACATTTTACTGGCAACAAAATTTTAAAATCCACAAAATTTACAAAATTATGGCTCCCAATGGAGGCCCACCGAGTTGTTTATATCAAAGCTAAGAGCTTCTCTGAGCCTCTGATCCCAAACAAAGAAAGTACTCCTGTTTGTTTGCGGGCATTTTCCCGGGAACCAAACAGAAAGAAAGAAACTTGTAAGAGAAAGAGAAGAGGCGACTAAAAGGTATACCTCGCCATTGAGCCACATCCGATCTTGGTCAAAGGTGGGACTGACGGAGACAGTGGTGGTGGTGCAAAGGTGCGCAGGATCAAGCGTCACGCTGATGCTGTCATTGACTGGCAAGATGAGCTTCTCGTCCCTCTTCCCCCAGTACTTGATCACGGCGATGTTGGTGGGCGTCTGAGCCGTCACCATCAGCACCCATTTCTGCGACTCGTCGGCCATTGAATGCTGCAAAAACCAAGATTTTCCGGGAAAAAGAAGAGCGAGAGAAGAGATCTAATTAACGAGGAGTGTGAATCTGAAAGCAAATTGGAAGTTGGTGTTGGAGTTTTATATAGTGGAGGGCGGAGGAAGAAGCCAAATGGTGGGATTTGTAGTTCATAGTTGAAATTGTAGGAGAGAGGGGCCTCTCGCTGGTGGGCACCCACCCTGTTGGGACGCCATTCTTGGACTTGGACTTCGATTCTTAATTTTCTTCGCCAAAAAGAAAAATAATATAAAATAAAAATGTTCACCAAATTTTAACTCAATTTCAGTCCAACGAAATGATTATAAAGTTTTTACAGAAAAAATAAATAAATATAAATGTCAACTAGAGTTGGTTGAGTTAGTAAGGATCATTCTCTTTACTAAATCACAGCCTAAATTTTAGTCCCGCTACTGCCAATTCAATTTGGTGGACCATTTGTGAAAACAAAAAAATGGCTAAGAGCAATTCCAATGGAGCTATCAAAAGATAAATGTTAAATGTTAATTTGATAATGTGGCAATGTCAGATTTTTATGTTCCTCCGATCCATATGTTTTTGTTTTGTTATAAATAATATTCGTATGACCTATTTTTAAAAAGAAATTAATTAAAATAAATTTTCAATGTCTATAATTGATGCATTAATGAGACCTATACACTAAAATAATTAACTTTTTTTTTCGCGATATCACATTTTCTCATATATCAAATTTGACATATGAAAATTCATATGTCAATTCACATAGAATTGACATATATGTTGGAGCTTATTCCTACCTTTAAATTAGATTATATGACATTTCACTTAAGATTTGACATCTAATTTGGAGATGATCTAAATCCTTCTTTGTAAGTCCTTAAAGAAAGTACCCAACAAATCACCGACACAGCATGTACTCTACAAAATATGATCTAAAAACATGTTCTATAAAAAAAAAAAAAATTCTAAATAAAAAGCCAAACCAAACCAGGTAAAGAGGGGTAATGTTTTGCTAACGTCTATCTAGGGTTGGCAATGTGCCGGTTTCGTGCCGTGCTGAGGCAAGCTTACTACACAATTACATAAAACGCAACCGCAAACTGAGTCTGAGCTAATTTATTTAACGTGTTGAAACACAAAATCCAAATTCAACTTGTTTATTAAACGGCTTACTTGTCACAACCCAACAAATTGAGTTTGAGTTTATTAAGACCTAATAATGAAGAGTTTAATGTCTTATTAATCTATAATTAAGGAGTGATTAAGTTGTTTGGAGTCGGAGTTGTTGCTCCAACCCTTATGAAGGCTCAAACTCGTTTTGTAATGTTTTTCTCATTTGAATATATTGTGACTTCAAATAATTTACTCATTTTATTGCTAGCGATATTACTATTCTAAGTTACGCTAAGGTTCTAAATAGATAGGAAAATAAATTAATTCGGAGAACAGTATGTTCAAGAAGAACGTTCTATCCACCAAGTCAATCCACCAACTTGCAAACGAATTACCCCTAAAAAATACGATAATGCAAGAGGCTTGACTAAAACAACTCGAGACACTCAAGCAATTCTCATCCGCTAGCAATTTTACTTTTCTTTTAAAATTACATGGGATTTTTTTGGCACTTGTGCTTGTACAAATAGTAGAATCTTTGACATTATTTCTCTTTTTCTTTTTTATGAAAACAATGTTTGTTACCAAATGAATGTGAATATGGAAGAAATCAAGGTTGGTAGGTTGCTAAAAATAAAAAAATTGACCAAACTTTGTATATTAATATATATATATATATATGTAGTCTGAGAACAATACAGTCACACATCCAAATGTATATACCAACTCCAAAAGTAGAAGACTTGGAAGGGTTTAGTAATATATTGCTCCCAACCATGTGTGATTTGTATGAGTATTTGAAGGTCCTACCCAAGAAATTCAACTAAAGCAAGCTGCAGGTTTCACCACATGCATATTTGTCCATTAACTTTTAATAATATTTTTCAGGTGCTCCCAAGTTTTTTTATTTTTTTTGGGTTCAACAAGTACTACGCCAGACTCCAGTACAGACACACTTAAAAAAAAGTAAGAAAAAAAATTGAACTAAGAAAACTTATTTCTCCATTTTAAATAGGCTTATTTTTAGCTTTGCCCTTAAGAAGTTGAAACTCAATTTTAATCTTATTTTGCTGCTATAACTCGAATATCACAATTTTACCCTTTGAAACTCAAAATTTATTTTACTTTGATTGTAACTCTCCCTTCACCTTGAAACTCCAAAACCGCCATGGAACATATGTAGGACTCATCACCCAATAAGACTATACTGCATGTGCCAATGAAATAGATTATAAATCTCTACTATGCGTTAACATTCAACAATCATAAAATATTAAGTTTAAAAGAAAAAAGAAATTAAGAATTGGAAGTTTTTTGGGTTGTTGTGATTGAGTTGTAGTTGTAGAGATGAAAAAAAATAAAAAACAAATTGATTAGTCTGGTCCACCCAAATCAAACCAACATAACAAAATTAAGGCAATATAGAGCGAATTTTGAGTTTTATATAGAAAAATGACGACTTTTGAGTTTTAGAGGGCAAAATGGGTTCAAAAATCGAGTTCTAGAGGGCAAAGTGGAGTGAATTCGAGTTTCAAGAGAGTACAATGAAGACTTTTGAGTTACAGAGTGCAAAGTGAGATTAAAATTGAGTTCCAAGTGGGGTAGCTAAAAATAAGTCTTTAAAAATGTTTTTTTTTTCTATAGTACATACCACAGAGTAAATCAACAATTAAATTTTTATATATGTAAATTTAATGACAGTATGATCTTGTGTAAAACTCGTACCTTCTAGTTATACCGTACTATAGTAACTGGACCATAAAAGAGGCGTGCTCGTAAGTGCAATTATGCATGGTAGGTACGTAGTTATACACATTCCAGTTCATCGTCAACCAAGTAATCACATTGAAAAATGTCAACCAAGGCCTCTTTTTCTGATGAGCCCAAATTTTTGTGCATCTTGCATGATTGAAGAGTTTCAGACTTGGGGACTTCTTTCAACTTGCTCATAAATTAAGAATTGATATACATTTACACTTGTTAATTTGAGACAAAGTTGGTGAGAGCCAAAAATTAATCTTTACCTTGTGGGGAGGTCCATTAACTCATTAGCTGAACTAAGATGGAATTAAGAAAGCTGGTAGTATGTTTAAGATCTAAGGGGCTATTAATCGTCATTTAGTATTACGATTAGATAGTATTTTTGTTCACTTGTAAGGGGAAGATTTTAAGTCCAATTTCTATTGATAAACATTTCGATTTCAATTTTTGAGTTTCATTTTTTAGTGTAAACTCTTTTTATGTGATGATGTTCTAGTTTAAGAGAAAAAGAGAGAAGAATTGCACCAAGTCACACGATGCGCAAATAACTAAGTATCATTGTTAGCATAAATAATCATTGTTATTCATATGAATCAAACTTGAATCTGTTAGATATTAATCAAGTGCTCAACAAGGTGACTGCATGGAAAGTGTCTCATTTCACCAAGGTTCTAAAAGACGCTAGGCGCTAGTCGGGCGGCAGGCTGGGGCCTAGCGCCTAAGCGGATTTAATTAAATTTCGTGTAAATAAGTGTCTATTTATATTTAAAATATATATAATTTCATCATAAACTACAAAATAGAATGACATATATATTATGAGTTATTGGAACATAATGAAAACATGATAAACAAGCATATAATATGTGTTTTCATTTAAGTATTCAACAAAAACAAAATGTAAAATGAAAGTTATCTATTTTTTGTTTAAGTGAGTTGCAACCCAGGCAGATCTTGGCTAGCTAGGCGGGTGTTTAAGCGGTCTAGGCGGGTCCCTTAATACGTCTAGGTGGTCTTTCTTAATTTTCAAATGAATAGGTATTAGTTGAAATGATGACTAACTGCTTAGCACTTAGGCAAGGCCTAAATTGAGATTTTAAGAAAAGTGTATATCACTCAGCAGCAAGTGCTAATTCCAAATCTGCACACAAGGGAACCCAATTTCCGAAAAAAAAAGAAATCTGCACGATTGAAATGATATAAATGGGTTTTCTGAGTCAAAATACAACAGCGTAGCCCTCCATTGTTGGCTTTCTTCTAATTTGTAGTGACAACGACTTCATTGACATGGGATAGCTGCTGTCTGTCCCCACTTTCCAATATATAATTATAAATTAGGACGGCTCTCACCAACTTCTGTTTATTTATTTATCTATCCATCTGTCTTCCATCTCACCGACTTATATGTGTATATTTATATTTAATTATACCGAATATTGACGGTATATGCTCCTCAACTCAGTCCACTTCATACTAAAGTTCTCTCATATTGGAAAATACATGAGAAAAGAGAAATGCTAAAAAAATTCTCTTAAAATGAAACATAAATTTTGCCATCTCATAATTTTTGTATAATATTTTGTAATATTGTTATAGAAATGAACGTTAAACTATGAGATGAGTTCAAGTTCATAAAAGTTTAACTTTTAAGAGAATCTCTTTTGCATTTCTCATATTTATAAAATTTTTGGACGTAATCATAATATATTTTTTCTCTCCATCTAATTCCACTATATAATCCGTTTTTAGTGTCAAAATATTAGTTAAATTGTCGTCAAGAGTTACGAGCAAAAAGGCGAAGAAGCAATTTACTGAGTAATTTTAGTAGTTGCAATTGAATAAGAACTAAGAAGAGAACAACATAATGGCAAGTGATATCATTATCCTGTAGGGAAACTTGCACGTAGTTTGGCTGTTTGAGTTTGCACGTTCAAAGTAGCACGGCGCCCAGACCTAACTTCGTTGGTAAACGCTATACACTAAACACTAAACAGGTTGAATTTTGATGAAAACTGGTCCTGACAATAAGTATAATTTCAGCGTATTAGATAGGTTCGTCGGTCCTTTAACAAGTTGACTGTTAACGAAAGTTTAATTTCTTAACGAGGGAGTGAATGTTTTGGATGCGACGGACGACATCATCTCAACTCAACTGTTAGCAAAGAAGATATGCGGCTTCAAGACATTCCAACTCAAGTTCATCATCTGACACTGACATGCATGAAGAAGAATTTGATACTTTAAATCAAATTAAGGATCCATATTGGTATGTGCTCCTTCCTTCCTTCCCTCCTTCCTTCAAGTCTTCTTCAGATAGCCATCTCACCAATTGCATCTGCCATGGGATCTCTTTTCGCTTTCTTTTTTGGACGCGAGTCACAAGTTGAAGCTGCGACGCACGTTAGGATTCAGTTTATTTCTTCAGCGCAACAACATGCAGAAAGTCAACAACAAGGAGAGGGAAAACAGCACAAGAGGATTAGAGGAATGATATATAACTCGAGAAACAAAGGTATTAACTAAAAAAAATTATTTAGCAACAGGCACAGAGAGAAAGTAAACATCTAATTCTAATCGGTTTGTGTAAACCAACCAAGAAGTGCAATACAGAATTGACTATATACAACCACAACCGCATGCAAGGAGAGAACATGTGGTCGAGTTCCTACAGCACGTCATTATATAGTCTATTTATTACGTCAGTTATATACAAATCTTACAGAGATATGGAGTTTCATTCACGTTATATATATTCATGAAAAAAGGCAGCTCAGTTTTGAAGCTGTCTCGGTTCTATGTGGTGGCGATGGTTTCAATTGTCGCCTCAATGTATTAGATGGTGATAGTGATGGAGTTCTGAGGACGATAAACGTCAGAGCTGAATGTGTATGAGCATGAACTGTAATGCATCTTGAACAAAGTTGAAAGTTATCTTCTGTTGTGCATTCTTCTTCCTTGAATATTAGTAGCTAGCTATGTCTTACTTTCAAAACAAGATGGGGCAGGTGCCCATTTTGGACAACACTTGTTAGTCAAGCTCCCCCCTACATTTTCAGGCACGGGGCCTGGCACCGAGTTGGACTGAGGAGGTGATCAAGAGCTTACGTCCTCAACTTTCTTTTGCTTCTACAATGCGTAACCTCAGGCTGATGTTGTCTTGAGTTATAAATCACTTCTGCTTTTAGCTATCAAGGAGCTCAACGCTCTAATTTCTTTCTAATATTCACGGTGCGTTCCTTTTCTGTTTTCAGGCTAGACACGATACAAACACATATAGCATTACCATACAAGTAAGTAGATATTATAGACAACATTCGGTACAGGACATTTCAAAGGTCACTAGTTAGCCTAGTATATATAATCTTAAAAACAACAGCAGCGAGCATCATAGGCAGACCAAGTACAAAGTCTATTGACAAAAAACCGCCATTCTTTTACATATGCAGATGCTTCTTTTGCAGAACTGACAAGGAATCCGTGAAGCATGTCGTCTTTTACCACACCATTCATGTCCCTGTATATAAATCATAATCATTAGAGAAAATCTGAATGCTATTAGATACCAAGTAAAATAACATGCCATGAATCCAACAGAAAACAGGATAACAAGGCAATGCACTGGAACTACATCAGAGGAGGATATTCAAGTAATTCTGTCAAACTTGCAAATTCTTGTGTTATACTATACGTTGCAGCAACTGCCTGCACTTTCTTACTCAAACTCATTTTGGCGAGTGTGAATTACAAAAAGACCATATCATAGTAAATTTGATTCTTCATCACTTCCATACTTTTTCTCTCTCTTTTAATATGTCGGAGCTTGTAGTAGAAGGATTTACAATTGGAATATTTCAATTCAAATTACTCTTTTGCAACATATATTGAACCCAAAACCTCCTTCCAAACTATAAAAAGTGAAAGATATAAACGGATTATAAGGCGTGTCCTTGAAGCATGTAATTAATAGCAAATAGCAAGTCTAGAAGCTAAATGTAACCAACAGAAGATGTTAAGCAGCAGCGCTTTAAACATCAATTAAACAATTGCACAACCAGAAATTAAGTTAGCAGGGGAGGGGCTGTCAAGAGAGGGTGAGGGCAGATTATTCTTCTATTCCTGAGATGGAGAATGTTGCTAATTGGCTATGTCTAAGACCTATTTTACATACACAAGTTCAAACCACAGTAACCGAATCCACTATGTCTTGTCAGCATCAGGAAGAGATTTCAGTATACAGAATTCTTCTGGGTTACCATTCAGTAATATGAGTACAGCCTTAACAACTTGCGATTTACTGAGGTTTGGTGTCGTTGAAACCACTCACCAATCGCATGTGACAATGGATCTATTTTCGCTTTCTTTTTAGGATGCAAGTCACAAGTTGAAGTTGAGGGATGCATATGTGCATGCGAGTTAGGACTGAAATTGCCATCATTTTCTTCTTCAACTTCCATTATTTCTTCTGCACAGGCATACGGTGAAAGTAAACATCACTTTGAGAAAACAGCACAAGAGATACAAGTGTCTTCATGGTGCGAAGATAACTAAATGTCACATGCATAAGCTGTGGTGGAGTTTATATTTCATCTTCACGTATAAAAGCAGCTCAGTTTTATCATCTAGGGTATATACAGAGATATGGGAATACTAAAAAAAAATTCACAGATAATGGTGACGCTAACTGTTGAAGATAGAAAGTTCATCAGATAATGGTGATGCCAACTGTTTCAATCACACCTTGTGGAAATGTGATCCACACTCTCTCTTTATTTGACTATGGTATTCTTTGTCAACGGTAAAAGAATATATACACGATATGTGGAGAACTTTTCTTCTAAATATCTCAACTTACCATGAAATCAATACACACAACTCGAAGGCTATAGTAAATTACTAGGCACATAAGTGGACTCCATGTTTCATTGCGGGTTGCTAACTATAAGTTTATAACTACTATGCAACCAGTCAAAACCAACCTGACGGTAGGGACGATTGCTTCCTTTACTGACCAGACAGTCTATTCCGATAGTGTCACGATCCTCTACTTTTATTTTATTAGCACAAGATGCCACTGTGACGTGTACTCGTGTCATATAAGTCATTCTCTTGAATAATATAGTAATTTGAGGAGTTAAATTTAAGAATCGTTGAATCACTCTCAATGTATTAAACTAAAAATTCATTTTAAGTTACAACCGGGTCAAAGAAAACCCGAAGACTCGAGTCTCTCCCTCCATCTTTTCTCCCCCTCCTCTTTCTAGAACCTTTGTTTCGTAGCCACTCTGTTGAAACACATACGGTTTAATTGCAATATTTTAATCAGATAAGAAATGACTAAATCATCATGTAATTAAACAAACTTAATTAAATGCACATGAGAATTGGGTTGGAAAAACCTAAACTGGGTCGATGCAAATATCGTCTTTGTCATGATAGCATTCCAAATCACAAGGCTCATATGGATTCAATGAGGTACTATCTAATATTAGTGCACTAGGCTCGTTTGATGTCTATGATTGACTTGGATTGGACTGTCCATTAGATTCAATGAATTAGAAATATAGATGTCAACTTAACATATTTTATTCAAAATGAAGGTAGAAGATGGAGAAGCTATGAAAAAAATTATCCCTCCTAATCGTGCCATTTTTTGTGGGGATTTGGAAGGATCAGCTGTCTTCATGATTTCTCCACTATGCAAGTTAGTATCTATATTTTCATTCAACATTCATTAAATTTATTGAGTATGACCAAAGCCAAGCTAACCCTAAACATCAAAGGAGTCTATGGTTATGTGAATATCGAAAGTGATTTATGACTACAAGGGACTCTAGGTTATAAATAGGCAAAATTTAGAGAGATAATCTTTGCTAGAGATAGGAGCGAAGTGGGTGTAATGTATCATACTGTTTATTTTCGTAACTATAACACAAAAATGATTGCAGGTAAAGAAGGGAAGGAAATGATATTAATATTAATGTTTTCACTTCTTTTCTGTTCTGTTGTGTGTTGTGATCATACATGGAATGCTCCTTATATAGAGCCATATCTATGAAGAATCATAAAAGTGAAATGAGTGCATTTTGAAAAACATCATATAACAACAACAATGCTACTATTCTTAAGTTTTACTCACTTTTCATCTTTAGCTAAAACATGTGAGCATTCATTTCCACAACTTTTACAACACTTCACTATTTATTGAAGTTGAGATGCCTTTTTGAAAAACATGTGACTATTTATGAAAAACCAAAAAATACAACTGCTCATTTGAATTTCAAGTTTAACACACAAATCTTTCCCACCAAAAGACAGCTTCTAATATTATAATACTAATATTAAAATTAAGCAGGCTGGTTCTACCTCCCATGAAAGTGCAAGGATGAACGCCACTTATACGAGTTGTGTGAGTACAAGCTTGTCATGGAGAGGATGCACCATACCATATGCAGAAGAATCGTTAGGAAGACGGACCAAAAAGAAGGGGCAGCTCATTCCGCTCGTGATTGATGATTTGTTGTTAATTGTTCAGTATTGTGTCTGGGGTGCTAATGTTTCAATGAATGTGCTAGCAGAGTTGGAGGGTGGAGGAAAAGAAGGGGTTTTGCAAGGTTAAGGCTCTACAACAATTGGGTGGCATTGTTAGTGTAGCGTCAATATTTGTTAAATATTCTTAATATGACGTGGATATTTAGTAAATATTGTTGATATGGTGTTTATATTTGGTGCAACGATCCGTAATTTTCTGCAAAGTAACTGGTCTGATGATCTCTTTAACCTTTATTAACTTTTGAAAAACAATACCAGTGATGTGCATGGCCGACACGTCGTCCTCCAGTTACGGGTACCTAATTCCCTACTTTTTATCCCTTGTTTCGACTTTTTTCCACCATCTTCACAATTAGAACAACTTGTGTGACACTAGTACAGTACCATATTAATGTTTCATATGACATAATATAAGCAATATATCCTCTTGTAATGTTCTATGTCAATAATATAAGGATATGTAGAGGAAAACGAACACATATTATTGTTGATATAGAACGTCTCCGTAACAGTGTACTTGGGTCATACAAGTCATACTCAACAAAAAAGAAAAGAAACATTAATTAATGGGATTAAGAAGAAGAACATTGCAATTGCAATTCCACGCATATGGATAATTGGATATGGTCCCATCACACCGCAAGTCATGCCTTTGATGCTATAATTCTCATCATATACAATCATCAAGGCCCCTGCATGCAGCTTACAAAATGCTTATTTTCTTTGCTGGGGAGACTAATTCAATCTTCTCCTAGCTTTGGAATTCGGAAATCAATGAGCAAACCAAAGCTTCAACTCCTCTTCTTGTTCAGCATCTTCATTGTCTTTCTATGCTTCTGTCAGGGGAAGTCATCACCTCTTGAGCTAGAAGATGACTCTTGGCTTGATGAAGAAGAGGATGCTGTGAACATGGTTGAGAGCCACCAAAGTTCAAGGAGGAGATGTGAACTTTCCGCTGGAAAATGGGTTTACGATCAATCGTACCCTCTCTATGACTCGACTTGTCCGTATCTTAGCACTGCTGTGACTTGTCAAAAGAATGGAAGGCCGGATTCGGACTACGAAAAATGGAGGTGGAAGCCAAACAGCTGCTCCATTCCAAGGTACAACTCTAAACCAAAACTTAACTAAATAATCTATTTTGGGCTTAGCCAAATTTGTTAGAGCAGTGCGCTCCCTTCTTTGCATCTAAGTTTGAATTTCCCTTCCAGTAATTTAAAATCATTTAGTGTAATGTATTTCTTGTTTTGATAGTTATTTCTTTGTTTTCTTGTTTCAATGAAGGTTTGATGCATTGAAATTTCTTGGAAAAATGAGAAGGAAAAGAATAATGCTGGTTGGTGATTCTATAATGAGGAATCAGTGGGAGTCCCTAGTGTGCTTAGTACAAGGAGTTGTTCCAACCGGAAGAAAGAGAGTGACCTACAATGGCCCCTCTATGGCATTCCATGCAATGGTACAATTATTTTTATTAAAATTGTAGGGATCGTTTGATTACTATTTCATTTTCAGTTTTTAGCTTTCATTTGTTTTGAAAACTGAAAACTTGTCTGGTAACTAAAATCGAACAAAGAAATTTGCTTTACATTGTATTGAGGGAAAGCCTCAAGATTTTATCCTTGTTCTTATATCTTACATTAACATAAATAGTAAATTTAATTCACACACAGGATTTTGAGACATCAGTTGAGTTTTCATGGGCTCCACTCCTAGTAGAGTTGAACAACGGAGCTGACAAAAAGAGAATTTTACATTTGGACTTGATAGAAGAGAATGCAAAGTACTGGAGAGGAGTTGATGTTCTTGTGTTTGATTCTGCTCACTGGTGGACTCACTCTGACAAATCGAGTTCGTAAGAGAAAATTCGCATTCATCGAGTCACCTTTCCTCATTTCTTTTGCTTTAGAAGTGGTAGCATTGTGGATGTTCGTAATTATGATCTTAATTGAAGAGTTCTTCTAATCTATTGCAGGTGGGATTACTACATGGAAGGACAGTCTCTGTACACAAACATGAATCCAATGGTTGCATACCAAAAAGGACTCACTACATGGGCTAAATGGATTGATTTAAACCTAGATCCTCGAAAAACCCGAGTGATTTTTCGAAGCATGTCACCTAGGCACAACAGGTACGTAATATGAGGTCTGATGGAGTTATGATGCAAATATAATTCACAGAATTCTTCAGTATATACATGAATGTGTTCTATTCGCTTTTTGGCAGACAAAATGGTTGGAGATGCTATAATCAGAAGCAACCTCTGGCTTATTTCAGTCACCAACATGTTCCTGAGCCATTGATAGTGCTGCAAACTGTATTGAGAAATATGAGATTTCCAGTATATCTTCAGGACATAACTACAATGTCAGCATTTCGAAGAGACGGGCACCCTTCTGTGTACAGAAGGGCCATGGGGCAAGAAGAGAGGCAGCACCCAAGAGGCTTATCCTCTGACTGCAGCCATTGGTGCCTTCCTGGGGTGCCTGATAGTTGGAATGAGATGTTGAGTGCCTTGCTTTAAGTATGAGTTAATTAACTGTGTTAATTAAAATTTTACGTCAAGTGTGAGAGTAAACTCTTCTTTTCTACAGATTAAAGTTTGTAATGCGAATTATGATGTTGTGGTGAGGTGGTTGTATGTGAGAAGGTGATCACTCATCATATTATGCTTGGTAGCAAAGTCTCTTTGCACTCATATCTATGTTTCTTCCTTTTTTTTATTCAAGCAATATTCAAATATAATCTAAGCTACAAGGAGAAGGGAACAAACTTGCGTTAACAGGGCACTTGTTGATCTGGCCAACTTGGCTACGCTTATGTCTACATCTATATTTTTAGTAGTCTAGGTATTTAGTTATACATTACTAATGAAATAACATGCTTAGCTATAAAGATTTCTTTAGTTTCAGCAATCAAAATATGACTCTTAGTGGGAGAGGTTGAAGAACCAAAGTTTTCAATTCAAAAAGCAAGAGATGTGATCGTCACTTTTGTAGCCATGCCCTTCTTGTAATAATGATGTCATGTAATAATTGACATTCATCTCAATTGCTTTTGCAGTAGAAACAGTCTCTAGTGGCAGACAACTTTGATAAAGTATTTCTCTACATAGGACTTAAACATAACCTTTCTTTTTTACGAGATGATATTCTAAATTATCATAATTTATGAAAATAGTCAAACTCAGGTGTAAGGGACCATCGCATTGCCCTTGCCAACTGACCTCCTAATTGAGCTATAATATTAATATCAATTTTTTTTCAAAATTTTCAGTGAGTATTTCACATCAAAACAAACCCATCTTTTTCTCTATGAATAAGAAAAAATGGCTAAAAAACTTAGTTCCTAACCACATTTTGATTACAGATCTCTTCTTCCTTGGCAGGCAGAGGCAATTTCTGCAGTTTATTGGCTAATGAAATTTTATCCTCCAAAAATATACCTTATTTTTATTGATATATGTATATATATATATATATATATATATATATATATATTTCGGCAATATTCTAACTTGCTCATAAAATATGCTGCATGCAGTCATATACATACAAATTAATAAATTCAAACAAAAGAAGAAACTGCAGTACTCCTCTAGCTAGCTCAATCAATGTGAACCAAGCTTCTTTTTCAACTTTGAAATCTCCTTAGAACTCAATCCAAAAGCTTTTTCCAAGTGTTTATCTTTGATACCTGATCCGAAAATTGCAGCGGGGATTTTCTGGGATCCAGGGTTTTGGCTGTCAAAACTGCCCAATGTAGATGCCTGAGTATCACCAACATTCATTTGAAAGTGCACTAGACTCCTTGGAAACACCATCACCTCACCTTTTTCGATCATTTTAGCCAAAATCCTGTTATTCGTATCAGCAAGATCTTTCCTTCGAGCACAAATGCAATCTCTGTTGCCCTCGGGTGAAAATGTGGCACGTTTACTCCACCAACTTCAAAGTCAGCTCGGACAAACAACATGCCAAGCGTGTTGAGTCCTGGAAAGACGTTTGAGTTCACAGAAACGCCAGAGAGCCCGCTTGGGCCAAACTTTCCAGGAACCCTAATGCCCGAAAATACAAAATCTTCTACTGTTGCTAGGGATGAGTTCTTGCATTGGTTGGCATGACTCGCAGGCTCTGCGTTGGCTATGCAGAAGTCTTGAACAGGATCCGGATCTGAAGCGAAAGTGACATAGCTCTTGTTGAAGAGGAGGACGACGAAAAGGGCTACCGTTTTGTAGACCATTTTTGGTATAAAAAGCAAGAATGCAGGACGAGGAGAAATGGTGCTTTCAAGTTACAAACATTCAACCACTTTGATCTGGAAAATTATGGCATCAAAGAACAAATGTTCAAGGCATATACTAATAATACTAGCTAGATAAGGAAACAAACCATTAAAAATGTTGTTATTGTTGATGCTGCACTTTACATGGAATTAGTTGTATATACTAACTTTCCTTAGGAATAAAGTGAGAATTGAGGATTAATTAGTTAGCTAGGGAATGACTGCGTCCACCAACATGTAGTTTGCTTTTTCTTCTGTTTTTGGTGGAGAATTAGAATTGTAGTGGGGGGTTGAGTTGTGCTTATGGCCCTCATTATTACAAAAAAGCTTGATCTTATTAGCTTAGCACAAACAACAATCCTAGCTGTCCGAAAATTCTACTATGCTCTGGTTAGATCTTGCTCATTGGATCTTTGACTAAAGATTTAACGACTGGACACTGAAAATAAATTTGAAGCATTTCTAACCGAGATGTTAAAATCCAACCATGGACAAAAAACAACTGTTTTGCACAAAAACATGGTTCCAAAGGATGAGCCAAATGATGACATGGATTGAAGGAGGAGAGTCTAGCGTCACAAATGGTAGCAACCAAGCTTGATGGCAATTCCTTCTACAAAATGGCATCAACCAAATTATTTATTGGATTCTTGGTTAAGGATCTAACGACAAAAAATTATGGTGTATAAGATACACCGAAACAAATTAGAAAATCCCCCACTCAACAACCCCTCACTCAGCATAGTAGAAAATCTCTTATTCCTCGGTCTTGACTTGCTACTCTTGAAGTATATGCATTTTTAGTGCCTTGAAGTTGAAGGTACTTTCACTTTCATGTCATAAGAAAAAAATAGAAAGTGCAAACTTTCTTGGCCTGGAAGAAGAGAAAAGTTGTCAACAATTTTTAGGTGCTATGGGGTGGCCTATAACATGATTGGAAGCTAATTTGTGTTTTATTTCACATTTTTTGTAGAAGCGATATTAAAAATTAGAAGATTCGAACAAGACCATGGAAGACGCTAATTGTGTTTTTTATTCTTCGCGAAAATAAGATTTGCACGTTTTGAATTTTGATTTGAAAGACGAAGTTCGGATTTGTAGGACATTTTAATAAAAATCTTATTGGAAGCTTTAATATGAAAATAATAACATTAACCATTTCCTTGCTGCATAGACACGTTCGAAAGCAAGGTGAATACATCAGTTAAAACGAGAAGTTCATTTTTGAACTATTTTAGCACCACTAAACAACGGCATCGGGCGGAAGACAAATGCAAAGGCAAGCAGCCAAGTTCATGGTATAGGAGAGTGGACCGGCCTTGCGTATATGGAAGATTATCTCGAAAACTAACGCATCAACAAGTCACTTTGAGCTGACTGGTACAGTATACTTTACAAACAAATGTAGCTTATCCAGGTATTAGTGACTATCTATATCGGTTTCTGGCCTCCGGATGTAGTAACGCAGCAAGTTCACCAACACCTGAAAATTCAAAATAAAAAATAAAAAAGAAAAAGAAAAAGAAAAAAAAGTCGGGTTTGCATGTAAGAACCTTCTGCACCATCTGTTTTTTGGTTGTAACATTATCAACATTTGTAAACCCTAAAACATGAAAGTCAGCAATAGCTCTGGCCTAAAAGTATTGGTTATTGAAAGGTCACATAATTTGAATTGGCAATACAGAACCAAATCAATTACCTGAGACAAGGAACTGTTTAACGCAGCCCCTCTGTTGCTGACATGAAATTTATCTTTGGCTACCAACCCCTATAAGACGAGAGAAGAAAGTTAACCACAGATAAATGGGAGGAAAGGTGGAGAGAAAGCAATTAGGGGAAGGGTGGGCATACTTCTGTATCGATCTCAGCTGATTCCACATCAATATTATGATAAACGCAAAGTGAAGAAAATATGTAGTGCGATGACTACAAGTCCAACAGCTAATACAGCAATTCCAAACGAAATCACATAATACAATCAGAACACTGCCCACAAAAAAAAAAGCTAAAAATTTAATCCACTTTAAAGTGTGAGAGAGAGAGAAAGATCAAAACTCAGCCTAGACTGACAGTTATTTACTTTATTTCTTGGCTTTGCCTACCACCCAAAAAACAAACCAAAAACAAAACACTTTTTTGGCAACGGGACCTTAAACATATTTTATTAAGATTCATATTGACAAATAAATAGAACCAAAAAACAATCTACTTCTTTTCAGCTTTAAAGAATCAAAAGTGGATACTAGAGACACCAATTTGGCTTCAATATGCTTTTGTTTTTTGATTTTGTAGCTTAAATTTTGTGGTTCGCAGAACTAGTAATGAAACTGCCTTAGTATTGCAGCACAACTTAACTAGGGCCCCTCTGCAAGGTCAGAAGATACTAGAGACACCAGTCGGTGTGATCACCCTGATGTACAAATTTAGCCGCAAGAACAACGGTAATAACCGTATTTTATACTTAAATTTGGTCAAAAGATATGCGTGGCGCAATCCTGAAATTAGTCTGGTAGATACCTTATGTGGTCTGTTAGGATGACCGACACTTGATGGCTAGCTCTGATACCAAATTGAAGCAATTCAACTTACACTGGGGGGTTCTAATTGCAAGGATTTGAATTCCAAATTTCCTGCCCTGATACTAAGTTAAAGTATATTGGATTACCACTATTCTAAAAAGCTTTAACTATTAAGTGAAAAATGAAACTGGTATACAATGCTATACTGAGCACCTAGACCTAAAATGTATGAGAATCTCCACTAGCACCACAAAACTGGTTCGAACTTTCTTTTAAAACTACGTATGGGATCAACTCAAAATACACATAAGTAATATGTGCTACACGATGAAGAACAAAAAGAAATAAGTCCTCACAATCGCCTTAAATAAAACTTCCTTTTTTTTGACTGGTCCCTCAGTGATGACAGTTCCCTTAGCCACATCCAGTCCCAAATCTTTCAATGCATTCATCTGTCCTCATTTAAACAAAGGTACTGTTGGAAGTTAATCTGATCCAGCCTCTTTAGTATTCTATTTTTAATTTAAGCAACTTAGTTGTAAAAGCTAACGGCTAGTTTTTTTTTGTGTTTTTTATTTTTAAATATCCTTGTTCGTTGTGTAAAGCTATCTCACATTGGACACATGTATGTCTCAGATTAGAAGTGAGGTGTATGACTTAGATGAACAATAGCACAACTGTAATTTGAAGGACAATGTACCTGAGGTTGTAGCTAGATAAGGATGAATGTAAGGGAATGAATCAATCAATGAAATCACCTAGAGGAGCAGCTATGATTTGCTTACTCTAAAATTCTCTGAAATTCTTTTTGTTCTTTACCTTTTTCTTTCATAAGTTTTTACCAAAAATCCATCATGGCCTCAGAGCCTGGTTTCGATCTATGAACTAGGAGTCTATAAAGCTGTGAACTTTAGGGAATTTCCAACGAGAAAAACCTTAGAAATCGATTTTTTCCTTGGGAGCAATGGCTAGAACAGCTAGCAATGACCTAAAAGCTCCAATCTTTCAAGCTGAAAACTATGACTTTTGGAGAATAAGGATGATAACCATTCTCAAGTCTCATGATCTTTGAGGTTTGGTGGACAAGGGGTATGTAACTCCAGCTGTGAAAGAAACTCTCACGAAGGATGCTAAAGCTCTTGGCTTTATTTAGGGTGCAGTTTCCGACATCATATTTCCGAGGATTGCGAATGAAGAAACATACAAAGGAGCATGAGAGATTCTTCAAGAGGAATACAGGGGTGATAAAAAGGTTAGAAGAATGAAACTTACCTCTCTTAGACATGAATTTGAGTACACTAGGATGAGGGAAATTGAACCACTTAAGGATTATCTTGTTAGACTGTTTGATATTGTGAATCAAATGAAGAACTATGGTGAAGAACTCACAAATCAAAGATTAGTGCAAAAGCTACTCATTAATCTAACAAAGTCTTATGATAACATTGTGTCACTTATTGAAGAAACTAAGGATACAGATGTAATCAATGTTCAAGAAGTGACTGCATCATTAAGAGTAGTTGAGCAAAGGCTAGAAATGCATGCAGTAGATGATATGGCCACTAATAGGACCTTTCAATCACTTAATATTGGTGAGAAGAACTATAACCATAGTGGACAGTCAAGTAACAATCAAAAGGAGAAGAAACCATGGAAAGGGAAAAACAAGAAATGGGAGAACAAGGGTGGTAGTCCTACAAAACTAAATACCATTAAGGGAACACAAAAAATAGCTTGCAATATATGTGATAAATTGCATTATGGTGCTTACTGGATCAAGGGGAAACCTAACTGTCACAAATGTGAAAGGTTTGGTCATCTGGCTAAAGATTGCAACAGTGGTAGAAGAAACTAACCGGTGCAATATGCAAACCAAGTTGATGAAGAAGAGGCTAATGTGTTCTTTGCATGTAAAGCTGCAACAATAGAAGGAAAGGAGAGTGTGGTATATAGACAGTGGTTGTAGCAACCACATGACAGCACACAGGTCTCTTCTCATTGTGTAATACCCTGAAAAATTTAAATATATAAATTAATTATTTATGTTTATGAATATGTGAAGGAAATAGGAAAATAAATCAATAAATGGTTAAGGAAATTTCAGTGGGAAAAATGTGAAAATCCATTCTTGGATTTGAATATTAAAATAAGTATTTTGTAGTTGTATTCATAATTACGACGTATTTATAATTACAGCGGATATTTGTATCGATAAGTTAAAAAGACTAAAATGCCCTAGTTGGCTTAACGTAATTATACGAGGACGTATTTTATCCTCATATATTTTATCGTATTTCTTGATATATTTGGATAGAACTCAACCTCACGAGCGTGTAGGCGCAAACCGTTCATGAAACGGAATTATAACGAAAGAGTTATTAACGTTTGAAGTTAAGGATATTTTTGTAAATTTAATCTTCACTTTAGAAGGCACCAAAAAATTTGGAGCAATGGGTTGTGCCACGTGTGTAGCTAGGATGAAGGGAAAGGAAGAGAGATGAGAGAGATGAACGGCTGAGATGAAAAACAGAGAAGAGAAATGAGAGAAAAAGAGGGGGGAACTGCCCAATGAAAAGAGGGAAAAGAGGGGAAATGAGAGAGGGAGAAAAAGAGAAACGGGCTGACCTGTATACCTCATTGGACCTGGTTTCGATCTGGTATATTTCTCGGTGAAATTCGTCAATTTTCTGACTGATTGACATGATTTACCACCACCAATCATTATATCGTTGCTCCCTCTTCAATTTTCCACCTAAAGTCGACCTAATTTGGTCATGTTTCGCGACGAGGTGGTGTCGTGGGTGTCCGAAGCCACGACGTCGATTCCGCCGTTTCTGAAACAAATTTTGTCAACGACCACCACCAATAAACTCCTCTCAACCCTAAGAATGAAGGCCAAGCACTGGTTAGGGCGTCGAAACTGTTTTGGAGTCAAATCAAGAACACCCAATTTAAGGGTTTCTGGCGTGTTTGAGTAAAATTAGGGCTTTTCCCGGCCGAATTGGACCTCGGTCCAGGTATGAAAAATGTTCCTCTCCTTGAGTTGTACATTCCTGAAAATTTTGGTAATTTTTTGTTATAGTTGAAATTTTCGAGGAGTAGGGGCGGCCGTCCGCCACCCGTGGCATCGCGTGTGGCGGCACATAGCCAATGAGTCGACATTGGATTTTTATGTGAATTTCGTTATTCCAATTATGTTTTGGTATCTATTTGACGTGTAGCAATTATTAATGTCACACCCCGTCCCGAAGGAGGGCATGCTGGCCGTCACGTGAGAGTGACGTAACCATTTACACAGTTCGAAAGCTTTAAAATATACAACTTCTAAGATGAACCACCCGAAGGTGAGTCCTCATTTGATCCATTCTGTCAGAACACCGTTGAATTTCCTCGTAGTCACCACACCTTTGCAATTCTTGAACTTGGAGGGGCGCAAAACCAAAATTTAGTGGGTCAGTAAAACAATTCTTTTCCAAATCCAAACACTTCTCAAAACTTTGTAACCCCTCTTCGTAAAACCTATATACTTTTCTAGAAAATAAACATATATACGTATGTATAGATATGTCAATCAAGCTCAAGGGTATGCCAATCACACTCACAGGTATGCCAATCATACTCACAGGTATGCCAATCACACTCACAGGTATGCCAATCAAAGCCTCATAATGATATGCAAGTGCTCAGGTATAAACCATATCAATAACATGTTACTGGCAGCCGGAGTCACCTAAAGTGACCTGTACGGCTGAATCTAGAGCTCAAATCTCAATCTCAATAACTAAACAACTGAACCTGACCACGATGTCGGAACCACCTAAAGTGGTCTGTACAACAAGGCTGGGTGTGACGTATATATATACGTTCTAGTGCTACGATCACGTGAAGCTAGGCGGATAATCGCGGTCACCTTCGAGTCGGAACCACCTAATGTGGTCTGTACGACAGGCTATGCACCTAGCTTGGATCCAAGCTGAGCATAAGGTGTGGGGAGGTGAACATCACGTGAAGGCTGGGCCCTGCTCAAGGCGGGAGCACTCACACTGGGGGTGCAGGTTCTGAGCTCGCTATCACATCTCTATCATATCATTCTTCATATCTCAATCATATCTCATGATCGTTATCAGCATAATATCTCAATTATATCTCAATCATATTTCAATCATATCACACTCATATTTCATTTGTATTTCCATAATATTTCAATCGTATTCCAAACGTATTTCATACGTATATCAAATGTATATCAAATGTAGCTTACCTGGGCCTCCTCAGCACCATGCAACAGTATGCATAATTATGGTAATGCACATATTAAAATACGATGCATATATGACAGGATATTCAATTCGTATTTCTTTTAAAATACGTTTTTTGGGAAATACGTCAAGCATACGTATATATACGAAAACAAAACTGCCCACTCACAGATCACATCAACGTCTCGTAGGTCCCTGAGCCTCCCCTAGATTGGTTACATTCTTCTTCTGTATAATTTTCACCTATACACAAAGTAACCAAATTGACGTTATTTAACGCACATACACCAAACATTCGTCAATAATTTTCTCATACGTTGCTCAATTTGGGTATGTGAATATACCACGGTGATCTACACGACGTCACGAACACGTGACAATTTTTAGAACTCAATTTGGAGCTCTCACGCGCCCTGTCTACGCGCTGCCCACGCGCGCGTCTTCTTCCTCGCGTCGCCGGACTGGTTTCGCCGGAGATGGGTGTTTTGCCGGAATTTCTGGGGAAATTTCAAAGTGTCATAACTTCTTCATTTCTTAACCATTTTCGACGTTCTTTATATCAAAATGAAGGTATTGACGAGACGAACACATCCATACCTATCTCGACCTCTAACTCGCCGTGGATTCGCCGGAAAAAGCCTCGAAAGCTCCGGCCAAACTTTGAACGTGTCATTCTCCTTGTTCTTACGTCCATTTTTCACGTAATCTATACCAAAATGAAGCCCTAATCATAATCTACCACGTTGGACTAGTTTTAGGGCCTAAAAACAACGGAATCAAACTTTTCCAAAAATACGAAAATTCGGCCAAACTTACAGTTCGTGATCCCAACGTCCAAATCCTTCAAACGAAGCACTCCGAGCTTCCTTAGGACCTCACCAAGCTTCCTACAAGCTTCAAAATCCCAAAAACATCAAGTTTTACGTGTGCATGAACAGTGCACACGCACAGTGAAATTGAAATCCATGTTTTCCGAAGTGAAACTCACCTGAAATTGGTACCATCGTGTTCGTGTGGTCCTCAGGAGTACGATGGTGGTCTTAGATCCTTCGTTGGTATAGTTTTAGGGTGGTTTTGTGGGTGGTCCGTGTGAGTTCGAAGGAGAGAGAGAGAACTGACAGAGAGAATGAGAGGTTTGTGAGGGAGGAGAGAGAGAAAGACAAGATGCAGAAATGGGGGAGAGATTTGAGGAATGTGGGATCCTACCCAATCCCCAAATCATCAAGTTATAACATATTTTACGCCCCTTAGTCCCGTTTAAGGGCATTTTCATAACTTCACGTCCTCGGAATTAAAATTCCGGGACGGGTTGTGACAATTAATACAAATGTTGGATTTTTTTTATTTTTTATTAATTGAATATTTTTGGAATTGGTTTGAAATTGAAATGTGAACTACGGAAGGCTTGATCTCTTTCAAGGGTACGTAGGCAGTCTAACAGGGTTATATGCAGCCTTAATAATCGAGAATTAATTCTTTAGTTAGAAAATTTGATCTAAGAGAATAAAATGGTGATAATTTGAAAATAAAATCGTATGTGTGGATAAAAGAATTATGGTTATAAATCATGTGTGGGATTAAGGAATTTAATTAAAGAATCGCAATCAATGGTAGTTAAATAAACAAGAATTTAGTTTGGGTCTATCACCGTTATTATTTTTTCTGAAATAAATATTTTGGGGCGGGGCGTTGCATATTGATTTGGATATAACCTTTACTGGCAGAGTTAAAATGGGGAATGGATACATAGTGGATATTGTTGGTACAGGAACCCTGAGACACTGAGAAAGGGAAAAGATACATCAGAGAAGTGATGTTGGTACCTAGCTTGGAAGAAAACCTACTCAATGTAGGACAGATGATGGAACATGGGTATTTCTTGCTTTTTGGTGATGATGTGGCTGAAATCTATGATGACAAGACCCTGTAGAATCTTGTCTCCAAGGTTGAAATGAAGAAAACAAAAGCTTTCCCTTATTGATGAGATTTCTTGAGAATCTTGCAATGAAGGCAATAGTGAATGAGTCTTCTATGGCACAAGAGACTAGGCCATCTTAACTTTCAAATTTTGAAAACTCTGCAGAACCAACAAATGGTTCTTAGCCTACCTGAAATCAAAGAAACTAGTGAATTGTGTGAAGGATGTACCTTTGGAAAGCAACACATAAGCTCATTTCCAACTGGTCAAGCATGGAGAGCATCAGTGCCCTTGGAACTGATCCACAGTGAAATTTATGGTCCAATGAAGATTGCTACACTTGGTGGCAACAAATATTTTTTGATTTTGTAGATAACCATTCCAGGATGTGCTCAGTTTATATGTTGAGATAGAAATTAGAAGTATTCAGTGTTTAAAAAGTTTCAGATGCTTGTGGAAAGACAAACTGGAATGAAGATTAAAAGGTTGAGAAGTGATAGGGGATGAGAGTACACATCCTTGGAATTTGACAAGTTCTGTGAGAATATTAGACTAGAGAAGCAGTTGACAGTTGGGTATACTCCACAGCAAAATGGAGTAGCTGAGAGAAAGAACATGATAGTTGTGGAAATGGCTAGATCAATGTTGCATGATAAGATGATACCATACCATTTTTTGGGAAAAGCAGTTTGCACTACAGTCTATATACTTAACAGGTGTCCCACAAAAGCTGTTGACAACTAAACACATTTTGAAACTTATAATGGAAAAAAGCCATATGTGAAGCATTTAAAAGTGTTTGGTTCAATTTATTATGCTCATGTCTTTACTCAATTGAGACCTAAATTGGAGGAATGTAGTAACAAGTGTCTTTGTGGGATATGGAAGATGTGAAAAGGGTTATAAGCTTTTCAATTTCAAAACAAAGAAAGTGATGCTTTCTAAGGATGTAGTATTCAAAGAAAGTGCTAATTGGGATTGGGATAAACAAGTTGAATCAAATGTATACATCCCACTATCACTTGAAGATCAAGAGACAAATGCTGAGTTTGAAGGGGAGCATTTTAGTGAAAATGGCCCTGTAACACCAGTGCAATCTCCATCTGTGCAACATTCACAATTTCAGTCCTCTCAATCATCTCAATCTTCACATTCTCCACAAGAGAGTGGAAATGTACAGGTCTCAAGTTCTCAAGAATCCACCCCAAGTTCAACTCTTATAAAGATGAGAAATCTGAATAAGATATATGCAACTTGTTTTTTTTCTGTCAATTGGAACCAGAAGATTTCAATGAAGCTGTGAAGAAGGTTGCTTGGAAGAAAGCAATGCAGGATGAAATCACTATCATTAAGAAGAATGCCACTTGGGAACTAACTAAGAGACCAAGTGAGAAACCTGTTATAGGGGTAAAGTGGATTTACAAAACAAAATTGAACTTGGATGAATTTGTGCAAAAGAACAAGGCTAGGTTGATTGCAAAAGGCTACTCACAACAACCTAGGGTAGATTTCAATGAGACATTTGCCCCAGTTGCTAGATTAGACACCATTAGGACCCTTATTGCTCTTGTAGCACAAAAAGGGTGGAAATTACACCAATTAGTTGTCAAATCAGTTTTCCTAAATTGGATGTTGAAGGAGGAAGTCTAAGTAGAATAACCGAATGGCTTTATTGTCAAAGGTGCAAAAGATAAGGTCTGCAAGTTGAACAAAGCCTTATATGGCTTGAAACAAGCTCCCAAAGTTTGGTATGAAAAGATTGATTCTTACTTCACTAAGAACAATTTTTCTGGAAAGTCTCAGTGATGCTACCTTGTACACCAAGAAACAAGAAAACACAGGAACACTCATAGTATCTATCTATGTTGATGATGTTGTGTTCACTGGAGACAATGATCAAATGATTGAAGACTTTAAGCAAAATATGATGAAACAATGTGAAATGACCAGTTTTGGGTTGCTGCATCATTTTCTTGGAATTGGATTTGTTCAAATTGAAACTGGTATATTCATTCACTAGGGAAAATATGCAAAAAGTTTGCTGGAAAAGTTTGGACTTAAGGATTGTAAGCCTGTGAGTACACCTCTTGACTCAAATGCCAAGTTGTGTAAGGATGATGGTACTGAACCAGTAAACTCAAATCATTATAGAAGTATTGTGGGAAGTCTACTTTATCTAATAGCAACCAGACCTGATATTATGTTTATTGCTAGCCTCTTGTCAAGATTTATGCACTGTCCAACAAAGACTCATCTGGGAACACTAAAAAAGGTACTCAGATATATGCAAGGAACCATTGATTATGGTGTTTTCTAAGAAAAAGGAAAGTCAATAATCCTAATTGGATTTTGTGATAATGACTGGGGTGGCAGTGAGGATGATATGAAGAGCACATCGGGCTATGCCTTCACCTTTGGCTCAAGTGCATTCTTTTGGGCATTTATGAAGCAACAAAGTGTTGCTCTATCCACAGCTAAAGCTAAGTATGTCATTGCAACTGAAGCAATATCTCAGGCAACCTGGTTAAGGTTCATACTCAAGGATTTTGGTGAAATGCAAGTAGATTCAACACCAATTATGTGTGAGAACATGTCTGTTATTAATAATGACCAAAAATCATGTGTTCCATCACATTGGACACATTTATGTCTCAGATTAGAAGTGAGGTGTATGGCTTAGATGAATAATAGCATATCTGTAATTTGAAGGACAATGTACTTGAGGTTGTAGCTAGATAATGATGAATGTAAGGAATGAATCAATCAATGAAATCACCTAGAGGAGCAGCTATGATTTGCTTACCCTAAAATTCTCTAAAAACATTCTCCAAATTTCATTTTATTCTCCAATATGCAATCAATCATAAGCTTCTTTTTTTTTATTTTTTTAACAAAAAAAAATAAAAATCTATATGGTTAGTATGTCTGATTGTGGATTCAAAAGCAACCAATAAGAAAAATTCCTAGCTGAAATCTAAAATGTTAGACTGAAATTTTGGTTTAAAAGAATCTGCTTTAAGACACCTCTTTCAAAACTTATACAATATAAAAAACCAAGAGCCTCACAATCCATGTTATCCTAAAATAGAAAATAATAAAATTTCCAATAGCAACTTCACCATATCAATGAGTGCCCCAAGGCGATCGCCGAAGCTGAGTTGCACAATAGTTGCATCAAAATCTGAATCTTGATCGATCATAACAACTGCATCGAAAGATAATCAGCATCTTAATCAGACTTTTGCAATTTAAAACATCCATCAACTTGTTGGTAAATCATACAATCTCGTCAAACAATCAAAAGTCAGTCTAGATGTATTATTGTATTGTGAAGTAATTGTCCAACCCTAAAAGTTCTTAGATTTATTATGAACCACTCAAGGATAATGAAAATTTAGCATGCAAATAAAATATTGACAAAAGGACAACAAAAAATGGGTCCATCAGAGGTCTAAATAGGCGCCTTTCTGGGAAAAAATGCTTAACAGAAACATGACTCTCGTTAAATGTCTAAAGAAGAAACAAACTCTCCAATTGTAGATGTCTACCAAAGGAAATATACTGCTTTCCTAGTCTAGCAACGTGGCTTGTAAGAAAACACGATGTAAAGGCCTTATTTCTATGGAAAATAGTAGCAAACACCATAATAATAGATTATATGGACAATAAGTACTGTCTAGTTTCACTTGATGACACACCCCGATCGAGATCGGGGCATGCTGGCCGTCACGTGGAAGTGACGTAACCATGTGCACAGTGCGGAAGCTAATAAAATAATAATAAAAGTACGAATAACTAAAAACCAGCTTTACACAAAGTAAGAACATACATGTGCAAGCGTAAGTGTGAAAAACAAAGTTCAGAGTTCGAAAACCTAATGCAGTCCGGGAGAAATAACACTACAAAAACACACCCAAAGGTGGTCCTACACTGGTGATAATCTGTCAGATATGCCGGCGAAATCCTCTGGGGAGCCACCAAAAGTGCTAGCCAACTAGAACCTGGAGGGGCGCAAAACAAACAGTGTGAGTGGGCAAAAACAAAGCTTTTCAAAAACCATTTCATAAACAAGATTCTAACCCCTTGCCGTAAAACCTGTATACTTCCCAGAAAAATAGAGTATACATATATATAAGTCATGCGCAGAAATATGCCATGCCAAAAGCCTCGAAATAAAATGCAAGTGCTCAGGTAATGTCAAATCAATGTCATGTAATCTGTCAGCCAGAGTCACCTAACGTGACCTGTACGGCTGAATCTAGAGCTCAAATCTCCATCTCATTAACTATATCTGCACACGAGTCGGAACCACCTAGAGTGGTCTGTACGGCAGGACTAGGTGTATAATAAGTACGCTCAAGTGCTACGATCACGTGAAGGCTGGGCGACTAATCGCGGGTCACTTACGAGTCGGAACCACCTAAAGTGGTTTGTACGACAGGACTGTGCACCTAACTTGGATCCAAGATGAGCGTGTGGTGCGGGAGGTGAACATCACGTGAAGGACTGTGCCCAACTCTGGGCGGGAGCACTAACATCGGGGGTGCAGGTTATGAGCTCTCTATGCATCTCAAATCACTACTGAACATAAACATAAATAGTAACTCACCTGACACTTACTTATGCGTCCGCAGCACCAAACATATATATACATATGCGACTAATAATGCGTAAATAAATGGCAAACAATAAGCATGGCATATAAACGTATAAACGTTTCATTTCACTTTCTGGGAAAAAAAACATAAGTATATAGGTCTATACGGAAAACCAAAATCCCACTCACTGGTATGTAGAAGGGTCGTAACCCCCTTGCCTCGAATAACCACGCTTGTCCTCGGGATAGGTCTCACCTATATGCAAAACAACTATAAAAACGTTAATTTTAAAGCACATAACCAACATCACGAAATAACTTCTCATACAATGCTCAAATGGGGTGTATGAATACACCAACGTGATCTACTCAACCTCACAAACATCCCCATATTTTTAGAAAAATTTTCTGACACCGCACGCACCCCCACGCGCAGGCACGTGCCTGGCACACTGACGGCGTCAGTTAACGCCGTCAGGAATATTCCGTTAAATCTGACATATTCCGTTAAGCCGTGAGGAATATTCCGTCCAAACTGACGGAATATTCTGTCGTCTTCTCCGGCCAAACTCCGGCGCTGTCGGCGGCGCCGGAAAACCAGGAAAACTTCAAAACCTTATATCTTCTTCGTTTTTCAACCAAATTTCACAAAATTGGTACCAAAATGAAGCTTACAACAAGAGGAACAAATCCATACCACTTTCAAGCATTAAAACCCACGGAATCTCACCGGGAAAACACCACCAACTCCGGCCAAGCTTGAAACTCACGATCTCGACGTCCAAAACCTTCAAACGAACCACCCCGAGCCTCCTAAGGACCTTACCAAGCTTCCTACAAGCTTGAAATTCCCAAAAACACAAGAATTAACGTGTGCATGAACAGTGACCAAATCGGGGTATCCCGAGTTCGACGTGAAAACGAAGGTATCCTTACCTGAAATGGGTATGGTTGAACTCCCAAGGACCTCACGAGCATGAATATGTAATTTGTTTCCTCGATCTGTGAAGGTTTCAATGGTTTTGGTCGTTGTCCGTACAAGAAGAATAGGAATGGGAGAGAGAAAGGGCTCGGGACAGGGCAAGGAGAGAGAGTGAGTGTGTGTGGTCAAAAACCAGCCAAGCAACACCCAAAAACAACCACACAACGAAACAACCATAATAGGGGCAAAATCGTCATTTCACCCATACGGTTCGAAAATCCGGAACGGGCTGTCACACTTGATGTTGTGAATACCAACTATTTAGTTTAAGCACAAGTAACATCGGTTGAGCTAAATATAGTATCCTCTAACAAGACTAAACTAGTTTTTTTATCCTCTTTTGGTTGACATGGTATAGGGTTTTGGACCATTATTGGTGGTCCATCGACTCTAATTGGTCTTCATTTTCAAAATATTGCTTATACACTTTCTAACATGTCATTTATTAGTACTAATAATAAAAAAAAAAGTATGATTAAAACACATTCTATGTGTTGACAATGAATATATGAAAATTATCCGTCTTATATGACAAGAAGCATGTATGCTTAAATGGAGAGGTAAATGATAAAGAAAAACTTTTCTTAAACTAACTTTTCTCTTTATGCAAATTGGGTATAACTTTTTGGTTAGAGCTACATTTTCCTAACGTACCTTCTAACTTGTTTACAACCAAATCAAATGCAAAAATCCCACTTGGTTGAAACTCCCAAGTCGATTCCAATTCCATTTTTTTAAATTCATCATTTTTTTCAATTATATCTTTGTGTCACATCAATAACCTTAAAAGGGTACAAATATTGTCTTACAATGATACAAATAATAAAGAAAGTAAGAAATCATGGCTTTTGCCTATGCAAGAAAATAATTGAAAAATAATCTTTTTGCTAAATCAAGGCTAAGAAATCATGGCTTTTGCCTATGCAAGAAAATAATTGAAAAATAATCTTTTTGCTAAATCAACGCTTAAGTTTGAATTTCTCTGCCGGCAATTCCTCTTGATGGACAATTTGAAAATCAACAATTATAATAAAAAAGACTAAACTTTCTCTGTAAGTCCACAAAGAGGTTTGTAGTATGCGTAGCTCTGGAATGGGGTAGCCTCCTCATCCCCTAAACTTTGTTGTTAAAAGAAATTAATTGCAAAATAAGGGAAAAATTTGCAAACAATAAAAAACCCAAAACCCAGATAAAAGGGCCCTAAGGGCATGTTTACATACCCGTAATTGGAATTAAAATAAGGAATTGAATTCTAATCATGGAGTATTCAAGCGTTTATTGACTCTGGAGGAATCAAAAGAGTGGTGAGCCCCACACAAATTAAGGAATCTGACTCCCCAAAATGGAGGAATTAGACTCCTTAGATGGATGTTGTATTTGAGTTCCGGAAGAGTGAGGGAACAGGAATGCATTTTTTCTACTATTATGCCCTCTTTATATTTTTAAAATTTCAAGTTTGCAAACAACAAACCCACTGCTTACTGCGCACTCTGCCTTTATGCTTCTGCGCCTCACCTTCCACTTCCCCGTGCGACCGTGCTTCACTTCCTAACCCCATTAGCTCAAAAACCCTATCCATGTATTCCCAAACCAAATTTAACAACCAATCACCCAAATTTTGAAAATAAGCAACTCAAGCCCAAACCCAAACCCACAAATCCGTGGAAGCAACCACTCAAAAAACCCATAAAATTATGAAATACTTTGCAGGGAGAAGAGGTGGTGGCTATGGGGTAGGGCGGGTGAGGAACATGAAGGTGAGGGTAGGGGAGAAAAGATATGAAGAATTGTAGGAAGAGGAGGAATGTTTTATTCAATTGGGTTTGAATAAGGACATTTTTTTATGTCACGGGTCTACTCGAGGAAAAAAAGAGAAGGGTAAATTACATTTTCATACCTCAAGTTTGGGGCCTATTTCAATTCCTTACAACATCTTCAAAACATTTCACTTTCATACCTTAAGTACTATTTTATTTCAAAATAATACCTCTGTTACATTTTTCATCCATTGATCTATTAAGTGCTGACGTGACTGCCACATATATGCCACGTGGCAAAAAAAAATTAATTTTTTTTAATAAACCTAAATCTTCTAAATATTTTAAAAAAAAAAAAAAAAAAAAAACCTAAACCCCATTCCTTTTCCCTTTCCCCGCAACCCCCAACCCAAACCCTAAATCCCATGTCTTCTCCGATCCACTCTTCTTTGTTCACCTCCCCAACCCACTTCGTCTTCTCCACCCTAGCACCCTCCTTCTCCCATCCCCCATCATCACCCACCACTTCTCCCGTCACCAACCCTATCCATCAACCCCCGGATCTTCTCTGCCTTCACCTTTGACAACACACGGCAACCACCACGAAGCCTCAAGCTTCAGCAATCCCCGAGTTCAACAACACATTAAAGCCCCACGAAGCCCCGAAATCAACGACTTTGCTGCCATTCTTCCTCCTTGCTACCTCGTCAACATTGAACTTCTTCCCTATTTACAAAACCCAGATCCCATTCCTTCCTATTCACCTCTCTGCAACTCCTATTAACAAAATCTCTTCCCTTAGAAGAAGAAGAAACCAAACTCGTCCATTCCCCCCTTCCCCCGATTACCCATTTGCCTTCCCCCCTAGGCGACGGTTGCAGGTATTTAGGTTCTGGTTTTGCAGGTATTGTGTTGTAGGTATTTGGGTTGCAGGGGTTTCTAAGAAAACTAGTGAAAAAAAAAAGCAGAGAAGTGATTAAAGGTGAGGACTTTGAGGTGGGAGAGGTGGAGGGGGATATGGGTTTTGGGAGAAGGAGACGCGTGGAGGCGAGAGACGGATGGTGGCGGGGGAAGAGGCGAGAGCGGGGTGGAATTCGAAACTCAAACCCTAGAGAGGGAGAGGGAATGAGGGAATTGAAAAAAAGGGTGTCAGTGAGTGTATTGGGGTTGGTGTGCAGGAAGAAGAAGAGTGGGAGAGATGGGTAAGGGGTGGGGACGGACCGACGGGAAGGAAAAGATGGGTAAAGGGGTGGATATGGACAGACGGGAAGGAAGAAATGGGTAAGGGGGTGGGATGTAGGGTTGCGGGGAAGGGGATCTGGGTCCTGGTTTTTCTGGTTTTTTTTTTTTTTTTTTAAAAAATTTTTGTTTTAGGGTTAATTTTATAATATTGTTAATGTATAAAAAAAATTAATTTTATTGCCATATGGTAGCCACATTAGCACAAATGTGGCAGCCACATCAACATTTAACAGACCATTGGATGGAAAATCTAACGGAAATATTATTTTGAAATAAAATAGTAGTTAAGGTATGAAAGTGAAATGTTTTAAATATGTTGTAAGGAATTGTAATAGACCACAAACCTGAGGTATGAAAGTATAATTTCATGGCTCTAGTGAAGCACTAGTGACTACTCCCATAGGAATCAGGAAAGGATGAGGAAGATTGAGTGGGTGTTATGTTTCAGCAATTAGCCGCCATAGCCCAAGAGAAAGATAGGAATCATGGTTCTAATAATTCTAGATAAGATTTGCAGAGGGATGTTTAATATTTTAATATTGTAAAAACAATAAATTTGTATATGAATATTATTAGTAATACAATAAATTTGTCTACAAATTTAATATTTTGGAATAAGGGTATTATAGTAATCACACTGGTTTTCATTCTGATTCAGGTAAATTAATAAACTTATATGAATTCAGTACTATTTATATTCCGATTCCAAAACATTTAAGTAAACAACTTCAACAGAAATCGGATTCTGATTCCTCCTCATTCCAATTTCTCCTCAATTTAATTCCCCCTCAATCCAATTCCTCATATTTTGATTCCGGTTTCGTAAACGAGCCATAAATTTAAGGATGTGTTAATGAAAAGGGCTTAGGCTAACTTTCATTTAACCAAAAACCACATTGTAATTTTATTTAATGAAAAAGGCATGAATTTTAATGAAAAATGACAAAAACTAGAAGAAAACAAACCTAAATAAAAGGCCCACGAGCTAGAAGTGAGAGAGTGTTCCGTGGTCTATAACTATTTGAACCAGTCAATGGAACTCATTATGGAACTTTTATGTAGATTTCTGTATCTAGATCCCCATAGAGATTCGCAGTTTCCATGTCCATAAGCTGCATATTCAGTTTTTCAGAAACTACCAAACTGATAAGGTAACGGAATGTTATGACGTTCATTACGGGGGAATACGTTTCCTCGTAATCAATCTCAGGACGTTGAGAGAAGCCTTGTGCTACAAGGTGTGCTTTATATCGCACTATTTCATTCTTTTCATTACGCTTCCTTACCAAAACTCACTTATAGCCTATGGGCTTCACATGTGGTGGAGTATGAGCTACAGGCTCAAACACCTTACGTTTCGCAAGTGAATCGAGTTCAACCTAGATTACTTTTTTCCAGTTTGACCAATTCGTTCTACGTTAACATTCATCAATGGAACGTGGTTTAATGTCATCGTTAAGCATGATGTCGGAAGCAATTGTATACGCTAATGCATCATCGACAATCATCTCATTCTGATTCCATACCTCATCCAATACTGTGTAATGGACCAAAATTTCACGATTCTCGGAATGCCAGTATGTCTTATCTAAGACATCACCATAATCTAAAATAACCTTATGCGTTGGAACAGATGAGTAAGCAACGGTCGGATTTAGACTAGGGTTACTAGCTTGTGCCGTTTTTCTTTTTCGGGGTTGTGAATCCTTTGAACCAGGGGGTCTGCCACGCTTCAGGGTAGGAAAAGGCGATTTGTTAGTCGCCAGTGTACCGAGCTGCGTGAGGGGTGTGGCCGCCCTACCCTCGGGGACGGTCCGGCCTTCCAAGACGGTGATACGGCGTACGTTACGTACTTTCATCCTTGCAGGTGCATTTACAATGGGTATATATGATCTCTTCACTTTTGCTAGATCAGTAAAAGTATCCGGCATGGTTTGAACTATGCTATGAAGATCTAGAATACGTCGCACTTCAGTTTCAAATTGAGCGGTGTGGGGATCTAAATGAGATATAGTGGAAGTAATCCACGACAATTCGCGATGTTCTACAGGAACGTTAGTGATCTTATCTCCCCATAACGACGAGAAAACTATCCCATCAAAGTGACAATCCGTAAAACGTGCGGTAAAGAGATCTTATGTCAAGGGTTTTGAGTAGCAAATAATGGATGCGAATCATAACCGACATAAATTCCTATTTTTCTCCGAGGATCCATTTTGGTACGTAGTGGCGGCGCTATTGACACAAAGACTGCGCACCCAAACACACGTAAATGCGATATGTCAGGCTCGTATCCAATAACCAATTATAACGGTGAATGAGGTTGGGTAGCAGTGGGCCTTAGGCAGACCAACATTGTTGTGTGCAATATTGCATGGCCCTAGGTAGTGACCAGCAAGTTGGTTTGCATAACCAAAGTTCGAATTATCGTTTGAATGCGCTTTATGAAAGTTTCTGCCAAGCCATTTTGGGTGTGAACATGGGGTACAAGATGTTGCACTTCAATCCCAAATGACATGCAATAATCGTCAAAAGTTTGTGACGTCAACTTTCCAGCATTATCTAGTCGAATCGATTTGATTAGATAATCAGAGTGGTGAGCGTTAAGCTTAATAATTTGTCTTGGAAGTTTCGCAAATGCAACATTGCATGTGGATAATAAGCAGACATGTGACCATCATGTCGATGCATCAACCAACACCATGAAGTATCTAAATGTTTCACATATTGGTTGGATAGGTCCACAAATATCCCCTTGAATCCTCTGAAGAAACTTAGGAGGGTCGTGAATTATCTTTGTAAGTGAGGGTTGAATGTTCAACTTCCCTAAAGCACATATTTTGCAAAGCAGATGGTCGGGATAAGATTTTAAGTGATGCCCATGTAATACTTTGAGGATACGGAGCATCATATCTTGTCCAGGGTGTCCCATTCGATCATGTCAAAGTAGGAAAGTGCTCTGGAACCCAGTCATTGGGCCGACCATGTGATGGGTCTCCACGGATCGAATGGTTGTTATATACAACCCACTCGAGAGAAGTTACAGCTTCTCGTGAATACGCTTCTAGCCATATTCGTAAGAAGTGATACAAAGGAATTCATAACCATTCTCTTAAGTGGTTTCAACATGATATTGATTATCTCGAATATCTCTAAAACTCAATAACATTATGCCGGAATGTGGAGAATAGAGTGACTCTTTAATGGTTAATTCAGTACCATTGGACAACATAATACGGGCATTTTCGTATTCTTCTATCAAGTTGGATGGGCCTGAGAGGGTTGTCAGAGGTGCATTTTTAGGTAAGAAGTTAGTAAAATAGTGTTTCTCACGCAATATAGTGTGCGTGGTGGCACTATTAGCAAGACAACTAACTTCCCCACTAGTCATGCCTATAAATATATTAATTAAATCGGTCACATGCATAAATATAATTCCATTCATTCAATTAATCAATTCGAGAAATAATATCCATAAAATAATTATCCATAATTCAAAACAAACCAAAACCAAAAAATTATTCCAAATACTTAGAAAAATTGCCCAAAAATTAAACCTTAGACCTAAAATTTAGGGGAGGGGTTCGGCCATTAACCCACTAGGGGTGTAAAATTCCCTAATATGTCTTAGAAATATAAAACTTTATTCTTCCATGTGCCTCCTAAAAATCTGAAACCTCCAAAGTTGTAGTAGTATCTTCGAGATGTTCTACATGCACACAGTTAGTTTCACGACAAAAATGGTACTTGGCAATAGCCTCGGGGGTAGCTCGACCTATGTGTGACCAATGATCATTTGATCCACAGTGATAACACATGTCTAGTTCAGTGGAAGCCGATTGAACGGTAGCTTTTCCCTTATTCTTGAAGTTTAGGGCCTTAGGGGCAATGACTTGGCACTTTTGGGTCAAATTACCTCTCTTGGGTGGGCCTCTGTTTTGTTGACCTTAGGCCCATGGTGAGGCTTTCTGCCCATTTCCATAGCCACGATGGGGTTTCCATCGGTTGTGGCTGCTAGAATTAGTCGTATACGCTTCAGGCAGAACGTTCGAACTAGTGGGTCAAGCTTGATGATTCTTCATTAAAAGCTGGTTCTGTTTTTCAGCAAGAAGTAAAACAGATATCAAATCCAAAAATTTGGTGAACTTATGTGCCCTATATTGTTGTTGTAGGACAATATTGGTGGCATTGAAGGTCGAATAGGTATTCTACAAGATATATTGTTCAGTTAAGTCATCTTTACAAGACTTAAGCAGTGATCAGATTTTACAAACTTCAGAGTTGTATTCATTCACAGACTTAAAGCCTTGGAAGCGTAGATGTTTTTCTATTGATTGAAGCGATCGGCTAGAGCGAGCTAGAGGGTACGTGGATCAGCAAGGTACTCGATCTGCAGTGCATCATGGATGTGTCTTTATATGAAGATCATAGTAGTGGCTTTCTGAGCTTTATCGACAGGTTCATCATCGATAAGTTCCTTGATTGTAGCTCTAAGACTCTTTACAGTAAGATGAAGTTTCACGTCTTGAACCCACTTTAGGTAGTTTCTTCCAGAGACTTCCAGAACGATGTAATCGAGCTTGTTCAAGTTCGACATGTCCCTAAAACGGAGGGTACAACAAAACATGGTTAGTCGTATGGAAAGCCATAGACATATATCGTAGGACATACAGGTTCTATATTGGTTTAATTTAAGCATGAAAGCTATGAGTTTCATGTGGTAAGTTTTGAATGAAAACTTCAGGTTTCAAAGACATTAAATTCGAAACTACAAGATGATTTAATTATGAACGTTCAATTCATATATATATGGGTACATGCAAGAACACAAAATACAATATAGAATAAAGTGTAGTGAATTTGTGGATTTGTGGATTGCTTCAGGAACCCAAGCGTGAGTGCATCGAGACTACGAAAGATAGTCAACGGTTAAAAAAACGAAATAATTTATTGAATCGTTAATTGCCAAAAAGTGAATTTCAGGTCAATAATTTTGGATTAATTATCAGATTAATGGACTGCTGGTTACTTTAATTAATTCAATGTATCATAACCATTCAGGTTTCATTGTAGAAGCAAAAATAATAGTAACATTTGAGTTAAAATGATAGATAATGTCAAAAATAGCAATGGATTCGAAAAACTATCGCTCAAGCTTGGGGGGCTGGGTTGTCGTGTGCAAGGCAAGGCCCTAAAAAGCTTAGTGGGCCTTGGGTATCATGGCTGCAGGCCACGGGTCGTATATAGGAAAGAACCTAGTAGCCCAAGCTGCTGGTTTTTAGGCCAAAATAACGTAGAGGGTCACGAGCCCAACCGTGGCTGGCCTGAGGTGTGCACACGAAGCCCAGCCAAAAGGTTGACTTTGGATCGCGAGCCGAGGCACGGTAACCCAGCAAGCAAGTAGGTTGCATGCGAGTTGGGGCTAGGACAAAGCCCAGCAAGCACAAAGACTTGCTGCTAGGTTGGGCCAAGCTGCAAAGGACGGCCCAGCAAGGCTGCAGGCCTGTTGGTGGGCTCGAGGCTTTAGGCCCGTGGAAAACTCAACCCAGGCCAATGCTTGGTTGTTTGTGCCAAAGTAGTAAGCCCATGAGGCTACTACATGGTGGTCCATGGCGTTGAAACGATGTCGTCCTGATGATGGAGTGGCTGCAGGCCAACCATGTTAGCTCGGCAACGCGGTGTAGAGCCACGTTAAATCCTAATTTTTTTATTTTTTTTTAAATTGTAGGGTTAAAAACCCTAGTTGCTTCTAAATTAATTTCGATGTTTTGACTCAAAAATTCCACATAGCATAATTCGTAATCCATGAACAGATATATTTGGGTAAATTACATTTTACCCCCTCAGATTTGGGGTTGATTTCAATTCCTTACAATATCTTTAAAACATTTCAATTTCATATATTTACTCATCATTTTATTTCAATTTCATACATCTGTTAAAAAATCTGTTAAGTTAATCATTAAGTGATGATGTGGCAAATAAGGGGTCCCTATTTGTGTTGATGTGGCTGCCACATTTGTGCCATGTGGCTAAACACTTAATAAAATATTTTTAATATTAAATTAATTAATTAAAGAAAAGTGTATAAAAAATTAAAATTAAAAAATTAAAAAAAAAAGCCCAAAACAAGTTCATCTTCCCCACCCCCAAATCACACTCTCTCTCTTTCTCTCTAATCCCTAAACCTTCCCCACCCCCAAATCACACTCCCTTTCTTTCTAATCCCTAAACCCAGAAACCATTATCCAGGACCTCTCTCTCTAATCTCTAATCCCACATTCAAGTTATCCAGGACCTCAAGAGCAGTGACGATCGGCGGCAACCACTCGTTGAGCCTAACATTAACGATGGCTCAGATCACTTGACAGACCTTGCAGACGGTGCCCTTTCTGGTGAAATTATTTGTGATTTTTCCACTCACCAACGTCGTAGTAGGTGTGGGAGGTGCAGTGGCTACTGCGGCCGATGACGTCGAGTAGTGGGCAGCACGCGAGAGAATGTCATGAGGGGGGATTTGGGGGTGGGCTCGGGTGGGGAGAATAGGGTGTCTTTGAATTTGGGAAGATGAAATGGTTTTTGGGTTTAAGGATTAGAGAGAGGAATGTGATTTGGGGGTGGGCTCGGGTGGGGAGAAAGGGGTGGGGAAGACTATCTAGTTTTGGGTTTTATTGTTTTTTTAACTTTTTTTAAAATTAATTATTTAAATATTTTATTAAGTGTTTAGCCACGTGGCACAAATCTGGCGGTCACGTCAGCACAAATAGGGACCCCTTATTCGCCACGTCATCACTTAATGGTTAACTTAACAAATTTTTTAACGGATGTATGAAATTGAAATAAAATGATAAGTAAATGTATGAAATTGAAATGTTTTAAAGATGCTGTAAGGAATTAAAATCGACCTTAAACCTAAGGAGGTAAAATGTAATTTATCCAATATATTTATAGACAAAATATATGAACACATATGCAATATATATAATTGAAAGGAAAATATAGATATAGAGGGTTCATACATCATCGGGAATGTTTTTATACTTCAAGGTCGTTTCAAATATCTTAATTTATGTTAAAAAAACCTAATTGGCAGAAAATAATTGAAAGCCTTTGATGTTGTAGAAGAAAGCCTCATCCACGATCTTTCATTTCCTTAGCTTCTGGCAATACTGCACTGATAATGTGTTGTGGGCCTAATTGACTAAACTGTATTTAGGAATAGAGAGGGAGAGAACCCTCGGCAAAAAGGAAATGTAATTATGAGGTGTTTGTTATATCATCTCATTGTGTCTTTATTTATAGTAATAAGAAAGGTTAAATCCTTGTTCTAATAGGATTATTAACTACAAAAAAATATTCTAAGATATCCCTAAATGCATTACGATATACACAATGACATCCATAATCTAATAGAACTACAACTTTTTATTAAAACTTAATATTTTCAAAACCTTTTAGTTAGTTTTTCTTAAATTTAATCCCCTCGATCCCCTCTCTCTCCCTTGCTGGCTGCTGGACTCGGCAGTCAAAAAGTCAGCTGCTAAATTGGAGTGGGACCCACAGCCATTCCTCTTTCTATCAGAGAACCTCCACGACTACAGCACCAAGCCTTCAACGCCCAAACCACCCCCCACCCCCAAAATCCCTAGAATTCACGGGTACTTTGTCACCCTACAATTCGATCTCTTCATCCTCGATCGCTCAATGCTGGTACGTCTCTCTTGCGTTTCGTTTTGCGTCTAGCTTCTCTTTCCCCGAATTTTGTATTTGCGAGGGAAATTCAGGGTCAATTTGGTGCAATTTCCGAAAACCCTAATTTTTAGTAGCTTAATTCCAGGGTTTGCATTGTAATATTGGGTATCTTTTTTAATTTGGTATATGTCCAGTTTCCCGAATTATTTTGAAGTTAAGCTGTTTATGTGCTTTACAGAGCGGTAAATGGTTGATTTAATTGTAAAAAAAAAAAAAAAAAAAGAGCAATTTATGAATAATTGTAGTTGCTGAGTTGCTTTTGTTGGTTGGTTAGAAGAATTTAGGGAAATTAGTGGGTGTATAATTTGGAATCTTGAGTATCTTTTCCAGTTGTATGGGACACTTGGTAAAGGTAGCTTTTTGGTCAACTCTGTTTTGAATTATCTGAACTCAATTCTGTTTTTGGAAAGTGAACTTACACTAAGTTTAACATCGGAACCGGTTGGTGTGCCATTGTGGGGTGGAAGAATGTCAATTGGTGACTTGTACACGGCACTGTATTATTTCTGACAATGATTCTTGTTATCTTTGACTTTAATGTGTAGATTTTTTTCTGTGTACATGTAAAGAACAGAGTTTGTATTTGGTTTTGTACTAATTTAAGCTGAATGGGTATTGTAGATGTGGTCAGATAAATTCAGAATGGCCATTTATTTATGGATATGATTTGTCCAGTACTTGTAGATCACTGCATTTGAAATTGTTTCTTGAGAACTAGTTTTATAGGAAGAAAGTATTTGTTGATATGAGCCTGTTCCCTTGGGCCTGAGTAATGGCGGGAGGTGCGAGATTTGAGATGAGTTCAGCCAGTCCAGAGGACTTGGCCTTTGCTGGGGGCCATCCAAATCGGCTGAGGGGAAATTACCCTGGTTCCAGTTTCGATAGGTCTGGAAGCTTCCGTGAGGGTGGTGAGAGTCGGATGCTTAGTTCTGGTGCTAGTACTCCAAGGGGCAATGGTACTTCGGCAGGAAATTTACCTCCACTACCTCAATGTTTACTGTTAGATCCTATTACAATGGGGGATCAGAAGTTTACTCCCTTAGGTGAGCTAAGGAGGGTTCTGGGAATACCTTTTGGGGGCAGTGCAGAAGACAATCCATGTGGAGCAGCTAATTTGAAGCCCCACACTCCTGTGGCTACAGAGGACCTAAAATGGTTCAAAGCCGGTGTGCTAGAGGCCTCAAACCAGGCCAGGTAATTTAAATAACTTTGAATTTTCCATTTATCCTTGAATCTGTTTATTTGTGGCTCGAGATCCTCTCTAGTGTTGATGTCCTTTTTATGAAGTTAAAAAGTTAATCTTTATCTCTCTAATAAATATAGTTGAACGTTGCACCTCTAATTCAAGGTTATGTAGTATCGACCTTGTTGAAAGTGGGTAAGCCTTGGGATGTCTCAAGAAGTATTCTCTCTGCTGATGTTAAGACAATTTTTGGTCAGGGTTAGAGCGAAAAGGTTGGATGAATCCATAGACAAATTGAACAGGTATTGTGAAGCTTTAAACTTAAAGAAGCAACAAAGGAGTGAGTTTATAACAAATGAAAGATCAGGTGGATCAAACTTGCTGAAGGTGGGAGCTTCGAGAAACTCTTCAGATCCTATGAATCAAAGGCTGGAGGACAGGAATAAGTCGGTTGTGATGAATAGGCGAGTTCGCTCATCGGTCACAGAAATAAGGGTATGTATTCTGAGAGTTTACCTTGGGGTTTGAAGTTAATTGCTATATATTAACATCTAATGCTATAAACAGTGGCAAACATACATTAGTGGAATTAGTCTTCCAGTTTTCACTTTCTTAAATTATTAAGAAATGTAAGGTTTACAGAAAATAAAGGAAGATACAGCCTGGGAAGAGAAAATCAAATTAAAGAAAAGGCTTGAACCCATAACATAGGCATGGGAATTTGAAACAACAAAAGGTCACTAGAAATGAAGAATGTAAAAAAAATTTAACTGGTGTTGAAATAGTACTAATTGTTTCTGATAGAAAGTAGTACCACCCTTTCAGGTTTAACATTATCCTGTGCTGGAAGTCTGAATACATTGACTATAAATTTTTCAGGTTTCAGCTTGAAAGTCTTTATCCTTCCCGCAAATCTCTAACTTGTTTGAGATTCTTAGGGTATCATGGCTATTTACATTTGTTACTTAATTTTGAATCTTGTTTTCATAACATGTACATTTGGGTTAACTTTATCTTTTTAGGCTGAAAGCAGAAATAATGTGCTGACAAGGCAGCCTGTGGTCATGGGAAAAGATAGGGATATGCTTAGAGGTGAAGGCTCTGATCTCATTGAGGAAAAGATTCGCAGACTACCTGCTGGAGGGGAAGTATGGGATAAGAAAATGAAAAGGAAGCGTTCTGTAGGCACAGTATTTAGCAGGTCCATGGATGGTGATGCAGAGCTAAAGCGAACCTTGCATCATAAACCTAATGAGGAGCCTTGTCCCCAAGCCTGTGATGCCCAAAGTTTCAGGTGACTTTATATGTTAACAAACATCCACCACCACTTTAGAGAACCAAGAAATTATATACTCACAATGTTTGTATTAGAGGTATATTTATCATATATACTGGCAGCATAGTTGGGTGTTGTGATGACATGCTGTAGTTGTATCATATTTGAATGATTTGATGCTACACAACTTATTAGATGTTCTTGTTGTTCTTTAAAATCCCTTTTTTTACATGTAAAGTGTAAAATCGAATAGAAAAAAAGTAGCCACCACTTGAATTGCCATTTTTTTAATTTTGTTATATTCTGGACATTTCCTTCAACGTGTAAAGTCCCAAGGGTTGAGTGAAATAATGTGTTGTGTTTGTTATTCTAACAAACCTATAGTGTATGAATTGTTTTTGAAACATTTTATTCTCTTCTTAGGGAAGTAGAGGTTTGATCATTCAGTATTCAGGGTCGTATAGTTGTGGTTTTCTTTTGAAATTGTCTTGTTTCATGCAGTAATCCTTGTACTGGTTTTGCTTCCTTATTAGGCTTGTTTGCTATTAGCTATTAAATAAAACGAGAAATTTCTCCACTCTTGCAGATCAGGGTCATTTACTGGTGGTAATGGCATTAATAAGTTAGATTCGAATTCCTTGCCTTCCAATGCAAATGGTCGTATTATGCCCAAGAATGAGTTGGACAAGGTCTCGCTTTCAAGGGATTTAACGTCTGGGTTGACTAAGGAGCGACTTGTACTAAAGGGAAACAATAAGTATGTGCTCATACTATGCTTGTGAAAGAGTTTCTTGTTGCTGCATTGAAGGTTTCTTTAACTGGTTATTACTAAATATTTTTATGTCTGATCTGGTGACCACTCTGTTCAGATTAAACGTTCGCGATGATAGTCAAACACTCAATCCTGATTCAGTGACAAAAGGAAAGGCTTCAAGGGCACCAAGAAATGGCCCTGTAACTGCATGCACCTCATCTCCTAGTCTTCCTCGCACATCTGGAATGCCTGAGGGATGGGAACAACCTCCAAGTGTACCAAAAAATCATTCAGTGAGTGGGGCTACCAATCGCAAACGTCCTATGCCCACAGGATCAACCTCTTCCCCCATGGCTCAATGGGTTGGTCAGAGACCACAGAAAATGTCTCGAACCAGAAGATCAAATCTAGTGTCGCCTGTGTCAAACCATGATGAAGTGCAGATGCCCTCAGAAAGCTGTTCCCCTTCTGATGTGGGTGGTAGATTAAATTCTTTTGGGACCAATGGGCTGCTTCAGAAGAGTGTTGCGATTGGCGCCAAGCAAATTAAAATTAAACAGGAAATAGTTTCATCTCCTGCCAGATTATCTGAAAGTGAAGAATCTGGTGCTGGTGAAAATCGTGAAAGTAGATTGAAAGAGAAAGGACCAGGTTGCAGTGAAGTAGATGAGAAAGCTGTGAATGATGTTCAGAATACTGGTTCTTCAATAATGCCTACAAAGAAGAATAAATTGCTGAATAAAGAGGAAACTGGAGTTGGTGTTCGGAGACAGGGAAGGAGTGGAAGGGGATCATTAGTTTGTAGGGCTACAACTGTAACTACAAGGGAAAAATTGGAGACTCCAGCCTCAGCAAAGCCATTCAAAAGTATGAGACCTGGTTCCGATAAGAATGGAAGGTGATAACTAATTTATTTATTCATTAATATTTTCTTTCAGAATCATATGATCTATATTTTCTCAGTTTAGCATTTTCCTGTTAAAGCAAACCTCGACAGTATTATGTTTAAGCTTTGTATTTTTTTCTTATTTCAGTAAGTCAGGGCGTCCTCCTCTGAAGAAATTGTCAGATAGGAAGGCATTTGCTTTTCCGGGCCATATATCTACCAACGGTTCCCCTGATTGTGCAGGTAGAGTACCAGCATTTTATTTATTGGTATATTTTGACTAGGCCTGTTTACTATTTCTTGTTGTACTAGTACCAAAAGGGTTATTAATAGATAAATGATTCTTTTAATTTTCTCAGGGATCAAACATTATTAGGGTTTGGATACTTGGCTAATTACATTTCTGTATAGGGAATTTTTAGTAGGCACTAAAAAGTCATTCTGCACTCCTCCATCCCTTATTTATATCACCAGGGAGGAGTGCAGGATGATCTTTTTTTAGTGCCAATAGCAGCTTCCTTCTGTATATTGTGCCATCTGTCGAAGTTTTACCTTTCATTTGGATTGCATGTCCGTACACTCCATGAATGAGAAGAATCATCTTTATCATTATATGATTTCGAACTTCTTTAGAGAGCTATACTATTTTCTTTGGATTTTTTCCAACACAAAAATAAATTATAATATATGTACCGCACATAGTGCTTTGGCTCTTTGAAACTTAAGGGCTGCAATGATATGCGATTGCTTATGATGTTTCAGGTGAGCCAGATGATGACCATGAAGAACTTCTGAAAGCTGCAAATTTTGCCTGTAATGCCAACGGTATGTTTCTGAGACTAATCTATAATTATGTGTGTACATTTATTATACATTTAAATGTGCATTATAACTATGTTTTTTTCCTATACATTTTCATAATGGTATTGCTTAGTTGTTTTTGCAGATTTGGCCTGTTCTAGTTCATTTTGGAAGAAAATGGAACCAATTTTCGGTCCTGTCAGTTTAGAGGTGGTATCCTACTTCAAGGAGCAGGTAGAAGCTAGAATTTATCACTACATCTCTCTCAAGAAAATTTCTTTTATTAGGTTGCTTTGGTCCCTGACTAATACTTTCCCTATTTTTATGTTTGCTCAATTCAGCTCATATCTGTGGAGGAGAATGATGAATGCATGTCTCTGATGTTAGGCAATGCCAATAATGTTTCGGTAATGTCTAGCATATACTTTCATTGACATAGGCTTTTGATATCTGATTTCTATCTCTGCCATCTTTCTTTATATTAAATCTTGGTTATTTTCCATCCAGTGTCATATTTTATGTGATTGGTAAACTTTTTTGTAAAAGTGCTTTTGAAAAAAAAAAAAAAAACAGTATTATAGTGTTTGGTAAACTTTTATATAAAATAGAAGTGAAAAAAAGCCGGTTTTTCAAAGCTAGGTTTTGCAGCTTCTTGTTTTTGGCTTTTTTTTCATCCAAAACTGTGAAAAAAAGCTGAAGCTGAATGTTTACCAAACACAAAAACAGCTCCCAGCTTTTTTTGATACCAAGCTTTTTTCAGAATCACCTCAGTACCAAACCAGGCCTGAGACTTGTATTTTGTATCTCATCCTAAAGTGTGCCACCTCAGACATCTATTTAAGCTTCAGTTTTTAGGCATTCATTAGGATTTTCAAATGTTCAGCAACGCATTTTCCTTCTATGCTTGTGCAAACTCTGCAAACACTGTCCTTTTAAGTTAATGTTACAAAAAGGGTGGTTGTGCAAGTGGTTTAATTTTGAAATTGATGATTTTCTTGCGAAGGACACACACCAATAAAGGGCAAGAATGAAAAAGAAGACATTATGAACGGGGTTATTCTGTGTATGATGTTAAATTATTCTATCCAGCTTCGCTTAGTTTCTACTTTATTATTACTTGTTTCAGAGGAGGACAAATATCCTGCTGAGTAGGATACAAACTGTGATGTTAATTATGAAGTTATGTTGTTTCCCAGGGTGATATTGTGCATGAAGAGAACTTTGTGTCCAAGACTCTTATTTCTGGACCATATGAGTGCAACATGCAAGACCAAATTCAAAAAGGAGATGTATCTTGTGGACAATTAGACTCAGAAGGAAAGAAGAAAGTGCCTCCACTGTACCAAAGAGTATTATCGGCTCTAATCATGGAAGATGACATAGAAGAATTTGAAAAAGACATTCACTGGAGAACTATGTCTTTACAATATAATGGGGACAATTCTCCTAGTGCTACATGTGCCTCTATTAATGTTGAGCCAAGGAACAGGATCGGGATCCAGTTTGCAAATAATACAGATTTGGGTTTGCACACTCTCAATCAATGTTCCATTGACAGTTACCCTTACAATGGGGATAGTGGCTTCATGAATGCCACAGGAATCTGTAATCAATTATACAGTAATGATTATTCAAAAGTAGATTTTGGAGTATTGCATTCAGAGAGTGGGATGTTCCCTGTGTTTTCCGAAAATGGTGCAGATGGGTTACTACATGTGGGTACAAACTCTCCAAGAATTTCTTCCTCTGATTGCCCGTATGAGCAGATGCCTCTGGAGGACAGACTCTTGTTGGAGCTACATAGTGTTGGCCTGTATCAAGAAACAGTGGTAAGGGCTTACCCTATGCAAGTGATGATGTATACGTTTTCAGCTCCATGACCGTAAAGTGTCTTTTCACATTACTGGGTTTATCAGGGTCAGTCCTTTTTCTGCCGGAAATTTGCATGTCATCCAGTGCTGAATTAGGATTGGGGAAATACTTCGAATTCTGTTGCCTTTTTCAATCCCTTTCCTACAATAATTTAGCTACTTACTGTTTGCCTTGTCTCAGCCTGATCTAGCAGATGGAGAGGATGAAGCAATTGATACAGATATTCTTGGACTACAGAAGCTACTTCACCAACAGGTTATGGCTCTTAGATATCACCTCTTATGAACACAACCGCGTTTTCACATTTTTAAACCAAACTTTCTCCTCATTCATATGATTGCCCATTTTTGTCTTGCAATTGGTCCATTCCGAGTTATGGCTTCATTTTTCCTATGTTATCTCATGGTTTACTAACAGAAATTTTATTCTGATTCTTCTGACTTTGTAGGTTGATGGGAAGAAGATACAGTTAAACAAATTTGTTGCAGCAATTGAAGAAGGCATGGACATCGAAAGACGGTGTGATATTTAATACTTTAGATGTTTTCTAGAAATTTGTAGTATAATATATTTTATTGTACGAAAATCAACACAAGAACTGATTCATTGATTCTGTAGAAGTTTTAATCATGTGGCTAAATTGCAGGCGCCGGGAGCAGGTTGCTATGGACAAGCTTGTTGAGTTGGCTTACAGAAAGCTTCTGGTACTTTTTTTTCAATTTGCTTATTGGGATGGGATTCAAACTTGTGTGTACCAAGCATCAATTACTTACATCTTGATTAAAGTGCACAAATAATGATGTTCTTTAACTGTAGCATGTACCCACATTCTGCTGAATTATAGCTGTAGCATGTGAATTATGAAGTATTACTTTAGACCATAAAAAGGTCTCATTTCTTGTTTCTTAGGCCACTCGAGGAAGTATTGCTTCAAAATATCGGATTGCTAAGGTTTCAAAGCAAGTTGCCATTGCTTTTATGAAGAGGACTCTTGCTAGATGCCAAAAATATAAAGAAACCGGAAAAAGTTGTTTTAATGAGCCTGTAATTCGAGATGTCATTTTCGCTGCATCGCTTCCCGGTGGCAACGAAGAAACCATGAAATGCAATGGCTTAAGTTCACCACTTGAAAATCAAAACTCTCAACAAGAAACTGGGGTTTCAGGTTAGTACTTTTAAGTATTTAAACGCTTTGCTTTTGAGGAGTATTTGTTGTTTTAGCATATTTTTTTTTTTAATTTATTTATTTTCTTTTATTTTTTGGGTTTGTATATGTTTAGAAATTTATGTGCCACAGTTTGCATGTTTTGCAAGATATTGAAAGCAGTTGTATAGTTAGAGGCCATATATATCAGACAAATCCAATACACAATTTTATTTCTCTCCCATGATTTGGACTTTTGTCCAAACGCCTCTGATTTACTTATGGGAGCTGTTGTCAGCACTCCAAAAAGGCCCTCCAAATTTATAAATGTACAAAGGAAATCTGTATGGGGAGGAGTGCACTATTTTGGAGTGCCAATAACAGCACCCTTTATTTATAGATATCTTTCTTGCGGAAACTAAATCTCAGGTGACCTGTTTTTTGTAAATGCCTTCACTCTTTTCTTTTTACAGGTTCTTCCAATTGGACGGATGATCATCATAATAAGTATGGCAGGGGTTATGGTATTTCTGGAAGTCTTACCCATCCCTCTGAGCAGGTTACTAAAACTGGACCAATATTGTACAGAGGAAAAAAGAAGGAAGTTCTGCTTGATGATGTTGGCAGCCCCTCCTTGAAAGCTGCATCAAATCTTGGTACTGTGTTGGCCCAAGCAAAGGGAAAAAGAAGTGAGAGAGAAAGGGACAAAGATACATCAGCCAGGAATTCTGTCACCAAAGCTGGCCGTCAATCATTGGGTAACAATAAGGGTGACCGTAAAACCAAAACAAAGCCCAAACAGAAGACCGTTCAGCTATCAACTTCAGGAAATGGGTTGATTAATAATGCCCCTTCAGCTGGATTTGTTGAACTTGTTGGCAACAATAATAACAGTAAACGAGAGGTTGAGCCTGCATGTTATAATGACATTCCTCAGGGTCCTACAGAGACCAAGAAACAAATGGATTTTGCAAACTTGCATCTGAATGAATTAGACTCGATAGAACTAGGAGTAGCCAATGAACTTGGTGGCAACCAAGATCTGAGTACTTGGTTTAACTTTGATGATGACGGTTTGCAAGACCATGATGCAGAAGGGCTTGACATTCCTATGGACGACCTCTCAGATTTGAATATGCTTCTGTGAGGACGACGGTATACTGTATATTTCCTTGGATTACTTGACCTTTTAGACAAGATTGATGGTGCTATTGTCAGAGGGAAACCTGCCAATATAAGTTATGGCTCTGGCAAACAAGCACATGTAATTATGGCCATTTTTTTGTATACTCGTCTGAAGAAGTTTAAAATAGGAAAACAAAAACAAATCTCAACTGTTTATGTAATGCAGATAAATTCTCTTGTCATGACAAATAACAGTTTTCTTTTGAGCATAATTTGCCTCTGTTATTTTTCTTTTCTCTAGCATTGCTGACTTCTTTTCCATGGCAAATAAATTTAAGTGCTAACTCGAATCTGGGTGCCAGTGCTAACTGATAATGACTTTCCTTCCAATATACTGTTTTTGGCTGTTATTCTATATATGTGCACTAATGAGTATGCTATATTTGACAGTGATGGTGGATTATTGATTTACTGTTCTTTTAAAGTTAAATTGCATTTGATTACACTAAGAATTGTTAGTGGATTCATCACTATTATTGCTTTTCTTGGGAAATCAAGTGGAATCTTGTTAACAGGTACATTCTTATTTCGGGCATTAAGGACTTATCTGACTGAAAGAGATCATTTGCCTCGTTGCTCAGTTCAGGCACCAGGGTATGCCTTAAAATTTACTATGGACTCCTGATTATTTTTTTGGTCAATACAGGTCTCCACATAAATGAAGTGAATGCCTGGAAGATCTTAGTAGTATTTGTTATAGTAGGTAAATTTTTTACTCTTTCCTAAGACGACCTGTTTTGACCTAACAAAGAAATAGGCTCATTAAAAAATTTAATTCACTCTTAACCAAATAAATCTTTCTGGATTGTTTTGATGCTTTACCATAACAAGCCCACACATGTGTTCATTCTTTTTTTTTTAATACCTTTTTATGTCCCTTTATCATTGAATTTGAGGCACGGAAACAGGATTTATTAAGGTAGGCTATTTTCTTTCATATCCTATGACAGCTACAATTACTTGAGATTTATCCTGAGTTCTACCAAAATCAGCTTTTGGGATCAACTATGACTTAACGTGATATTCTGAGTTCTAACATAATTTGGATTTTGTAATCAACTGTTATTTGGCATGATAATGTAGTGTGCTGTACCACCCAGCGCATAACCTTGTCCCCCCTACCCTCTTCTGGGTATGCCATTACCAATCGTAGGTAACCCCCTATTTATCATCTGGTTGGTGTTTGTACTCTGGTGACCCTTGTAACCTTGTTCTTGGATAGGCCCTATTTTGTTAACTAGAGTGGGACTGTGCCTACACATGATAGGGAGTATTGTGTTCTGTTGTCATGTTGTTGAGGGGCTGATCTCCTAACAGCTTAGGCTTTTGGGATTTACAGTTGCTCGGATTTGTTTTGCTACTAGAAAACGAAGAGGTTTTCTGGTTTGTTTTCTGTTTCAGGAGCTTTTACAGCCCGACCTCTGCATATGTAGGTATGTTTCTGTTTCAGGAGCTATTACAGTCTCGGGACCTCTTCATTTGTAGGTAATGCGGTCCCAATGATATAATTTCGTGACTATTTCTTTCTGTTGAGAAACTTGATGGATCTGCAAACATCTGCTTCAAGTTGGTCGTATCTTTTCATGTATTTCATTGGATTGTGGTGGTTGCTTTACTTGAATTTCTCTTCTTGTACGTTGTTGCAGGTTGGATTCTGAGAGATGCATGTCCTGAATATAGCTTGTCCACTGTCCCAGCTTGTTATTTTTTACTGTAAGATGATTGTCATTGCCCTAGCATCTGGCTCTGTTTTATCATTAGTTATCCTTGCCCTAAATCTTGTCCTATTTTGCATATATTTTTAGGGGATGGAGCCTCTGGCTCTGTTAATTAGTAGTCGTTGATGGTATTGATTGGTCATTTCTGGAGGAATGTTTCTCTTTACCTCCCTAATGGATTGTTAATTTATTTCAAATACTAATGGGTTTGAATCCGTTTGAAATCCAGAAGCAGCGAGAAACCACTGTTCTTGCGTGTATTACATTCTCACGAAACATTGTGGCTTTTTGTTTTCATGGTTTCTATGATCTTTCTTTCCTTTCTTAAATATTTTTGTCATTCCTCCCTTTAATTTGAACCGGTATTTACTTATGCATGTTTACAGAGGCTGGATTACACTTAACCAGCCCTACACTTCCCCTTCAGATTCTTTTTCATCCCTGTGAATCCAATTTCAACACATTTACACTAGTATGTTACAATTTTGAGTTGATTCAGTTTGACATTTCCGCCGGAGTGGTGTACAAAAAGTGGAGGCCAATGTAGTGTCTCCCTATCCTTCCCCGTTGCCCTTCTCTTTTCTTTGGTGGAATGAGGAAAGGAATGGGGTCACATGTCTAAGGTATGTTTTCTTGTCAATGTATTAATTATTAATTTGGATGAATGTGATACAATCAGGAAATTATAAATGTGGATCTGTTGGATTTAGAACAATGATGAAAGAGTATTAGCCATTTCAATTATCATTAGATAAACTGTGTTCGTAACTTCGTATATAGGTTGAACAGTAATTAGATGACTAACTGGTTTGAATATTGTTTAAAAAAAAAAAGAATGGTTTAAATATTGCTGTTTTTTGGCAAAGGTGATCATAGACGGGATCCTGAAATGGACAGGCTGGATTGTTGGGCCATATTAGTACATTACGGATGTTATATAAGTTCGTTATCAGTTGACACTAAAAAAAGTGTTTTGATACTGTGTAACTTTTGGTAAAATTTCTTCTTTCTTAAATCCTAATGTTACAATGATCATCCAATTTTGATACAGTGTAACTTTTGGCTGTCATTCCATGAATAAATTCTAAATCTAATAAAGTATAGATGGATATTAAGACCGATTAGGATATTATTAACAAGGTTTAGAAAGGAAAAAAAACAGTTTGTGTATGATTGAGCAGTACACAGGACTCTCTTTTGCTGAGGAATCAGTGGGTTACTATATATAGTTTTACCAGATCAATTGATAGTGTACCTTGTATAAGAGTGGTGTTCTGCTGATTCAACCGTTGAATTTAATTCTCTAATCATACCCAATGTTTACTTCATATACGCGGTACTAGAATTAGTATCCTTAAACTAGAAACGTAACCTTTATCATATGGTTTGTGTGGGTGTTAAAAAATTATGTGAATGGGTTGAGCAGTAAATTCAATATTGTTTGAGCATAGAACAAGCCCCACAAAAACTAAATAACTGGTGTAACACACTCTAGTTTCCAGCCCCAGTTGCTTTGTGTTGTGTGGCTAAAGGTGAACAGTGTCATGATTGATGTACGAGAGCTCTGATATTCAGACAGAGTTTAGGGTGTAACCGTGTAGGATTTACGTTTTAAGTAGTTTTAAGGATTATGCGTAACACACTCTAGAATGTTAAGACACTGACCAATTAATATTTAACAAGGCAGAAAAATATCCAGTTGGAAGGTTAAACTTGTATTTGTCATGAAGATCTCTTGTAAATGTTGTGTGTGTATTTTTATGTATGCAGTTGCTCGCAACTGGAAGTTTGTGGTGGCATGTGTTCAATCTCGGTAGTACATCAACAAAGGAGGTGTGATTTGCGTTTTGATCTTTTGCTGACAAAGTTCCGAGAATGCACGTCAAAGTATTACCTTGCTGAATCTCAATTTTGGACTTCAGGAAGTCCATGCTTTTTAGATGTCTTGCTGAATCTTAATTTTGGTTGCAAAACCAGCAATGAATGAATTAGAAACAAAGAAGCTGCATATTGAATGGCACATAGGAGCAGTTTTGTTTCATTGCTATGCTCTTCAATATTTATCATCTGTTTAATTATCATTTTGAGTTCTCTAATTGAAACTGTAGGAATGTCCAGCTGCTGAATGACAACAGAAAATAACGATGAACAAAGCCTGCAGTGTAATTTTGTTACCGCAATTGTCCTAGTGCCTGAACCTTGCTTCAATGGTATTATGCGCGGAAGAATTTTGGATTGAAGCTGTTGCCGATTTGCTTGAAAACAAGATTGCGTAGCCCATATCTCAGATCGTTGTCTAGGAGAACGATCATGTTGTGGTGTTGTTTTCGGTAGCTCTGTGACACCAAGATTGTTTCACGTTGCACTCAAGGACGCTGCTTTTAGTAGTCGCCTATAAAATCAGTAGACTATCCATTTAATTTTGTTTTTCCTGTTGTAAAGTTTGGAGCCTCCAGCACAAGTGCTTCCATGTTTGGGGAGTTAAGCCGAAGAGCATAATATTAGGCTTTCGTTTGTATCCTTAATATTTTCCAGGTGAATATTTTTGTGTAGGGTAATAGTTTGAGCAAAAAGCTTTTCGCTTTCCCCAATTTCTAGTATTTGGAAGAAAAATGGCAGCAGACATACATTGCTGCTTGGCCAATTTGCTATTTTTCGTTGATGTAGATAGCAAAAAGTGAATGTGTAGTGAGATGCCACACCAGGCAGCACACCGAGGGCAAGCATATCTTGGTCTGCGGGGCTTGGTTTAGAACCCAACCCCAATCTGAAAATCGACTTTATTAGCTACCTCCAACCATGGTAATTGGTAACCCAAGGGTTTAAGGGTGCACTTTGTGTGGTTTCACCCAAGGTGAACATACCAAGGCCACCATAACCACCTCACCTGGTTAGGCTTTGTGTAGGCAACCAATCACTTTAATGCCCTGATTAGTTACAAGCTCACGCTATTAGGCTAAGCAATATCATAGCATTGTGTAAATCTTTTTAAACATATTTAATATCTCATCTTCTCGATGTGAGACTTTAGCAATTATCTAGTAACTACTTTCCCACTTCCCAAGCAATGAAATTCAAAATCCAATACCAACCGATCGATAGAAAGATCTTCTAATGTTAATTTCCAGGTGAGACGTAGTAGCCTAAGAGATTTAAGCGTTCTCTCGTTGTAATACCGACTCCTACATATTTACTTCGAACAGAAGCCTTGCGACTCAAGGAACAGAATTACCGATAAAGCAGTGATTTTGCTCTCATCTGTAAATAGTGAGGAGAATGCTTTATCCTCCTCTTCATAGGTGGTTCAATGGTCCCTAGCTTTCTGTAAAACTGTAACGAGTTGCTCTACCGTTCTCGAGACAAATCCGGCATTTGGAAGATGAAGAGCTGTTTGATATTCCTCCTCGCCGAACTCTACCTGTTTTAATGTTCTCATGTAACTCTCCGTAGCTGATCTTGGATGACCCCTAGCAATGGAGACCTGCGATTTTACGGACAACTGTTACATAAGGTGAAAACACGATTAATTGCCTCATGCCGTATAAACGCAAATGCAGCCTTAATGCCTCAAAGATGTTGGACTAGTTTAGGGCTAGGGAGAAAAAGAATCTGCAGGCGAACCAGATCTTATATCAGCTCTTTAGAAACACGAAAGACCCTAAGTGTGACTAATCCTAAGTTAGTCTTTCTCTTAACCTAAGCTGAATGACAGTAGTTTCAAGCAGATCTACCTTTAATCTTAATGTTTTCGAGTCTCTAAGTTCCCTCATTGTCTTGATACTTTTGTTACCGCACATGTCCCTCCATATGCACGTTATCATTCAACACATAACGTCATGAAATATGGCAATCGATATGGATGTTAGTCATAGAAAACCAACAAAATAACTATGTAACCATGACAATCAAAATAACGCAGCGATATGTACCAAAAAGCCAGAGCTCGTTGAAAAGAAAAACAGAGAATTACCAAATGTCCCTTCCCTAGCTCGAGAAGCCAAAATCGCCATTCTCTCATAAGCTTCCCCTCAACGTGTACAGAAATATTTGTCCAGCAACTGTGATGAAATTCCACTTTGTCCAAACCATATGCCACTCCGCTCCCAATTGCTTTGACATAAGCTTCTTTCAAACACCAATATCTACGCACAAGAAAAAGGACCTTGCAAATCATCAGCTGCTCAAATTTTTTAACCTCTCCAGGATGCTGTTTGTTTAAGAACTAAATTCTTGTAAGACAGAAAAGTTTTCCATTTATGCTCCAATATATAAAAATTTCTATTCCAAACCAGAATGACTCACCTAGACATTCAACTAGAATTAAAAACTTGTATTGAAAGGTTTCTACTGAAATTGACGCATGAGCTTATCCCGGCAGAAAACATAGTGAAAATAAAGGCAAAGTTTTCAGGCAAGGTCTGCTAGCCATATCTAAATTAGCGGTAAAATGTGCTGAGCAAGATGCTCAAGTTAAATCCATAATTTCGCATTCAGGGGAGATAAATAGTATTAATCGTAATTAATGTTGAAATAAGATAAGAAATATAGTGTTCCAGTAATTCTCTATCGGATAACACAGCTTTGCAGTAAGAATACAAGTGTATAACTTATAAGCATACCGAGATATGATCAATTTTTCAACGGATAAAGTAGGCATTTGATTAAAAATGAAGAAATAACAAACTGTAACAGATCTAATGGCTCAACGAATAGATGAAGATTAGGGGTACCTGTAAAACTCAGTCAGAATATCATCCGAGGTTCCAGCGCTGAGTATATTATCCCATTCAAAACTTGAAAAGCAAGAGGAGAAGTTTTTAACAAACTCTATAGGCGTCTCTTTCTGTGGAATGACTACCGAAACAATGTCCACCCCCACCAGGCACAAAGGTTCGGATGCTATAGCAACGTAGTCGCCATGATGCGATGCATTGAAGTTAAAATTGGGAAAATCCACGCAAGCGTGGCCACATTCCTGAAAACAAAAGGACATTATGCATATTCATAGTACAATGAACAAAGATACTAATGCTAATCCGTGATGGTAACACATATTCGGATTCAGTCAGACAAAACAAGAACTGATGAGTGTAGTCATACCAGATACGGTTTGCCTTCCAAGGTGCGGTTGATGATAATTTCATGAAACGGAATTGCCAACACTTGATGTGCAAGAGCATACTGAAGCAAGCGGCTCACAAGCGCCCGCTTCCGGTCTTCCATCTGTACAAATCTACCAATGTCAAAATACAATGTACCTTCGTTAACGGTGTTAAACGATTGTTGATAAATTTAAACCATAACAAAGAGCTTCAATGCTCAATTTCAAAAAACAACAGTTCAAACCTCCTCTGTTCATCCATTCTATGTTCCTTATGAAAGGTGAAAACCAGAACAGAATACAACACGAGACCAAAAAGAAAGCATAGGAGAGAGAGAGAGAGGGAAAACCTGGTGACAGATGATTGCTCAAGTGGAGGGAGGAGAGAGAGAGCAGAGGAGAAATCATGGGGAGATGGGTCCCACTCTGATATGTCCACGACCCATCTCTGCACCCCTCTCTCCATGCGTACCAAACAGCCACACGCACAGTTGAAGAAGAAGATGCTTTCTTTCCTTGTTTCGGTTTCTTTCTTTCGTCTCCTGTGGACGGTTGCGCACAAATATTTTGGGTCAACTACGTTTTACCTCCTTCTGATTTGAGGCGTTATAAATGGCCTACGAAAATATATTTCTACGAAGCTTAATAAAATATTTTTGAAAATGTTTATTTTTAACGTTAATAATATTTTTACTTTAAAAAATTACTCTTGGTACTATTTAGTTACAATAAATTTTTATCATTTTGGTTAAATTAAAAATTTTAAAATATTTTTATTAGTTTTTTTAATATTTTTCTAACTAAAGGTTTAAAAAAAAATTGGGACTATTGAATAGTATAAAAATAAAGGTTAATTTTCATACACGTAGGCTTGAACGCAACAACAGAAAAACGCTTTTTTCTGTGCGAGCCACAGCCAAAGAAAAGGCAGGCAAACTCTCCTCACTCTCTCTCTCTCTCTCTCTCTCTCTCTCTCTGCCTTTCGCCGTTGGGTTTCCACATCTTCTGCAACAACGAAGCTCTCTCTTCCAAATCCAGGTTTTTATTCTCAATAGCTTTATCCTTCTTTCTCTTTTTTTTTAATGGTAATTTTTACTTTTTTAGATTAAATTGGTGTCTGGAATTTAGGGGTTTTGTTTAGGGTTTTTGAATTCCCAAATTATATCATGATTAGGGTTTCTAATTTAGGGCTCTTAATGATCTGTATCAAGATTTTGTTATGAAAAAAATAATATAAATTATCCAAATTGTTGTTAGGATTCATTTGGTTAACAATGACACAATGCAATGTAAGGTCTCCAATCTCAATTTTTGTTTGGGGAAAATAATTAACATTGAACTGCTCTGGATATCCTTTGATCTTAAGTGAAATATTGAAGAAATTAACAATTCTTGGTAAAATGAAGTATTGAAGAAATTCAAAGTGAAATACTGAAGAAATTAACAATTCTTGGTAAAGTGAAATATTGAAGAAATTAACTCCAACTTTGGAGCTGTGTTAGGAATTATGTTGCAAAACCAGCGACTTATATTAACGTATGTCTTGACTAAACTCTTTTTGTCTCTAGGAAGATATTGGCAATACAGAATCAAAATGTATCGATCCACAGCAAATCGGCTTCTCCGGCTCTTTGGCGCACCCTTGGTTAGCAGTAGCAATACCCATATGATTCAATTCCGTCCTCTTCAATCGCTTGTTGGTCGTTCTCACTTTTCCACCACTGTGAGCTCTGAACCATTTGTTGAAAAACCCCCTAGTTTTGCAAATTCCACATCATCAACGGCCAATGAATTCCCTAATGTTTCGAATTCCACGTCATCAACAGCTGGTCACACAAGGAAGTCGAGAGTAGAATACCAAGATGAGCAAGCTCGCGTGCTCCAGGCCTCGCTTCCCCATGTGATAAGATTGGGATGGAGCGAAGCCGCGATGATTGCTGGTGCAAGGGATGTTGGTGTGTCTCCATCTATTGTTGGATCATTTCCAAGGAAAGAGGGCACTCTGGTGGAGTTTTTCATGGATGACTGTTTGCAGATGCTTATTGATAGAATCGAGTCCAGTACAGATGAGCTGAAAAGTTTGATACTCAGTGACCGTATCGCCAAGCTTATCCGTATTCGCTTAGAAATGCAGGCACCCTACATATCGAAATGGCCTCAAGCTCTTAGCATCCAGGCACAACCAGTGAATGTTCCCACAAGTTTTAAGCAGAGGGCGATGCTTGTGGATGAGATTTGGCATGGTGCTGGTGATGACACCGCTGATTTTCAGTGGTATGTGAAGCGGACTGTCCTTGGAGGAATATACTCCACAACTGAGATTTACATGCTTGCCGACAATTCCCCAGATTTTCGTGATACATGGGCATTCTTGGATAATCTGGTGAAAGATGCCTTTGACTTGAAGAAAACCATTCAAGAGGCGACATACTTGGCAGAAGCTGTCGGTGCTGGGATGGGGACTTCTTTCCAAGGATTTGTGAAGAGAGTCTTTCAGGGCTAAGAAATTACGAAAGCGTTCTATTGCAAGCATCAGTCCTCCCTCTGGTCAGTATACTTGGATGAGATGCTGTGTTACTACTTTAGTAGTTTTTGGGGTGGTTCATAGTTTAAATTACTGTAAATGTTTTCTTTCTCGGCCGAAGCCTGAGTTACGTTGAGTAGTAGTATATTGATAGATCCATTTGTTTGTCAACTGAAGTTCCAGTTACGCTCTCAAGCCTGCTGTGTTTGGAGGTTTTGCAGTGGTACCTTCTCCAGTATGTTGAATGTATGTTGGACGAGTAATAAATTAAATATAGTCGAATTAAAGGAAAATGGAGGTCTAATTGAAAGTTGTATGAGGTTATATGATGTATATAAAGAAAATGCTTAAATTTAAAGATCTTTAACCATTCAACCATGGATGCTTCGCTAAGTATAAATTCCGACCAAGGTGCTTCGCTAAAAGTGTCGGTCGCTTTCTTCCGAAGGCAAGTTGGTGTTCTTGGCTTTTTCAAGTGTGGATTACATCTCGTAACAACTCAAGTTCGGCAGGAGCACGCTCGAACTCCGGATTGTTATCACGACCACCGTGACCTTCGAGTATCTCTGCCCGTTTAGTCTTATCCCCATTCGCAGAACCATAACGGTTGTGATCAAGACCGAGCGCGTTTAGTCTTTCCCAAAGACGTAGTTAGGTGACATAGGTCCTAGATTTACGGTTTGCACTCCACGTAGGTCTTGTAATCTTTAGGGTAAACACAATTACATAGAGTAGTTTGTAGTCCTTCGCTGTAAGTTAGTTGGGAATTACAACACCATTTCCGCCTGCCTGAGCACCAAACTTGAAAATTTCGTCAAACCTGTCACCATACCGATTTTTATCCTTCATACCCGACCGGTTAGACCGCTGAGACCCGAACCCACGGGCCCTACCCAAATTCAAATAGCACCAACTAGATAGATAATAAACTGTAAAAATGACACGTTACGGTAGGAATTTTTTACACGCACATTGCAACGATAAGAAGAAAAAGGCCTCTCTCTCTCTCTCTCTCTCTCTCTCTCTCTCCATTTCGTCGCTGGGTTACTTGTGTCTGCAACAAAGAAGCTGTCTTGGAGGTCAGTGCTTTCATTTTTTTCGTCCCCATCTGCCGTTTTCTTCCATTTTTTTTTATGGCATTAAGTTATGCTATATGTGTATTTGGGGTTTTTGATTTCTTGTTCTCTGTAATGTGAAATCATAGTATTGATTGATTTTGATGAGGTTGTGGATTGTTGGTCGTTTCTGATTTGGAGATTCTTTTGTTTTTCCTTTTACTGATGATAGTGTTATGTTAAATGTGTTAGCTTTGCGTTTCATTTGGGCATCATTTACATTTTACAGTAGGTAAATTGAATGATCAGTGATGGCTGTTCCACAGCCGAGAGAATAAAAAAGATGGGATAAGTCTCAAGTACTAATAGGGCCTGTTTCGAACTTTTAAAATGACTAAACGCGCTTATTCTGACAGTGTTTGGTAAAACACTTGAATATCTGGTTGTGCTTCTTACAAAAGCGTTTTCAAGAAAAAGCGGCCAAACTGACACATAATTTTCAGGCCCTAAAAGAAGGAAAGTGATTTCTGCACATCAAATTTTCACTTTCTGCACAACCCTCTAAATTGTGGCCATTGATTCTCCTTTGATTTGTTCAATCCAATGGCTTGAAAAAAGGGTGTGCAGGAGGTGAAAAAAGGTGTGCGGAAATCATTTCTCCAAAATGAAAACTTTAATATGAAATTTACTGGAAGTTATTGATAAATTTTACAAATATTCCCTCAGGGGTTCACATCTGAGTCTGACCCTGCATTTCTAGGATTCACTGCTCCACTGTGTGAGGTTATATGGTTTTGTATACAGTACATTTTGCTTACGGCACTCTAAAATTTCACTGTGCACTTTTTCCTTATTTTTTCAATGTAATTTTTGAAATCTACCCTCTCTTGTTATTGCCACTCCTTAAAAGCTATCCAAAAAGCTATTCTGCACTCCATTATTTAGTACTCAACTATCTATCAAATCTTAGTCCCACAAGATACTAAAAGCTTACAAGGCTTAAACTTTATACCTCAAGAGTGTTTGACTAAACAATATTTCTATACAGAAATGTTTATGTGAGTTTGTTGGATATGTTTGTGTGCCTTCATCCTCTCAAGATGCTTATTTTATATTGGTCCGAGTTTGACCTCATGGTGACATAACATTTCAGCTCGAGTTGTCTCAAGTCCCATCTCAACTCATCACTTATAGTTCCAGCCAAGAACAGGCCGAACTTGGGCTTGCTCCAGGGGCTAACAGCATAGCCACTCATTCCAGAGATCTCTCTGGATCAAATTTGAAAACCCTAGTGAAGAAAAGAAAATGAAAAGAGAAAAATGCCTTCATTTTCAGTTTTCAGTTTAACCTGAAAAGGTTTTGAAACATTTTACCGTAAACAAGGGGAAGGTCTTTTCTTTATTTTCTTCTAGATAAAGTATTTATAGTTGAAACAAATGGAAAGTGGTGGCAAGGGAAGGGAAGAGGAACCAGATGGCATGTCTGTACACTCTCCGTGCAACGCTCCCCCTTCCTCTGCTTCTTCTCTCCCCAAGGTCTTCATCTTTATATAGACATGTACATACATATATGTTTTTCATGTTAATTTTATTGACTCTTTTTGTCGCGATTTTCTGGTTAATAGGACCAATCAGAGATTGAGTTGGAGCTTAGACTGCTAGAAGCTCTTGAATTTTATCCCCTGACGAAATTACAAGGTAAGTTTTACGAATCTAATTTCACATCTTTGTATTTTGTTTTTAATTACTCTATATGAGTAGTTGGGTGAAACTTGAATGGAAAATGTATCAGTTTGGTTGTTGGAAAAGGCGGTCAAGCAGCATCTGTGTCAAATCACATGCTTGAATCTTCATACTGAGAATTATACATATGTGATTGAAATTTTTACCTGCCAATTTTTGTACATTATTGTTCTGGATGATATAAGTGAATATTATCGCTCTTGCAATGAACCTTCACATGGGAAGAAAAGCTATGTCTAGGAGTTCATGCACATTGAGTAAATTGTAAAATAATTAGACTGATAATTGTTCATTTTGGTTCTCGCATTCAAATTTTTTTCCTTATATCATCAGTGTTGTTCGTTAATAGATAAGAAATCGGTAACTTGTTTGTGCAGGCATACATCGTCACTTTGTCCTTTATGGTTTAATGGATTTTCTGCAGAGAAGGTTCCTTTCCACCTCACATTACTGCTCCCAGGTTTTCTAACACTTATTCCAGTGAGCCTCCATTTTCTGATTGATAGCCTCACTCTTTTTCTGTATGATCTTCACAGGTTTGACCGGTACTTCTCTTCGGATGAGGTTCTTCAATTGCTCGATCGGTTCTACAACTTGGAAATGCTGGTATATAACTAATTTAATTAATTTGTCCATATTTGCATATTTCAATTTTTGTTATTGCTTATCATGGACTGTCCTATGCTCTCCCTTTTAAATGATCGAATCTTCATATTGATCGATATTTGTTTGTTTAGAGTAATCAGAAAGGCAAGTTCAGAGTATCTGTGCATACAACATAGAACTCTTGGTTAATAGTATAAAGCTTCGTTTTTTTTTTATTTGATAAATTTAACGTTACTCAAATATGCCGTATGAAATATTGAAATGCTCCCATGGGATTTTAAGTATGTGTCCTCAGACCTATTGAGGTGTACATTTTATTCCGTTTTTACTCCTTGTCTTTCAGAAGCCAGACGATGACGAGATGGAAATCCTGAATCATGAGGAAGATTTTTGCTTGCCCCAAGTTTCTTTGTTAAGGAAGAACCATAAGCATTGAGCGGCTGTTTTTGTATGCAGACAATGTTTAATTTGAACTGATCATATGTTCAATCTATGTTTTTGGCCATTTTTTCTTCTACATACGATCAATGAATCGTGCTTTTGAGCGTTATTATCATATATGTAGCAGAGTGAGATCATCAATCAGATCAATTGGTACATGATCGCATTGCATTAGATCTATCACATCACTTACAACTGGTAGGCATGGACAAGCGGCACAACAGGCAGAGTCTGCTCTTCTCCAACCATTGGAAAATGCAACTGTCGCGGTCAAGATGTAAATGCAGCATATGAGTGGCTTCCGAATCAACCCCAACGTCCGCTATACAACAGCAAGCCCCTGGTGATGACCAGGTTTGCACTCTTACCTTCTCCAATTTCTCATTGGAAGTTCTAGTTGCTGGTACAAATGTGGCTGATGCCCACCACCACAACCACCACTATCATCCGACTCCGCAACCACATCAACTTTGAGGAATGCCTCCATATGCACAAGGCTAATGCCTCCATAGCACAATACTTCATCCGCCACCTGAGTATCCGTAGATCCCCCATTGCGGCCGTATATGCACGTAAATCAACAGAAAGATTCAAGACTTAATTGATCAGTAGAACCCGGCGTAACAGCTTGTCATATTGGAATGGAAGGAAGCGAATGAAATTTTGATTGAAGCTTTGCCAGCTCAGCTGGGTGCCCTAGAGCAGCTAGGAGCAGAGGAGTCTTGCTTCTCAAGTCAGACACGAAGTTGTTCAACCCTGGTTTGAAATTGATTGACATACGTCTACTTTGCATTTTTATTTTTATTTTTCTGACGTACCAAGACTGCGATTGACTTTGAATATCGCCACGGTAATCACATCAAAGCCCTCAATTGGAATCACCATGTACGGCCCAGCTAGCTTGTATATTAGGCGGACTGGTGGACTGGAGGATAAAAATCCTCAAATACAATTTTGTATGCACATGAATTAAAGTTTGGAAAAGACTTGTATCCATCCCATGGAGGAGCTTACTTGTCAACTCATTTGTACTTACTCATGAACGTGTATTTTTATCGTATAAATCATAATCAAAATCGTTTATTCTTTTTAGCTTTTAAAGATCATTTTTGCTAAAAATCATTCAATTTCGAGATTGTTTAGTCATCTATATACATTAAATAAATGAATAGTTGCTCATAAGGATGCTAATTGTTTCCAAATCAGTCGATTTGTTCGACAAACGTGGATGACTAAATGATAACGATAAAGCAAATGAAAAGTACTTCTAATTATACGTGTCACTTTTGCGATTAATTAAGTAAGTTCCCTACAAAATGAACACAAGTGGATGAATAAGTAGGTTACCGAGCGAGGAGGTAAACACAAGTATTATCCTTAAAATTGTTCCTCTCACAGTAGACGTAACCAACACGTCAAGCCGAAAACTCTCCAACTAATTAATAACTTTCCATCTAATTGGGTGACCAAACAGAACCTAAAAAACTTGTTCTACAAAGTACAAAATTAAACTATTGAAAAAAGGATAAGATTACCACGACGGCAAACTAATGTAAGCCTTTCCTTAATTTATTGAAATGGTAAACAATTAAACAGCTAAATTATACTTTTTTTGGCAATATTTTGTTATCTCTAACGGAATTTGGATCCTCTCCGGATCTTACTGTCAAAGCCTAAGGATCAGAAAATCTAAGCCATTGGTTTGAGTGGACAAAAAAAAAGATCAAAGCCTTTTGTTTGTGTGAGATGAGGCCAACCGTATAAGTTAACAAGGACGAACAAATTCAATTTGAATGGTCGGATTGCTTGGTTCTTGAGCTTTGGACAATGAGATTTGGAGAGGATATTAGTCCTCTCCAACACGTCCAGCTAACATATAAATAAGCCCTCCATGCATGCATTAGTCCTTCAAGTGAAAAAACAAATAAGTCTCCTTTCGATCCATCGAATTTAAACTTTTGAAGATGATGATGAAGAAGTACGTGAAGCTTCACAAGTGCAAGCTCCAGCAGGACGAAGAGTTGTCTCGGGGACCCAAGTTAATGGAGGAGGACCACCATCACCACCACTGCCACCGCCATCACCATGACCAGAGCCACCGGGAAACCAATATAGATGTACTTACTGGTGATGATAAAGAAGTTGTTGGGCCGCACACACCTAGGAGCACAAAACTCATGGATGCCATGCGTAAGCTCATTGTCCAAAGACAACCCTCCAGTTTTGCTCCCAAAACCAAAAACAATAATACTAATGTCATTGCTCCTAACGATCATCAATAACATGTATATGATCGTGTCATATGTGATGGCCGGAGCTGCGTGCGGTGGCGGTCGTGGCCGGGGCTTATTCGAAGTGTGTTCCTTCTCACATTCCGTGAATAGCCAGAAACGCATTAATTTAGGGAATCGGTCTGATTCTCTCTCTCTCTCTCTTTATTCCATTTGAAGGAAAGACGGATCATCCATCTAATTTCTTTTAGTTGTTGAACATGGTTCATGCTTGTTCAATATAATTATATGAAAGAAAGGAAAAAGGAGATGAGGATGATTCTGTTCTTTTTCTCTTTGTAATTTCACCATTTAGCTTAGCTTATCAATTAATCAAATCTGAAAAGCTTTGAACACATGTATAATGTTACATGATATACGACACATTGGAAATCTGTTTGCAGGATGGTTAGTGTTACTGAAAAAATACAATCCAAAATTAGCATATATAAATTTCCGTCTAATGGCGGAGTAAGAAATTTACAAAGATGGTCCTGAAATAGAAACTTCTAAAAATCGATCATACTTTCATTTACAAATAATTTGGTTACAAGGGCATAACTTTGATACAAACGCGTAAGAAATTGTTAGAATTCAAATAAGGAGAAGCCAAGCAAAGATAGAACATTTGACCCAAAAGAAAAGAAAAAGTACATCTTTAAAGCTGAAGCCTAGGTGGCGAATGGCATCCTCACATCGCGAACAATGTCAGTATTGTAGTTGAGCAGAGTCACCAACTGATTCATTATTCAAACAAATTAATAAATAAAAAATTCAAATTTAACGCAAAGAGAGGAAGGAGGAAGTGAAGAGTACCAGAATCTATCGCGGCGAAGCATGGAGAGAGAAGCTTATGGGTCGTCTGAAAGCATCAGGTAAAAGTTGCACTTCCCTTAAGGAGTGCTCCATTAAATTATAGCTTAACTATCCATTGGAAATGACAATTCTAACCATGTTTTGACTTATGCACTTTTAACCCTTTCCATTGAAAATGCTTTAAGCCAGTCAACCCGGAATTGGGTTGGTTTTCTCGGGCCAAACACAACCCTTCGGCGTATGGTGGGAGATAGTCTAACATCTCCAATATTGGTTGTCTTTGTGTCATTTTCTTATTTCCTTCGAAAATAGGGGCAAATAGGTCTTTCTAGGTAGTATATGTCAATTAGACCAAAATCGCTTACATATCCCTCCAAAAAGGAATGGTCATTGGGCTGGTGGAATGTGTGTACAGAGTTGGAGCCCCTAATCCGAGGGCAAGGGAACCTCTTGGATCTATTTTGTAGGGATTTTAGGGATCTTTACATCATAACCGTTCATCGTATATCGTACGGTTAATTTTCGTCAGATGCTATTTGTGTTTAATTTTAAATAAAAAAATTAAATGATTTTTTACCGTACGATACACGATGAATGATTAAGATGTGAGAATCCCTAGGATCCCCACAAAGTGGATTGGGATGGGATTTGATTCCCAACTCGAGTGAGAACTCCCACAAACGTATGTTTGCAGTCATCGCTATGTTTTTGTGTACAATTTAATATGAGTGTCAAAAATATGCTATCACTTCATATGGTACTGGAGCTGAATAAAAGGAGATTATTTTGTCAATGTATAGTGGGATGCCTCTTATGTTCAAAACCAAACAAAGCATTATATTTAACTTCTTCATGGAAGTGTTATCTCACTAAATTTATTTCTCATGCCCTCCCTTCTTTCTTTTTTCTTTTTTTTTCCTAACATTTGAATTAAATAAATCGAAAACAATTCAGACATATAGATAAACAGACAAGTTGAGGTGGAGAAAACTCAAAAAAATGATGTGTAGAAATCATTTTTCTTAATATACAAATATCAAAAATTAATTCCCAAAAAAAAAAAACATTCAAAGCTAAAGATTTTCTTTCTTTTTGACCTATTTTAATTTTTGGCTGCCTCAAACACTTCCAAAATACAATACATCTGATCCGATACTTCTCTCAACAAATATCACATCTGATGATCTTGTTAATCTTGATCATATTTGTTTTAATTTTAAAATTCGACGACAATATTCGTAGAAGGATATTTTGTTGTAGGTGCCTTAGATGTATAACCAAAATCAAATAAAAATGAGATGAAAATATTTGACCAAAATCAGATCAAGATTCGAACAAATAAATAAAACACTCTCTCATAATTTACCAAAAAATAAAAATAAAAATTGTATAAAATATATAAAAAATGATGAATATTTGAACATGGTTGAACAGGAGGAACCAAGAAACCCGGGGATTAATTAGTACTGGACCGAACGCGTTTACTTCTGGGCCCTCAGACTCCCCCATTCACGTTCACACACAAGCCTGTCCGAATATAATAATATTTCTGATCTCCAGTCGCAGCAGACACAGACAGAGGAAATATTATTATATTTAACATTCCATTTCTACTAGGCAGGCGGGCGGGCGGGCAGGCGGGCAGCCGCAGGCAGCTTGGTAAAAACCAAAGGGAAAAGGTCGATCCATTTTCTCTCACTCTCTCACCCGAAACTTACTAGTTACTACCTGCCCATCTTTCATTTGTACCTCTTCTACTCAGTTCCTGTTTCCTTTTCTCAGTTGGGTTTTGCAGCATCATGCTTGAATTGTTCAAAGTTCAGAGCTTTTAATTGATTTGTTTATTCATCTCATCTGACTACTTCTTTCCCCTTTTGGCCTTATATTCCTTGGTTTATTCATCTCAAACTTGTGTTCTTTTTTGTAGTAACTGCCGATTTAGTGGCTGATCAAGCAAGGTTTTCACCATTTCTCTGTCTATCGTTTGTGTTTTCTGCAATCGGACTTTGAGTTTATGATTTCTGGGTTTGCTCCATCAAACACAAGAGTTCATGTGCCATAGTCTGATGCAATCTCAGAAAGTTGGTATGGATGATTTCTGAATGTTGACTTGGTAGAAATTTTGATACTTTACTTTTGGGGTTACAAATCCAAGCTTTTGATCTTTCATCTCTTTAGTATAAACTAGAGTCTAGAGAGAGAGAGGAGTTTGACTTGATCAGCTAAAGTTGTCGGATTTCGAAATTAGATCTTATTTGTTGTGCTAAGAGACGTTCAATAGAGGAGGTTGAATTTTGATGTTAAGCAAGTGTTAAGGAAGGAAGGAATCGAGTTTTGGTCAAAATGGGAAATACTTGTGTTGGACCAAGCATTTCCAAGAACGCTTTCTTCCAATCAGTTTCAGCTGTAATGTGGCCAAACCGGTCGCCCGATGACTCAGTTCACACAAACGGAGAAGCTGTCACTGAGACATCATCACCTAAGGAACCTGAGTCACCTATGCCAGTACTAGACAAACCACCAGAGCAAGTGACAATACCAAAACCAGAAACTGAGCCAAAACAATCTGCCAAACCCAAGAAGCTACCGCAGATGAAGAGGGTCCCTAGTGCAGGACTTGCCGGTTCAGTGTTACAAACAAAAACTGGAAAGTTAAAGGAGTTTTACAGTTTGGGGAGGAAACTAGGACAAGGGCAGTTTGGAATTACGTTTCTGTGTGTGGAGAAGGCGACAGGGAAAGAGTATGCGTGCAAATCGATTGCAAAAAGGAAGTTAATAACTGATGAGGATGTGGAGGATGTGAGGAGGGAAATTCAGATCATGCACCATTTGGCAGGGCACCCAAATGTTATATCTATTAAGGGAGCTTATGAGGATGCTGTAGCTGTTCATGTTGTAATGGAATTATGTGCAGGAGGTGAGCTCTTTGATAGGATTATCCAGCGTGGGCATTATACAGAAAGAAAGGCAGCTGAGCTAACTAGGACTATAGTTGGAGTTGTCGAAGCTTGCCATTCATTGGGAGTTATGCATCGAGACCTTAAGCCGGAGAATTTTCTTTTTGTCAGTCAGGATGAGGATGCACTTCTGAAAACTATTGATTTTGGATTATCTATTTTCTTGAAGCCAGGTAATTGTCATCGTGCAGTTTTCATATTATCAGTGCCATTTCATATTATTATTGTCATTTGAGTTATGATGATCAAGATTATTAAGTCTACCTTAACCCTTCAAAACAAGGTGTGATCTAGTGCAATATTTTGCATGGACAACAGAATTTATTTTCCCTAAATATTTAATTGTCTGTTTGCTCCTTGAATAATACTTAACACCGTGTTCTTTCACTCACCAGTCTCACCAAACCCTTTGAATTTGACATTCAATCGTGTTTTAACTATTGCTTTGGCGTGAACATCTTTGTTCTGGACAATTGTGCTGTTGTAGCCATTGTCTCTAAAGGAACAATTTTTGAGAATGAATTTTAAGAACGAAGTTTGCTGAAGATGTGAGAACATGTATTATTACTCACAAAAAATTTACTATAGCAGATTATTTTGGTTATATTTCACATTCAGGTTTATGAATTTTATGAGAAAATGGGACTTGAGATCAAACGTTAGAAATTTTTGTTGATTGAAATTCAAATCAATAGATTTTAGATGATAGGCATGATCTTTTGATCTTATTAGCAAAAAGCGAAAGTTAGGAACATAAAGAATGTGACCTAAGTTATTTCTATATTTGTCACCTCTTAAATAAGCATTACTCGTAATTTTTTAGAGCTGTAGCTTTATCATTGGCATTGCATTTTTTGGTATAAACTTATTCCGTGCTCAATTTCATTCCATAGCCCATACACCTTGAGCTGTTACCTGGGTGGCAATTTTATGATAAAAATTTACAGTTCACCATGTCTTGTTATTCGCTGTTCAGCCATTAATTTTGCAATCGTACTCATTAAATATTTGAGACCTCAGACTATCTTCTTTATCCTTTTGTATCGTGGCCCGTTTGTCTGCACTGTTTCACTTTCACCCAGTGAACCACCCTCTTTTGCGGGTTCCCTATGTTCTTTTATCTCTCTACGAAACTGTACCTAACCTGGTACACTGTTGGATAAGCTTCGGTACCGAAAATGCCAACTTCAAATTTAAACTTTTTCTTGAGATTCAATTCTGGTCATTGTAGAAAACGAACTTTTACGGAATTTCATGACAAAAACTAGTTTCCAGAAAATATAATTTCTTTGTTAATAGTTTAAAACTGGATTTCATCAGTGGAAATTTCAATATAGTTATGGAACCAACAAGAGTTTCTAGGATGTGCTGGATAGGATTCAATAATAATACATATAACCCTACATTATTGCTCCTACTTCCACATATAACCACGTTGTGGATGTGCTTGCTTCCCAATAGTTACTTTTGGACAAGTTTGGTTCTTTTTGACTCAATGTTACTTTCTTCTGTTTATTTGACAACCACATAACTAGAGTTGAATATTAAACTATTCAGAATTTGATGATTAAATTGAAAGTTCAAATATTCGTGGTTTCGTCCATGCAGGAGTAAAATTTACTGATGTGGTTGGAAGTCCATATTATGTTGCACCCGAAGTGTTACGCAAGCGTTATGGTCCAGAAGCAGATGTCTGGAGTGCAGGAGTAATCCTTTACATTCTGTTAAGTGGGGTACCTCCATTTTGGGCTGGTGGGAACTTTTAACTTGCTATATATTTGATTCTTGATCTCATTTTCTTGTTTTAGTAAATCTGACCTTTACTTTTGTGTATTGTAATTGTTTTCCACATTGTTTTCTTCTTACTTTACTTCGCTACGATTCAACAGAAGGTGAGCAGGGAATATTTGAACAGGTCCTGCATGGTGACTTAGATTTTGAATCAGACCCTTGGCCTAGTATTTCTGATGGTGCCAAAGATTTAGTGAGGAGAATGCTTGTCCGAGACCCTAAAAGGCGGCTGACAGCACATGAAGTTTTGTGTGAGTCTCCTTCATTGTTTTTTGTTAATTATTTAGTTATTTTTCTTTTAGGATGTTAGTTGTAAAGTTTGAGGTTTTTTTTATTAATGGCAAGGGTTTTGCACTAATGAGAATCCTTTTTTCCTATTGAAATGCATGTTTGTAAATTTTTAGAAAGCACCGATAGGTTGCTCTATTTGGAGCTTGTGCAGGTCATAATATTATACCTTAACTACTCTCCTGAACTGTATATCAAATTTAATGCTGCTGCGCTGTCCAAAAAATATGGAAAAAAACATGGAAGTTGAACAAAAACAAGTGCATATCTGGCTGTAGAGTAATTGCCTCATTGATGCTCGCCTTATGGGTTCTTCTGAGAGCTCTAATGTGCGTAACATCTACCTCATTTACGTAAAAGATTGACAAGATTTCCTTCCACATCACTTGCGTATTATGTCTTGTCAGGGGTATTTTCATTTACTTTAGTGTCTTTCAGACCGACAATAGCTACCTTAGATGTGATTGTTAAAATTAGAAAGAAATATGCATAAACTTTATTCAATTACTATGATATTAAATCTGCTGTTGAAGTTAAATCTTTAATTTTATAAATCTCTTAAAAATTCCCGAAATCATTTCTGCTGCTACACATAAAATTACAGTTCTTATACATATATATGCATTAGGATCAGGGGACACAGGCTTTTGACACCCATTTTGTAGGGTCCACTTTATAATGTACTTCAACGATCCAAACCATCTATATTTTAGTACAACATTCATAAATAATCCTTGCAAAAAATAAGACAAATTCAAAACCATTAAGACATTCATTTGTAGTGAAGAAGATGGATACAGTTCTACAAATAAACACTAAATTTAAGCCAAAGGTCATATGGTTCGGATTTGGGTAATTTTTGGTAGACATGATCTTTAAGGAAAGACCTAAAAGATAGACATTCGGATTGTTGAAAGACATTACATAGTGGGCCCCTAAAAAATGTGTGTCAAAAGTGTGTCCCCGGATTCTAATATTCTTTTGTTATCACAATTTGGTGTTAGGAATGTCGTTTACTTTTTATTGATTTGGTAGGTTTTATTCCTTTCAGGCCACCCCTGGGTGCAAGTTGATGGTGTGGCTCCCGATAAGGCTCTTGATTCTGCAGTTCTAAGTCGCTTAAAACAATTTTCAGCTATGAACAAGCTCAAGAAAATGGCTCTCAGAGTAAGTACCGATTGATCCAGACACATACTTAAGATGCCTTTAGTTACTCTCTCTTTCTTTTGGCCAGCACTGCAATTAATAACATAAACACTGTATTTCAGATTTCACCAAGAAGGATGATAATTTCTTTTTAACTATTTGGCAGGTAATTGCAGAGAGGTTGTCTGAAGAAGAAATAGCTGGCCTGAAAGAAATGTTCAAGATGATAGACACTGACAACAGTGGTCAAATCACTTTTGACGAACTCAAGGCCGGATTGAAAAGATTTGGAGCAACTCTGGAGGAGTCTGAAATTTATGATCTAATGCAAGCAGTATGTGCCAGATTAAAATTGGAGTACTTTAAGTTTAAACTAACTATAATGATTCATTATCTTTTTGGGATATCAAGAAGTAGCATAGTAATAGACGCACATGTAAATGTTATTTTCCCCTAGAGAAACTTGACCAAAATCAAATTCATCATATCTCTCTTACCTTTCCCCACCACCCCTCTTACCCTATTGGGCCATAGCCATCATGATCGTTCCAGCCATGAAGACAGACTGGTAGTATTTTATGTTAGGGAAAAAAGTGAAGTTAAGTCTGTTTGTTTTAACTGTCATTTTAATGTCGTGTTTTTCAAAAACAAAATTTATTGAATATTGACGAGTGACAGTTTCTTGTTTAATCTGTGGAATCTACTTTTCATAAATACTATAATTCTTGAACTTTAGCCACAGGGGGTGTGCATATGATTAGGCCAATTAAGTGTTCATCTATTTGTGATGTACTAGTCTCTTTAGTTAAGAATTTGTTTCTCAAAAGAGCCAATATCATTATATACAGATTTTTAAAGATCATAAAGTAACACTTTTTTCCGATTTGCAGGCAGATGTTGATAACAGTGGAACCATTGATTATGGGGAGTTTGTGGCTGCAACATTGCATCTGAACAAAATTGAGAGAGAAGATCATCTATTTTCAGCTTTCTCCTACTTTGATAAGGATGGAAGTGGCTATATTACTTCAGATGAGCTTCAAGTAGCATGTGAGGAGTTTGGCATAGAGGATGTTCGCCTCGAAGAGATGATAAGAGAAGTTGATCAGGACAATGTAAGTGACTATATCTTAACAACCAGCATTTGTATCATATTAAGATTACATAGAAAGATAATGTGGCTCAAAATAAGACATGATCCCAAGCGTATGAACTCCGAATCAGCATGAAACTTGGCTTAATTCAAAAGCAAGCTTGCATTAATTTGGAGAGTAATGGAACAGGTTCAACTGTCGAAGAGTGATTTGTTGTCTAAATTAACGTGGTAGTTCCATTTCAGATTGTTATCATCCATAAGAGGCATGCTATATGCACCAAGTTAATTATGTGATTACAAGTGGCATGCAACCTCAAGTCCTGTGTCAGTTTATGCAACAAATTTTTGTTAATCCAAACTGTGTCGGTATTATATAGCTTTCATGGACCCTCATAAACCTTTCGGTGGCTGATTAGGGAGCAATTTAGAATCATTCATTAATTAATAGTTAATGGTTCCAGTTTGTTTTGCTTTTGTGACTGAAATATCCAAATTTTGTATGCAACTTGGTAATATTAATTCCAGCATGTCTTCTTTCCAGAACTTGGGATTTGGCCTAGTTGCTTTAGTTAACGAATTTCAGACCAAAACAATGACTGCAATGTCTAGCAGGAGCTCTTTTGCTACTGTAGTATTGATAATTGAAATAGTACAGTAAATTTGGGGTTTAGAACGCATGACGACCGAAAAGGGGGGGACAAGTCAAGAATCTGTGCCTTTTCTTTGTCGCAATGTTTATATTACTTGCATCGGGGAGAAATTATTGTGTGAACCCAACTTTTCTGATCTGTTTATATATGAGAGTTACCGTGTTACTTTGTTATTGCAGGATGGACGCATAGATTACAACGAGTTTGTAGCCATGATGCAAAAAGGAAATTTTGTTGGCCCGGGTAAGAAGGGATTGCAAAGTAGCTTCAGCATTGCCTTTAGATAAGCACTTGAAATTTAGTTCATAGATAACAAAGAAGGTTTCCTGCTTCATTCGTCATTGTTTTGAGGTATTAAGATTGTATAGAAAGGTGCTTAACTGCTCACTCTTCCAAGTCGAGCCAGGCATTTCGGGTTGTTTTCTCCGAATTTGTTGAGACTTCCACATCGAGGGGATTTTGCATCCGAAATTCGGTGCCCTTTCTATCATGTATACAGCGAGGAGAAACATTTTCATTGGCATATGTTTTTTTTTTCTTCTTTGTATAACGAATAAATGCAGACTTGGTTTGGAACACATTTGTGAATTGTGATCGTAATTGGTAAAACTACTCAAGTGGACCATGAAAACATAGACTGATTTATTATGTCATTGACACAAATGAACACTTTCTCCTAGTTATTTATTTATTTCCAAAATTCGAACACTTTCGCCTAGTTAACCACCATGGGATGGTCAGTGGTTATGGATGAATTCCATGCTCATATTGTACTACGATACGTTCTGAGTTTGATTCCTAGAGCTAATGAATTACATGATGGTGGCCAGTGCTTATTGTATCTGGAGGATCCTCCGTTGCTGCTACTACTAGCACTAACAGTGTACCTTTTGTATTTGGAGGATCCTCGTCTGCCGCAGCTACTACTATCAGTGCGCCTATTACTATTGGAGGATCCACGGTTTCTTCTACAAATAACAACAGTGGATCTTTGTTTCGGTCATCCAATGGTGCATCCTCAACTTCCATGTTCTCATTCACTTCAACTGCACCTACTAGTGCCCCATCACAGCCTCCATTTGGCAACTCCAATCCTGTATTTCCATTTGGTTCCCCAGGTAATAATGATCAAATGAATATGGAGGACAGTATGGCCGAAGACACAAATCAGGCATCGACACCTACAGCCCCAGGTTTTGGTCAACAGCCGGTTTTAACCTCACAATCTGCCTCTGTATTCGGAGGAACACCCGCAGCCCCAGCAGCAAGGCCCTTCCAATTTGCAGGCCAACAGAACCTAACCAACCCACAGAACCCTAACCCATTTCAGGCTTCTGGTAGTTTGGGTGCGAATCAGTGGTTAGGAGGCAGCTTCCCAGTTGGCTCCAGTGGTGGTGATGGTGACAACCGAAGAATAATTAAGGGTAAACACAACAGGCGCCGGAAGAAGTAAAAACTCAGTGGTATGGTTGTTAGGAGTTTCTCTTTTTGTCTGAGGGTGAATACTAGAGGTAAGAGATGGCTGTTGTCACCCACACGAGCCAAATTTTCGTGGTTGCAATGAGAGCGTAAGTTTTCACAATTTATTACCAGTTTTTAGTCGGAATGATGATGCCTTTGTTTTAGTACATGTAGTAGGTGAATGGTTTTGTATTAGTACATGTAGGGGATAGGCTTTCTGGTCGGGCAATTGTGTTATCAACTCTTCTGTGTACTCTGCTATTTGTAACATAAAAGAAAACAGCTGTGAATGTCTCAGCTTCTCTGCCGGCGACCAAAATTTTTCGAGTTGGGTTAGCAGTATACCGGATGGAGCAGTGAGCACATTGTTTTTGGTATTTTCTTTCGGTACCTGTTCTGGCATTGTCTATGTTTGAAAAAGTTTGTATTCGACAAGCTAACGTATCGTCAGCCGTGCACCGGTGCATGAGATTATCTCGATGAGTCGTTGGCCTGTGCTAGCGTCGCGCGATTTACTGGTAACAGATTCCATGTTGATATTGGGGTGGTAACGGCAATGACTGATTGCTTAGAAGGACTTATTACTTTGACACATCTCACATCGATCCCCACTAAAAAGTATTTCAACATGAATGACTTAACTCAATTAGAACAATAAACGAAACGATCAAACACTTGTCACTCAGTTTGCTCTTTTAGTTGGTTCGGCAGACAGAGTAGTCTTGACCTCTCTGGGGCACTGAGATACATATGGTTTGAGCTGCACGCAAGAAGTGAACATCTTTGTTCTGGACCATTGTGCTGTTGTAGCACTTGTCTCTGAAGGAACCATTTTTGAGAATGAAGTTTAAGAACGGAGTTTGCAGAAGATGTGAGAACACGTATCATTACTCACAAAAAAATTTACTATAACAGATTATTTTGGTTATATTTCACAAACAGGTTTATGAATTTTATGAGAAAATGCCAACTTCAAATCTAAACTTTTCCTTGAGATTCAATTCTAGTCGTTGTAGAAAACGAACTTTTATGGAATTTCATGGCAAAAACTTGTTTCCAGAAAATATAATTTCTCTGTTAATAGTTTAAAACTGGATTTCATCAGTGGAAATTTCAATATAGTTATGGAACCAACAAGAGTTTCTAGGATGTGCTGGATAGGATTCAACAATAATACATATAACTCTACATTATTGCTCCTACTTCCACATTTAACCACGTTGTGGATGTGCTTGCTTCCCAATAGTTACTTTTGGACAAGTTTGCTTCTTTTTGACTCATTGCTACTTTCTTTTGTTTATTTGACAACCACATAACTATAGTTGAAGATTAAACTATTCAGAATATGATGATTAAATTGTGAGTTCAAATATTCGTGGTTTCCTCCTTGCAGGAGTAAAATTTACCGATGTGGTTGGAAGCCCATATTATGTTGCATCTGAAGTGTTACGTGAGCGTTATGATCCAGAAGGAGATGTCTAGAGTGCAGGAGTGATCCCTTACATTCTGTTAAGTGGGGTACCTCCATTTTGGGCTGGTGGGAACTTTTAACTTGATATATATTTGATTGATGATCTTATTTTCATGCTTTAGGTAAATATAACCTTACTTTTGCTTATTGTAACTGTTTTCCACATTGTTTTCTTCTTACTTTACTTTGCTACGATTCAACAGAAAGCGAGCAGGGAATATTTGAACAGGTCCTGCATGGAGACTTAATTTTGAATCAGACCCTTGGCCTAGTATTTCTGATGGTGCCAAGATTTAGTGAGGAGAATGCTTGTGCGAGACCCTAAAAGGCGGCTGACAGCACATGAAGTTTTGTGTGAGTCTCTTTCATTGTTTCTTGTTGATTATTTAGTTATTTTTTCTTTTAGGATTGTTGGTTGTAAAGTTTGAGGTTTTTTTTATTAATGGGGAGGGTTTTGCACTAATTAGAATCCATTTTTCCTACTGAAATGCATGTTTGTAAATTCTTAGAAAGCACCAGTAGGTTGCTCTATTTGGAGATTTTTTGGGGCATAATACTATACCTTAACTACTCACGTGGACTGTATATCAAATTTAATGCTGCTGTGCTGTCCAAAAGATATGGAATAAAACATGGAAGTTGAACAAAAACAAGTGCATATCTGACTGTTGAATAATTGCCTCGTTGATGCTCCCCTTTACGGGTTGTTCCACAAGAAGTATTTTTGTTTACCACCATTTACGGGTTATTCTATAGAAAGTATTTTTGTGTAATAGATTAGAACAAATTTTAAAATTTAAACTTATTTAATAGTGATAAATAAAATAATAAACATACATCATATTAAATGATAGTATGCAAAAATGCATTCTTCTTCCGTGAGCTCTGATATGCTTACCATCTATCTCATTTATGTAAAAGTTAGACAAGATTTCCTTCCACATCACTTGCGTATCATGTCTTGTCAGGGGTATTTTCATTTATATTATTGTCTTTCAGACCGACAATAGCTACCGTAGATATGATTGTTAAAATTAGAAAGAAATATGCAAAAACTTTATTCAATTACTATGATATTAAAATCTGATGTTGAAGTTAAATCTTTAATTTTATAAATCTCTTAAGAATTCCTGAGATCATTTCTGAAATCACAGTTCTTATACATACATACATACATACATATATATATATATGGATTAGGATCTGGGGACAGAAGCTTTTGACACACATTTTGACACCCATTTTATAGAGTCCACTTCATAATGTATTTCAACGATTCAAACTATCTCTATTTTAGTACATCATTCGTAGATCATCCTTGCAAAAAATAGGACAAATCCAAAATCATTAAGACATTCATTTATAGTGAACAAAATAGACGAATACAATTCTACAAATAAACACTAAATTTAATCCAAAGGTCATATGGTTTCGGATTTGGGTAATTTTCGGTAGACATGATGTTTAAGGAAATACCTAAAAGATAGATATTCGGATCGTTGAAATACATTATAGAGTGGACCCCTAAAAATGTGTGTCCCGGATCCTAATATTCTTTTTTTTTTTTTTAATCACAATTTGGTGTTAGGAATGTCGTCTACTTTTTATTGATATGGTAGGTTTTATTCCTTTCAGGCCACCCCTGGGTGCAAGTTGATGGTGTGGCTCCTGATAAGGCTCTTGATTCTGCAGTTCTAAGTCGCTCAAGACAATTTTCAGCTATGAACAAGCCCAAGAAAATGCCTCTCAGAGTAGTAACGATTGATCCAGACACATACTTTAGACGCCCTTAGTAACTCTTTTCTTTTGGCCAGTACCGCAATTAATAACATAAACACTGTATTTCAGATAGTCTTTCACCAAGAAGGATGATAATTTCTTTTTGACTATTTGGCAAGCAATTGCAGAGAGGTTGTCTGAAGAAGAAATAGCTGGCCTGAAAGAAATGTTCAAGATGATAGACACTGACAACAGTGGAACCATTGATTATGGGGAGTTCGTAGCTGCAACATTGCATCTGAAAAAAATTGAGAGAGAAGATCATCTATTTTCAGCTTTCTCCTACTTTGATAAGGATGGAAGTGGCTATATTACTTCAGATGAGCTTCAAGTAGCTTGTGAGGAGTTTGGCATAGAGGATGTTCGCCTCGAAGAGACGATAAGAGAAGTTGATCAGGACAATGTAAGTGACTATAACTTAACAACCAGCATTTGTATCGTATTAAGATCACATAGAAAGATGATGTGGCTCAAAATAAGACATGATTCCAAGCGTCTCAACTCCGTATCAGCATGAAACTTGGCTTAATTCAAAAGTAAACTTGCATTAATTTGGAGAGTAATGGAACAAGTTCAACTGTCGGACGAGTGATTTGTTGTATAAATTGACGTGGTAGTTCCATTTCAGATTGTTATCATCCATAAGAGGCATGCTATATGCAACAAGTTAATCATGTGATTGCGAGTGGCATGCAAACTAAAGTCCTGTGTCAGTTTATGCAATAAATTTTTGTTAAGCTCAAAACTGTGTCGGTATTATTTAGCTTTCATGGATCCTCATAAACCTTTCGGTGACTGATAAGGGAGCAATTTGCATGCAACTTGGTAATACTAATTCCGCATGTCTTCTTTCCAGAACTTGGGATTTGGCCTAGTTGCTTTCATTAACGAATTTCAGACCAAAACAATGACTGCAACGTCTAGCAGGAGCTCTTTTGCTGTTGTGGTATTGATATTTGAAATAGTACAGTAAATTTGGGGTTTAGAACGCATGATGACCGAAAAGGGGGGACAAGCCAAGAATCTGTGCCTTTTCTTTGTCGCAATGTTTATACTGCATCGGGGAGAAATTATTATGTGAACCCAAATATATGCAGACTTGGTTTGAAGGACAAATTTGTGAATTGTGATAGCAATGAGTAAAACTACTCAGTGGACCATGAAAACATACACTGATTTATATTGTCATTGTCACAAATCAATATATTGTTCCTAGTTATTATTTATTTATTTGTTTGTTTATTTCGGAAATTCGAACACTTTCTCCTAGCTAACCACCATAGGGTGGTCCAATGGTTGTCGACAACTTGAGTTTGTATGCCATTCGTAATCACATGATTAACTTGGTGCAAAAGTGAATCACACAATAGTGGTTAGAAAGATGTCAAAATACCTCTGTAAGTCTTTTTGGATCCTAGAAGGGTGAACTGCTGCGACAAAACTACTAGCTAGTCTTAAAAAACACAAAAAAAAAAAAAAAAATCACTTTGTCCTAGTTGGGAGTTGTGAAATGTGAAACAACCGATTTGGTACAAGAAAAAAACAGATGTAAACAAGAACCTGAAAAAACTAGTTTATCTTATAGTTGAGATATAAAAGTGCTTCCTCAATTTTCTGCTTTGCGGGCGCCATTGTAAGGAAGGAATCAGAGCATCCAACTGCATGAGCATGTCCCGCTTTCTTGCCCACCCACTCCCTCCCACTCAAAAGTCAAAACCATTATGTTTGATTTGATTGAATATAGCCAAAATACAATACTCAATTAAAACACATAAAAAGTGTAGACTTTGCGTGGCCAAGTTGATTATTACAGCGTGATTGTTTGTTGTAACTAAATTACACCGACTTTAGAAGGAATACCACATGCATCAAGCAGACCTAGTTGACAATGCTAGATATGTAAAAAAAGCTAACACGTCTTTGATGTCATATAAGATAGGCAATGGTTATAGTGGTCGGGTAACTGCGGTTATATACTTATAACCGTTTATACTTATACCTATATAACCGTTTATCTGTTGGATAATTGCCTAAACGGTTATACACATACCCATAACCATTTATAAACAATTAACCATACCCCACAGTTATCCATTTAACCGTAACCGTAACCGTTTACCCATTTTTTAATCCGTTTATCATTTTTTTTTTTTTTAACCTTTCATCCCTCTTTTTATCTGTCTACATGTTTCTTTTAACAACTTGAAAATTAAAAAGTACTTACAACATTTAATCTCAGCACATATATGTTATATGTGAGAGTTACCGTGTTACTTTGTGAACCCAACTTTTCTGATCTGTTTATATATGAGAGTTACCATCAATGCATTGCTGCTCAACAACCAAATCGTCAAATGTGAGACAAAACAAATTCTAATGTTTAAAAGGAATTCCATGAAATAAATAATGTCTTTATCAAATCTTTAATTAATTACTGCAAAACCCAAAAATTTAAAAAGTTTTAATAACCTTACATGACCACTCATCATCAGCAAGGTCAGGGCAGCAAAACCCAACAAACCCAAAATATTCGAATAAATACCACAGAAAAAAAAAATCCATTTGACCTACAAACAACAAATAATTCACTACTTTTTATATACGAATTCGAACGGAGCTATAACACACCGATTTGAAGCGAGAAACCTCAGTAAAAATAGTCGAGGAAGTCACGTTGATCTCAAGAAGCAGAGAAAATTAGGGATTTTTTCCCGGCTCCAAATCATCCTTAGACGTTACTCTTTAAAAAAAAACAACCAAATTAGGGATTTTTTCAGTGAAGAAAAAGAGAAAATTAAAAGAATGATCCTTCAATGTACACACGCATTAAAGATGTAATGCTCTTATAAAAGATTGTGTATGAAAGAAGAATGACCCTTTAACGTTATGCTTACTGCTTGTGGAAGATCTCCTCAAGAATTTTGCGATCAACTTTGAAATTGCAAAGGAACTATCTTGAATTACCGGAGTCGGAGAATCATACTCTACAACAAAAACAAATTAAAGAATCTGGAGATGGATGAAAAACCTCATACCTAACCCACTAGCACTACTTTTTCCATAAGAAAGATTTCGACCAAGGGATCAACCCAGAAAAGATTGCAGATTACCCAGGAAAAAAAAAACAGAAAGAAGCCCCAAATAGGCCGGAGAACTCACCAAGAAACCCAACCTTCTGGGTATAAAATTTTTACTCAAATCGAGACTAGATTCATGTAATGGTTCGCAGTTTTTGAGAGAGATCGTGTTGTGGTTCATGCATTTTGAAAGGGGATGTTCTGGTTCTAGGCTTATGAGGCAAAGAGAAATGAAAAGATTCCAGAAGCAAATGGAACACGCTGGTAAAAATTGCCACGATAATATCTGTCACATCCCGGTCCGAGTGGCACCACTTCCGGGCCCGCTCCACCACCATAGCACGATATTGTCCTCTTTGGGCCCCGACTACACCCTCACGGTTTTGTTTCTGGAAACTCACACGAGAACTTCCCGATGGATCACCTATTCTGGGAATGCTCTCGCGCACTACTCGCTTAACTTCGAAGTTCCTATGGAACCCGAAGCCAGTGAGCTCCCAAAATGCCTCGTGCTAGGTAGAGATGGGAATATACATATAAGGATCACTCCCCTAGGCGATGTGGGATGTCACAATCCACCCCCCTTAGCGGCCCGACGTCTTCGTCGGCACACACACGACCAGGGTTAGGCTCTGATACCAAATCCCGGCCCGGGGCGGATCACTTCCAGAGCCCGCTCTACCACCGTAGCACGATATTGTCCGCTTTGGCCCCAATCACGCCCTCACGGTTTTGTTTTTGGGAACTCATGAGCAACTTCCCAATGGGTCACCCATCATGGGATTGCTCTAGCCCCCTTCACACTTAACTTCGGAGTTCCTATGGAACCCGAAGCCAGTGAGCTCCCAAAAGGCCTCGTGCTAGGTAGAGATGAGAATATACATATAAGGATCACTCTCCTAGGCGATGTGGGATGTCACAATATCTCTTATGATGCGGCAGCTGTTGGAAATGTGCCCTAAAACCAATCATATGATGATACTTTATGGACATTTCAAACTAATGTAGTTCATTTCAAACTAATGTAGTTTAAATGTAAAGGGCAAAGATTATTGTTTGAGCCGTCTAATATAAATGTTATATGCTTAAACGATAAGTCCAAGGAATATGTGATTGGAAGAATGCGATCTAAAGAAGTTAGATTCATGAGACCATTCTTTCGTTGACACATCCTAAACGTTCCTGATCATAGGATTGTCAATTGGGCATTGACAGTCCGTTAAGATCAGTACGTGCTATGTCTTCTCTCAGGGAGAGTGACTAGTCTCGATCATTGGTGTGTGTGACATCAAGACAAGTACGTAAGTGCTCAATAGAGAATGAGTTCACTGAACACGATCAACGAAGAGTTCTCATATTCATGTCACATGAGAACTCATGGTTGGGATAATGCAAATTAGTCTTTTGACCTGAGGCATCACAGTTGTCTTGTGGTTAGGTCCTTAATCTTTGATTATGTCAAAGTCACTCTATCAGGGTGTCCACGACATCGTTGGGGTTAAGCCACTTAGCCATGGAGGCAAGTGAATACGCAACAAGGGATCTCTAACCTTCAAACTGTTTGAGGGAGAATACTCTATGATATGATTTAGAATATCTGGCCAGAGTATGAATAAGATGTTGGAATGCGTTCCAGATCACATTCAAGGTAATCATATAAGTACAAGATTCACATTGGATAGTAGACATGAATAAACTATCAAACCAAACAATGTGGTCAAGAGTATTGTATTAGAGAAAGACCGTATTGCATTTGTAATCCTAAAACTGAATAGGTTCTTCACCTCTTCTGATTAGCTTGGGTAACCATGACATGCTGCTAGGCGTCAACCATGGTTTGTGGAAGCCCTAAAAGTGTATTATCACTAACGGGAGAATTGAAAGTAAGTTTCAATTCACAATCGATTTGAAAGAGTTTGAATCGCCCACTGCCTCGCTAAAAGGAACCTAATGGATCGTACACCGTGTAAGGTAGAGATTGAAGATTCAACGGAGATGAGTAAGAATAATTAAATGGTTTAATTATTTATGACAAAGATTAATTAATATGATTATTAATCAAACGAATAAGTTCGTTAAAAGACCTCGGGATAGTTTTGGACCTTAAGGCCCAATGGGCTTCGAACGTCAAGTCCATTGACTTAAGTTGTATGACAACTTAATGAATAATGATTCACAAAGGCCCAAATAGCCCAATAAATCCCTAAGGCCGGCCATTTAGAGAAAGAGTGGGTTTTGGACTTATTTACAAGTTTGCCACTCAAATGAATTAAGGTATAAATGTGACTTAATAGTCAAAATTCATAATGGGTTGTTTTTGGAGAAATTGAAGAAACACAAACTCTCCTTTCTCTCTAGAAATGGCCGGCCACCTTGAGGATAACATCTAGCAATCTTACTTCCTCAAGGTCACTCATTTCTTCTTCAATCTTACCTTGGTGTGGAGACTTAGAGGTTCTCAATTTTGGGAACTTGGAGAAACCTTTTCATCCATCCAAATCCATGGATCTAAGATGCAAGGAATGAAGGCCCTCTCTTTGGGTGATTAGCCTTTGCTTATGCAAAGAGGAATCTACAAATGTATTGATTTCTCAACTCACTTTGTTTTGAGTTGAGTCTTGGTTCACCTATCTACTAGGCTTTGAATTTCATGGGTAAATGTTTTGTTTTAAGTGCATACAAGCATGATTCCGCCTTTAATTGTTAATTGCATGCTATTTGAATGTTGCTTAAATGAACACGTTTTTCACAAATTTTCCTTCAGCAGCACCAAAACCTAACAAGCAGCTAAGGGCAGATTTGTAAATTTGCCCATTCAATACCAAAGCAAGGTAGAAAAACAGAAGGGATATTTTATCAGTGGCAAAAAAGAAATAAACAAAACCAAGTAGGGACAAAATTGGCAGATCACTGTAGAATGAACAGTGAACTGAGTCTAAAAGGACACAGTGGGAATTAAATCAAATGTTACTCTTTTAGTATATATATAATTTCTTTCTTACACATGCATTGAATCTAAATAATTGTTCAATCAAGTTCAATCAAACACCGAACAAACCCAAGCATTCAAGACATCGGACAAGCATTCAAGACAATCCGCAGGCAACATACATGAATTTTTCTTACGAAGGCAGATTGTCTGCTCTCCTGTTTGAGTGTCCTTTTCATCCCCTCCTATTTTATGCGGTCGTGATTAAGTCACGTCAACATTTTATATTGATTTTTTATATAGAGATTATAAGACAAAAAGCAATCGGAATATAAAATGTAGATGTAACTTAACCGTGATCGCACAAATAAAAGGGGATGGGAAGAATATCCAAACAGGAAGGTAGACAATCTGCCTTATTTTCTTACAAATCAAATAATCAGATTGATAACAAACTTGAAGTATTCCTAAATTATTAATTGCTTCTTGACTTGGAGAGAGCTTCCTTGCGTCAGTCAATGAGTCATTTGTAGGGGTGGTTCGGTATGGGATACCTCGGTATGGGATACCATACCGAAACTAATATCCCGAATCCCAAACTAAAATTTTTCGGGACGGAAATTTGAAGACCAATCCCAAACCAAATTTTCGGGAATCCCAAATTTCGGGAATCCCGAAATATTTTCGGGATTTTGGGACAAATCGGGAATCCCAAATTGAAATATGAAATTATGAATTGTTCTTCAAATATATAATTCAAGAACACATTCATGAACTAGGAATTTCATTTCATTCACACTACCATTTAATTGAACACTGGCATGCCTGCCTGTTTTTATTATAGTCAAAATTCAAATTAATTAAACCCTTTTTGCAATCTGTTAAGAGACAAAAGAATCAAGCCTTCTGAAATCATCAGCCATGGCAGCAGCAATAATAAAATCCACATGAATATCAAACAGAACAAGAAAAATATGCAAGGTGTAGGGCATTCCAGGTTGTAGAGCCATGAATTAGAAACTACTAGCATCAATTATAAAAGAATAATATATATATATATGTATAAATATATATATATAATAATTAATATTATATATTTTCGGTTCGGTATGGGATTCCCGAAATATCGAGAAGCCAATCCCGAATTCCATACCGAAATTTTGGGATCGGTTTGGGATAGCATCCCGAAAATTTCGGGAATTTCGGTTTGGGAAATTTTTGGTTTGGGATCGGGATTTTCGGAATTTTTTTCCACCCCTAGTCATTTGGCAGATATACACACACACATGCATATATTAAAATAAACAGGTAAACAAATATTCATTTGTAACCGCAATTAATATTTATAATCATTTATTTAAATTTTATGAGTAAGCATGTATACCGATAATCATCGTTTATACACACACAAGTCTTCTCACATTGCCCATGTGGACTTGTTAAATGGATGAACAATCAACCATTAACTCAAATATATATATATATATATATATATATATATATTTTGATACTATTTCTTAATAGAACGCTGCTTATATACACACACACAAGCCTATAGATAGAACGGAGCTACATATTTTTGTAGTCTTCTCACATTGCCCATGTGGACTTGTTAAATGCATGAACAATCACCCATTAACTCAAATATATATATATATATATATATATTTTGATACTATTTCTTAATAGAACGCTGCTTATATACACACACACAAGCCTATAGATAGAACGGAGCTACATATTTTTGTAGTCTTCTCACATTGCCCATGTGGACTTGTTAAATGGATGAACAATCACCCATTAACTCAAATATATATATATATATATTTTTTTTTTTGATACTATTTCTTAATAGAACGCTGCTTATATACACACACACAAGCCTATAGATAGAACGGAGCTACATATTTTTGTGGGTATAATTTTCAACTTCCAAAACTGGAGAGTCAATCTGAATTTTGAATTGCTTCACTTTAGCCCTTAAACTTCTAAGTCTTAAAATTTGGTAAACTATAGAAACTTTGAAAATAAAAAAAGAAAAAAAGAAGTAAACTCTAGAAACTGTTAAAATAAAATTCCAAATGAATATGACTCCAAAGTGTGTTAATTAAAAACAAGCTATGATAAACATTTAGACAGTACTATAGTTTATTGGTAATCATTTTTGCTAAAAATGAGAGACCTTATGTTCTATTTATGTAGATGGTGAGTTTGACACGTACAAACGCTTTTAGCAAACAATGTTGTCTAAGCCTTCAAATTTGTGTTTTAGGTTTTTAGAAAATTATAGTTTGTTTACTAATCTGTACTTAGAATTGGAGGAATTGGATTAAGGAGAATTAGAATCCAAATTCTCATTGAAGTTGTTAAATAATTTTTTTAGAATTATAGTAGGAGTATTGATTCCATGTTTACTTAACAACGATAGTACTAGATAATATGAAAAGTAAGGAAATATAATCAAATCAACTAGGAGCTGGTTGATCTGATTCCTGATTTCTAGGTGTTTGATTACCAATTTTAAGGGGAACTTCACACTTTTTGTGATTCCATATGTGTTAGTAAACACAAGGGAAAGTAAAGAAGTGAAATGTACCATGACTCCAAATGAAAACTAGGATGATTACTATACTGCCTTAAATTATTTTAATTGATATTTAGTAGTAAATTTAAAATTTTAGAAATTATGTGAAGATACAAAGGGTTAAAAAAAAAAAAAACATAGAACCAAAAGCCCGTGCAAGGCGCATGCTAATCCATGTCTAGTTTAAAAAATAGTACCCTTGATCAGTTTCAGAAATAGTCGGTTTAAAAATTAGTGCAATATCCACATTCAGTTTCAGAAATAATCAATGTTCAGTTTAAGAAATAGTGATATAGAGGGGAGAGAATGAGTGTGATGGACGCGCAGGGTCTCGCGAGTAAGTTTTTATTCATTTTTTACTTTTTAATTATAACTTTTATCTTTTCATTAAAATTTAAGTCTTTTTCATTAAGTTTAAGCTCTTTTCATTAAATAAAGTTATTAAATGATTTTTTGTTTATAAAGAGTTAGGAGAAAGTGTAATATCCCACATCGCCCAGGGGAGTGGATCATGTTAGTCTTATATGTATATCACCATCTCTACCTAGCACGAGGCCTTTTGGGAGCTCACTGGCTTCGGGTTCCATCGGAACTCCGAACTTAAGCAAGTAGAGCGATCCCATGATGGGAGACCCACTGGGAAGTTTTCGTATGAGTTCCCAGAAACAAAACCGTGTGGACGTGGTCGGGGCCCAAAGTGGACAATATTGTGCTACAGTGGAGTTGAGCCCAGGATGTGGTCGGGGCCTGGGCCGGGATAAGACAATTTGGTATCAGAGTCAATCCCTGGGCGGATGTGTGTCGACGAAGACGTCGAGATCGTGCTACAGTGGAGTCAATTCTGGGATGTGGTGGGGCCTGGGCCGGGATGTGACAGAAACCCTTTTCATTAAAACTTCTAAACTTAAAAAAAAAAAATAATGAAAACTTCAAACTTAACAAAAAACAACTTAATAACTTTATTTAATGTTAAGAACAAGAGAAATAAAAGAAAAACAAACCAAGGGCAAGTGCGAGGCACACGCCAACTCGGCCCCACTTTATAACTACTTTTACGTACGTTTTTTGGATAATGCTAAATAAATTAAATTTGCAAATTAAATAATGTGTTATCAATAAAGATAAACACGTTAATCAATACTTAAATAATAATTAAATTACTAATTTTTATATCATTTAATTTATAAAATTTTATCTCCAAATTTAATATTCCTTGCATTATCCCTCATTGTTTATGAACTTTTGTTTTCGCAATTTGTTGTCTTAATCTTACAAAAAGGTTACGGACCCCACATGTCTCTCTTTCCTGTACCATTTTTTTTCCAAATTATTAGTCATTTTTACAAGAAAACCCCACAGTCCTCTCTCTTTCCCCTCTCTTTGGCCCTTTTTGTTCTTCTTACAAAAAAGCTCTATCTTATTACAAAAAGCGCCTCCATCAATAAACCTTGAGGTCCACACTTTAAACTCTACTCTATATTCTCTAAAACAATGACTGCAATACAATTAAATATGTCACTTACAAATTTAAAATAGTATACACATATAAAGCTACCAGCCCTCATTTAGGGTCACAAGCTTCATAAAAAAATAATGAGACATTTTAACCATGAAGAACACTTAACTGGTTGTTAACGTTTTTAAAATAGTATAATTTCGTAAGTTATTTTTCTAAAACAGTGCCACCACTTCTAGAAATAGTGCCACTATCTAGAAATTGTGACCACTGTTTCTAAAAATATTGACAATTTCTAGAAATAATGTCTTCATTTCTAAAAATATTGTCACTATCTAGAAATGGTGACTATTTTCTAAGAATTGTGTGGTCGTTTTTAGAAATACTGTCACCATCTACAATTGTTTTTAAAAATAATGACACTGTTTTCTATAAAATAGTGATCATTGTTTATAGAAAATATAATGTTTATGAAACAATATTTCTTATTAATAAAATCTATTTAAGTGTTTTGTTTTGTATTAAGATAATAGTTTTGTTGAATTTTGGCATGTGATAAAATTTTATCGTATTATGCCTTGAAAAATATGACTAATTTGTAAATTTTATAAATCACAAAATATAAAAAAGAAAAAAGAGGAAGGAGGGACATAAGAAGGAGAGAAGAGAGAGATGATGGCGATGGGTGAAAAGAAGAGAGATGAGATGATAGTGATAGGTGAAGGAGGAGAGAAGTATGATATTTTTATTCTTATTATATTAAAATTTTGTCATTTTCATCAAATTTCAAGTTATTTCATTAAATATTAATAACTAAATAGATGAAGGACTTGAATGTCACATCTCATACTCAGCTCTGTCGTAACACGATATTATCTGCTTTGGGCCTCGGCAACGTCTTCATAATTTTGATTCTGGGAACTTAGACGAGAACTTCCTAGTGGGTCATCCATCCTGGGATTGCTCTCGTCCAAAATTACTTAACTTTGGAGTTTCAATGAAATTCGAAGTTAGTGAGTTTCCAAAAGACCTCGTGCTATATGGAGGTGGGTATGTACATATAAAACACATCACCCCCTCTCTGTTAGTCAATGTGGGATGTTACATTAAAACTAAAGGAAGATTTGGTGTAAAATCTAGTGCAATGATGCTTAGTAAGATAAGACTTAGTTGTTGTTGTTTCTCATTAATTTTAAGTCTTTTTCATTAAATAAAATTATTAGGTAATTTTTTTTTGTTAAGAAAAGTTTAGTTATGTCCTTTTCATTAAAACTTCCTAAAATTTATATTCAATTTGGTATTTAATATGAATTTACTTCTCGAATAATACAGTCAAATAATTTATGTTCCTTGTTAAAAGAATATAAGTAAATAAAATTTACCGTTCCATCTGGTCGAAAAAAAAAATTCCAATAAAAAAAAAAAAAAAATTCTCATTCCCAATATTTCTGTCACTTCTCTCCGTGTCCCCAACGTATTTTGCTAAATATCAAATTGACCCCTTTCATTTCCACACTCTTGGGCGGTGCAATTAAAAACCCTACTTTGCTATCCCATCCCTTTCTCTCTCTAACCCCCCACAAAATTTTGAACCCTAGTGCTCTTTCTCTCTCCTCTCTCTCATGGCGTCGCCCGCGCGGGAAGAGAAGCAGAAGCAGGCATTCGAAGGATTGGGTGCTGGTGGAAAGTTCCGGAAGACGCCGTTTCGACGGACTACCCAAGCGACACCTTACGATCGGCCACCAACGACTTTACGAAACCCTAGCGCCGCCAACGATGGCTGGCTCTCGAAACTCGTCGATCCGGCTCACCGTCTTATCTCTAACAGCGCCCACCGCCTTTTCTCCTCCGTCTTTCGGAAACGCCTTCCTCCGCCTCTGTCGCCTTCGACAGGTTCGGCTTTGCTGCTTTCCTGACTACCTTTGTTTACTATTCCAGGGGTTTCTTAGTTTTGCGGGCATTTTGTTTGGGTTTAATCATTTAATGGGGAGTTGGGGTTTCGACGTTTCGTTACTTGGGACGCCTTTTGTTATGTTTTTCCTTATTTTATTTCATTGTTTTTAGGAATTTATCATATGGGTCAGTTTGTGGGGGTTGAGTTTGGGGTCAGTTTTTGTTCTGCGGAATGAAATGAGGTTAATTTCCTTGAAATTTTTTATTGATTTGGAGCTAGGTTTATAAAGATTTCGAATTCATTGTTTTTATTACAATAATTGTGGTGCTTTAAGAAAAAACTGGAAATTCATTCATGTTTAATGAAAGATGTTTGAAATTGCAATCGAAGGAATCCAAAATTCAAGTTGGTCTTCTGAATTCCAAATAATACATGCACAGTTACACTATTAGGAAGACATTTGGATCCTTTATTTTTGGTAGGAGGAAGACAGAGATTCCTTGCTCCCCCTTGTATTCACTTCTGGTTTAGTTTTTGTGTTTTAGCTTGTAAATTGGTAGGATTAAGAAGTACTTGTAAGAGTGAGCTTGATTGATAGTAGGTCATCTTTTGCATTGATACAGTCTCTGATATCTTTTCTGAAATCCCCTGATGATCTTTTTCTTAATTACTGTTTCACTTTATTTGTGTACTGTATCATCCTTATTAATTTTTCAAATTTAAAAAAAAAAAATCATTCGTATCTTTTTCTTCAAAGAATGCACCCTTTTCAGTGGTCAATGGACTTTACACTTCAGTTGGTTGGTGGCTCCTTTGTTTCTTGAATGCAAGGGAATTGTTAAACTAATTTACTCTCACAGTTGTTGCATCTATGTCCATGTTATCTTGTATTCCTTGTACTTGTTATAGATGTCCTCATTTTTTATAAAAGAAAAAAAATGATGATTAGCCATTGTGAAATTTCTTCTTAGCCCTTTTCGAAAAAATAAAAAACTTTCGTATCTGCTTTCTCATCCGAGCTCAAGACTGTGACTGTTTTATTGGTTTCTTTACCAACTACTCACAAATTTAATGTTCTATTACTTTATCAGGGGTAAATCATGAAGCAAATATGAAGGAGAAAGAAGAAGTTACAATGGTAAGTTTAAGTGTGTTGGATAATTGTATTTTTTTCACTGATAGGGCATTGCCCTTAGTGATTGGGAGTAAGCTATATTCTAATTGTTTTATTAAACGTCCTGTTTTTAGATGAGATTGCATCGTTTCTTTTTGGAGCTATGATTTTTAAGCAGTATATGACACTTGGATCTTTCTTTGTCCGTGTTTGAGTATTATAACTTACAAGCATAGTGAACTTTTTTTTTTCCCTCCCATTGTTTAGACTCGAAATTTAGGTAAATGGGAAATATTTGGTACCCTGATTTTCCTCTATGTTGAGTGCGTTTTAGAATAATTTTTAGGGTTAAGGGGATATCTCAAGTTTCCTGCAAGTGCACTTCTTGGCTTTATACACTACCAAAGTTAGGTTAGAGGACATTATTAAGGAACTACTAATAGCCCTTATAAACTTGGTATCCTTAATAAACCATTTATTCACATTTTTACTCTTTGGTATAAGAGTAGTAGTCCATGTTTCATACATCCACGTTTTTTACTTGCTCAATTTGATTGAGTTATGGTGGGATGTTATTATATATTTTCAAGTAGAACAATTTTCAGTTAAATTCATTTCATAGATTTTTAATCATTTTATTTTTATGGTTTTGATATCATATTTTGACAATATCTTGTATGTAAATGTATGCTGTAAAGGATCTTTCTGGAGTGCTAAGAGGCAGAATTGATCAATGTTCTGATCCAAGTCATCCAAGTACTACTGATGACGGAGGCAAGCTCACTGATCTTGAGCAAATTTTAGAGCAGAAAACCTTTACCAGGCAAGTTGCTATATACATAATTCAATTTTGGTCGAGTCAAGTTGTTATATACTTAGTGTTATTACAACCAAGTAGTATTGATGAACGGGAATGATGTTTTAGAGAGAGAGGGGGAGTGTCTGTGTGATTTGAATGGAATTGATGAATGGGTTTGGTGTAAGACTTGTGCATTTATGATTTCACCCATGGCACTTCTGGGGCTTAGAACTTTTTTTTTTTTTGTAACATGTGCTTATCTTGGTGTTGAATGTTAATTACCTCTACAGATCTGAAATTGATCGATTGACAGAGCTGTTGCATTCAAGAACTGTTGACATGCCAATTGAGAATCTTGAGATAAGGTCTGAAGGAATACCTTCAAAATCGGCGGCTCCTCATGACAGAAAGGAGGAATTTCCTAAAACTCCATTGCTGGACAAAAATGGGATTGATAGCCGCCTTGCTTCAAACCCTGTTGTTAGTACAAGTGTATGATAACTTACTTTCCATTCATATACTTTGACTCATTGGGTTGTGAAGGCTGCGGTCTTGTGCTTGCTACTCTTTAATTTTAACTATTTGTGAAACGGTAGTTTGGATGTCATATTTACTTTTAACTCTTTTTTCACATTTAGTGGTTAAAATGTCTTCAGGTCCTTGATGAAGATGTTGCTTCTCCTGCAGAGCTCGCAAAAGCTTACATGGGCAGTAGGCCTTCAAAAGTATCTCCATCAATGTTAGGTTTGTGTAGTCAAACACACCATGAAGATTCACCTATTTTGAGCAGTGTACCATTTCCTTCAAAATCGCCAATGATGTCACTTGTGCCAAGGAATTCTGGCAGTGAGTGGGCTCCACAAAATGGTTTTGTGACCCCTAGATCTCGAGGTAGGTCTGCTATATACAGCATGGCTCGAACGCCATACTCTCGAGTTCACACGACGAGTACTTTCAAGGTTTGTTTGATCTGAGAATATAGTTTTCAATAATATTGGTTTAGTTGAGTGATTAGGCCTTTGGTTTGTTCCAACGTGGGGTAAGATTAAATTGTTCAAGGTACCTATAGCCATTTGCTAGAGTTTCCTGCCTCCCAAAGACCCCAATTTCACATCTGATTCCCCAAAGCAGGTTTGGGGATTTTTTGGTAGAAGAAAAGACAATGCAGATCCCCTTCACGTTTTGAATGTTTACTTATATTTACTTGTGTAATCCCAAAAATTCTTTCTCTTGATGAATGTCATGCTTTGCTTTGGAAGGATAAGAAGCCAAGGTCATGTGGGTTGTATGTTCCATGCAGCAATTTGGGTCATTTGGATGGAGAGAAATAGAAGGATCTTTGTATACCATAAAAAGAAAAAGAAAAAAAAGAATCTCTCTCCCTCTCTGTCCTTTTCCTCATAGTTCAGGGAATCTTTCTCTTTGTGCTTATGCAAGACCAGAAAGCAGCTATCCTCTTAAAGTCTTTTAGGTGTTTTCTCAGCTGATTGTGCTGGGTGTTTTCTATGTCTTCATTTTCCAATTTTTGTTTGTTTGCTGTGTTCTGGGTTGGTCTTCTTGACCAGCCTCTTTGTTGGTTTCTTGATCTTAATACAAGCATTTCTTTTAACAAAAATACATATGTTTACCGTTTCCGGCTCTTATGTTGTATTTGCTTGTATTCAGGGTGCTGGGTCTACATTTAATGCTTATGGTGGTGCATCATCATCTCAGTCTGTATGGGAGCACAGCCAGCCTTCTGGATCTAAACAAGGGGTATGATATCTGATGATTATCAAATGCTACTTTTTATTTGTGATTAGAACCTCCAGATTCATGTCATTGGAATTGTTTGTTTTTATTTGTAGGCCTTGAAGCGCAGATTTTCAGTCCTAGACAGTGACATAGGATCTGTTGGTCCTATTCGCAGAATTCGTCAAAAACCTAATCTTCTTTCTTCTAAAGGCTTGAGCTCACCAGTATCAAGCACTACAATTCTTGGGGCCACAATAAGTTCTGAGTCTGCTCAAAACTTGTGGAAGCCACTATCATTGGGTGAACCTAAGCACAAAGCATTATCAGAAAATGGAGACAATGCAGGTCCTAGTACAAGTTTCTCTACTGTTCCCTCAAAGTCCAGTGAAATGGCTTCCAAAATACTTGAGCAACTTGATAAGTTGGTCTCTCCAAAAGAGAAATCATCTGAGTCCATTCTACATATTGTGAGAGACAAATCGCCAACTAAGCTTTCACCATCAATGCTACACGGTCAGGCTCTGAAAAGCCTGGATCATGTGGATTCATCAAAATTTTTGGACAATGCACTTAATAATGATAATAATAATAATAATTGTAATTCTAAGTTGGATGTTTCCGCTTATCACGTGATACCAGATGCTCGAGACTTCACCTCTCAAAAGAAGGATAAGGTTAGAGAAAATGGCCCACTTACGATTGGTGCTCTTTCTGACAGTTCAACTATACTAAATGGAGCAGATTCTGCAACAGAAAAGAAGGATATTTTGCAAAATGTTAAAACTACAGTATCTGCCGCATCAAACTCTGTTCATCCTCCACAAAAGAAACGGGCATTCAAGATGAGCGCACATGAGGTCTAGTTGCGCTTTTTTCTCTCTATTATTTCTGCTAACTAAGTTCTTGATTATCTTGCTTATTCTTTCTACTACTCTGGAATTTGACCTGAAATAACTAGTTTGGGTTTCAATTTGATCGTAAAATTTACTACTGAGGGGCTGTACCTTTGAAATCATAAGATTATCCAGCTGTTTAGTTTTGCTAGAAGTTCATGAACATTTATAATAAGCGTTTGACTGTCTTGGTCTTCAGTGCCAATGATCAAATTGATTAAACCGGTGTCATAATTTTATGGTATTTAAACCCTATCATATGTTGATAACAGACATAAATACAAATTTAAATAATAATTTATTTAAAATTTCAATTACAAATTCAATTTTGATTCCATTAGTTTCAATTCAAATTCTTTCTAGATTTGATATTATCTGAAATTTTAGGAAAATTAAAATCATTAATGTTCATTATTATATTTGGTTTTCTGTGCATATTCATATGACTTCAAAATAATTAATTTGAACATTTTGCGTATGGTATGCAGGATTTTCTGGATCTGGATGATGACGATGATTATAATGGGGTTGTATCCGATTCAAGAGGAAAGGCGGAGGCAACTTCGACCAAGAATACTCCAGTTTACTCTGACGTGAAGACTTCAGCTTCCCCTTTTGTATCTTCATCCAGCTTGCCCAATGTTGCAGCTACTCAGCCATCCTTTACATATGATATAGTTGATCTCCCAAAAGAATCACATGCTGGTCTTCCCACTTTTAACTATGGGGGTAATGTTACTTCAGTTAAGGGTTCAGATGCAGCTACTTCTCTGTTTGAGTTTGTTGGCTCTAAGAGTGTTGACAAAGTTGCACTGCCCGAGTCTGCTTTTACTTCGTCACCTGCAGTTGGTGAATCTGTTAACGTAACTTTGTCACACTCCAATCCTGAAACCTCAAGCAGGTCAGTGTATTAAATCGCTTGTTTCATTTTAATCTTTATGTTTTGATGAAAAGCATCGTTGAGGTTCTTGACTGTTGCATTTATTTATTTTTCTTATTGTTTTCTTTCATAAAAAAATAGGTGGAGATTTAAGTGTATAGAAAAACCAAGTTTCGGAAGGGACAAATGGAATGAAACTGCTTTATTGCCTTTCATTTGGTCCGAATATTTGTATATCCAAAGACCTTGAGGGTGGTATAACTTAATGCAGTGTAGGCACACTGCATGTAAATGTTTGTTAAAAGTGCTCACTGAAGTGTGGCAGTGAGGAATTATTCTACTGTCCATTGTAATTGACTGTATTTTCAGAACTTTAACCTTCTTTGCTGGTGGTGAAGGCAGTTAGCTTTCATAGTTCTTACTTTTGTCCCCAACCAGATTGATCATTATTAATGAGCGGGTGGATAGGTTTGGAAATGGGATTGAGGGGTTGCTTCTGTGTTGTGTTGTAATTGATACAACTATTCAACAAACAACGAAAAAATAGCTTGTTTTCTTGTTTTCTTAAAGTAGTATTTTTCTAAAAAAAAATATTTAATCAGTGGTATCATGTGGAAACCCTATTCATGTATGGGTGACTTTCTGATTTTTATATGTATTGCCAAAAAGTTTATTATTTAATTTATCTATTTGTCTATGTTTCCATCTGCAGTGTACATGCTGCTGAATCTGGTGCAACAACTGTTGTCCAACCACAAAGACCAGGTGAAGCTGTTGGTAAGAGTAATTCAAATGCTGGAGACTCTTTTGTTATACCTAAAACTACTGTATCATCTCCATCTGCACCATCAACCACAGGCATAGTCTCCTTTGGCACCCCTTCCAGTAATTCAAATATGAATAATGGGTCAAGACCTCTATTCACTTCCTCCGCTCCTTCAGTATTCAGTAATTTGACAAGTCCAAATTCATCGGGTGGCCTGACTCTCACTGCCAACACAAACAGTGTTATCGCTGCAACTGCTGTCACCACCAACAGTAGCAACGGTTTTAGCTTGGCTCAAGCACCTTCATTTTCAACCACGCCTACGGTCAAATTTGAATTGCCTACTGCTTCAACTGCAGTCACGTCAGTTCCACTAAATTCGCCTTTGGAATCTTTTGAAGGCAAGAAAAAGGAAACATTTGGAGGCAACAACACACAAGACAAAGGCCTTGGTAATCTTAGCAGCACTTCGTTTGCTGGCACATCTGCTGCCATTCCAGGTGCTGCTAACCAGTTCCAGTTCTCTCTTTTTGGTACTGGCAGTGGATCTGCTTCTATTGCCCAGGCATCATCTACTGGAACCGGAATTGCATCTGTTGCACAGAATTCATCCACTGAACCTGGTTCGTCAGCATCCTCACTGTCACACAGCTTTGCGGGAAGTACACCTTTCTCTATTGGAAGTTCTATTTTTGGCCCAACGTCTACTGCCAAACTTCCTGGTTCAGGAACTGGTACTGCACTTGGTTCTTCTACTTCCTCATTGGAGCCCAGCTCCATTAGCTCTAGCACTGCCCCTAACATATTTGCTGCCAGTTGGCAACCTGGTAAACCTCCTGTATTTGCTACTGCTTTCAACTCTACATCTTCGTCAAGTGGGCTTTCTTATGTAGCATCCTCCGTTGCTCCTGCTACTAACAGTGCGCCTATTGTATCTGGAGGATCCTCCATTGCTGCTACTACTAGCACTAACAGTGTGCCCTTTGTATTTGGAGGATCCTCGACTGCCGCTGCTACTACTAACAATGTGCCTTCTGTATTTGGAGGATCCTCGTCTGCCCCTGCTACTACTAACAATGTGCCTTCTGTATTTGGAGGATCCTCGTCTGCCGCTGCTACTACTATCAATGTGCCTTCTGTATTTGGAGGATCCTCGTCTGCAGCTGCTACTACTATCAATGCGCCTATTACTTTTGGAGGATCCACGGTTTCTTCTACAAATAACAACAGTGGATCTTTGTTTCAGTCATCCAATGGTGCATCCTTAACTTCCATGTTCTCATTCACTTCAACCGCACCTACTAGTGCCCCGTCACAGCCTCCATTTGGCAACCCCAATCCTGTATCTCCATTTGGTTCCCCAGGTAATAATGATCAAATGAATATGGAAGACAGTATGGCCGAAGACACTAACCAGGCATCGACACCTACAGCCCCAGGTTTTGGTCAACATTTCCAGTTTGGTCAACAGCCGATTTTAAACTCACAATCTGCCTCTGTATTCGGAGGTACATCCACAGCCCCAGCAGCAAGTCCCTTCCAATTTGCAGGCCAACAGAACCAAACCAACCCACAGAACCCTAACCCATTTCAGGCTTCTGGTAGTTTGGGTGCGAATCAGGGGTTAGGGGGAAGCTTCTCAGTTGGCTCCAGTGGTGGTGATGGTGACAAGTCTCACCGAAGAATAATTAAAGTTAAACACAACAGGCCCCGGAAGAAGTAAAAACTCAGTGGTGTGGTTGTTAGGAGTTTCTCTGTTTGTCTGGGTGAATATTTGAGTTAAGAGATGGCTCTTGTCACCCACAATGGTTCGACACTGATGAAGGTATAACTCGGCCTTCTCAGGTTCTGGACGGGATGATTCCTTATGCTTTACAGATATTTCTTCCCCTTTTCTTTGCACTACCGAGCCAAATTTTCGTGGTTGCAATGAGAGCGCAAGTTTTTGCAAATTTTATACCGGTTTGAAGTCGGAACGATTATGCCTTTGTTTTAGTACATGTAGTAGGTGAAAGGTTTTGCATTAGTACTTTGTAGGGGATAGGCTTTCTGGTTGGGCAATTGCGTTATCAGCTCTTCTGTGTACTCTGCTATTTGTATCAAAAAAGAAAACAGCTGTGAATGTCACAGCTTCTCTGCCGGCGACCTAATTTTTTCAAGTTGGCTTAGCAGGATACCGGATATTAGCTTCTTTCCGAATAAATGTTTTATTTGTTCCTATATGCAAATTTCTTTCGGTACCTGTTCTGGTATGTCGTTCTTTGGAAAGGTTTGTATGAGACGAGCTAATGTAATGTAACATCAGCTGCACATCAGTGCCTGAGATTATCACGATGAGTCGCTGGCCTGTGCTAGAGTCGGCTCATGTCTAATGTGAAGCAAAATGGTGACAGATGAATCAGCTAACCCTCTGACGTCAATCCGTCACCACAGGCTTCGTGATGGAAACTTAGTCCGGTGAGCTTTTAGCTGAGTCAATATAAGGCAATGCTAGAAAGGTTTATTACTTTTTAACACGTCCATGGCATGAATCTGCCAATGCCAAACAAGAGTATAACCTCTTCGCAGTCCAACATCGATCCCTACTAGAAAATATATCAACAGGAACGACTTAATTCACAATTAGAACAATAAACGTAAAGATCAAGCACTAGCAACTCGGTTTGCTCATTTAGTTGGTTCAGCAGACCGAGTAGTCTTGACCTCTCTGGGGCACTGAGATACATATGGTTTGAGCTGCATGCAAGAACGGAAAAATGTAATTTAGAACTACATGTATGCACTTATCAGAGTGAGGAGTAAATTGTACACTTATAGGTCGAATGTATTTATTAAAATAGCATAGTTGAAGTGTGTCAACGAAGCTGCAAAGTGTATCAGTGAACTTCCAACCGGAAGCTCTAACTTAAAGATGAATATTACCAAAGAATGAGAAAAAAATGAAACAAAGTAAGAGAAACAGAAACATGTTCACCTTGAAGTCGGTTAAATCTGGGACTACATAGTTAGGCAATTTCTCCTGCTGCACGACATACTTAGCTGAAAAAATTTAGACAATTTTAAAAACATGTCAAGTAGTAATTTTTACCTTAAAAATTGAATGAGCACATCGTCAAATTTGCAAAAAAGCAAAAGGGGAAAACCTTTCCGGGTGTGGAAACCAGTAGGCTTGCAATTCTTCCCCTTGTAGTAATCCCTAGGGGCACGTTTGGAGGAAAGAATGTCAAGTGATGATGTTCGCTTTCGACGAAATGCCCTTCCTAACCCTAGTATTAGTCCCAATGGCATCTTCTTCACCTTTTATCACAATAAAATAAACCAAAACCAACCAGCAAATATGCTTAAAACATGAAAAATTAACAAAGAAATAAGCTCAGGAGACGGGAGCAATACCAGTTCAACAAGAGCCAAGCAAACAATGGTGAAACCAAGAATTTATCTCCGGACAATGAACTCAAAAATTTAAATCTTGATTAACAGTGCTTTTATTCCATGTTGAAGACAATATCACGAGTCAGAATTATCTTCGAGACGTATGCATACTTTGAAGTTGCTTCATACCTCATTGTCCATACAATCAGAGTATACTAAATCTTGAAAAACACTAATAACATACCTTAGTTTATGCCAAGACCTAGTCACTTCACGTATTCAACAATCTACCTTATATACTAATTCTATGGGAAAATCAAGGACATAAATGTCTGCAACATTATGATGCATTCTTGCGAATAAGACACGTATCAAATATCGATTCATCTTTCACCATATTTTTTATTTCATGTTGGGGCATGGAAGCAATTTAGTTCAACCTCCTAACTCTCTGTCCCGCCCGCCATGTCCTGTATCGGTCAAACCGAAAATTCGACAGACATTTTGAGATCTTTCCATTCCCACAGGGCCAAAGGAAAGCAAGACTAGCAATTTGATTTTGATTCATGAAAAGTTTTGGTTTCAGAGGGAAATTTTCAGAAAGCTATGAGATTTCAAGCTATTTCAAAGATGTAGACCCAATTCAAGATTTTGGGTTAGGATAAAGGAACCCTTTTCATCTTACACAGAAACTTTTCAGAAGCTAATTAATTAAATAAATCGCACTAATCATGAGCAGATTAAACAAAAGCAATGGAAGGTGGGAGATGGTAGAACTGTAGAAGGTACCTGAGGGAGGGCTGAGAGCGGAGGAGTGAGGTTCTGACTTTGATGTCTTCGTAGAAACTAGAAATGCTTGCTGGGTTTCTGGTCCGCTGCAAGCGAAGACGAGTGCTAGAGAGACAGAGGGTTTAGGGCTTTTCTTTTCTTCTTTAAATAAAAATTAGAAAGAAAATAATGAAATGAAAAAAGAAAATTGGATTTGTCAATTTTTACATTTAAATTCTATTTTAGTTAAGTACCTCCCTTAAATGTTTTTTATTTAGTCACTTTTATTTTCACGGTTCAAAATTTTCATGTATTATTCCGTTTATTTTTTACCGCGTGAACAATTGGTGAACCATTTAAATTGATTTTGTTTAGGATGGAAATTAGGAGTGACATATAAGTACAAGGAGTAATTTGGCATAATCTTAGAGCTCCTTTGACATAGAAGATTGAATTTTAAGAGGATTAGAAGAGGACAAGACATAAAGAAATTCTTCCTTCTAATCGTCGCATTTCGGAAAAAATTGGAAGTGATAACTTTTATTCTTGTGTAATTCATTTTCTACTGCCAACCAATTTTTTTTCATTTCTTCTTTCAATATACTTTATTTTTATGGTCAAATTCTTCCAATATATTTTGAAAATAGTTATTTATTCATTCTAATTCAATTCTGCATACCACATGGAGGCTATATACTCATTTTTCTTCTTAATAGAAACGAGAAAGGGAGCTTCTTTCAACGGTAATTCTAAGGTAAGCATTTCACACACTCCTTTTTCTTCTGCACTTGCTTGTTAATGTCTTTTCTATTTATTTTATACTTGTGACGAACGATAGCATTAATAGGTTAAATAGTTAGTTGGTACGGGAGAGGAATCCATTGACTTTTTTATCCACTATTTTTTTCCTCCTCAGGACATAGGAACAAAGCTTACGATTCGCGCTACGAGACATTCCCCTACTAGTGATATCAAATCATCCTTTCTGCTTTGACATCTATTGTAAGATGACCTCTCTATTTTATCTTTTGCTTGTAATCTGGATTAGTTGTATGCTTTGAATATGGCATGCATTATCATTAGATTCACTGTTGGCAAGTGAATATTTTTATGGTATTTTGTAAGACTTATATTTGAGTATTACTTCGCGTAGTCACACGCGAAATTTATATACATGCTTCACATGTTCTCGGCATTTGCATACATTAAATGGTTTGCGTCACCCTCGAGTATCGGTCAGCACGTGGCCATCTCGATGTCCCTCAGACATCGGATTTGGAATGTGTCAGATTGATATCAGAGCATACTTGGGACTTCATTCTGCTTAAGAGTTGTTTTATTGGTGGCCTTAAGTGTGAACTCATGTATGATGTCAAGTTATTGCGCCTTAACACTGTGCATAATGCTATTGCCTTAACTGGTCAAATTAATGCTAAATTTGTTGTTTTGAAATCTTGTTATACAAAACCTACTCCCATATTTCGATCCTAACTACCCTTACTCCTCCACCACCACCGCCTTGGGCACCATATTTCCCTATTAAGAGGCTTTCCCTTGAGGAAATTCAGAAAAAAAAAACATGAAAGTTGGGATTCATGGTTTTGTGATGATAAGTGGACTCGGGGGCACAAATTCCATACCAAACAGTTACTTATGATTGACCATGTACAACCTGAAAATGAGGTAGATACCCCATCCGACGACCTTTAACAATCCCTTAACCAAATGGAGCTTAGCGAGTGTTCTTTTTATGGCACATCTGCTAAGCAACCTATACACACTATGAAAGTGAGGGTGTAGACATCAAAATTTCGGTGAAATAAATGTTGACCAAAAATTAAAATTTCAACGCTCACATATCACATAAATTTTACATGTAGCGTGTGACTCAACGAAAAATCGAAATAAATTGGAAAAGTCATCAAATAGGACACGTGTCAATACCTGGCAGAAATGATTTATTTCATCTGATTATTTAAATCCAAAAATCAAGTTTTGGAATTCTATAAATAGGAGGCCAAGACATTCATTTTGGAAGGAAGGAAGAAAGAAAGAAGCCTTGAAACTCTAAAGCTCTCAAGCAAATCCCGAAGAATCAAGAAAGCACTTTTCGTTCATCGTTCATCATCCATCAACCTTCAAGATCAAGCCCCAACGGCCCTTGAAGAACTTCCACCAACTCAAGATCAAGCCCCGACGGCCCTTGAAGAAAGTGTTCATCGTTCATCATCTGTTCATCCTAAGATCAAGCCCCAACGGCCCCTTTGGATCAACAACCTCAACAAATCCACACACCCAATCGTTCTTCAAGATTAAGCCCAGAAGCCCTTGAAGATCCGCTCATCTATCAACCTTCAAGATCAAGCCCCGACGGCCCCTTGAAGAAAGTGTTCATCGTTCATCATCCATCCTCCTTCAAGATCAAGCCCCAACGGCCCTTGAAGAACTCCCACCAACTCAAGATCAAGCCCCGACGGCCCCTTGAAGAAAGTGTTCATCATTCATCAACTGTTCATCCTTAGATCAGGCCCCGACGGCCATTTGGATCAACAATTCATCCACAAACCTACACCCTTCGAAGATAGAATCAGAGGACCAAATTACAAAGAGATTGTAACCCCAAAATCCTTAATACAAAAAAATATATTTTGTACACGTATTCTTGTCGCTTGTTTCAGGAATTATTCGTGTTTACAAATTTGGCACGCCCAGTGAGACAATCTCTACCTCTCATCTCTATCCTCAAATCATCGAAAAACGCAAATGGCATCAAGAAAGGATCAAGCTGTTCCTGCAATCAAAGCAAAGAACAAGAACATCATCGCCGCAAGTGGTGATATTTCTGGCATCATAACCCGAAGTAAGGCAAGAGATCTTTTTGCTGCGGCTTCCGCCCCTGCATTAACTCTGTCAAAGGAACAAGAGCACCTGAGGTACGAGCCTGTGATCACCCTAGCCTCGCTAAAGGCATCAAAAGGGGAGAGCCCAAGGAAATACTCAGAGTCCCTACTCTCCGACGCTGATTCGAGCGGCAGTACAACCATGCAAGTCATGACCACGGGAGCAACTTCAATCGAGGAGCAGCTAGCTCAGATGAATGAAGCAATTGCAAAGCTCACACGAACTGTGGAAGAGAAGGACTTGCAGATTGCCGCACTCGTCAACCAACTAGATGCGCAGCTCGACGTGAAAGTCGACCCAATTGTTGGCCTATTAAAGAAAGAAGGCGACGAAGAAGAGGAGCCACCAGCGGAGAAAGTCGAAGAGAAGCCGAAGCTAGACCAAGCAACGGCGTCCATGGGATCTCTCTCTATCCAGCAACTACAGGAGATGATTGCAAGCACTATCAAGACACAGTACGAAGGAAGCTCGCATGACTCCGTACTGTACTCAAAGCCTTACTCCAAGAAGATTGATGCTTTGAAGATGCCAAGGGGTTATCAGCCCCCAAAATTCATGCAGTTCGATGGAAAAGGCAACCCGAAGCAACATGTCGCTTATTTCATTGAAACTTGCAACAATGCTGGGACAGAGGGAGACTACCTCGTCAAACAGTTCGTGCGTTCGCTGAAAAGTAACGCTTTTGACTGGTACACTGACCTCGAACCTGAGTCTATCAACAGTTGGGACCAGCTAGAAAGGGAATTCCTCAACCGTTTCTACAGCACTCGTCGTACTGTAAGCATGCTAGAGCTGACCAGTACGAAATAGTGGAGAGATGAACCTGTCGTCAACTACATAAATAGATGGCGCTCCTTAAGTCTGGATTGCAAAGATCGGCTTTCTGAAACCTCTGCCATTGAGATGTGCGTTCAAGGCATGCACTGGGGGTTACATTATATCCTCCAAGGCATAAAACCCAGAACATTCGAAGAGCTAGCAACTTGTTCCCACGACATGGAGCTGAGTATCGCTAATCACGGGAAAAAGGAGCCGATTACTAACTTCAATAAGGATAAAGTATTCGCCCCAAATGTAGACAAGACCGGGAAGAAGCCTGCTAAGGAAGCTTTCACCGTCAACACTATCCCCATCAAGACCTCCTCAGCGCCCATCAAAACCTCCTCAGCGCCCATCAAGATCTCCTCCAAGAAGAAAGCGAAGGAAATAAAGACAAGTGAGCCTCCTCGCACCCAAGACAGATACAAGAGCACCTTGAGAGAGTTGGAACAGAAAACATACCCGTTTCCTGACTCTGACATGGCTGCCATGTTAGATGACTTGCTGGAAAAAAAGGTGATTGAACTACCCGAATGCAAGCGTCCTGAAGAAATGAATCGCACAAACGATCCTAGGTACTGCAAGTACCATCGTATTGTGAGTCATCCTGTTGGCAAGTGCTTCGTTCTTAAAGAACTCATCATGAAGCTGGCACAACAAGGGCAAATTGAGCTCGATCTTAAGGAAACGGCCGCAACGCATACCACCACAATTGCGTTTGGATCGTTTAATCCTGTGCCTCTCCAAACGACACCTGACCGTTCCCGTGAATGCTCAAGTTGCACAGCACCCCCTACACAACCATCACTGGAGAGAAGCGACCAAGATGCACATGCTGATGATGAAGAAGGATGGATTTTGGTAACCTACAAAAAGACAATGAAACCAAGACCACCAGTCATACAGCCAAATGTGGAACAAAGAAGAAATCACCACGGCCGCAACAATGCGAAGTCTAAAAGAAACATAAAGCATAATAAAACAACATATGCTAGGGAACCTATGGAGCAGGAGCCACGCATTCCCGTTTCCTTGCGTGAGTACTTCCCGAATGACTTTTTGCAACAGTGCCCTACCATGGCCTGTCACATGGTTGAAATAGAAATAGAAGAGCCCTTAAAAGGCAAAGCTATCGCCACTGAGGTAGAAAAGACCCTCACACCTGAAGAAGGTCTGCCAACACACTTTAGCATCGAGGAAGCGCTACCATTGCCAAAAAAGATACGAAGAGCACTAGCAGTAGTCCTGGCAGGTCCCGACGACCACGAAGTGCGAGAAAGTAACGACGAAGGCTTGAAGCTTCAGCCACATGAATGTGCCACATGTTGTGCCACCCATGACACAATTAACTTCACTGACGAAGACCTACTGCTGGGATCAAAGCCTCACAACCGTCCTCTCTTCGTCTCAGGGTACGTAAGGGAATACAAAGTCAACCGCATGCTTGTGGACGGTGGGTCGGCCATAAACATCATGCCAAAATCAACAATGACCATAATCGGCATCAAGGTGAATGAACTATCCCTGAGCCGTCTGCTGATCCAGGGTTTTAACCAAGGAGGACAAAAGGCGATGGGTATGATCCGAGTAGAGATGACCATTGGTGAGCTCAAATCAAGCACGATATTCCACGTGATTGATAGGAGCATATTTAGGCGACTTACTTAGCTTGTTTTCGTGCATCTATGTTGTTAATTCATAGTTGTTTTAGTAGTTTAAGCCATTTTCGTGTGTTTTTAGGTTCATATGGCTAAGGAAGCAAAAAGATGCATTTTGGAGCATTTTGGAGCAAAATTGGGCTTGGAATGGATAGCATATGATTGGAGCCAAAGTGTTGGACGAATTTGAAGGCCTTGTATTCATTTTGGACATAAAACAAAGGGCCTAGCCCATTCTCTCTTAAACCAACCCCAAGGCCATGCATTTCCTTCCAATTCCAAAGCCCACAATCACTTCAAAAGCCATGCAAAGAACCATCCATTCCATCAAAAACAATCCATCAATTCACATGCAAAACCACCATTAACACACATGCACCCAAACAAAGCCAACCTAGCTAACCCTACATGCATTCTTTATGCAACTCTTCATCATTCCACCATTCATTCTTTATTCCACAAACAAGTCACATGCATTTCCACCTTCCTACTTCATCATTTCACCACATTCTCCCTCTTTAACTCATTTCATTATTCATTCACTTTGCATTCATTCAATTCCACCCCACATGCACCCTTTATTCTTCATCATTGCAACCATGGCACATTTACACCAACAAAACAACTCCCATGCCATGGCCTACTCATATTCCCATTTCCTTTCCAACATCTCACATGCATTTCCACCTTCCTACTTCATCATTTCACCACATTTTCCCTTTTATTTCCACATGCAATTCTTCATCATTGCAACCACAAACACCTTAAACAAATAGCCATATACATCTCCACTCCTCCTATAAATACCCTTGCATTCATTCATTCAAAAATCATCTCATTCACAACACAACAACACACCACAAACACATTCCTTTCTCCCTTAGAATCCAAAAACCATCTTCCATTTCCACCAATCCTCATCCATTTCCATAATTCCCCAACACTTCCATCCCCCCAACCAACCTATCCTTAAACCTTGTGCTACAACAACGAGGAAGAGAAGAGTGCCTAAACGTTCATACAATTCAAGTTTTGAGTTGTTGGAATGTTTAGGTGTTTCTTTGATTTCAAAGTTTCATTTTAATTCTCTTTGTTTTGTACGTATGAGAAATGGAAGAAAAGAGTGCTTAAACGTTCATACAATTCAAAGTTTTGAGTTGTTGGAATGTTTAGGTGTTTCTTTGATTTCAAAGTTATGAGGAAATAAACCCCCTTTAGCTAGGGGGTGATTCGAAATATATGTTTATGCTTGCAATATGATTTGAGTACTTTTAATTACGTTTCATAAGTTTTGAATTCAATTTGTTTAACTATTTGATTGATAACCTATTTATGTATGTTTATTGAGAGTCGACGCTTAATTTTCATGCATGAATTTGACGCTAGAATATAAGTGAGTTTCACGTAATAGTTATGAACTTATATTCACAAGTAGTGGAGGTTGCTTATAAACAATCGCGTTAAACATATTCTTGGCATAAGTTTCATGCAATCATAGTAACGAATGCCTCGTCAACACTTATAGTTTTCATGATGCTTAATGATTCTTGCTTGTATCTCTATTATGCAATTCATGTAGGGGACTTGTGAGGAATGCTTTGGATTGTCGTATGCAATCATCCAATTCATTAACTTAAGGAAAACTTGACGGTTAATTTAAGCGGACCTAATTAACCCGGAGCGTTGAGAATTCATGGTTTATTGAAATGCAATTAGAAATCTTTTTATTATGCAAGTATAACATGTATGGAGATGAACCCCTTAGCTAGCCATCCCATCCATTCATTTCCGTCAAATCCGTATTTACAATTTGTTTTCTTGCAATCTATCCATTTTAGTTTACTTTCGTCCAAAGCTCAATCCCCCTTTACTTTATTGTTCAATTTAGTTAGAAATCAATTTAGTTTGTGTTTTTAAAGCATTTTGAGTCTTTGGTTTGTCTTAGTGTTTTAAAGTTTAGTTTTGCATTCTTTGAGTCTAGTATAGTGTTTTATATTGTGTTTTTACGTTTTTGAAGTCAAATCCAAGTGGTTAACAATCCCTCCTAATCCCCGGTCCAGAACGATCCCTACTTACATCCATACTACAATTGTCAAAAAGAGGGTTTAATTTGTGCGCGTATAATTCTCGCATCAAAATTTTGGCGCCGTTGCCGGGGATTAGCAACTTTGCTAATCTCTTGGATTGTTTTATTTTCGTTTGTGTGTATATATTTTTAGTTTTATTTTAAAAGCAAGACATGGCACTTGATAGTGCTTCTCTTTTGTCACAGCTTATGGAAGAGTACCAAACGCAAAGAGTTGGTACATTTGATCATAATCAATCAAGGAACGACGTGTTTTCCAATACTTACAATTCGGATTGGAGTGATCATTCAAACTCTATGTGGTGGGAACCTCAACATATTCAACAAGAAGGATATTGGCAGCCTTATGAGGAGTTCTATTCAACGTCTATGCATCCACCACAACCTCATATTCAATATGCCCAACCAAACTCAAGTTCGTCAATAGATTATAATCAAAAGCTTAATGAATTACTTTGTTTGGTGCAGGGCTCACAAAACCAAGTCGAGGAGGCTCAACAAGGAGAATATTGGCAACCATATGAGGAGTTCTATACAACGCCTACGCAGCCACCACAACTTGCCCAAAGCAGTGTAAGTAATTCAAGTGATAATGATAAGATTTTTCAATTACTTACTACTTTGACGCAGGAAGTCCAAACCCAAAACAAAGAAAGGCAAATCCAAGATAAGAGGGTGGACAACTTGGAGAAGCAAATTGGGCAGATAGCGGAGTTCGTAGGACAATTTCAAGACCAAGGCAAACTCCCTATTTCAACCATTGCAAATCCGGGGGGAGAATTTGAAACTGCCAAGGAAATCATGTTGAGAAGTGACAAGGAGGTTGGAACGGACCCTCAACCATCAAAATCAAATCACAAGGGAGAGGAATACACCCAACCCACGGCAAGAGTGGAAACACCTTTGCCGGAGGCACCTATTGCTCCTACGCCATCTAATTCAAGTAAGGTTGTTCCAAAGTTAATTAGTTCTAACCCCGTTCCACTGAATGTCCCTATTCCTTGCAGGATCATGCAATCCAAGGAAGAAGAGGGTGAGAAAGGCATCTTCGAATCCTTTCCAAAGAATCAAGAGCAAGATGTGACTGGGGAATGTCTAGAATTCATCAAAGAGGATATACTTGAGGCAAACAACCCCAAAGAAGTTGAATTTTATGACACAAGACAAGGACCAATCCTCACATGCAATCTGGCCAAGTGCAATATCCCTGAAACTTTCAAGGGAGTGGTGTTTGTCATTGAGTTCTTGTCGGAGCACACAGGTAAGCCGCCTCCCCGAATTTCAATTTTCTTTTATACTAATATGTTGTTAATGATCCAGGCACCCACTTTAGAATTTGAACCATTACCGGATCATCTCAAGTATCACCCCCCATTCAGAGATAAATTCCATGTCATGGGTCCTAAATGAGCCTAAGAAGGTCTCGTCCGGCTGCAAGACGTAAAAGAAAGCGCTACTTGGGAGGCAACCCAATACAGTGAATAAAACAAAGTTTGTCATTAATTTTTCGAGAAATTACAATTGTATCTAAACATGGCAGAAAGATGGAGCCTTCACAAGGGTTGTGTACGTGAGGCCCCACTACGTGGCAACACTCTCGGAGCGGGAGGCATCAGAGCAGGAGGCATCGGAGCAGAAGGCATCGGAGCAAGAGGCATAGGAGCGGGAGGCACCGAAGATAGATCATTCAAAGCCCCAATCCTTGGTGGAACACTGGATGACCCAGGAAAGAGGTGCCTCTGGAAGAAAGCTGCAAACCGTTGACGGTCATCAAGCTCATCAAGCTTCCTCTTCATGCCTGTTGAATAATTGTTGGCAAGCACGTGCAAACTTCGGTTCTCATACTTAAGCTGTTTGATCTCCTGCTTAAGACTCTCCACCTCTGCCATCAAGGATTCAACCTGACGGGAGCGAGCAAGAAGGCGTTGGCCCATGTTGGACACAGAGCCAGCGCACTGAACACTCAGAGCCAGGGATTCTTGAACGGCCAACTCATCGGACCGTCCGGAAAGCAGCTGACTGTCTTTGGGAGTGAGGAGGTTCCGAGCCACTATCGTAGCCGTTGTGGGATCCGTCATCACAGAGTCCTCATCTGTAAGAGGGCCATGGGAAGATAAGAAAGACGGGCACCATACCTTACCCTGACGAGACGCAACAGGATCACTGCTTAGACTCAAATCTAAGCAAATGTTCGATGGGTTGGATGAGCTAGCCATTGTTCAAGAAGTTAAAAGAGAAGGGTTGGATGGAGGAAAATCTCGACGGGCCGAAGATGATTTCTGGGAAGTCTTCAAAGTGTGCAGATAGAGGTGATCGATCACTTCTATTAAAGGAGAGGCGTTCACCGATTCAGAAATGAAGAGACACCACTCTTCAAAACCGGATTTCCCGGCGTAAAGATCGCCTGCTCTTCAGACGCAATCCAGGCTTTTCAGAAAGTGTGTGCAAATTTGTCAAAAGCTCCCAGCTTTTCAGAAGACGCGTGGAAGGTGAGAAATCAGCTGCACACTTTAGCCGACAAACGTGGGTGAAAAGCCGAAAGCTCCCAGCTTTCCAGAAAGCGAGTGCAACTTTGTCAAAAGCTCCCGGCTTTTCAGAAGACGCGTGCCACTTTGTCAAAAGCTCCCAGCTTTTCAGAAGACGCGTGGAAGACATTGCCGCATCCGCACTGCCATTTGCCATTACAATGCCTATATACATCAACATTCATGGCAAGGCATATACCCAGAACCGCATAACTTTCCTTCTCGGCCAAAAATGTAAGCTGCAACCAACCCGCACAAACATGCTCAGTTTTCTCCTTCTCTTGAGAACACACTTTCAACCATGGATGTATCCCCCAAAGAAGATACCAAAGGCCCGGAGAACAAAGAAGGCAAGAGGAAACGGTGGATCGAAGCATGTCGATTCATTCGCTGCCTCTTCGAAAGCAAAGGTATCTCATATCATCAAGGGCGAAAGCAAAGGTATCTCATATCATGCTCTTTCCCTGTCTTTTCCTTTGTCCTTGATATTACTTGCATGGCAAAGTGAAAGAAGCAATCAACCGGCACTTGGAGTCTATCTAGACTCTATTCCCTGGTTGCTTACCTAGCTTTGCTGAGCTATCCTCTAACCCTCTTCAATACGAATTGGAGAGATTGAACAAAGAAACAGATAAAAGGAGGAAGCTCAGACATTCGGGGGAAACCAAAAGAATCCTGCTGCCCAGTTCAAGAGTAGCACAAAGGAAAATCAACGATCGGAGGAAACCAAAAGAATCTCCAGCTCAGTTCAAGAGTAGCCTGTGGAAAAACTCAAGATGAAGCCTCACTGCAATCACCAAGGAGAAGATGGAACGAACACTCCATAACCAGATTTGCATCTCTAAACTCTTCTCTTTGTTAGATACATTCTGCCATGTTTAGTATGTTTAATTGCTGTTTATATGTTTGTTTGTGTTTAGTGTGGTTTTTAACATTGAGGACAATGTTTGTTTTAAGTGTGGGGGAGTTACTAAAGTGTTTTGATGCAAATTCGTAGGGTTTTATCCACCATAACTTCAAATGTTGTTTCTTGCTGTTTTTAAGTGTGTTTAGTGTGTTTTGACTTAAAAATTCGAAAATCACATAAAAATTTGAAAAACATGTTTTGAAAAGCCTAAAAAGAGTGTTTTGAGTCGTTTTTGTGTCGTAGGTCACCTTCCAACACAATGATAAGGATTTGGTTTCTAATTGCATGACTGTTGAAAAGAGTTATAAACATGGAGAAAAGTTTGATTTACTCTTGGTATATGCTTGGTTATGGTTATAATGTATGACTTCACATGCAATTATAAAAGAAAAAAATTAGTTATGTAACATGCTTGAAGGAAGGAACTCAAACAAACGCTACAACCCTGAGAGACTTGAGCCTATAACGTTCTTTGGAGAGTATAATCTGTGATTTCTTGTTCTCTAAAGTCGTTGCATGATCTCATTATTCTTTGCTTGGTTACTACTTAGAAGGCGTTTCATCATATAGTTCCAAATGCTAGAACTCATGCCCATTTAATTCAAAGCATGTTATTGATTTGCATAACATATACCAAGATGAAGTTGTGTAGTTGCCACCATAGCCAAATAGCCTCACTTCCCATATTTCGTATATGTTGTAAGTTTTACCCCCGTTGAGCTTTGTTTAGCTTTTATTCTTTGTCAACCCACATTATCCTCACCTAGCCTAGTTTAGGACAATCCACACCTTTGTTCTTAGAAGATAGTGAGCATGACTTAAATGAATTCCTTTTGAGTTACATTATGCAAGAAAATGAGTGTGGGAGAAGGAATGCTTGTTCTTAAAGTATGTTTTGAGTTTCAAAAGAAAAGAAAAACAGAAAAGAAAAGAAAGAAAGAAAAAAGAGCTTGAAAAAAAAATGAAAGAATGAGTGATTGAAGTAAGGGCTCAAAACACTAATTCTGGCCCTAAATTGTCTCCCTTTTTTGTTCCAAAGTTGAGTTTTCATTCAAAAGAAAATTCTAAGTTGATTCAATTGCCTTGCTCACTATTTCTTTAAGAACCTTTGTTTTCCATATCCTTTCTTTGTTATCCACACGCCCCAAGCCCCATTACAACCCGTGACTTCAATCTTGAGTGTTATGTATTTCAATTGTGGAGTTTGAATTTGGTATGAGCATATGGTGTCACTGGTTCTCGCGTCTAAGTAGTAGCATTCCATTCATGAGATCATAATCTAAACATGCTTATTAACTCCAAAAATTGCGTTCTTTGTGATACATATATGTGAGTGTTCGTTTTCATGTTTACATCAATCTTCTCACATATGACTAGATTAGGGTGTGTAGTTAGAAAATCTGAGTGAAAATTGAGTGCATATCTTGTAAGGAATTGAGCAAATTCTCTAAGGCATGTTACTACATTCAAAACATGGTTTTAAATGCTTAATTGTGAACTAGTATGTGGTGACTATGATTAAGAATGTACTTAAGGGTAAAGATGGCTAAATTCTGTGGGAATAATAATTTTTAACTTGTCATGTGCATTGGAAATTCCTGAAACGATTGTTGGAAGGTGTAGGTTGTGTTTTACGTATTTAGTGTCGTTTTGTTTATTTGTTTTTATTCTGTTTTGCTTGAGGACTAGCAAAAGATAAGTGTGGGGGAGTTTGATAGGAGCATATTTAGGCGACTTACTTAGCTTGTTTTCGTGCATCTATGTTGTTAATTCATAGTTGTTTTAGTAGTTTAAGCCATTTTCGTGTGTTTTTAGGTTCATATGGCTAAGGAAGCAAAAAGATGCATTTTGGAGCATTTTGGAGCAAAATTGGGCTTGGAATGGATAGCATATGATTGGAGCCAAAGTGTTGGACGAATTTGAAGGCCTTGTATTCATTTTGGACATAAAACAAAGGGCCTAGCCCATTCTCTCTTAAACCAACCCCAAGGCCATGCATTTCCTTCCAATTCCAAAGCCCACAATCACTTCAAAAGCCATGCAAAGAACCATCCATTCCATCAAAAACAATCCATCAATTCACATGCAAAACCACCATTAACACACATGCACCCAAACAAAGCCAACCTAGCTAACCCTACATGCATTCTTTATGCAACTCTTCATCATTCCACCATTCATTCTTTATTCCACAAACAAGTCACATGCATTTCCACCTTCCTACTTCATCATTTCACCACATTCTCCCTCTTTAACTCATTTCATTATTCATTCACTTTGCATTCATTCAATTCCACCCCACATGCACCCTTTATTCTTCATCATTGCAACCATGGCACATTTACACCAACAAAACAACTCCCATGCCATGGCCTACTCATATTCCCATTTCCTTTCCAACATCTCACATGCATTTCCACCTTCCTACTTCATCATTTCACCACATTTTCCCTTTTATTTCCACATGCAATTCTTCATCATTGCAACCACAAACACCTTAAACAAATAGCCATATACATCTCCACTCCTCCTATAAATACCCTTGCATTCATTCATTCAAAAATCATCTCATTCACAACACAACAACACACCACAAACACATTCCTTTCTCCCTTAGAATCCAAAAACCATCTTCCATTTCCACCAATCCTCATCCATTTCCATAATTCCCCAACACTTCCATCCCCCCAACCAACCTATCCTTAAACCTTGTGCTACAACAACGAGGAAGAGAAGAGTGCCTAAACGTTCATACAATTCAAGTTTTGAGTTGTTGGAATGTTTAGGTGTTTCTTTGATTTCAAAGTTTCATTTTAATTCTCTTTGTTTTGTACGTATGAGAAATGGAAGAAAAGAGTGCTTAAACGTTCATACAATTCAAAGTTTTGAGTTGTTGGAATGTTTAGGTGTTTCTTTGATTTCAAAGTTATGAGGAAATAAACCCCCTTTAGCTAGGGGGTGATTCGAAATATATGTTTATGCTTGCAATATGATTTGAGTACTTTTAATTACGTTTCATAAGTTTTGAATTCAATTTGTTTAACTATTTGATTGATAACCTATTTATGTATGTTTATTGAGAGTCGACGCTTAATTTTCATGCATGAATTTGACGCTAGAATATAAGTGAGTTTCACGTAATAGTTATGAACTTATATTCACAAGTAGTGGAGGTTGCTTATAAACAATCGCGTTAAACATATTCTTGGCATAAGTTTCATGCAATCATAGTAACGAATGCCTCGTCAACACTTATAGTTTTCATGATGCTTAATGATTCTTGCTTGTATCTCTATTATGCAATTCATGTAGGGGACTTGTGAGGAATGCTTTGGATTGTCGTATGCAATCATCCAATTCATTAACTTAAGGAAAACTTGACGGTTAATTTAAGCGGACCTAATTAACCCGGAGCGTTGAGAATTCATGGTTTATTGAAATGCAATTAGAAATCTTTTTATTATGCAAGTATAACATGTATGGAGATGAACCCCTTAGCTAGCCATCCCATCCATTCATTTCCGTCAAATCCGTATTTACAATTTGTTTTCTTGCAATCTATCCATTTTAGTTTACTTTCGTCCAAAGCTCAATCCCCCTTTACTTTATTGTTCAATTTAGTTAGAAATCAATTTAGTTTGTGTTTTTAAAGCATTTTGAGTCTTTGGTTTGTCTTAGTGTTTTAAAGTTTAGTTTTGCATTCTTTGAGTCTAGTATAGTGTTTTATATTGTGTTTTTACGTTTTTGAAGTCAAATCCAAGTGGTTAACAATCCCTCCTAATCCCCGGTCCAGAACGATCCCTACTTACATCCATACTACAATTGTCAAAAAGAGGGTTTAATTTGTGCGCGTATAATTCTCGCATCAGTGATTGATGCAAGAACTTCCTACAGCTTGCTCTTAGGAAGACCTTGGATCCACGCAAATGGGGTAGTGCCGTCCACCCTTCACCAATGCCTAAAATTTTACCGAGAAGGAGTGAAGGTGATCCAAGGTGATACCAAGCCATTCACCGAAGCCGAATCACACTTTGCAGACGCCAAGTTCTACATGGATGAAGACGTGGTACCCGAAGCCCTTCCGGAAGATATCAAATCCACGGGCAAAGCAGCACCTACAAAGCAGGAGTGGCAAGTCATGCCTAAAAAGCAAAAAGAGCAGACTGTGCCATCTTCAAGCAAAGACGATGACGAGTTTGCTAAACCTGCAACAACCAAAGGGAGTAGGACGCCGTCAGAAGGACCGAACGCACCCATATTTCGATATATCCCGATGTCAAGAAGAAAGAATGGTCAATCTCCATTCGAAACTGAAACAAGAAAAGCCGACACACAGTGGCACACGGATAATGTGAAGTTGCTCAAGACAAATGCAGTTTTGCCTTTGACACAGCTAGGGGGTGCTAAGGTCGCAAGACTACCACAAGGCTTCATAAAAGCTCTACCAAAGAAGGTGGAATCAAGTTTTCTTCCAACCAAAAGGACCGAGGAAGGTTTCGACCCTAACGCCTACAAACTCATGTCAAAGGCCGGGTACGACTTCGCTTCTTCTGCGGTGGCTGGAAAGAAGGTTTCAAACACCGTCAATAACGAAGAACGTAACCTTACCAAAACTCAAAAGAAGTTGAAGGAGCATGGTTACGGAGTTGGCAACAACAAAGCCGGACTTGGTTTCACACCAAATGCACCTGTGATGATTTCAAACAAAGCGAAAAACACTAGCGCTCAACACATCAGCGTGAGCATTGAACAAGACCAAGAAGAGCCTAAACCCTCCCCTCGGACGTCGGTCTTCGATAGGATGAGCCATTCAAGCTCCAGAACGTCAGTGTTTAATCGCATTGGTGGTCAAAACCAAACCTCTGTCTTCAAGAGGCTTAACGCGCCAACATCCCAAAACTCTGTTTTTGAACGGTTGTTAAAGCTTAAGAAACAAAGCAGCACAGTTATCTCTCCTCTGCGACGATCAGCTTCAGAAAAATTTGAAGATAATGAGAAGCCTTTTGGAAAGAGGAAGACAACACCAAAGGAAGAAAAGCTCGATGGGTTAGGAGAAAAAGATGACGTTCGAAGCTTGATTCCTTCAAGGATGAAGCGCCAAGCAATCTTGGAGGTCGACACAAAGGGACCACTGAAAGTGAGAAGGCGTACTATCATCCACACCAGACAATCCTTATGCCAACAAGCTTAAGAAGACAGCACTGAAGATGAGATCCAAGATGTTTTCCACATCACGGTTCAAGAAGGTAAAGAAGACGAAATCCCCGAGGAAGATGTCACTGCTGCACCACCACAGCTCGAAGATGGGGGGCAAGCCACAGTGGATGATCTCAAGGAACTCAACTTAGGTACAAGCAAGGAACCAAAGCCTATCTTCATAAGTGCATTATTAAGTACAGATGAGATAGAGAAGTATTATCAGCTGTTGTTAGAATACAAAGACGTCTTTGCCTGGACCTACAAAGAAATGCCCGGCCTGGACCCTATCATCGCTGTTCATCATCTTGCGGTCAGACCTGGAACACGACCGATAAAGCAAACTCAAAGACGCTATCGATCTGAGCTTATCCCACAAATCGAGGTCGAGATCGACAAGCTTATCGAAGCAGGCTTTATTCGAGAAGTGCAATACCCCAAGTGGATCTCCAACATCGTCATTGTCCTTAAGAAATCAGGACAAATACGTGTTTGCGTAGACTTCCGGGACCTCAACGATGCTTGCCCAAAGGACGACTTCCCTTTGCCAATCATTGAAATCATGGTGGATGCAACCACTGGCCATGAGGCATTATCATTTATGGATGGTTCTTCTGGGTACAATCAAATTCGCATGGCCCTCGAAGACGAGGAGCTAACAGCCTTTCGTACTCCAAAAGGTATCTATTGCTACAAGGTGATGCCCTTTGGCCTAAAGAACGCTGGAGCTACGTATCAACGCGCAATGCAGAAAATCTTCAATGACATGCTACACAAGAACGTAGAATGTTACGTAGATGATGTGGTGGTTAAGACGAAGAAAAGATCAGACCACTTGAAGGATTTGCGAATAGTGTTCGAAAGGCTGCGAAAATACAACCTCAAGATGAACCCGTTAAAGTGTGCGTTTGGCGTCACCTCTGGAAAATTCCTTGGCTTCATCGTCAAGCACCGTGGTATTGAGGTAGACCAATCAAAGATCAAGGCCATTCAAAGCATGCCCGAGCCAAGAAACCTGCACGAGCTGAAAAGTCTACAAGGACGGCTAGCCTTCATCAGACGCTTCATTTCCAACCTCGCAGGGCGTTGTCAACTGTTCAGTCGCCTTATGAAGAAAGATGTCCCATTCGTATGGGACAAAGCGTGCCATAATGCTTTTGAAAGCATAAAGAAATATTTGTCAAGTCCACCTGTCCTGGGGGCACCTGTGCCCGGGAAACCACTCATATTGTATATTGCTGCTCAGGAAAATTCAATCGAAGCACTCTTGGCGCAAGAGAATGAATCCCAAAAAGAAGGAGCACTTTACTACCTCAGTCGGACTCTCACCGGCGCTGAGTTGAACTATTCCCCAATAGAAAAGATGTGCCTCGCTTTGGTGTTTGCCATTCAGAAACTCAGACATTACATGCATGCTTACACCATCCACTTGGTTGCTAAAGCCGACCCTGTTAAATACGTTATGTCTAAGCCAGTCTTGACAGGGCGACTCGCTAAATGGGCTTTGCTTCTTAATCAATATGAGATCATCTACGTCTCAGCTAAAGCTGTCAAGGGACAAGCGCTAGCAGACTTCCTTGCTGATCATCCAATCCCGGCTGATTGGAAAATCTCAGACGACTTGCCTGATGAAGAGGTGTTCTACATCAATATTTTTCCGACATGGACGATGTTCTTCGATGAATCCGCACGAGCAGACGGAGCGGGGGCAGGAGTAGTATTCATGACGCCACAAAGGCAAATACTACCTTACTCCTTCCAACTGAATGAGCTATGCTCCAACAATGTTGCTGAGTACCAAGCATTGATAATCGGGCTCCAAATGGCGATCAACATGGAAATCACAGCTCTTGAGGTGTATGGCGATTCCAAGCTCATAATCAATCAACTCTTAACTGAATATGAGGTGAGGAAAGATGATCTCGTCCCATACTTCCGGCTAGTGACCCAACTGCTACGAAAGTTCGAAGCTGTGACACTGGAACATGTGCCAAGAAAGGAAAATCAAATGGCAGACGCTCTCGCCAATCTAGCCTCGAGTATGACACTAGGAAAAGATGAAGTTGCAGACGTGCCAGTTTGCCAAAGGTGGGTGATTCCGCTCGTTAATGAAATGTCACTAGATGATACAAATGTCATCTCAGTACTTCCAATCGATGCTGAAGAGTGGAGACAGCCGCTGATCGATTACTTAGAGCACGGAAAGCTTCCAGATGATCTTAGACACCGTTCCGAAATACGTCGACGAGCACCTCGCTTTCTTTACTACAAAGGAACACTCTACCGACGCTCTTTTGAAGGAGTACTCCTGAGATGCCTAGGTGAGGAAGAAGTTAATCAAGCCATGGAAGAAGCACATTCAGGTGTGTGTGGGGCACATCAGTCTGGGCCAAAGCTACATTTTCGGCTTAAAATAATGGGTTACTACTGGCCAAGTATGGTGAAGGACTGCCTGGAACACGCCAAAAGGTGCCAAGCTTGCCAGTTCCACGCCAACTTCATACATCAACCGCCTGAACCATTACACCCTACAGTTGCTTCATGGCCGTTCGACGCATGGGGATTGGACGTTGTAGGACCAATTACGCCAAAGTCATCTGCAGGGGAAGCTTACATCCTAGCTGCAACAGATTACTTCTCCAAGTGGGCTGAAGCCATACCTTTAAGGGAAGTAAAAAAGGAAACTGTTGTTCGTTTCATCAAGGAGCATATCATCCACCGATATGGGGTGCCTCGCTACATTATCACTGACAACGGAAAGCAGTTCTCCAACCGACTCGTGGACGAGCTTTGCGACAAATACAAGTTCAAGCAGCACAAGTCTTCCATGTATCATGCTCCGGCCAACGGCCTGGCAGAGGCATTCAACAAGACGTTGTGCAACCTCCTGAAAAAGGTAATCGGCCGAACAAAGAGAGATTGGCATGAAAGAATAAGTGAAGCACTTTGGGCATATAGGACTACACATAGGACTCCTACCCGAGCTACACCTTATTCTCTTGTATATGGCGTAGAAGCTGTTCTACCGCTCGAAAGTCAAATCCCCTCACTAAGGATGGCTATACAAGAAGGCTTGACTGATGAAGAAAATGCAAAGTTGCGCCTTCAGGAGTTGGAAGCGCTGGATGAGAGAAGGCTCGAAGCTCAACAACATTTGGAATGCTACCAAGCACGGTTATCCAAGGCATTCAACAAGAAAATCCGCCCAAGGTCTTTCCAAGCCGGAGATCTCGTGCTGGCGTTGCGTAGGCCTATCATTACAACTCATAAGACAAAAAGCAAGTTCACATCAAAGTGGGATGGACCCTACGTGATACAAGAAATCTACACCAATGGCGCCTACTTAATCATGGCAGAAGACGGGTTAAGGATCGGCCCCATCAACGGCAGATTTTTGAAGCGCTACTACCCCTAAAGCAAACGCACCACGCTCCTGGCCCGCAAGAGCATAAACTGTGTACGGCAAAATCATCATTAAAACCATCACTCATTTGAACTACGTCATGACTTGATCCCTCCTCAACCAAGGGTACGTAGGCAACTTGAAACTTCAAAACTTCAAGTACAGTCACATCAAAAAAAAAAAAAAAACACTTTGAAGAATAAAGAGCAAACTCAAGAAAGCAAACATTTTATTTCTTTAAAGGAAAAAAGTCTGATTACAAAAGAAAAAGGGCAGAAGACACTACTTGAAAACTATGTCCCTAAAACTAAGAAGGCGGTCTTCAAGCAAGCCTTCCAAAGCCTTCAAAGTCTCTACCTCGGTGAGAGACAGGATGGGCAACTCTATAGCCATGTCTTTCTCTTGTTCTAGGCGTGAAATCTCCTCTTGGCATTGAGAAAGTGTAGCTCCCTGCTCCCCGAGAACACTTTCAAGTTTTGATGCCTCGATGCCCAGCTGTTCTTGTTCTCGCATCAACATATCTAGACGTGCCCGGACTGAAGCTAAAGAAGTCTCTGTAGATTGATAATCTCCCGAAGTAGCTTGCTGAGAAGACCGAGCTTGGGTTAGTGACAAGTCTATTGCAGCAAGTTGGTGAGCTTTAACATCTGGACTCAACTTCTTCAAGGAAATAACACGCAAGGAAGAATACTCAGTTGAGGCGGCCATAATTTCAGCAATCTTGATCTTTAAGGATGAAGAATCAATGTTAAGATTGTCAATTGCAGAAATAAGTTTCGACAAGTCTTCCTTAAGCAACGCAAGGTCCTCCAATGGGCATTTCGAAATCCGCCCCTCAATATGGCTCTTGATATCCATTGCCGCACGAAGATTGATGCGATGAATAAGCTGCTCAGTACCACTGAGGTTTGGCCCTCTCAGAGAGATCTCAGAGCTAGCTGGCAAAGGTATAGAATGCATGACAGGATCTTGCATGCCTCCCCCTACACACGGCAAACTTGGGAAACTTGACAAACTTGGAATAAGCTCTGTACCTGGTGGATCCCCAATTTCCTCGCCTGTAGGTAGGTCACCCCCAAATAACATCTCCGCATAAGAATAAATACCTGTGGTTACCAAGTCAAAAGAACAAGAAGGCCCAACCTAAAGAAAACAAAGAAAGTTGTTAGAAACAAAAGCTAGAACAATGAAAGCTGAAGAAGTCATAAGAGAGAAGAAGATGCATACGTCTTTTTCAAATGACACACTGCCATCGAGTTGAGGGAGCCTAAACACTTCTTTCTTCTTATGACGAAAATTGACATCGCTATCGGCCTGAACGCCTTCAAGACGTCGCTTGTTTAAAGCTTGTTGACCCTGCCGCAAAACAAGTCCATCTTCGTGCGAATCGGCTTCATCACCAGCCTCTTCAGATACATCCAGATGTTGAGAAGACAAGCGTGGGCGTTGAGGGGTTAAAACCACTGGTCTATCTTGCAAAGTAGCAGCACTCGCGCAATCAAAAGATATCAGTTGTGCAGGAACCACAGAGCACCCCTCCTTCAATACATTAAGGTGTGAATGAGAAGAATTGGTACCACTTGCCATCCCCAAATTCTCATAATATACCTTTGACCACCAACTTACGTAAGCACGGGTTACTGGACTACTCTTGAACTCGTCTTTGGCCGGCAGGGTGATAGAAGCATTTGTACATACACGGGTACAAGACTCCCAATGCATATACACGGCTTGCAAGGAGTCTAATTGGTTTTTTTCCTTCAGCTTGCCTGGCACATGTTGGACAAAACCAAATTGCCTGCTGAAACGGTGGGGACTATACGGTTGAACAATGCATCGATCTTCTTGCCGCAAAGAAACATACCCTGAGCGAAGACTTATAAGGTAAGATAAGTCTGAGAAGCGAAGATGCGAATCGTCCATGATGTCTCGCCGTACTGAGCCAACTCTCGCCAGATAGTCCATCTTCAAGCCTTTGCAGCTTCTAAACAGTGCTTGCGCCTGGGAATCATCGAGGCTCTTCGAAGAAAGCACGCCAGAATACTTCGTCATCAAAGGCCCTGACTTGTTTAGAGTTGAAGAAAAAAAATGAGTGCCAAAGTACTCACCCAACCAACCATACACATAGTGGTAGGGAAGAACCGCAGCACGATCTGCAGTGTTTGCCGAGTTCGAAACTGATGCGAACTAAGTAAGCACACAAATTAAAACCCTCTTGTGACAATTGTAGTATATAAATAAGTAGGGATCGTTCTTAACCGGGGATTAGGAGGGATTGCAAAATCACTTGGAAACTGACTCAAAAACGTAAAATAAAGTTTGAAACACTAAACTAGACTCAAAGAATGCAAAACTAACAATAAAAACACTCAAACAAATCAAAAGACTCAAAGAATACAAAATACTTATAAACACAAACTAAGACATTTTCTAACTAAATTGGACACTAAAGTAAAGGGGGATTGAGGTTTTGATGAAATTAAACTAAATGCAACGATTGTAATTTAAAAGCAGAATATAAATATGAATGTGATGAAAATATGGATGAATGCTAGCTAGAAGGTTCTTCTCCACACATGTCACACTTGCATACACTTTGATTTTCAGTTGGTCTTTCGATAAATTATGAAACTCAACACCCCGGGTTAATTAGGTCCGCTTAAATTAACCGTCAAGTTTTCCTTAAGTTAATGAATTGGATGGGTTAGCGCAACGCAATTCAAAACATTCTCCAAAAGTCCTTTACGTGAAAAGCACAATAAAGATACAATCAAAGATCATTAAGCGTCATGAAAACTATAAGTATTGACGAGGCATTCGTTACTATGATTGCATGAAACTTATGCCAAGAATTTATTTAACGCGATTGTTTATAAGCAACCTCCACTACTTGTGAAAATAAGTTCATAACTATTAGGTGAAATTCACTTATATTCTAGCGTCATATTCATGCATGAAAATTAAGCGTGCACTCTCAATCAACATACATAAATAAGTTATCGATCAAGCAGTTAAACAAATTGAACCCACAACTTATGAAATTCCAACCAAATATAATCAATTCATATTGCAAGCATAAACATGGTTTTGAATCACCCCCTAGCAAACTAGGGGGATTTAGCCTCTCATGTTCACAACAAGAAAAATAGAATTGAATTTAAACATAAAGAACAAAGGATTGATTACACCTAGAACGCCCAACGAATCCACGTGAATTTCTGCGCGTCGAAGCTCCTCTTTCCTCTTCTCCTTGCTGCGACAGTGAGGTTAAATGGTGTTTTTGGTTGATTTTCTGGTTTGGGAATAGGTTTAGGGTAGTGTGGTGGTGCGGCAAGGTGTAGGATGGTGTGGAATGGTGTGGGAATTGGCTGCGGCAGATTTGGATTAATGGGAGAATATTGTAATGGTGGCTGCGGGATGGATGATTGGTGTGTTGCGGCTGTTCATAAAAAAAAATGGAATATGGTAGTGACGGCTGCCAAATATTGGAATGGGAAAAAAAAAGGTTCTATGATGCTACGGATTGGGGGGGGGGGGGGGGGGGGGGGGGTTAATTAGGGTGTATATGGTTGAATGAAATTAGGGTCATGGAATTATGGTGGCTCCTATAAAAATGGGATATGGTATGCACGGATTGATGGGAGGACAAATGGGAAAAAGTGGCTGATTAAAAAAACTAGCATGAATGAATTAGGGTTTATGGATGCTTGCGGCTAAAAGCCAAAAAAATGGGATCAAAGGTTTTTAAAGAGTGAATCAGGGAGAATGGAGAGAATGATAGAAAAATGTAAATGGTGGCTGCCGCCATTTTTTAATTCATTAGGGTTATGGTAATGGGAAAGAATGGAGTAAAAAGGAAAAATGGGATTTGCGGCAAAGGTGGGAATTTTAATATGGGATGGTGGCTCCGGAATCAAACCTTTTTGGTTTATTAGGGTGAATAATAAAATGGCATGAATGGGTGCTACGAATTAGAATGAAATTAGGGTGGAATAATGGGAAAGGTGCGGCTAAGTATGTAAAACCTAGGGTTTTAAATATGTTTGGTTCCTAGCTTATTTTTATTAACGAAAATAAATTCAAAGGCTTACGAAAATAGGAAATTAAAACATAAATATAAAGGTGCGGCTAGGAAGGGAAATAGGGCTAGGGCCTTGGTTTTGTGTCCTAAAGTGCCTATAAGGCCGTCAAAGTGGCTAGAAAATACGGACGTTTAAGTTTAGGAAAGGTTACCAAAACGGGAAACTTAGGGTTAACTTTCCTAAAATAGGAAACCTTGTTTGAGTAGGATTCTTCATTTTGGTAAGAATTCATCGTTGGCGTAGGAATTCGTCGTTTCTTCAAGTCTTCAACTCATTCATTCCTCTTTCGCTCCAAAAGAGTCCAATTTGCATCTTCTTGCACACTTTGGCCTTATAATCTGAAAATACACAAAAGTGGCCTTAAACACTAAAACAACTAAGTAAACACAACATAAATGCACGAGAACAAGCTAATTAAGTAGCATGAATATGCTCCTATCAGAAACAACACTCAAGCCCTTATAAATATTGGCCAAAACCGGGATAGCAAGACTGAAAGATTCACCTGCAGCCATCTTGCTAGCAACTTTGAAAACCCCAGGACGAACAAAGTTGACGTCGCCGATTGGAAAAACAAACTTACAAAGCCAACAAGCTAAGAAATCAGCTAGGTAAGATTCTTCCACATGCTCTGGTGCTATGCCAAGGTCTTCAAACGCTCTCAACTCGGCAGGGGAACGGCGCCTAGCTGAACCAATGGCACCAGACGGATATGGGTCTCCCTTTGGCTTAGTGGTCTTGTTGCAACTTCTTCTCTTCGAGGACTTCTTGTACCTTGCGTCCTCCCAATACCAGAAGCGGATCCATGAAGAAATCTTCACGCCTGATTCACCTCGAGCATCTTGGGAAAGCTTGTGATATGCCCAAAATAAACAGCGACAACTTGCAGGCAATCCTCGGTTGTTGCAGAGAGAAAGTTCCTCCGCACTAGGAACGACCTCGTCATAAAACTTGCCTTGGATTGGCAATCCCCCTATCTTGTGGAGATCCCAAAGTGAAATTGACATCTCTCCTTGAGCTGTATGAAGCGTGTTAGTCGCTGAACACCAATGCTCGAAGAATGCATGAAGGACAGAATGATGGAGATCATAACTAAACAAAGATGCGTACACGGCATGGTAAAGGCCCACGCTAGTAAGCACATGTTTAGATCGGCCCAAGACATCTTCGAGCCACTCCCAATAAGACTCAGCAAAAACAGCTTCTCCGGTAGTCGACAAGACATCATTCCAAGCCATAGCTCCGCTGCGAATGTGATCTCCGAGAAGCTTAAACGGAGCCGGATGATTGTCACGAGTATGGTGCGAAGGGTTCAAGATAAGAATCCCCAGTGTGCACGCCTCCTTCTCCGTATTTGATCGAACAAAGTCTGCCACCTTCCAAGATACTTCAGAAGACCATGACTTAATATGCATGGAGTTGTCTTTTGTAGGAAGCGCAAGCGCCTTAAGGCCAGTCAGTGGGGTGTAAATCTTCAGCGTTGTTCCCCTATCTTGCGAATCACCTTCCTTCGCGAGAATGGTGATGGTGTTGCTCTTAAAACATTTGAAAAATACCATGACTGCAACAAGTTCCAAGCAGCGGCAAGAGGCACAACAACGTCACCACCGAGGAAAATTATGATCAAAAGACACTACACAGCATAAACTCGCTGCAGTCTTTTGCACAACCCCACACGGTAAAAGTGACACACTGCAACAAGTTCCAAGCAGCGGCAAGAGGCACAACAACGTCACCACCGAGGAAAATTATGATCAAAAGACACTACACAGCATAAACTCGCTGCAGTCTTTTGCACAACCCCACACGGTAAAAGTGACACACTGCAACAAGTTCCAAGCAGCGGCAAGAGGCACGGCAACGTCACTACCAAGGGAAGACTGACCAAAATGCATTACACAGCAAAATCCCTTTGCAATCTTTGCACAGCACCACTCTTTCTACACCACCAATTTATGCGTTCCTGGGTTCTTCGTCGGTTTGGCAGCCTCAGCCTTGCAGATCACCACCTAAAAAAAAAAAAAAAAATATGATGATGTTAGGTTGCAGATCACGATATATATAAAAAAATACAACCAAAAAAAAATGATGATATTGGGTTGCAGATCACGATATATAAAAAAAAAAATTATTATTATGATGTTGGGAAGCACCTTAATAAAAAAGAGGTAGCAATGATGATGTTGGGAAGCATCTTTCAAAGACAGCACCAGCTGCCAAACTCAATGTAGAATAAGAAATTTATGAGCTCCTGTTTTTTTTTCTCTTCCGTCTTCATCACCAGAGGCCCTTTATATAGAAAAAAAAAACGACAATGTAGAATAAAAAATAATAAAATAAAGTAAAATGAAATGATGATGTTGGGAAGTAATGATGAAAGTAAAGAATAAAAAAATAAAAAAAATAAAAAAATAAAAAGCAACTCTGGTGGATCAATCCACCGAAAGAAAAAAAAAAAGAATAATAAAAAAATATAAATATAAAATAAAATAATAAAAAATAATAAAATAAAGTAAAATGAAATGATGATGTTGGGAAGTAATGATGAAAGTTAAAAAAAAAAAAAAAAAAAAAAACTTTGGTGGATCTGTGCCACCGAGAGAAAAAAAAAAAATCTTGGTGATGTACATGTTTTCTCTGTTTTTAGCACAATACACTAAATAAAACGAAGTATGTTCATTGATTTCCGAGTGATTACAAAAAAAAAAAAAAAAAAAAAAAAATGGCAGAAAGATGGAGTCTTCACAAAGGTTGTGTACTTGAGGCCCCACTACGTGGCAACACTCTCGGAACAGGAGGTATCGGAGCAAGAGGCATCGGAGCGGGAGACACCGAAGATAGATCATTCAAGGCCCCAAACCTTGGTGGAACGCTGGATGACCCAGGAAAGAGGTGCCTCTGGAAGAAAGCTGCAAACCGTTGACGATCATCAAGCTCATCAAGCTTCCTCTTCATGCCCGACGAATAGTTATTTGCAAGCACATGCAAACTTCTATTCTCGTACTTAAGCTGTTTAATCTTCTGCTTAAGATCTTCCACCTCTGCCATCAATGATTCCACTTGACGGGACCGAGCAAGCAGGCGTTGGCCCATGTTGGACACAGAGCCCACACTGAACACTAAGAGCGAGGGACTCTTGAACGGCCAACTCATCGGACCGTCCTGACAGCAGCCTACTATCTTTTGGAGTAAGGAGGTTCCTAGCTACTATTGTAGCTGTTGTGGCGTCCTGCATCACGGAGTCTTCACCTGTAAGAGGACCGTTAGAAGATAAGAAAGAAGGACACCATACATTACCTTGAAGCGGCGCAACCGGATCACTGCTGAGACTCAATTCTAAGCTAAGGTTCGATGGGTTAGCCATTTTTCAAAGGTGTTAAAAGAGATGGGTGGATGGAGTTAAAACTCAAAAGGCCGGAGATGATTTTCAGGAATGAGCAACCTTCAAAGTATGCATGTTACAGGTGATCAATACCTCTATAAAAAGGAAGAGGCGCTTGCTCAGAAATCAAAGAGGCGTTGGTTCAGAAATCGAAGGGCCGCTTATTCAAAAGTGAAGAGACATCGCTCTGCAAATCTCAAAAGCTGGATTTTCCGGCGTAAGTTAGGCGACGCTTTCTCGGCTTTCCAGAAAACGCGTTCAACTTTGTCAAAAGATCTCCGACAAAGTTGAAAACACGTGGAGACTGGCGACGCTTTCGCGGCTTTTCAAAGCACGGGTGCCACTTTGTCAAAAGATCACGTGGAGGTCATCATCGCAGCTACACGTCTTTAGCTGACAAGCGCAAAGTTCGGCGACGCTTTCTCTGCTTTTCAGAAAACGCGTGCCATTTTGTCAAAAGAGACGCTCGTGCAGAAATCGAAGAGGCGTCGTTCAGAAATCGAAGAGTCATCACTATTTCAAAAAGCTGGATTTGCGGGATCAAAACGTTTGTCGACAAGGGTAAAAGAACAGTACCACCACTTGTTATTGGGAAATCCCTATATATGTCGACCTTCATCTTTTATGGCAAGGCAAACCTGCAAACAAGAAAAAAAATGCCCAACTCTTCCTCACCTCCGAGAGTACACTCCCAGCAAAGCATCTCAAAATGCTCAGTTTTCTTCCTCTCCGAGAATACCTTTGCAAACAAATGACACCAAGGCAAAAGTATCTCATATCATCAAGGGCGAAAGCAAAGGTATCTCATATCATGCTTTTCCCCTATCTTTTCCTTTGCCCTTGTTCTCACCTGCCAGGACAAGGACAGAGAAAGCAATATGTCGGAACCTCCACTCAAACTTGCGCTGCCACCAAGAAGTAATGGTCCATTCAAATGCAAGGTTTGCATTCAACTCCTGCATCAGGAACAAATAGTACAAGAGAAGATGCTAAACCTGCATAAGGAAATACCACTTCTACAAAGGGGAGCAAGTAAGGCAAGTGAAAATGATGCATTGAAGCATGTGGAGACAAGCGACAACTGCATATGCTGAGCTATCCTCTAACCCTCTTCAATACGAATTGGAGAGATTGAATAAAGAAACAGAAAAAAAGGAGTAAGCTCAGACCTTCGGGGAAGACCAAAAGAATCCTGCTACCCAGTTCAAGAGTAGCACAAAGGAAAATCAACGATAGGGGGAGACCAAAAGAATCCTCCAGCCCAGTTCAAGATCAAGCCTTGATGGCCCTTGAAGAAATCATAAGTCCGATTCAAAATCAAGTGTTCACCACCCTTGAATCAAATTCAACTCCAGATCAAAGGAGTAAGCTCAGACCTTCGGAGGAGACCAAAAGAATCCTCCAGCTCAGTTCAAGAGTAAGCTTGTGGAAAATCAACGATTGGAGGAAACCAGAAAATCTTCCAGTCGAGCTCAAGATCAAGCCTCGATGGCCCTTGAAGAAATTTCCAGCCCAATTCAAAGATCAAGCCTCGACGGCCCTTGGGTTGACATCTACATTAAGGGACTTCAAAACGCATCTTCTACACGTGACAAGCACATGTCTACGACACGCCTTGAAGTGGGGGCATTTGTAGACATCAAAATTTCGGTGAAATAAATGTTGACCAAAAATTAAAATTTCAACGCTCACATATCACATAAATTTTACATGTAGCGTGTGACTCAACGAAAAATCGAAATAAATTGGAAAAGTCATCAAATAGGACACGTGTCAATACCTGGCAGAAATGATTTATTTCATCTGATTATTTAAATCCAAAAATCAAGTTTTGGAATTCTATAAATAGGAGGCCAAGACATTCATTTTGGAAGGAAGGAAGAAAGAAAGAAGCCTTGAAACTCTAAAGCTCTCAAGCAAATCCCGAAGAATCAAGAAAGCACTTTTCGTTCATCGTTCATCATCCATCAACCTTCAAGATCAAGCCCCAACGGCCCTTGAAGAACTTCCACCAACTCAAGATCAAGCCCCGACGGCCCTTGAAGAAAGTGTTCATCGTTCATCATCTGTTCATCCTAAGATCAAGCCCCAACGGCCCCTTTGGATCAACAACCTCAACAAATCCACACATCCGATTGTTCTTCAAGATTAAGCCCAGAAGCCCTTGAAGATCCGCTCATCTATCAACCTTCAAGATCAAGCCCCGACGGCCCTTGAAGAACTCCAACCAATTCAAGATCAAGCCCCGACGGCCCCTTGAAGAAAGTGTTCATCGTTCATCATCCATCCTCCTTCAAGATCAAGCCCCAACGGCCCTTGAAGAACTCCCACCAAATCAAGATCAAGCCCCGACGGCCCCTTGAAGAAAGTGTTCATCATTCATCAACTGTTCATCCTTAGATCAGGCCCCGACGGCCCTTTGGATCAACAATTCATCCACAAACCTACACCCTTCGAAGATAGAATCAGAGGACCAAATTACAAAGAGATTGTAACCCCAAAATCCTTAATACAAAAAAATATATTTTGTACACGTATTCTTGTCGCTTGTTTCAGGAATTATTCGTGTTTACAGAGGGGGACACTTAAAGGACACAGTGTTGCAATTCTGCTTGATTCTGGCAGCACCCATAACTTTGTGGATTCTCGATCACTTAAAAAATTGGGTTGGCAACCTCAGACTATTTCTGCCTTTTGAAGTCATGATTGCGGATGAGGGGAAAATTACAGGTTCTGGGTATTGCTCTAGCACACCATTGTCACTTGTAGCCTATACTTGTATTGTGGATGTATATGCCATTCCCTTAGGGGGCTGTTGTCTTGGGATTTTCAGTTAATGACACTTGAATTCCACAAGGATAATGTGCAGTACAAACTTTTTCACACTTAAGGAGCTTTGCCCTTGATTAAGGAGGTCTCCCTACAAAACTTTGACAAGGAAATGCACATTTCCAATATGGGGCTATTCTTATATTCCTTGGAGTCCAAGAAATTAGAAGCTTGTGATCTTAACCAAGCTCAACTAAAGGAATTGCAGGATTTAATGAGACACTTCTCTTCCATTTAATATGGTTCGAAATCAAGTATTCATATTGCAGGACGTGACAGCTCTCATGAGCAGAAAGGAATTATAACACTTCATACCACTCATCCTCCAAGTTCACTCCATTTGAACTGTTGTATGGATACCCTCTTCCTATGGTGGTTTCTCATGAGATTAGGACAACCAGATTGGATTTAGCATAACAATGTTTGAAGGATAGGGACACAATCTTATCTGTTCTTAAGAGAAACCTGGAAGTAGCTCAGCATAGAATAAGAATGCAAGCAAATAAGCACAGGTCTGAAAGGGAGTTCTCTGTTGTGGATTTTGTGTACCTCAGGCTTGTCCCTTACCAATTGCAAGCCCTGAATACTCATTCATTCCATAAATTGCAACCCGGGTTTTATGGGCCGGTGGGCCCTATGAGATTGTGGAAAGAATTGGAACGATAGCTTGTAAATTGAAACTGCATAAGGGAACAAAAATTCACCAGTCTTCTATGTCAGTTGCCTCAAGAAACACTTGGGTAATTTGGTTCAACCATAAACTGTGTTACCTGAGCTAAAGGAAGGTGGGTTGTCACACTCAGTGCCCCATACAGTATTGGCTCGAAGGATCTATAAGAAAGGACAAACAGGTGGGGTTCGATTGCTGATACACTATTTGGATGACGTTGATGAGAACGCCACTTGGGAAGACTTGGATGACTTCAAGATTAAGTTTCCAGATTTCAAGCTTGAACCTTGAGGTGTCATAAGGGGGAGTGATGTTAGGGTCTTCGAATTAGTGAAAGCTTAATCACTAAGTAATTTGGTTGTTAGCCTTTAATTGGTTGTTTTGTCATTTTGTTAAAAGTAGTTTGTGAAATGCTAAGCTGACACCCGGACTCTTTTAAATGGAGCAATGGCACCCTTGCTTTTGTAACGGTTATTTGAAAATAAAAATTATAAAAAATAGCAAGCACGTTTTCTGTGCTCTTCTTCCACCTTTCGTGTATCCTCCATTACTGCAACTTGTCGAGGTTGAGCTACCGGATTCTGGTTGGTAGCTATCATTCCCTCTCTCTCTCTAACCCCCACAAAATTTTGAACCCTAGCGCTCTTTCTCTCTCCTCTCTCTCATGGCGTCGGCCGCGCGGGAAGAGAAGCAGAAGCAGGCATATGAAGGATTGGGTGCGGGTGGAAAGATCCGGAAGACGCCGTTTCGACGCACCACCCAAGCGACATCATACGATCGGCCACCAACGATTTTACGAAACCTTCTGGAGCCGCCAACGATGGCTGGCTCTCGAAGCTCGTCGATCCGGCTCAGCGCCTCATCTCCGCCAGTGCCCACCGCCAACGCCTTCCTCCGCCTCAGTCGCCTTCAACAGGTTCGGCTTTGCTACTTTCCTGACTACCTTTGTTTACTATTCCAGGGGTTTCTTAGTTTTCGGGGGCATTTTGTTTGGGTTTGATCATTATTATATTTGGTTTTCTATGCATATTCATACGACTTCAAAATAATTAATTTGAACATTATGGGTATGGTATGCAGGATTTTCTGGATCTGGATGATGATGACGATTGTAATGGGGTTGCATCCGATTCAAGAGGAAAGGCGGAGGCAACTTCGATCAAGAATACTCCAGTTTACTATGAAGTGAAGACTTCAGCTTCCCCTACCGTATTTGCTGCCAGTTGGCAACCTGGTAAATCTCCTGTATTTGCTACCGCTTTCAACTCTACATCTTTGTCAACTGGGCTTTCTTATGTAGCATCCTCCGTTGCTCCTGCTATGAACAGTGCGCCTATTGTATCCGAGGATCCTCCATTGCCGTTACTACTTGCACTAACAGTGTGCCTTTTGGATTTGGAGGATCCTCAACTGCTGCTGCTACTACTAACAATGTGTCTTTTGTATTTGGAGGATCCTCCGTTGCTGCTACTACTAGCACTAACAGTGTGTCTTTTGTATTTGGAGGATCCTCCGTTGCTGCTACTACTAGCACTAACAGTGTGCCTTTTGTATTTGTTGTATTTGGAGGATCCTCCGTTGCTGCTACTACTACTAGCACTAACAGTGTGCCTTTTGCATTTGGAGGATCCTCCGTTGCTGCTACTACTAGCACTAACAGTGTGCCTTTTGTATTTGGAGGATCCTCGTCTGCCGCTGCTACTACTATCAGTGCGCCTATTACTTTTGGAGGATCCACGGTTTCTTCTACAAATAACAACAGTGGATCTTTGTTTCGGTCATCCAATGGTGCATCCTCAACTTCCATGTTCTCATTCACTTCAACTGCACCTACTAGTGCCCCATCACAGCCTCCATTTGGCAACTCCAATCCTGCATTTCCATTTGGTTCCCCAGGTAATAATGATCAAATGAATATGGAGGACAGTATGGCCGAAGACACAAATCAGGCATCGACACCTACAGCCCCAGGTTTTGGTCAACAGCCGGTTTTAACCTCACAATCTGCCTCTGTATTCGGAGGAACACCCGCAGCCCCAGCAGCAAGCCCCTTCCAAGCAGGCCAACAGAACCTAACCAACCCACAGAACCCTAACCCATTTCAGGCTTCTGGTAGTTTGGGTGCGAATCAGGGGTTAGGGGGAAGCTTCTCAGTTGGCTCCAGTGGTGCTGATGGTGACAAGTCTCACCGAAGAATAATTAAAGTTAAACACAACTGGCCCCGGATGAAGTAAAAACTCAGTGGTGTGGTTGTTAGGAGTTTCTCTGTTTGTCTGGGTGAATATTAGAGTTAAGAGATGGCTGTTGTCACCCACAATGGTTCGACACTGATGAAGGTATAACTCGGCCTTCTCAGGTTCTTGACGGGATGATTCTGTTTGCTTCACAGATATTTCTTTCCCTTTTCTTTGCACTACCGAGCCAAATTTTCGTGGTTGCAATGAGAGCGAAAGTTTTTGCAAATTTTGTACCAATTTGTAGTCGGAACGATTATGCCTTTGTTTTAGTACATGTAGTAGGTGAATGGTTTTGTATTAGTACTTGTAGGGGATAGGCTTCCTGGTTGGGTAATTGCGTTATCAACTCTTCTGTGTACTCTGCTATTTGTATCATAAAAGAAAACAGCTGTGAATGTCACAGCTTCTCTGCCGGCGACCTAATTTTTTTGATTCCGAATAAATGTTTTATTTGTTCCTATGCAAATTTCTTTCGGTACCTGTTCTGGCATTGTCTTTGTTTGGAAAGGTTTGTATGAGACAAGCTAATGTAACATCAGCTACGCACCGGTGCCTGAGATTATCATGATGAGTCGTTGGCCTGTGCTAGAGTCACGCGATTGACAACAATCCATTGAAAGGGAAAACAAAATCAGAACACTGTTACCAAACAAGCTTTCAGAAACAAAAACGACTCATTTCATCACAGTTACCAAATAAGCTTTAGTTTCAGTTTTCAAAAAATTGAAAACAGAAAACTTAAAACGACGAAAAGGTAGTCATGTGTTATATTATTTTCCAAGGAAACGTAATTATGCAAAGTAAAAGATATAATCTTAGAAGTTCAACACCTCCAAATGTCCAACCGAAACTAGGGTGTCATAATTTGTGTGAAAAAAGATTGCATCTTCCACCCGACCCTTGGATAACACAGTTGGCTCATATCTAATGTGAAGCAAAATGGTGACAGATGAATCAGCTAACTCTCGGACATCAATCCGTCACCACAGGCTTCGTGATGGAACTTAGTCCGGTGAGGTTTTAGTTGAGTCAATATAAAGCAATGCTAGAAAGGTTTATCACTTTTTAACACATCCAAGACATGAATCTGCCAATGCCAAACAGGAATATAACCTCTTCGCAGTCTAACATCGATCCCTACTAGAAAATATATCAACAGGAACAACTCAATTCACAATTAGAACAATAACGAAAGGATCAAGCACTAGCAACTCAGTTTGCTCATTTAGTTGGTTCAGCAGACTGAGTAGTCTTGACCTCTCTGGGGCACTGAGATACATATGGTTTGAGCTGCATGCAAGAACGGAAAAATGTAATTTAGAACTACATGTATGCACTTATCAGAGTGAGGAGTAAATTGTCCATTTATAGGTCGAATGTATTTATTAAAATAGCATAGTTGAAGTGTGTCAACGAAGCTGCAAAGTGTATCAGTGAACTTCCAACCGGAAGCTCTAACTTAAAGATGAATATTACGAAAGAATGAGAAAAAAATGAAACAAAGTAAGAGAAACAGAAACATGTTCACCTTGAAGTCGGTTAAATCTGGGACTACATAGTTAGGCAATTTCTCGTGCTGCACGACATACTTAGCTGAAAAAATTTAGACAATTTTAAAAACATGTCAAGTAGTAATTTTTACAAATTGAATGAGCACATCGTCAATTTCTTCCCCTTGTAGAAATCCCTAGGGGCACGTTTGGAGGAAAGAATGTCAAGTGATGACATTTGCTTTCAATGAAATGCCCTTCCTAACCCGAGTATTAGTCCCAATGGCATCTTCTTCACCTTTTATCACAATAAAATAAACCAAAACCAACCAGCAAATATGCTTAAAACATGAAAAATTAACAAAGAAATCAGCTCAGGAGACGGGAGCAAACAATGGTGAAACCAAGAATTTATCTCCGGACAATGAACTCAAAAATTTAAATCTTGATTAACAGTGCTTTTATTCAATGTTGAAGACAATATCACAAGTCAGAATTATCTTCGACACGTATTCATAGAACGTTGCATCATACCTCATTGTCTATACAATCAAAGTATACTAAATTTTGAAAAACACTAATAACATACCTTAGTTTATGCCAAGACCTAGTCACTTCACATATTCAACAATCTACCTTATATACTAATTCTATGGGAAAATGAAGGACATAAATGACTGCAACATTATGATGCATTCTTCTGAATAAGATGTGTATTGAATATCGATTCATCTTTCACCACATTTTTTTATTTCATGTTGGGGCATGGAAACAATTTAGTTAAACCTCCTAACTCTCTGTCCCGCCCGCCATGTCCTATATCACTCAAACCGAAAATTCGACAGACATTTCGAGATCTTTCCATTCCGCCAAAGGAAAGCAAGACTAGCAATTTGATTTTGATTCATGAAACTGCGTAACAAAAATTGAATTACTAATACAATTAAAAGTTTTAGCCTCCACCCAATTCAAATGTTTTGGTTTCAGAGGGAAATTTTCAGAAAGCTATGAGATTTCAAGCTATTTCAAAGATGTAGATCCAATTCAAGATTTTGGGTTAGGATAAAGGAACCCTTTTCATACTTACACACAAACTCACAGACCAAACAATACTTATTAATTAATTAAATAAATTGCACTAATCATGAGCAGATTAAACAAATACAATGGAAGGTGGGATATAGTAGAACTGTAGAAGGTACCTGAAGGAGGGCTGAGAGCGGAGGAGTGAGGTTCTGACTTTGATGTCTTCGTAGAAATGCTTGCTGGGTTTCTGGTCCGCTGCAAGCGAAGCCGAGTGCTAGAGAGAGAGGGGGAGGGTTTAGGGCTTTTCTTTTCTTATTTAAATAAAAATTAGAAAGAAAATAATGAAATGAAAAATGAAAATTGGATATGTCAATTTTCACATTTAAATTCTATTTTAGTTAATTACCTCCCTTAAATTTTTTATTTTATTTTGTCACTTTTTTTTTTTCAGGGTCCTAAATTTTCATTTGTTATTTCGTTTATTTTATGATGCGTGGACAACCAGTGAACCATTTAAATTGATTGTGTTTGGGGTGGAAATTAAGAGTGACATATAAGTACAAGGAGTAAACTGATATAATCTTAGAGCTTGTTTGATATAGAAGATTGAATTTTAAGAGGATTAGAAGAGGACAAAACATAAAGAAAATCTTTCTTCTAATCATCTCATTCGGAAAAAATTGGAAGTGATAAATTTTATTCTTGAGTAATTCATTTTCTACTGTCAACCAAAATTTTTTCATTTCTTCTTTCAATATACTATTTTTTTTTTAATTTCTTCTTTCAATATACTTTTTTTTGGGGTCAAAATCTTTCAATATATTTTGAAAATAATTGTTTATTCATTCGAATTCAATCCTCCATACCACATGGAGGCCATATACTCATTTTTCTTCTTAATAGAAATGAGAAAGCGAGTTTTCTTTCAACGGTAATTCCAAGGTAAGCATTTCACACTCTTTTTTCTTCTGCAAATGCTTGTTAATGTTTTTTTTATTTTATTTGTGACGAGCGATAACATTAGCGGGTTAAATAGTTAGTTGGTACGGAAGAGGAATCCATTCACTTTTTCATCCATTGTTTTTTCTTGTTTAATTATGTCTGTTGATTCTCATTAGAGTTATTCAATCTACTGACCATATATAAACAAGGATTTATAAGGAAAGGAAAAAGGTACATGAAAATCACTTCCCTTAATTTACACTAAACTTTGACTCTCACACTCTCTCTTTCTTCTTCTTTTTTATTTTTTGGGATAATGGTAAAAAAAATTTACCAACGAACATCTAAATACAAGAGGTCCAAATACAAATGACTTACAACAAAAGAAATGGACGCTAAGTTACACAACACAGGGCCCAAAACACAAGTTGGAGCCCAAAAACAGAAACACCACACCACAATAAAACCCAGCTTTCTGCAAACATCGATGCCGCCTACACAGTACATCCCTACCAACGCAATCCAACGTTCCTGACCGTGCCAAGAATCCACACCCTAGAAACGAGGAAGATGGTGACTCCAACATTTTGCTACGAACACCACACCGAACGCAACCACAGATCGAACGAAACCAATGGAGAACCCACCATCGACAATGCCAATAAAGGTATGTAAACAAATACAAGGTGGTTGTGTGTACACCCGAACCGAAGTTCTACACGCCTTTCAAAAGAACCGCAACCAAGTGTGGTGAAAAGAGTAAGGCCATTACGAATGGCAGTTCGGAGATGGATTTGAGGTTGAAGAGCAGGACTGCCACCGTCACTAACCTTAGCCATAGCTAGGCTGGCAACATTGGAAAATTTATAGAGATGGAGAACACTCACATCGATCTCGAATTGTTTCTTTCTTCATTTAGAAGAACATTTAACCTCAAAATGTATGTAAACTACTAATTCAAGGCACAATCTAGGTGGTGATGCATTGTCATCATCACATATATGAGTCATACCAGAGTCAATTCGTCAAACGCCTCTTTTGTTCTTCGCTTTCCCTGTTCAATATTGAAGACAAGTCCATATTTCAAGCTTCTTTCAAATTCCAATGATTGTTTTCAGTTGGTTGTTTTGAGTTTTGAAGAAATATTGCATGTAGAAACATTTCAACATTACAACAATCAATATAAGACATTCATCAAAATATTTGACAAATAGTACTCGAATTCACATAAATACTAACTAGGTGAGGTTATGACGGTCTTGGTTTGTTCATCTTTGGTGTAATCACACAAAAGTGCGCCCCTAAGCCCTTGGGTCAATAGAGTTCCCCATCCACCATGGTTGGGTAGTTAATAAAAAATTGATGGGCAGATTGGGGTTCGGTTCTGACCCAACCCGCAGACCAAGATATGTCTACCCTTGGCGTGCTGCCTGGTGTGGCATCTCACTACTCATTTACTTTTTGCAATCCACATCAATCCAATTTTTCCACTGCGTCCTGGTTTTAAACTCTCCCCTCTTCCCTTAATGTAGAATGTCACTTGTATTAATACTAACAAAAAAATCATTTGATTTTTCAGCCGCCCATATACCATATGCCATCCTATGTTTTTTATTTTTATCATTAGGAGAGTCAAGATTAGAATTTAAAACCTCTTTGATGTTATGTTTGGAATGAGGGGCTTACTAAGTATCTAAAAAACTGAGGCTAAATTAGTAAAGAACGCACTACAAAGCATTAGATAGAGAGATTTGAAATCCCGTTGACTTGCAAATCCCTCATCCAAACACACCATAGTCTGCAGTATTAACTTATCAATGTGTTTCCATTTTACAACATATTCCAAGTTTAAAAACAAATAGCAAATTGACCAAGTAAGCAGCAATGTATTTCTGCTGACATTTTTCTTCCAAACACTTGGAAATTGGGGAAAGCGAAAACTTTTTTGCTCAATCATTTCCCTACAGAAACAAAAGGTTTCATCTTGAAAATATTGGGCAACTCTCCCAGACAGTACAATAGCGATTGTGAATCTGGTGGCAGAACACACTTGTTCAAAGCCTTTCATTTATGTCTATTGATTCTTATTTGATTTATTCAATCCTCAGATCATAAATAAACAAAGATTTATAAGAAAAGAAAAAGATACGTGAAAATCACTTCCCTTAATTTACATTTTGACCCTCACACCCTCTCTCTTCTTTTAGTAAAACACTTGGAACTCAAAATGTATGTCAAGTATTTTCTTAAAATATATTGGTGACTACCGAGTATTTTTTTTTTAAATAATTGGAAATGGTAGATTGTTCATACACATTACTCTGTTAATTAAGACATGTTCTGGATTATTCTAACCCTAAAATTAGTAGCAGTAGTTTCATTTAGGCTAGGTTAGAGAAAGATTAACCACGGATAAGTCGCTCTTTAACGTCCTATGTAACAGTTTTCCGTGAAATTGCAGGTCTCAATTGCTAGGGCTCATTCTTGCAAGATCAGCTACTGAGAGTTACATGTGTACATTAAAACAGCCGGAGTTCGACGAGAAGGAATATAACGAGAGACACTTAATCTTTAAGATTACTATGTCTCACCTGGAAATTAATATTAGATCTTTCTATCGATCACTTTGTATTCAATTTTGAATTCCACTACCTGGTAAGTGGGAAAGTAGTTATTAGATAATTGCTAAAGTCCCACATCGGAGAGAGACGAGATATTAAATACGTTTAAAAGAATTTACAAAATGTTATGATATTGCCGAGCCTAGTAGCGTGGGCTTGTAACTTAGCAGGGCATTAAAGTGATTGGTTGCCTGCATGAAGCCTAACCAGGTGAGGTTATGGTGGTCTTGGTCTGTTCACCTTGGGTGAAATCGCACAAGTGCGCCCCTAAGCCCTTGGGTCAATAGGGTTCCCCATCCACCATGGTTGGGTAGCTAATAAAAAATTGATGTTCAGATTGGGGTTGGGTTCTAACCCAAGCCCCACAAACCAAGATATGTCTATCCTCGGCGTGCTGCCTGGTGTGGCATCTCACTCCACATTCACTTTTTGTAATCCACCAATCCAATTTTTTCGCTGCGCTCTGGTTTTAAACTCTCCCCCTCTTCCCTTAATGTAGATTGTCATTGATATTAATAATAACAAAAAAAATCATGCGATTTTTCAGCCGACCATATACCATATACCATCCTAAGTTTTTTATTTTTATCATTAGGGAAGTCAAGATTTGAATTTAAGACCTCTTTGAACGTTGGTGTTATGTTTTGAATGAGGGGCTTACTAAGTATCTAAAAAACCGACGCTATTTTAACGAACGCACTACGAAGAACATTGATGTTGTGTTTGGAATGAGGGGCTTACTAATAAGTATCTTAAAAACCAAGGCTAAATTAGTAACGAACGCGCTACAAAGCATTAGATAGAGAGATTTGAAATTCAGTTTACTTGCAAATCCCTCGTCCAAACACACCATAGCCTACAATATTAACTTATCAATGTGTTTCCATTTTACAACATAATCCAAGTTTAAAAACAAATAGCAAATTGACCAAGTAAGCAGCAATGTATTTCTGCTGCCATTTCTCTCCAAACACTTAGAAATTGGGGAAAGCGAAAAGCTTTTTTGCACAATCATTTCCCTACCGAAACAAAAGGTTTCATCTGGAAAATATTGGGATCTCTCAGACAGTACAATAGCGATTGTGAATCAGGTGGCAGAACACACTTGTTCAAAGAAGCACAAAAACCAGCTGACCACTAAACTGGATAGCGGTTTGATTAAAAACATTAGCCACAATCAAAATACGCACAACATCCACTCGCATTAACCGACGTCTGCGGAGAGGCTAGTTAATTAGAGATAATGCAATCGTATGTTGATAGCAATGTTTTGTGTTACATCCAAACCCAAGCTGAAAAACGAGTGTTGAATCATTGCATCGTCGACCTCAAACGAGATTATAAACTTGCTATCTAGCTACTAAACAAATCCCACTGTGACCAAAAGCGTTTCCGAGTCATATTATCTGCTAAAACAAATTATAAACTTAGAAAACTTATAAGAGATAACCTCAATGCTAAAACATATTATTAAGGAGTGAATTTTGAGAGGGTTAGGAGAGGATAAGACATAAATAAACTTCTTCCTTCTAATATTCTCATTTTGGAAAGAATTGGATGTGATAACTTTTATTCTTGAGTAATTCATTTTTTACTTTCAAGATAGCCAAATTTTTTTCATTTCTTCTTTCAACGTACCTTGAAAATAATTGTTTATCCATTATAATTCAATCATCCATACCATATAGAGGCCATATACTCATTTTTTCTTCTTAATAGAAACAACAAAGAGAGTGTTCCTTCAGCCATAATTCCAAGGTAAGCATTTTGTACACTCCTTTTCTCCTCTGCACGCACTTAATTAATTATAAATTATGTCTTTTCTTTTACATACGATAGCATTAGTAGGTTAAACAGTTAGTTGTTAGGGGAAAGGAGACTCCACTGATTTTTTTCTTGTTTAATTATGTCTATTAATGCTCATTTGATTTATTCAATCCACAAACCATAAATAAACAAAGATTTATAAGAAAAGAAAAAAGTATGTGAAAATCACTTCCCTTAATTTACACTTGACTTTGACTCTTACACCCTTTCTCTCTTCATTTAGTAAAACACTTGAACTCAAAATGTATGAAAACTTTTGATGCATGTTCTTAGAATATATTGGTGACTAATGAGAATTTTTTTTTTTTAAATAATTGGAAATGGTAGATTGTTCATGCATTTAATAAAGACATGTTCTGGATTATTCTAACCCTAAAATTAGTAGCAGTAGTTTCATTTAGATTAGGTTATGAGAAAGACTAACCAATGACAAGTCGCTCTTCAACGTCCCGTGAAATCGCAGTTCTCCATTGCTAGGGCTCATCCTTGCAAGATCAGCTACTGAGACTTACATGTTTACATTAAAACAGCCGGAGTTCTACAAGAAGGAATATCATACAGCTCTTCATCTTCCAAATGCTGAATTTATCTTGAGAACGGTAGAACAACTCGTTACAGTTTTACACAAAGCTAGGGACGACTGAAGCACCGATGAAGAGGACAATCAAGCATTATCATCACGATTTACAGAAGAAATCAAAATCACCGTATTATCAGTACTTTTGTTCCTTGAGTCGCAAGGCTTCTGTTCGAAGTAAATATGTAGGAGATGGTATTATAACGAGATACACTTAATCTTTAAGGCTACTATGTCTCACCTGGAAATTAATGTTAGATTTTTCTATCGATCACTTAGTTTGTATTGAATTTTGAATTTCATTACATGGTAAGTGGGAAAGAAGTTATTAGATAATAGCCAATGTCCCACATCGGAGAGAGATGAGATATTAAATATGTTTAAAAGAATTTACATAATGCTATGGTATTGCCGAGTCTAGTAGCGTGGGCTTGTAACTTAGCAGAGCATTAAAGTGATTGGTTGCCTGCATGAAGCCTAACCAGGTGAGGTTGTGGTAGTCTTGGTCTGTTCACCTTGGGTGAAATCACACAAAGTGCGCCCCTAAGCCCTTGGGTCAGTAGGGTTCCCCATCCACCATGGTTGGGTAGCTAAGAAAAAATTGATGTGCAGATTGGGGTTGCGTTCTAACCCAAGCCCCACAAACCAAGATATACATTGATGTTGTGTTTGGAATGAGGGGCTTACTAATAAGTATCTTAAAAACCAAGGCTAAATTAGTAACGAACGTGCTACAAAGCATTAGATAGAGAGATTTGAAATTCCGTTTACTTGCAAATCCCTCGTCCAAACACACCATAGCTTATCAATGTGTTTTCGTTTTACAACATAATCCAAGTTTAAAAACAAATATCAAATTCACCAAGTAAGCAGCAATGTATTTCTGCTGCCATTTCTCTCCAAACACTTAGAATTTGGGTTAAGAAAAAAGCTTTTTTGCACAATCATTTCCCTACAGAAACAAAAGGTTTCATCTGGAAAATATTGGGATCTCTCAGACAGTACAATAGCGATTGTGAATCAGGTGGCAGAACACACTTGTTCAAAGAAGCACAAAAACCAGCTGACCACCAAACTGGATAGCGGTTTGATTAAAAACATTAACGGACGTTTGCGGAGAGGCTAGTTAATTAGAGATAATGCAATCGTATGTTGATAGCAATGTTTTGTGTTACATCCAAACCCAAGCTGAAAAACGAGTGTTGAATCATTGCATCGTCGACCTTAAACGAGATTATATACTTGCTGTCTAGCTACTAAACAAATCCCACTGTGACCAAAAGCGTTTCCGAATCATATTATCTGCTAAAACAGATTATAAACTTAGAAAACTTACAAGAGATAACCTCAATGCTAAAACATATTATTAAGGAGTGAATTTTGAGAGGGTTAGGAGAGGATAAGACAAACATAACTTCTTCCTTCTAATATTCTCATTTTGGAAAGAATTGGATGTGATAACTTTTATTCTTGAGAAATTCATTTTTTACTTTCAAGATAGCCAAATTTTTTTCATTTCTTCTTTCAACGTACCTTGAAAATAATTGTTTATCCATTATAATTCAATCCTCCATACCATATAGAGGCCATATATTCATTTTTCCTTCTTAATAGAAACAACAAAGACAGTGTTCCTTTAGCCATAATTCCAAGGTAAGCATTTTATACACTCCTTTTCTCCTCTGCACGCACTTATTTAATTATAAATTATGTCTTTTCTTTTACACACGATAGTGTTAGCAGGTTAAACAGTTAGTTGTTAGGGGAAAAGAGACTCCATTGATTTTTTTTTCTTGTTTAATTATGTCTATTAATGCTCATTTGATTTATTCAATCCACAAACCATAAATAAACAAAGATTTATAAGAAAAGAAAAAAGTACGTGAAAATCACTTCCCTTAAGTTACACTTGACTTCGACTCTTACACCCTTTCTCTCTTCTTTTAGTAAACACTTGAACTCAAAATGTATGAAAACTTTTGATGTATTTTCGTAGAATATATTGGTGACTAATGAGTATTTTTTTTTAAATAATTGGAAATGGTAGATTGTTCATACACATTGCTCTGTTTAATTAAGACATGTTCTGGATTATTCTAACCCTAAAATTAGTAGCAGTAGTTTCATTTAGGTTAGGTTAAGAGAAAGACTAACCAATGATAAGTCGCTCTTTAACGTCCCGTGAAATCGCAGTTCTCCATTGCTAGGGCTCATCCTTGCAAGATCAGCTACTGAGACTTACATGTTTACATTAAAACAGCCGGAGTTCGACGAGAAGGAATATCATACAGCTCTTCATTTTCCAAATGCTGAATTTGTATTGAGAACTGTAGAACAACTCGTTACAGTTTTACACAAAGCTAAGGACGATCAAGCATTATCATGACGATTTATAGAAGAAATCAAAGTCACCGTATTATCGGTACTTTTGTTCCTTGAGTCGCAAGGCTTCTGTTCGAAGTAAATATGTAGGAGTTGGTATTCTAACAAGATACACTTAATCTTTAGGGCTACTATATCTCACCTGGAAATTAATACTAGTCTATCGATCACTTAATTTGTATTGAATTTTGAATTTCATTACGTGGTAAGTGGGAAAGTAGTTATTAGATAATAGCTAATCTCCCACATCGGAGAGAGACGAGATACTAAATATGTTTAAAAGAATTTACATAATGCTATGGTATTGCCGAGCCTAGTAGCGTGGGTTTGTAACTTAGCAGGGCATTAAAGTGATTGGTTGTCCTGCATGAAGCCTAACTAGGTGAGGTTATGGTAGTCTTGGTCTGTTCACCTTGGGTGAAATCGCACAAAGTGCGCCCCTAAGCCCTTGGGTTAGTAGGGTTCCCCATCCACCATGGTTGGGTAGCTAATAAAAAATTGATGTTCAGATTGGGGTTGGGTTCTAACCCCAAGCCCCGCAGACCAAGATATGCCTATCCTCGGCGTGCTGCCTGGTGTGGCATCTCACTCCACATTCACTTTTTTCAATCCACCAATCCAATTTTTCCACTGCATTTTGGTTTTAAACTCTCCCCCTCTTTCCTTTAATGTAGATTGTCACTTGTATTAATAATAACAAAAAAATCATGTGATTTTTCAACCGACCATATACCATCCTTTTTTTTTTTTTTTTTTTTATATCATTAGGAGAGTCAAGATTTGAATTTAAAATCTCTTCAAATGTTGATGTTGTGTTTGGAATGTGGGGCTTATTAAGTATCTAAAAAAACAGAGGCTAAATCAGTAACGAACGCACAACAAAGAACGTTGATGATGTGTTTGGAATGAGGGGCTTACTAAGGCTAGGTTTGGTACTGAGGTGATTCTGAAAAAAGCTAGTATAAAAAAAAGCTGGGAGCTGTTTTTGTGTTTGGTAAACATTCAGCTTTAGCTTTTTTTCACAGTTTTGGGTGAAAAAAAGCCAAAAACAAGAAGCTGCAAAACCCAGCTTTGAAAAACCGGTTTTTTTTCACATCTGTTTTACATAAAGTTTACCAAACACTATAATACTGTTTTTTTTTTTTTTTCAAAAGCACTTTTACAAAAAAGTTTACCAAACACTCAGCTGCTTTATTTCACAGCTGCTTATTTACACAGCACAGCAGAAGCAGTTTTTTTTCAAAGCACAGTAATACCAAACCAGCCCTAAGTTTCTAAAAGACCAAGGCTAGATTAGTAATGAACGCGCTACAAAGCATTAGATAGCCTACAATATTAACTTATCAATGTGTTTCCGTTTTACAACATATTCCAAGTTTAAAAACAAATCGCAAATTGACGAAGTAAGCAGCAATGTATTTCTGCTGCCATTTCTCTCCAAACACTTAGAAATTGGGGAAACCGAAAAGCTTTTTTGCTCAATCATTTCCCTACAGAAACAGAAGGTTCCATCTGGAAAATATTGGGATCTCTCAGAAAGTTCAATAGCGATGGTGAATCAGGTGGCAGAACACACTTGTTCAAAGAAGCACAAAAACCAGATGACCACTAAACTGGATAGCGGTTTGATTAAAAACATTAGCCACAATCAAAATACGCACAACATCCACTCGCATTAACCGACGTCTGCGGAGAGGCTAGTTAATTCGAGATAATGTAATCGTATGTTGATAGCAATGTTCTGTGATACATCCAAACCCAAGCTGAAAAACGAGTGTTGAATCATTGCATCGTTTACCTCAAACGAGATTATAAACTTGCTATCTAGCTACTAGACAAATCCCACTGTGACCAAAAGCGTTTCGGAGTCATCGTATTTCTAAAACAGATTATAAACTTAGAAAACTTATAAGAGATAACCTCAATGCTAAAACATATTATTAAGGAGTGAATTTTGAGAGGGTTAGGAGAGGATAAGACATAAATAAACTTCTTCCTTCCAATCTTCTCATTTTGGAAAGAATTGGATGTTATAACTTTTATTCTTGAGTAATTCATTTTTTCACTTTCAAGATAGCCAAATTTTTTTCATTTTTTTCATTTCTTCTTTCAACGTACCTTAAAAATAATTGTTTATCCATTATAATTCAATCCTCCATACCACACAGAGGCCATATACTCATTTTTTCTTCTTAATAGAAACAACAAAGAGAGTGTTCCTTCAGCCATAATTCCAAGGTAAGCATTTTATACACTCCTTTTCTCTTCTGCACGCACTTATTTAATTATGTCTTTTCTTTTACACACAATAGCGTTAGCAGGTTAAACAGTTAATTGTTAGGGGGAAGGAGAATCCACTGATTTTTTTTCTTGTTTAATTATGTCTATTGATGCTCATATGATTTATTCAATCTACAGACCATAAATAAACAAAGATTTATAAGAAAAGAAAAAAAAGTACGTGAAAATCACTTCCCTTAATTTACACTCAACTTTGACTCTTACACCCTTTCTCTCTTCGTTTAGTTAAACACTTGAACTCAAAACGTATGTAAACTATTGATGCATTTTCGTAGAATATATTGGTGACTAATGAGTATTTTTTAAAATAATTGGAAATGGTAGATTGTTCATACACATTACTCTGTTTAATTAAGACATGTTCTGGATTATTCTAACCCTAAAATTAGTAGCAGTAGTTTCATTTAGGTTAGGTTAAGAGAAAGACTAACCAATGATAGGTTAGGGCTCATCCTTGTAAGATCAGCTACTGACACTTACATGTTTACATTAAAACAGCCGGAGTTCGACGAGAAGGAATATCATGCAGCTCTTCATCTTCCAAATGCTGAATTTATCTCGAGAACGGAAGAACAACTCGTTACAGTTTTACACAAAGCTAGGGACGACTGAAGCACTGATGAAGAGGACGATCAAGCATTCTCGTCACGATTTACAGAAGAAATCAAAATCACCGTATTGTCGGTACTTTTGTTCCTTGAGTCGCAAGGCTTCAGTTCGAAGTAAATATGTAGGAGTTGGTATTATAACGAGAGACACTTAATCTTTAGGGCTACTATGTCTCACCTGGAAATTAATATTAGATTTTTCTATCGATCACCTTGTATTGAATTTTGAATTTCATTACGTGGTAAGTGGGAAAGTAGTTATTAGATAATTGCTAAAGTCCCATATCGGAGAGATATGAGATATTAAATATGTTTAAAAGGATTTACATAATGCTATGATATTGCCGAGCCTAGTAGCGTGGGCTTATAACTTAGCAGGGCATTAATGTGATTGGTTGCCTGCATGAAGCCTAACCAGGTGAGGTTATGGTGGTCTTGGTTTGTTCACCTTGTTTGAAATCAAACAAAGTGCGCCCTTAAGCCCTCAGGTTAGTAGGGTTTCCCCATCCACCATGGTTGGGTAGCTAATATAAAATTGATGTTCAGATTGGGGTTGGGTCTAACCCAAGCCCCGCAGACCAAGATATGCCTAACCTCGGCGTGCTACCTGGTGTGGCATCTCACTCCACATTCACTTTTTGCATCCAATTTTTCCACTACGTCTTGAGTTCAATCCCTCCCCTCTTCCCTTTAACATGGAAAGTCACTTGTAATAATAATAACAAAACAATCATGTAATTTTTCAGCCGTCCGTATACCATATTTTATCATTAGGAGAGTCAAGATGAGAATTTAAGGCCTCTTCTAACGTTGATGTTGTGTTTGGAATAAGGGGTTTACCAAGTATCTTAAAAAAAGAGACTAAATTAGTAAGAAACACCCCACAAGCTAGGCATTAGATAGAGATATTTAAAATCCCTTTTACTTGCAAAACCCTCGTCCAAACACACCATAACCTGCAATTTTAAGTTATTAACTTATGTGTTTCCATTTTATAACATATTCCAAGTTTCAAACAAATAGCAAAGTGACCAAGCAAGCAGCGATGTATTTCTGTTGCCATTTTTCTTCCAAACACTTAGAAATTGGGGAAGGAAAAGCTTTTTGCTAAAACTATTACTCTACAGAACAAAATAGTTCATCTGGAAAACATTGGGCAACTCTCCCAGACAGTACAATGGCGACTGTGAATCAGGTGGCAGAACACACTAGTTCAAAGAAACACAAAAACCAGATGAACACTAAACTGGAGAGCAGTTTGATTAAAAACATTCGCCGCAATCAAAATACGCACAACATCCACTCGCATTAATAGACGTGTGTGGAAAGGCTACCTAGAGATAACACAATCATTTATTGATACCATATGTTCTGTGGTGCATCCAAACCCAAGCTGAAAAACAAGCGTTGAATCATTGCATCGACCTCCGACGAGATTACAAACTTGCTATCTAGCTGGTAAACAAATCCTACTGTAACCAAAAGCGTTTCTGAGTCATCCTATCAGCTAAAAAAACAGATTATAAACTGACATAATAACTTATTAGAGATAACCCCAATGCTTATACGTAGGTCATCATTTGAAGTGCTCCCTTTCTTTTCATCTCGTCTACCATCGAATCAAAATCGGAACCATCCAGCAACGGCACGGCAGTTAAGGTTCAGCCAAGGGTCAATGCAAGGATCTTACTTCAAAACCACCTCTGGAGTTTTTCTTGTCCAAACGGGTTTTGAAGGAAAATTGGAGCTTATGTTGGGCTCCAAATTAATATGCGTTGGCGTTTTATTAACCAAACAACTTCTTTTGCAAGTCGTGCGTTTTTTATTTTAGAGGTATTTGTAGGCTTACCTCATGTACTTGTATAGGACTGCCAATTTTCCTTATGAATTTTAATTTTAGTTGATTAATCTCTTAACTTTGGTAACTAGCCAATTTTCCCCCTAAACCTCCTAAAAATTTTTAAATAACCAATCTCCCCCACTAGGATTGGATTTTAAATTTTTCATCCAATTTTCCATTCTTTTTGCCCCGTATAATTGTCATGTGTTGTTAACGTAATCAAAATGGATGGAAAATTATATGAAATTTTTTAAAATCTAGTGTCCCGGGGGGTTGAAAGTTTAGGAAATAATTGGCTGAAATTAAAAGTTCAATGTGAAAATTGACTAACTATAAAAGTTAAGAGAATAATAAAGTAAAATCAAAATTTAAGGGAGAAATTAATAGTTCTATACAGATTTATAGGCAAATCGACAAATATGGCGCCTTACTGTTTTTATAACTAGAAACTGCTTATTAAAAGGGTATTTATGTAATTCTATTTCACTGTAAAGAAAAGGAAGGGCAAAGGGTTTCGAACTTTGAAGAAAAGCCGCTTAAGAGTTTAGGAGAAGAAGAAGCCGGCACCGCCACGGTGGGAGCACTGCCGAAATCACAGACGAAAATGTGGAGGAAAGCCATAGCAACAGCAGCAGCAACACGCTTCGGCTCACTTCACCACCCATGGCGCACGATAGCACGCCCCCACTCAACCACCGCATCCCCCTCCGCCGCCGTCGACTCCGTTATCCTGCGCTCCCTCAAGGAACACTATCTCGATGTCCAGAAAATGAACCCTCCCCCAAAAATCAACCCTCCCTCGCCCTTCACAGTCGTCCAGGGCTCGCTCGACGGCAACGGCCCCGCGCTCAAGCGGATTTTCGGCCGGGAGGAGATCACCATATCGGTGATGCGAATGGCAAATATTATTCCTGGCGATGGCGGAGAAGACGACGATGCCGATGACACGAACCAGTTGTTCCTACACCTCGATGTTTCAAAGCCCGGGCAGAAGGAGTCTCTACATTTTCTTTGTGCCCTGTATCCGGATGCTTTGGGAATTCACTCTGTCTCATTGCGCAAAATCGCCGATTTATCGAGCTCTGGTGATGTTCTTTCCACATATAATGGCCCTGTTTTTGAGTAAGATCTCTTCTCCTTCCTCCTCTTTTTTAATAAAATCAAAATTGCCAATTTGCCAGTTAGGGTTTAGGGTTTGGGGTTTTGGTACAATTTGGAATGTATGTCATTGTTTGTGGTTGCATTTGGGTATAAAAGAGAAATAAACTAGGCAAATTGTCTTAAAACCCCGAGAGTAACTACGATTTTGTTGTGGGTAATGTTCTTTTGCTAGCAAGTTTGGGATTTTTAATTAATCGGGTGATTAGGTTAGTCTGAATGAATAGTCTTCCGTCTCATGGTATTTAAGAGAAATTGTGGTATTTGAATGATAAGTTGATGGAATGTACATTTGTTGACATGATTAGTTTCTAATCGGGGCCGGAAATATCAAACTTACATGCTTCAACTTGGCATAAAATGGAACTAGGAGCCAGACTTTGTAAGAATCTTACTCAAGTACTTGGGTTTCTTGTTCTATATCTTTTGTTTGATAGGATGTGGATGTGGCTTTGCTGAAAAAAAAAAGGCATAAAATTGTATATTCAGTAGCCTTTATAACGACAATGCTTTTCAATTATTTGGTAACTGCCTAAGAAGAAGACCAACTGGACCTGTAATTAATGCATGTAGAAATTTATGTAAGCGATATTTACAGAAGCAGGTTTCAGTTCCCAGCAAGAACGAACTATTTTGGTGTTGCTTGCTAGCGAGCTTACTTTTAATTTCCCTTTCTTTTTCCAGAAAGAAAAAAAATGTCCATTTGGATGTTATGTACGCATACTCAAGAGAAACCGTCTCTTTTGGGTATGTTCTGTAAAAGCAGCCCGCCCACTATCGATGCTAATTTTGAAATATGGATATGCTTTCCTTCCACACTGGGCAGGATGACTTTATGATTCTGTCTGTGAATCTCTTTTCCTCTATTCCCTTTTAATTGAGAAGCGAAAGTTTTGGATTTGAAGTAGTATCTATATGTTAAAAACTGTGACCATTGAAATTTGATATAGATAGATACACTGAAAGAATAAAAAAGAAATAAAATAGAACAAGAGAATATCATAGATTTATTCATTTCAATAATCAGTGTATAGAATACATAAATTTTGTTTTTTCAACGAAATAAACAAGAATATTTTAAATCTGTTATTAATACATTAATATTGCTGATCTTGGAAACATCTCTAGCTCAACGATGACTATATTTTTGTGAGTGGATAGTTGTTGTCTCTGGTTGTAATTCAAGGTGAAAGTTATATTGGCTCAAGTTTAGTCCTTAAGCATATTGCTCAAGTTTAGTCCTTAAGCATATCGGTAGTGATTTAGCCCTTGATTCTCATTTGTTTTGTTCAGTCCAGTGGCAAGAAAAAATAAGGGTTCGTGAAAATCATTTCCCTAAGCATATATGTTTAACAGCTTCTTTCACTGTAGATTAGTATCCAACGATTCTAACCTATATTATATCGTTTATGTATTTTTGGTAGTGTGTCATTGCCATATGCTTTTGCTGGAAATGATGTATCCCTCCTTGCTGCTCTGTAATGGGTCTGCATTGCTGAATTTCTTTCTTCTTTTTTGTAAACTTTTTATTGGCTTTTTAGAAATTAAATCTGTCATGTGCTCTGCTTTATGCATGAAAAACTGATGTATATTTGGGTTGAATTGTTCTCCAACTGACAGAGATCTTAATGAAACGATGAGGGATGCATTCCACAATTACCTAGAAGAGCGGGGTGTGAGTGAAAGTCTCTTTCCATTTCTTCGAGCATGGCTTTATGTCAAAGATCATCGTAATCTTTTGCGATGGTTCAAATCAGTGGGAACATTCATTAATGAAAACAAGAAGGTTAAGGATTCTTAGTTTCATTAGGAGACCAAGAAAAATGTTGGTTTAGGAAAGAAAAACGGAAGTGGATTCTAGCAGTTTCAGTGCTGGTTCGATCTCAACGCTAATTGTCCATTTACGGTTTAATTAGTACAGATCAAGTTCTTCGGCGCTAGTTTTGTACGGGACCTGCTAATATACATGTTATAACTGTATCAAATTCAATTTCCCTTGTTCAGAATCTGATTCATGTTTGTTTGCATTTGCATATGTTGTTGCCACCATGTTTGTCAGTTGATCAGTATTTTGGTGAGACCTGTTCCGAAATAATTTTTTTTTTTTTTTTTTTTTTTTTTTTTTTTTTGGTGGGAACAAATCTCTTGATTAGTATTTGTGGTGGTACCTTAGTCATATTTTCTAGGGTAAAGTACAAAAACTACCTCAACTATTGGGGTCACGACAGTTTCATACCTCATCTTTTAAAATTGACAATGTCATACCGCATCTTACAAATTTATGACAATATCATGCCTTCGTCAAATTTTCTGTTAGTTTTTCTGTTAAGTGTTGACGTGGCAATAGATGGAGACCACTTTCTATTAAAAAATTATTAAAAACTAAAAAAAAAAATTTAATATTTTTTAAATATTAAAATAATAAATAAAAGTTAAAAAAAAAAAAAAAAAAAAAAAAACCTTCCCCCTCTCTCTCTCTCTCTCTCTCTCTCTCTACCCATCTTCATCTGCTGAATCTTTAACACAAAAAAAAAAAATTGAAACCCCCCCCCCCCCAAGGAGGAGGAAAAAAAAAATTTTGAAAACCCAACCCCACTTGCCCCCCCCCCCTTCCTCCAGGAGAAGGAGGAAGAACCGAAGAAGGAGGAAAAAAAAAAAAAAAAAAAATTGGAAATTGCACCAATTTCAATTTTTTTTGCTCTTCTTCCTCCTTCTCCTTCTTCTTCTTCTTCTTCTTCTTCCTTCTTCTGGTTTTTTTTTTTTTTTTTTTTTTTTTTTTTTAATATTAAAAAAATTTAGTTTTTAATAATATTTTATTAATTTTTTAATAGAAAGTGGTCCCCATCTCTTGCCATGTCAGCACTTAAGAGAAAAACTAACAGAAAATTTGACGGAGGTATGACATTGTCACAAATTCGTAAGATGCGGTATGACATTGTCAATTTTAAAAGATGAGGTATGAAACTGTCGTGACCCCAATAGTTGAGGTAGTTTTTTGTATTTTACCCTATTTTCTAACATGTTTTTATTTGGGTGGTGATTTTCACGCTCCCTAATTTCCCTTTCACACACTTTTTTGGTTTTTAAAATGTTTACTCTTTTTCGAAGACAAATAGATGGAGCAAACAAATATTAAAATATTAAAACGGTGAGTGAGAGGTAAAACATGGTGAGTGAATACAAGGATTGCTGTTGTTCAAAGGTTAATAGGACATGAAGTGGGACCCACTTATGTCTTCGTCTTTTTTTTTTTTGGAAACTTTAACGAAAAAGCTTCTGGTACTGTTTATTTTTAACGAAAAATCATATTTTTTCACTAAAAAGTCAATCCTGGTACTATTCACTTTACTTTTATTTTGTCCTTATCGTTAAAACTCAAAGTTTTCAAATCCTTTTCATTAGTTTTTTTTTTTTTTTTTTTTCATTTATTCATACCCACTTCTTTCTTAAATGTATCTCAGAGCATCTTCAAATGAGATATAAAAAATAATGTCAAAATTATCTTTGATGGTTGATGTGACAAATTGAATACAAGTACCAAATCTTTTTCTTTTTCAATGAATGTGTCAAATATGTATTTTATTATTTTATTCTAATGGTTATTAATGGGACCATGAATTAAAAAATTTAAATTATAAATATTTGACTCTTTTATTTGTTGTAAAAAAAAAAAAAACAGCTAGAAAGTAAGAACTCAAATGAAAAGAATGTGAGTTAAAGTAATAGTAAATATAATATATGTATGGTTTAGGATTAGGAGACATGATATTGACATCGATTTTGACACACGTATTTTTGTACGACTCACTTCGTAATATATTTAACAATTTAAACCGTCTACGGTCTAATTTTTAGGTATTCTCTAAAAGATTATGTTTGCCAATATTGACCATTGGATTAAATTTAATGTTCTTTTATAGAATTATATTCGTTCATTTTCTTTACTATAAAAAGAATGTCTTAATGATTTTATATTTATCTTTTTTTTTTTTTTTTTTAAGGATACTCTATGAATGATGTATTAAAATATAGACGGTTCGGATCGTTGAAATACCTTATGAAGGGGGGCTTACAAAATAGTTGTCAAAATATGTGTCCAAAGCGTGTGTTTCCAATCCCGACCCTATATATATAGTGTATGAAGCTGCAGCCTGTGAAATTTGACAAATAATTTTAACGATTGTGTTTTTAACCTTAAAAAGGGGGGGGGGGGGAACCTATGAATATACCGGCTACAAGAAAAGACCTCATGATAGTCAATATGGGCCCTCACCACCCATCAATGCATGGTGTTCTTCGACTCATCATTACTCTAGATGATGAAGATGTTATTGACTGTGAATAAATATTGGGTTATTTACACCGAGGAATGGAAAAAATTGCGAAAAATCAAACAATTATACAATATTTGCCTTATGTAACACGGTGGGTCTAGTGAAGCGACCAATGTTTGGAACCTTAAACGAACTCACAAGAATGCTCAATATCTAATTGGATACCTCCTATATTAAAAATATAAAATATAAAATATAAAAAAAAACAATTTTTATGAGAATCTTTACAGATTTAGAGAATCTCTAAAGATTTAGAATCCAGAGATTCTAGGAATGTCACTAACTGCAAAAGAATTAGCTAAATTGGAGGGAAACAAATAATAACGGACAGAGAGGCAAATGATACCAAAATTACGCACACGAAACTGAACACAGGGTGAGAGTAGTAATATGCGCAAGTGCAAGGACCCGTTTGCAAATTCCGCTTGTAACTAAAAACAGAAATAGAGACGTTGGTTCTTAGGTGTGTCATGTATGTGTATTTTTTGCTGCCGTCGGGAAACAGGCATCTCTCTCTCTCTCTCTCTCTCTCTCTCTCTCTCTCTCTCTCTAAAGTTTTTGTGTCCATTCTACAAACGGCACGGCAGGTTATATTATAATTATAATGATCCACTAGCGGATATTTGAATTCAATCTTGATTACCCATATCTTGAAATTTCAGTTTTAATCAGCCGAGTTTGGTAATATTGACATCCAAGGACAATGGTGGTGAAGAAGATGATGAGGTGGCCACCATGGCCGGCAGCAGCAGTTTCCACCAAGAAATATACTGTAGTCGTTGTTGTACGGAGGCTACATGGGTTGGAATTGGAGGAGGAGGTGGTGGAGGAGAGAAGAGCGTTGGTGGTGGAGGTTAAGTGGAAGGGTCAGAAGAAGTCCTTGAGACTCGGCTCTGCGCCTCCTGTCAAGAGGAATTTCACCAAAGAAGGTGGAATTGGCGATGATGGGGCGGTCGAGTGGGATGAGGAGTTTACGAGTGTATGTCGCTTTTCGGGTTACAAGGAGGAGGGGGAGCCTCTGTTTTTTACATGGGAGCTTGCATTTACAGTGCTCTGCAATGTCAGTCAGTCTCTCTTCCTCTCAACTCTTTTTTGCTTTTGTTTTGAGGATTGATGATATTTTTTTTTCTTTCCAGTTTCTCTGTTTCTCCATATACTTTAGATTGATGGGTTGACTATTGGTGACAGAAGAAATGAAAGTTTTATTTCTCTTCGCTTCGGTTTTGACTTGAATTATATTCTAATCTCCTCTAATTTACGAAGAGGGGAACTCGTAGAATTGGTTGTTTTGTATGAAATTTGAGCCTGCATATTGAGTCCTAAGCACCCTATTTTTCCTTGCTGAGAATGATTTAGTAAACTATCCATCCATCGATCCCCAAAAAACAATCTAAAAAAGGAAGGCGAAGGTGGCACAACAAGATCAATACAAGAATATTCGTTTTAGTTACCAAACCAACATGACAAAGTACCGATTCAAGAGTTCACTGGCGGAATGGTATGAGCAGGAAAAGGACTAGCTAGCTACGTAGTGTTCTGAATCAAGTTGACAAGTAGTAATCTGATTTTATTTCTTTCTTCCTTCTCTGTCAACTAGTCGTCGTCTTTACATACACGACTAGTTCAAACGTTTTATGCTACCTTATGTGTATTTTGTGGGTTAATTGTATTTAGAGAATGGAATCTAATTGAAATAAGAATATGCTTATAAGTTTTGAACTTGTTTTCTCAAGAATATTGGAACATAATGATCAAGACATATTATTTGAATATTGAGAACCTCATATACGTATCGGTTTCCATAGACTTAGCTTTCCTTCACTAGTTAATTTTCCAATTACGGTTTTTGATTTTAGTGCTTCCGTCTTTTGTTAAGTTTTCTCACGAACTGTGGTCACATCGATCTTGTGATTGTTTTTCGGTTTAATGAATCAGGCTGAAAACAAAGGAGTGAGAAACAGAGTCAGTGTCTTTGGAACTGCATCACTGAACCTCGCGGAATATGCTTCAGCAGTGTCTGACGGAAAGGAATTCGGGCTCAACATTCCTGTTAATGTCGCTACTGGGGTTTCAGAGACTATCCCATCACTGTCTGTATGTACTACTGCCTATGTGTGCGTTAGACTATTTTATTCTTCAACTGGTTTTCTCATGTCACTTTTTTGGGTTGTGCTCAAGTACTCTTTTTCTGAATCTGAATATTTCATCTTATGCAAAGTTCCTCAACAATAATTACAGATCTCTCTCAGATTATTGGAACTGAGAGCCACTCAACAACTCTCAGAGACCATGCGGGGATCCTTGCATTCTGATGAAGCTATTTCCGCACAAAAAGACGAGTTTTCTGCTCTTAAAGCAGGGCTGAGAAAGGTGAAAATCCTAACCAATTATGTTTCATTTGGTAAATCAAACAAGGCATGCCGCGAGGAACGTAGCACTGATAGCAGGAGTTCCAATCGAAGCGAGGATGCTGCGTCCAATTATCCATTTGACACAAGTTCACTTGATGATGATGCTGGAGAGGAATCAGAGTGCAGTAAGGACGATTCTAGTGGCAGACAGTCAATCAGCTACGAAACTATAGCATATGCAAACTATGCTGGAGCCTTGTTTTCCTCCAATACTAACATTGAGGATGAGGATGATTTTTGGATCCACTATAGCAACCATAAATTAGCAGGCGGCTCGCATGTTGACAATTCTGGTGCACCAGTCCACAGGCCAACCTTCTGGTGGAGTTCAAAGGGAAGCATCCTACCTTGGAGGAAGAGGAAATTGAGCTTCAGATCTCCGAAGACCAAAGAGGAGCCTCTTCTGAAGAAACATTATGGAGAAGAGGGTGGCGATGATATTGACTTTGATCGCAGGCAGCTTAGCTCCTCCGATGAGTCCAGTTTTGGGGTACATGTTCAACTTCTCCCTGTTGTTTTTGAAAATGTCCAGTTTTTGTATTCACTATTTTCATATCCTTTTTCTGAAACCTTTTGTTTCTTCTTTCTATTCTGAAAGTCTCGTGAAACAGAGGGTTCAGTATCTGAATTCGGGGACGATAAGTTTTTCTGTGGGAACTTGGCAGCAAAAGGAAGTGATAAGCCGTGATGGAAATATGAAGCTTCACATCCAAGTATTTTTTGCTTCAATTGATCAAAGGAGTGAACGTGCTGCTGGAGAGAGTGCGTGCACGGCCCTGGTTGCAGTCATTGCAGATTGGTTGAAATCCAACCAGAATGAGATGCCTATCAAGTCTGAATTCGACAGCCTGATTAGAGATGGATCATCAGAGTGGAGAGCTCTCTGCAATAATGAGGCCTACATAGAGCATTTCCCTGACAAGCACTTCGATCTTGAGACCATTTTTCAATCTAAAGTTCGTCCTCTTTCTCTAGTTCCAGAGAAATCTTTCATAGGATTCTTCCATCCTGAGGGACTAGAAAATAGGGATTTCGACTTCCTTGATGGTGCCATGTCCTTCGATAGTGTGTGGGATGAGATCAGCCATTCTGCATCAGAATGTGCATGGGACAGCAAACCGTTAGTCTACATTGTGAGTTGGAATGACCATTTCTTTGTCCTAAAGGTAGAGCAGCATGCTTTTTACATAATTGATACATTGGGGGAGAGGCTGTATGAAGGCTGCAACCACGCTTATATCCTCAAATTTGACAAAGACACGAAAATACAAAGATTACCAAGCGGTACTAAAACAGCAGATGAGAAAAAGAGAGACCAATTACAACCGAACAACTCCAAGGAAACAAAAGCCGAAGGGGCAATTGTAGTGAGCCAGAAAGATTCGAAAGACGGAGATAGAGAAGAGGAGATTGTGTGGAAAGGAAAAGACTGCTGTAAAGAGTATATTAAGAGCTTTCTTGCTGCTATTCCAATAAGGGGATTGCTGGCGGATCTTAAGAGGGGTTTGATGACATCAATACCTCTCCATCACCGGCTACAAATTGAATTCCACTATACCAAGCTGTTGCTGTCCCCGGGTGAAGTTTCAGTAATTGAAACAGCAGCTGATGCTCCAGCAATGGCCATGGCATTGACCGTTGTATAATGACTTCCCCCTCCCCCTTCTTTTCGGGATTCAATTGTCCATCTCTAATAGCAATACAATGTAAATAGAGAATTCAATATAGAGAACTCATACCACATTATTTCTTTGTTTATCAACAATAAATCCTCATGTTCAAGAACCTTAATATGAAGGGCTTTACCCTGACGCTTGGTACAAGTCATAAATATTTTTCAATCCTTTGATGAAATAGATCCCACAAAGAAAAGAAAGCTTCAGTTCAACTCTGGTTCTTGTAATGGAAGAAAAGGTGGATAAGCTTAGATTAGAAGTTCACCACCTTTTCTTCAATAAGATTGCACCAAAACCAGAGTTTAGTGCAATAGGCAAAACCTATATATTATTTACTGGATCTCATTTACGGAAAGGAAAGTGTAGTGACGATCAAATGCAAATTGGTCTTTCTTCTAGTTGTTATTCCGAAATTCTCAGTCATCATGATCGAGGGCTTCTAGTTTCATCCCATTGGCAAGTTTCCAGTTGAGGTGGTACAAATATTTGAGCAAATCCAAGTTCAATGTGGGCAGTGGCAGTTCGAATGATATTCCTCGACAGAGTCTCCTGCCTTCACCAAATGGAAAAGGAAGCAATTCAAAATTGTTTCCTTTAAAGTCCATGGTTTTGAAAGCGTTTTCAGGATGATCAGCCCAAAATTTTTAATCTCTCCCTATTGCATACGCATTGATGATGACTTTGGCCCTTGCTTGTCTTGGGATGATATGATCGACAGCAGGTGCAGGGTGTAATCGAAAAGTTTCCTTGATGACTAATTTCAAGTAGAAGTATTCAAGCTCTTCGATTTTGTTCTTTCCTTTTAACGGTTGTCTTGCCTCTGATTGTGACTTCTCCATTAATTAGGGATTTTTAGCAGCTCTGACATTGCCAATTTCGTTGCTGGTCAACTCTCACAGCCTGCAGCAGAGAAAATGTCCTGAAAATATGAAGTTGCAATTAGTTATTGGAAGTGAATACTGCACACCTGTTTTCTCCCCATATGTTTATTTTGAGTCTTTCGATTGAATAAATCAAAGAAGTATCAAGCGACATAAATAATTAAACAGAGGTGTGCAGATATTAATAGTACTTACTTGTACAGTAAGTAAATATATATATATATATATACAGAGTATTTTAAAGTGGTGGTTTCTTTTCTCCTTTATCTTAAATCTGAACACGTCGCAATTGGCCTAAAATCTGAAAGATACGAATCCAAGCTTTTGCGAATTTGTATGCAATGCCGGCATTAATTCAAGAATTTTAGGGGCAGTTTGGTATCCTACTTCGATAAGGTTCCATATCTTTCGTAGTTGTCTCCTATATTCATTGTAGGGGGAGAACACAATGCTTGAATTAGTGGTCATATGCGATTATTTGAGCAGCATATACATACACTTGACTTGAGGTTGATCTATGTGTGAAACTGATCTCCTCGTTCGTCTTCAACACCTCTTGGGCTGCTTCCGGTGATGAAATAATCACCCAGTTGTAGTTTCATAACAGGGCCATGTTTCTTGTGGTACAAGTTTTGTGACAGCATCATGTGCAGTGGTTGTTTTGGCCGTGGAGATGGAGGCTGTAAAATCCCACATAGCCCAGGGGTGAGGATCCTGTAAGCCTTATATATATATATATATATATATATATATATATATATATATATATATATATATATATATATTCCCATCTCTACATAGCACGATACTTTTTGGGAGCTCAATAGCTTCGGGTTCCATAGGAACTCCGAAGTTAAGTGAGTTCGCGCAAAAGCAATCCCAGGATGGATGATCCACTGGGAAGTTCTAAATTCCCAGAAACAAAACCATGAGGGCGTGGTCGGGGCCCAAAGCGGACAATATCATGCTACGGTGGCGTGGTCGAGGCCTAAAGCGGACAATATCGTGCTACAGTGGAATCGAGACCGTGGTGGCCCGGGCGGGGATGTGACAGAGGCAAATTAATTGCCTACAGTATGCCTTTGGCTTTGGATTTTTTTTTTTTTCCCAATATTTTCTGAGTGTCAAGAAGAAGAGAATGCATTGCCAAATTCGTAATTATGTTTTGTTTTGTTTACTAAACAACTGCAACTTTGTTGTGGATGCTAAGATGCGCTTATTATTTCATTTTTATATGCATAGCCGTGAGCGTAGTAAATAAATACAACCAAATATTCAATTAGTGACTGTTTACTTACTTGGAATGATGCAAGTCATGAACAAGGAAAGAGAGAAAGAATCAGAACGCGATCAGCTAGTCCCCCTAGTTGATCTAATTTCTGATTTTCTGGTATATGATTATGAATTTCAAGGTAGAACCCATACTTTTCGGAAGTTCATGTGTTAGCTACTATATTGAAATGATTCCAATAATCACCATTATGAGAGTTGAACGTAAGACATTTCACCTACAAGTGAACAGCGATACTGCAGTTACGAGTAGACCAGTATAAGTGGGTTTCCCTCTCTTCCTTCTCTGAAGAAAAAATCCCATACAAGTGAAGATTTATGTTTAGTATGGATATGATTTCATTAGAGGAGTGCACTTGAGCTTCGAACAAAAGAGGAAAGAAGAACAGATGATTACACTTGCGAGGCATTTGAGTGGATCGTTCTTAATTAATGGATTAAAGAATGAAATAAATAAATAAATCTCTACTATATATAAGAGATAATTATGCTATCAATACTTGATTTATCCGTATATAGTGCCATAAGATCACGTGCTATATACAAGAAAATTGAAAATTCTTGTTGCTGAAGTCTGAAGATGGGATTCTATAATCTCCATTCCCGCATTTGATGGTGTGCTTGACAGGCTCCTTTAGCTCTCGTACCCAGATAGTGGTTGATGGACGTCGCTTAGCACATCCTAAACATCATAAGACGAAAGATTAAAATGAATTTAAGGAAAATATCCAAAGAATTCAGACACAGAATCATCTATGTGTGCAGTGACTGTTTAAGTACAATATTGCTTGCTTAGCTAGAATATTTAGGTTAAACAACTCACTTGATCACATGAGGACATCGAGCTTTTGCTATGTCTTTGTGAGTATACTCCACCACCACCAGCACCAGGCATGCTATCTTCGGCTAATGCTCTCAATCTGTTAAGTTCAGGTAGCACAACCTTCCCAAGATCAGGTCTGTCTTTCCGCCTCATTTCAGCACATTGTAAGGCTAACTTGGCAAAGTTGGTGGCTTCCTCGACTGGCCAGTCAGGAACAGCAGGGTCAAGCAACTCGGCAAAGGTCCCTAGCTCCAAAGCTCGCTCGACATGATGAGTCAAACCCATTGGCGATTTCGCTGTTATTAGTTGTAGAAACATGACCCCGAGTGAGTAGACATCAGATTTCGTTCCAAGCAAGCCAGTTTGTTGATACTCTGGGTCGATATAACAGAAGGTTCCAGCTGTTGATGTCATTCGGTACTGAGTGACAGAGTCTTGTACAGATGGAGGGACAAGCCTGGCTAGACCTACATCACTAATCTTGCTCACATAGTTATGGTCTAGCAAAATGTTTCCAGGTTTTAGGTCACGGTGTACAATTGGTTCTGGCTTCGTCTGGTGAAGGAACAAAAGCGCAGTGCCAATTTCTGCAGCAATTCGAAACCTGAGCTGCCAAGGAATAGCCGGGGTCTTACTGTTACCTTGCTGGAAGAGACAGTCTTCTAAGCTCCCCTTAGCCATGTACTCATAGACCAGACAACCATACTCTGGGCAAGCTCCAAGAAGGAGCACCATGTTTGGATGTCGTATGCAGCTCAATACTTCGATCTGCGTAGTCAAAGAGTTGTCAGCGTTGAGAGTTGTCCCACATTATTGAAAAAAGGAGCTTCGCCTTAGTTGTTTAAGTGATCTTAGGGCTCTCTCTCCTATCACCAGTTGGTTTAGAGTTCGATGCTCACATCCTAAATTGGTATCAAAGCAGTTGTATACTAATTTTGCTTGAAAACTGTATCACGTGTTTATGTAAAAAGTCACAAACCTCTTGTTGGAACTGTGAACGACCATGCGCTGCATCTGGACGTAGAATTTTGATTGCTACTTGTGTGTGATCCAGTTCACCCCAGTACACTGGTCCATAGCCTCCTTCTCCAATCTTGCGATCTTGTGAAAATTTATTTGTTGCTACTTCAATCTCCTCAATTGTATATTTCCTGTACCTGAAACTGTATGCCGTTGCTTCTGTTCCCTTCTTCTCTTCAGCTTGTCCAAGAATCGTCATTTCTGCAAGCCTCCTTTTTTGGGATTCCAGTTCAGCAATCATTTGAGCTGCCGCTGCTGCCTGAATGGCTGCCTTACATTTCGCTTTCTCATTCTCTATTTGTGCCAATGCAGCTTCCTCTGCTATTCGTGCCTCATGTAATCGTTGTTGTTCTTCTGATTTCAATCGGTTTGCCTATATATCACGGTATGTTATTACAATTCATGCATGTTAGAATTAGTTTTCTATATTATATGCTCAAATAAGATTTCACGTCCACATCATACCGTATGTTTTGATGCGACTGCCTCCTTGCAGGCCGCGTTATACATGTCCATTGTTTGCTTGAGCTCTAGCTGGAGCCTCCTCATCTCAACTTCCACTTCCTCCTTTTATTTTCAAGAAAAAACTATGCATTAATACTCTCAACCATCTCTACGTACAGGCTCAAACTCGCTCAAAATTTGTTAAATCGAATGCTGCTATTTGTATAATCTAAATTACCAACTTGTCTGCTAATTCCAGTTACTTATGGTGGGAAATTGTCTTGTCTTACCACGTTTTGTGACGATGACCATGATCTTCCACTTTCCGATGAGGATGTTGAGAATCCGTATGGTGAGGCGCTCATGTCAATATATTGGTGTCTAGAGTAAGATGACGCAGAGCTTATGCTGTCAAACTCCGAGCCCATTGATTGTTGGGAGCTTATTCCCGATGACACACTATTGTACAAGGAAGGAAACATGTGATCAATGCTTGGTCTTCCGCTGCTCACAGATGATATATCACTATTCTCTGGTGATAGGTCGTATGAGTGGTTCATTGAAGATCGTCCTCCTCTTGCGAATGGTGATCTGCATCATTTTTATTAGCTCAGTATCCTCATCGGTTATTGCATCAGTGATCAGCATACTTATTATTGTTTCACAGAATCAAAGTGTGCGTATGAGGTTAATTACTTGATTTCATCGGTGTCATGATGCATCAGCTGGCAAGGGGGTGAAGAGTGCGTCCTCCTCTCCAATGCTGTATTAATCAAAGACACTTGAATGAGTAATGAGAAAAATCCTGCCATCGAACGAGTGGGGAAATAACTTGATCAGTTGTATAATAACAGAAACAAATTTACCCCTGGGATGCTGTTTGCGCATGGATTGTTCACCATTTTCCGAAATTCTGCTGGATTGTTTTTGAATTTGGTTATGTGCTTTTTGGGGTGGTGCTGTGGTAGCAGTTTGCATATATGAGATCTTTCCTTTCCCAATGACATAGAGAGTGCAGAAATCCGGTATCCCTTTTAGCACGAAGCTTGGGACATCTGTTGTTGTTTTGAATGATCTGTTGCTTTCGAGCAAAGAGTGGACGACATTAAGATCATCAGTAATGTTGTTTAAACTATCCGGTTTTTAGGCACTCAGTCAAAGAGTTATATTCCAAAATTAGTCGAATTGAAAATTTTTACTCATCCAAATTCTCATCTTATTGTTAGATAACTATAAACAGGCGAACATACATAGTGTTAATAAACAGAGAGCGATGACAATGATAATCAGATACCTAAACGATTATCAAATGGACAATACAAATTTTTAATCGCGGTGATAGGAACGTAAACCCTATTTAGAGAACGACTCATTGTTTCTTTGATAGGTTAGATTAGAACATGCATGCATAACCAAATCTCACTTAGATAAGAACAAGAAGAAATATAAAAAGTAAGAAACCACATCAAAAAAAGAAGGAAGAAAGTAAAAAATTACTTGAAAAGGCCGGTTCTTGTGGGTGCTCCAAGTACCAGAACCTCAATTGAATTAGAGATAACATAGTTGATCAAGGTTTTTGGTACATCGGCAGCCTCAACCACGACTTCTTTGCATTTTATCTGCAGCAAAGATCAAGTTAAGCAACCTGCAGATCAAAAACTGCATCAAGAAACAAAATAATACGTAAACTAATTGGTTAGGAGCACGACTCACAAGCTTTTTGCTGCAAAAGGAACGGAATGGAAGAAACAGCTCTTTGGTTATTGGGTCAACTGGTTTTTTGTACACATTTTCAGTTTCCTCCCCTTGGGATACAGCAGAAACCGCCGGTGTTGTTTGTTTGACATGGAGCAGGATGAGATGTTGGCCTCCGGTAACAAGATTATCAACAGCCCATTTTATAGCATGTTGACTTCCTTTGTCTCTGTCAATTGCAAGTGTCACCTTCTCTCTCGATTCTACTGTCCCTCTTCCCATTTCTCTATATGATTAAGCTACGAGCTAGCTGGTATCTGTCTTTACAAAGAAATTAATTATGCAGATGCAGAAACTCATAACCCAGAACTGATTAATGAAGAACGTACTCCGGTTTTTATATGATCACGACCTTGCAGACAACTGGCAATGCTTTGGCTCCCTAAAAAAGGAAAAAACGTGTTTTACTTACTCTCGAAAACAAACTAGTTAATATTTCTACCTTCCACAACCCTTGATTGGTATTCTATCTCTAGAACGCTCAGTAGATCGACTCATTTTGTCCACCCGAGTTTGTTACTTGTGCTGACATATTCAACTACCGGAGAGTTTGTTAGTTTTCGTAGTAAACCACATTATCTGGAAACTCTTGTGTCACTTCACTCGTTTTGTTTACGAACGAAGAACCTTCCAAAAGAAATAAAAATAAAGAAAGACAGAATTCCAGCCTTCCCCGTCTATTTTTAGTTCGTGTTAGTTATTCTGGTTCAAACAGAAGGAAATTTACTAGAAAAAAGAGAAATGGATCATCGAAGAACCTTCTTTTATTCAGATCCCGACTTTTCGCCAAAAGAATTTCGAAAGAATATAATGAATACAAAGAATCAGAAATTTCAAGTTACATACATTACAACAAGAGAATCACAATTTGGATTTGTTCAGCAACACAAGGGGCATATAATCAACCCATTTTCGTTACACTCGGGGCACTTATCCGGCTGCCCCTCATCGGCGATGAGCTTGCAGCTCCCGCTGCATCTGAAGCAAACCACAAATCGAACTCCATCGCAAGCTTCACAGGGGCCAATGGACCGATCCAACGGGACTCCTTCAAAGAGCGGCTTGAGCTTTCCTTGTTCATGAAGCGTCAAAACCTCCTCCGCTCCCCCGATATATCTCCCCTTTATGAAAAGCTTTGGAGGCACTGCTTTGCAATCCAAAATCTTCCACAGCTCTTGTCTGAATTCCATGTGCATTGACACATCTCGCTCGTAGAACACCACCCGAAAGCTCTCCAAAAGAAATCGAACGCTGTTGCAATCATCAAAAGTCTTCCGAATTCCCCGAAGGGTTGTAGTGTAGAGAACTACCGATGAATCCAAACTACCCGGCGGACACTTTTCTTCAAAGGCTAACAGAGCGTCTTCATTTGAAGGTGGTGCTGGCTCTAGCTCTGGCTCGGGATCTGGCGCTTCTACAAAATTGGATTCAATATCTTCCTTTTCGCTTCTCCTTGCATTTTTCTCTTCTTCACTCAACCTCATATATTCCATCACTGCTTGCTGAAAGGCTGCTAGTAGGTCCGGGTCGAAGAGGCTACCGGAGTTTAAGTCCGGTCTCCGAAAAGATGAGATGTCAATCTCCGACAAAGGGGTCTGTCTACGATTCTCTGAAGCTTCAGAAGCTCTGTTTTCCTCCAAATTTGATTCCGTTTTAGCCCAACTTTTGCTGCACTCTACTGGGTGTTTTGCCACCATTTTAGGCCTAACGTTTTCCTTGTCGTCGACGTCGATATCATCGCCATCCTGCCCTGACTCTTCTTCATCTTCGAGGTCTCTCATAAGCTCGGTGACGTCGATAACGTCAGGCTCTTGCTCCGTCACATTCTTCTTTAACTGTTTGATCTTCTTCTTCTGCTCCGTTTCTTCCGAAATCAAATTATGGGTCTGAATGTTGAGATTTGAATCCGCGTACCCATCCGATGCATTTACCTGAAGAACTCGATCTTGGGGTTTCAGGTACCCAATTCCAATCGGTCCGATTGACTTCAACTTCATCATCAACTTTCCCTTCACCCCTTTCATTGTTTCCGAAATTGAGCGCCGAAAATCCGAACGAGGAAGCAAAATTTGGACACGGAAATAAAAATAAAAATAAAATAAAAGGAGGATCGTAGAGATTAGAGAGTAAACGACGCTGCTGCTGCTTCTTCTTTCTCCGCCTTGACCTTGGTGGTTGGTGGTGCTACAGACAGAGCTTTCCAACTTCAACGGCTACAAAGTTGTTTTTGGAGTTCTAAAATTCGAAAACATGGGGGCCGGGGAATGCTGTGGGATGCGGAGCAGGATAAGTGTGACGCTAACGGTCATAATTTGCTAGTGGCTTCTTTTCTTTAGCTTTTTTCACTTTTTTTGGGTCTTACTTTTCCTTGAAGGACAGTGATGGGAGAAATTTTTTGTTGTGACGGATACGAGGTGATACAACACGTATTATTATACAAATTATGAGATATATGTCGTAAAAAATTAATAACTTAAAAAATACAAATTTTCACCACTTATATAAAAACACGTGATGTATCTCCGTATTCTGATCATAATAAAAAATTTCTCTAGATGAATGGTTGATTAAGAAGCGGGGGCCTTTTTCATTAATTCTTTTTTCCGGCTTATTAATTGAAATGGCTTCGGAAACCGTCATTTAATTTCACTTTATTTTTTGAAATTAATTTCGTCTCACTTCATTCCTTAACCGACATTTTTAATTCTTTTAATCTCAATCCACCTCATGAAAGAAATGTTAACTTAAAAAGTATTTTGGACCTTTTATTTTTTACACATCTATTTTGCTCCAGTCTAAAAACATCCCAACTCATTTTTGACAACTCTAATTCTAACCTGTGACTTTTGTGGCAACAATATTATTATTTTAACCAATATAAGAATTACAATTTTGTTTTTAGAGTCATTTCATTTTGTTTTTAGAGTTCATTTCATTTGCGAGACATCCATGTACTGGCTCAATGTAAACTTTACACTTGGAAAGTACTCGTTACGATAAAAAGAAAACATGACCAGCTCATTCTGAGAATCTTTCCAATCGAAATTGGCCTAATTCACCTATAAAAAAAATGATAGCGGATCTTTTCCATAAAATATAAACTCAAAATAAAAAACAATAGGAAATTTTAACGAAAAGTCCACGGTACTGTTCACTTTAATGAAAAATCATATTTTTACATTAAAAAATCAATCCTAATACTATTCATTTTACCCTTTATTTTGTTCTTATCATTAAAACTCAAAATTTTCAAATCTTTTTTATTAGTTTTCCTAAATCAAGAGATAAGCCATCCTATCCGAAATACTTCATATGCAAACCTCAAAACCACCCAACCACAAAAAATCATCCAAAGCAAACATGCACAATTCGCAACTTGGTGGTATTGATTTGTTCACTTGGGGTAAAGATGCACAAAGAGCGCCCCTAAACCCTCAGATTAGCAACGGTCTCCATTCACTTCGGGGTAGCTAATCACCAAACCAAGTTGCAAATGGGATTATGGTTATAAGTTCAAGCCCCCAGGGGCCAAAGACATATCACCTCTTTCAAACATCCTAAAGCAGCAGAATATAAATTCTTAGCATTCAACAATTAACATTATATAGAATATAAGAAACCATCTCCTTGGTAGCTATTGTTCTCGAAAAGTTACGATTCACAAACCAAACCAAACCACAAATAAACACTAGGAAACTACACCAACATACCACAATGCCGATAACTTTTATTTTTATCGAATACTTTCATAAAGCCTATCAAATCATTGCTGAGCACACTGAACCCTCTGGGCACCACCATGCATGTCCTCATCATCGTCATATGCCTCGTGTGCATGTGCTTGCTTTCGACGCATTTCCTCCTCTATGTTTACATCATGCAGCGTAGTCTCCTCACATTCATCCAACTCCATGTCGGTCAGCTGAGCCGAAGTCTTGGGGGGGAGGACAGCCTCCAGAGCCTTGCACTGTTCTGGATTCAGTGAGTCAGGGAACTCCACTGTGAAGTGAATATATAACTTACCTTTCATGAATGACCTCTGGTACATTGGCATGCCCTCATCATTTATAGCCTTGAATTGATCTGATAGACACCAGTGAAAAAACAAATTAAATCAGTGGAACTAAAAAATATTCTGATGCAACGTCCATTTGTTAGGATGAAAGCCTAGAATTCTCAATCAAAAACTTTTATCACAATACGGGCCAAAAACTAATGCACTAACTTTCACTGCTATGCATTTCGTAACTGAACTGAATATTACGATTGCAGGGACTGCAGGGTCAGGTTGCAAATATCATTTCGTCCATTAGTATAGTTATGATAATTGCACCATACTAAACCAAACACATGACCACAAGCAACTCTGTCTTCTTCCAGTCACTAACTACAAGAGAGAGAGAGAGAGAGAGAGAGAGAGAGAGAATGCAGGTGCGATTATAGGCATAAAGGGAGTGAAAGGGTAGTATGTTTTAAATTTAAAAGGCAAATAGATGTGATGTTACTCCCACCTGCTCCATTTTCTCACTCTCCGTTAAATTTAAAACATATTACCTTCTCACTCCCTTTGTGTCTACACTAACCTTGAATCCTCATCATATATGTTTGTTTTCTGTTCATGTATTTTTTGGTTGTCTGTTTTCTTTTTCTTTTTCGCCCAAAACTTCATTTTGTTTGTCAATAACCCATAAAACACCAATCCAAATCATCATCATTGGTTCAAGTGACTATGGCCTACACATTTATTTGACCGACCCTAACAAAGGTAGCATAATAAAAAAATTCCAAGAATGAATTTGATAATGACTCATAACATCAGGAACTAACCAAATGCACAAAGCAACTATTCAAAATGAGTACAGTAATAATGAAACTTACCAGGCTTTACAACTTCTCCAGGTTGGGATTTAATGAGGAGCTGTCTTCCATCTAAATGTGTCAATACAAATTGGAAGCCGCAGAGTGATTCCACAAGTGACAAGGTATGTTCAAAGAAGAGATCATCACCCTTCCTCTTAAATTTAGGGTGCTCCTTTTGTTGTAGGACAAAGACAATATCGCCTGTGATGGTGTCTGGCTGCAGAATGAATAAAAAAAGGAAGACAAAATAGCATGGATCAATAAATGTACCAAAGACAACTGACATAAAGAGGTTACAAATAACGAACCTTCAAAGTTCAAAGTGAAAGCATGTAAACCTACCGCTTCATCAGCTTCACCAGGGAATGTAATCTTCTGCCCATTTTGCATGCCCTTCTCCACAATTACTTCTAAGACTTTCTTTTCCTGAACAACCTTCTCACCCTTACATTGTGTGCAGCGATCCTTGTCATTAATGGTCTCACCAGTACCCTTGCACTCAGTGCAAGGATGTTGCATTTGCTGGATCATCGAGGGGCCAAGATGTCTAATAGATACTTTCATTCCAGAACCTTGGCAGCCAGGACATTTCATTGAGGCACCTGACTTCGACCCTTTACTGAATCATGTCAAATACCATCTCCATATCAGAACCATAGAGCACTAGAGTAAATTTCGGATAACATTCAACTCATATTAAAACACTAACCCCTTGCATTTGGAGCAGATTTTGTTGCGCGCGAGAGAAAGCTTTTTGGACGTTCCATTGTAGAGATCTTCCAAAGAAACCTTAAGGGGATGGATCACATCCTCTCCCCTTCTCTGCCTTCGGCCTCTGCTGCTTCCACCACCTGGGACATAGCATCAAAACACTTAATTCCAATTTACACAAAGTACAAACACGGAGCTCAGATACAAACAGGGAAAATGCCTCACCACCGAATGGGTTTCCACCAAAGAAGGATTGGAAAATATCAAATGGGTCATGGCCGCCACCTCCGCCACCCATTCCTTCCTTGAGGGCATCCTCGCCATATTGGTCATATATCTCACGTTTCTCTGGATCACTCAGAACCTCATATGCTTGGGCCAACTCTTTAAACTAAATTCCAAACCGGTATCAAAACGGTCAGAAAATCAACATAACAAGAAACTACCATCAAGTTTTATTTGATGACAATGAAATTCCAGCACAAGCACCCCCTCGGGTCGGACTTTAACTCGTAGTGTCCGAACACAAACATATAAGAAAGATTGAAGAAAGCCCAATATATAGTTTCACCATGTTAACTGCTTTATGTGATACCTCTGATTTATCAAAAACGATTCAGATGAATATAAATTTCAATAATTTAAAATTTAAATTGCAGTAAACAACAATAAAAAATAAAAAAACCCAGAAATCCCCAATATACTCAAAGCTATAAAAAAAATTAAAAATAATAAAAAATTTGCTAGATCTCAACGAAACCATAGATTTGATAAATCAAGAAGCTGCTGAATTAATAAACCAAGAGAATATTAATATTAGGAAAAAGAAAGTAAAACCTTTTCAGGATCGCCGCCCTTATCAGGGTGGTTCTTGATGGCGGCTTTTCTATAAGCCTTCTTTAGATCGTCCTGCGAAGCGGTCTTTGAAACTCCAAGGATCTCATAATATTTGCTGTTATCGCTTTTCTTTGGAGCTCTCCCAAACATTCTCACTTGTTAGCCTTAATCTGTTAAATAATTAAAAAATAAATGATAAAAAACACCATTAAATTTCAAAAAATAATAACAAATAAAACCCAAATCCCAGAAATCGGTTTTTGAAATTGATACAGAGAAAGATGATAGAGAACTAACCGATTTTGAAATTCGATTAATTGGAGGTATGTCGTCAGACTGAGCAGAGAGGAACGAGAGAGGGAGGGCGAGAGAGAGAGACGAGTGTTGGTTCAGGGATCTGTATATTAAAGCGAAGGAATGGACGGCTGCGATTGATTGTCAACAAAGGGTGGTCGCTGAGGGTTAGTATTGACATTTCGCATGCGGATAAGGAAGGATCTAGAATTTATCTTTTTGTTTTTAACCCTTTACCCTTTACCTTTTTTAATCTGTTTGCGGAATATTGTTTTTTTTTTTTTTTTAAAGAAAATTGTTTTAGTATAAAAAAAGACTAGTGTTATGTAAATAAGAAGTAGAGATGTATTTTGTGTGTTAATGTATTATTTGGGCAACAAGTATTTTTTTCATAAACTAGTATAAATAAAGACACAACTTATAAATCTTCTTGCGTTTCTCTTTCTCCCTATTATCGTTCCTCTTATTCTCAAAATTTTGGTTTACAATATGTTATCAGCATTCTCAAACGCCAAGTTGTGAATTTGGAGAGGTCGCCTAAAGAAGAGAGTTTGGTAGCATCAATCAAATACTTTTAAACATGGTTTCAATTTCAATATTTTCCAATTCTTGATTGCATGAATATTCACAATGAAGCACAAACTCTAATTTTACGTTGTTCGAATCATATACCTTGCCTTGATTTATATTTTGATTATTCAATTCAATTGCAAATATTGAATTTTGTATTGCTTTTGAGAATGTAAATACAACGCACTTGAAGTTCATACTAAATGCCAAACTTATAGTTCCGAGAGATGCCATAACAATGTGAAGTTTTTTAAGATATATCACTCATGTTGAAATCCGAAGTTTTTAATCAAACAAAATCATGTCTTGAACAAGAATCTTCAAATTTTTTATGTTTACACACGTTTTTTTATCTTTCCATAACACTAACCGTGACCTTGTTCCCTTAGCAAAATATCGACCTTAACAAACTCGATTTTCACTACTTTAGAAGTCTCTAGAATTAATTGAATGTTCATTCAACTGAGGGCTACAAAATATTGAATTTAACATCATGTTTTTGAAGTACTTGATTGATGTGACCAAACTCCGTCGAAGAGGAATGACACATTTTGTATGAATGATGTTCCGTGCTCTGTAAGATTCCCTCCATAGTTGTCGACCCTATTTCGACCGTGTACTTAGTCATCATGTTGGCTATCGTATTTAAAATATAAAAAATCATAATTTTCCAAAACATTTCTTTAGAACATGTTTTAAGAAAAATTTTATTTAAAATTCAAAAACTTGTTTGGTATGAGACTTAAACTCACTCCTTTCTTTTCTCTCTCACTCCCTCTTGCTCCAAATCTATCTCCTTCTTTTCTTCTCTCTCCTTTTTTTTTTTTTCAACCTTTATCGTCTCTCCTTCAATCCGTTCTCTTCATTCTCTCAGCTCTTTCTCTCACTCATTTTCCTCTCTATCTCATCTGATCGTCTCTCTTCTTTCTATTTCCTTCAATCATTTTTTACTGTCTTTCCTCCTCTCCCCTCTTTCTCCCTCTCTTGCGACTCCCTCTGTTTAGATCTCTTTGTCTAGTTTAAGTCGTAAAATTAAAAAATTTTAAATCGCAAACCAATTAAATTTTTGAGTCTTAAAGAAAATTGTTTTCAATAAATGTTTTGAGAAATGATAAAAACTTTCAAATAGGACACCAAACATGCCCTAAAAATTCTTAAAAAACAAAAACTCTAAAAACTCACTTTCTATGCTTTCTATAAGTAGGCTAATTTTCAAGTTAGTTTTGATTTCAGTTTTTGAAAACAATCCTACCAAACAAGAATTGAAGCTGTAAAACTTAGAAAGTGGTTTTGAGTCTAAAAAGTTGGATTCAAGTAGAATACCAAACAGACTCTAAGTATGTAATACCGTATTCTACTTAAGGAAAAACTTTCAACATGAAAGCTGATTGAGATCTAGTTTCATCAAACATACTTTGGAGTCGGAGTTGGCTATTAAAATTGCTCAACGGCTTCAACAGCATTGTTTTGTCCATGGAGAACAACAAATTATAGCAGGCAGCCGGCGAGACTGCAAGAGGAAATTTTGAATGGCATTCTACCTTGTTTAATCAGAATTAGAAACTCTTCAGTTGCATAATTACTAAAAACATCAATATTACAGATGCCCCGCGACGTACAATTTGGTCACGTACCTGAAAGCTGCGGGAACCTGGAACATCTAACTTCCACCACCCGACTTGCGTTCCTGCAGAATATGAACTTGGAATTCCCTTTCCTTTTTTCTTTTGGCTAAAAGAAACACACATGAACCTGCATAAGATGGGGAAGTCCAGCACCCCTGCAAGGCTTGATAGCAAACACTAAGGACAGGGAAAAGAACACCACCACTTTTGTTTGCAATAACCAAGCTCCCAAACTTGGTTAATGTACCACTCAACGATTCTGCTCTAAATGAAATAACTGGGGAGGATGAGTTTGATATCCTGAATAACCTGCCAAACCATCCAAAATGATTCCATGTTTATCAAGGTTTCAGCCCAAGACGTTTCCTTGTCTTTCCTACAAATAAGTCCCCGGATTTGATCATGCCTGGGATGCAACCACTAATCGTCACTAATGGGAACTGAGCAATTCCCTCTTTCCTCCCAAGTGAAACTAGTGCCATTTCTAAACCAGGCTTATATGTAGCCATCTTGCTTTCATTTCGTCCTCTCAACAATAGCTTCAGGTTCTCGGCAGTCACTTCAGCATGTCTTTGTGCTAAATATCCTTGTTTGATCTCCTGTTTTAATAGATTGTTTTCATTAGTTTAAGACAGATTTTTTTTTTAATATATGAAAATTCGTAGACATTGATAGTGAAAATGACGAACAACAAAATCGCAGCAAAGGTTGACCCAACTTTGTCACCAGACTCATAACTCATACGGCTGTTACTTCTCGCCAAAATGACCTTGAACCCTCACAAAAAAAAGAAGTCAATATTACCGAGTATAAGCAAAATCTAAATCAGAGCTGTCATATTGCAGTGGGGTCTGTAGTCTGTTCGACATTTTGTTCTTGTTAAAAACCGATCTGTGTGGTTTCTAAATTATCTTTTCACTTTAGTATGAGGTTTCTCAAAATAAGAGCTACTTACTGGTGATATTCTCTACAAAACACTGTATCATACTGAAAACTCCCCATTTATCAATCATCCTATTTTTTTCTTGTCTGAAGTTATTTATAAACTGATAATTTTGCTTATTTATAAATTGATAATTTTGCTGCTTATTAACCACAAGACTAGAAGTTTTGTGCATTGTTTCACGAAATAGAAATACCGAACAAAGTTCAGGCCTCATAATATTCCAAAACTTATTAAACTATGAGAAAAGCAAAATCATGATTGCAGTTCTGCCTCTACCATCAAACAGTTAATTAACTCTATAATTTTTCGGTTTTATAATTAGCTCAGGTGTTTTTCGGCCCCTAGCATTTTATGTGAATCAAACCTTGAATTTTTTCCCAAATTTATCCAGCCCCTCAATAGTTACTTATAATTACAGCTTGTATACTAACCACTAACCACTAACCATGACCTAGTTAGTAGTTACATTCCAGATTTGCACTTTTTAACTTTAGGATCCTCGAATTCGACTACCACCACCTATTTGTCCATGGGTAGAACATATCAGGTCCACATGCCTCAAACAAGGAGTATCTTACTAAATATTGACTGCCAAAAGCAAAAAGCAAAAAATAAAAAATACTAAAAACACAAGAGAAAGATAGGCTTGGCTGACCTTAACATCGGTTATATCTCCTACTGCAAAGATATTTTTATGACCACGAACCCTCATGTTTCTATCAACCATCAATCTTCCTTGCATATCCAAGTCATTCTGTAAAATACTCTCCCTAAGCCATGACGAACCCATTGGTTTAGCCGTGCACACAAAGTGGCAATCAGCTGCAATAACTTCTCCAGAAGATGTTTGAAATACACCATCAGATACATTGTTCAAATTAACGGACTCATTCAAAAGAACTTCAACATTTTTTGATATTAACCAATCAAGTGCCCTTTGGGAAGCCTTCAAGCCAATGAATTCTAGTAGCCTTGACCCCCTGTGCACAAGTGTCACCTTCTTTTCTGGAAAATCAGTGGCAATTTCACCGGCAAGTTCAACACCAGTAGGACCCCCTCCAACAATCAGGATTGATTCAGCAGAATTGATCTTTTCAAACTCTGGACACAGAAAGAGAATAAATTCAGATTTGAGGCCAAAGGCTTCATCAAATGGTGAACAATTAAGACATAGAAGTCAGCATTAAGTATTGTAGCCTTGTTGGAGCACCTTCACGAAATTAAAATTAAAATTCTATTTTCATTATTTTCCTTTTCCTTTTTAGGACGGAGCCAGGATTTTTTCTTGGGTGTGCTATAGCTCTAAGCTACGTAACCTATTAAAGGAGCCTCCTAATATTGTTTCTCATATCATCGATCAAAATATACATATAAAAACATATTCGGGATAAATGAAATCATTATGAACAAAACTCAACAGCAAGAGTATATTTCATTAATAAGTAACAAATATATACCTAGTTTATTTTTTTTCTTTTTTTTTTTTTTGTTTTGGGGGGTGGGGTTTGTGGAGACATAAGGAGCCTTCCCTCAAAAATGCACAAAAAGCATACAACATAAGTAAGAAACAAACATGCAATGCAAGTATGTACAACAGAAACTCCTTAAGTAAAATCCTAATATAATGAGAATGCTTCAAAGACTCAAACAATTCACAAAAATAAAAAAAATAAAAACTCAACAAACATAAACAACCAACTACAATCCTAACTCCTAAATCCCGTAACCTAAATTAAGTGAAACACGTGTAGTATTAAAGCTTCTTAACACTTACTCGGGTAGGCTGAGTGGGACTAAATCATTTTAACTACTACTGGTAGAGCGGTTAAAAGTCCACAAATGCAATCTCAAAGAAAAAAAAGTAAACGTATGAGATTTCTTACATGAGTTATGTGGATTTATATGTTAAGTTTAATTTGGAAGTGGGTGAAGTACTAAATGCAATAGCTATCATAAAAACTGACCACAAGCCCACAAATGCAGTGATACTTATGAATCTTTATGTATTACCTGCCTGGTACTGACTAAGCCTCGCAACTCTGGTTTTTGGAACAGAGTCCTTGTGACCAGTGGCTATAACAAGGTAATCATATACAAGCAAACGGCCATCTGTAGTCAATACTTCATGGTCTGTGATGTTAGCTGCAGTAGATGCAACAATCCGCACATTTGGAAGATAATCGCAGTGATTAATGATGGACCTTTTGGCAAATGATGGCTCCACCATTGCCCTCAAGCTTCCCCATGGGATCTCGAAATACTCCTTCCTGAGGTGTAAACAAAAATGTCATTAAAAAGGAACAAAGAATAAAATAACTTGATACGTCAATAATTATAGTTGTATTGATACTAAATTATGCATACTGAGGAATAAGTGGACTGGAAACCAGAAATGACGCAAAAGAAACCATGATTCTTGTTTACAAATAAGTAATCTACAGGAGAAATTCCAAGAGAGCATCGATCAGATACAAAGAAGGACAACTAAAACCAGAGAAAACACATCATCTTAATCATAAATAAGATGTGGACATGTAATAAAACTCAAATCAAGGGGACCATGACAGGTCTTGGTTGTTGCATGTAGGTAGGGAAATGGTAGGTGTCTTTAACATTCCAATTTAATAAGGTATGAGAAGAGGTATTAAGCATGGTCAGATGATGAGAGAGAGAGAGAGAGAGAATACATGGTTACATAGTAATTTTACTTCATGTTGCGGCATAAACATGTGCCAATACAAACTGGAAAAAACTGCCTTACTCAACAGTTGCATGACAAAGTAATGCATTTTACCATTCAAAACGTTTAAACAGGTCATCAGTGACACCACTTCCCTCTTTTCATCTATCATGTTTACTATCTCCACTGGAGTAATTAATTGACAAGTACACCCAAAAAGCCTTGCGCTGCCTGTTATAAATGATCATTGATCAAACAATTGAAAAATTCATAAAACAAATAGAACAAAACATTGTAAATACTTTTATCTTAAAAAAATTAAACAAAAAAGTAGTAATATGATAAAAGAATGAAACGAAGTCCATTGGCGTTTCTTGTTCACTCCTGATGAAAACTATTACTAAATAGGCCCTTGATGGTTGATGGTACACCTAGTTTTCTTCCCCTTCTACACTTACATCTATGACAAAACTTCTTTCTCAAACTCTTCAATTGGTGTTTGAGCTAAACTCATTGATTACTATCGTAGAAAGCCTGAAAATCATGAAGCTACTTATTTGCAATAAATCTCTGCTCATCCATTTAAACCTTGAATGGTGTTAATATACCTCAGCAGCTGAGCATCATTTCATTTTTCAAATTATTAGAAAAACCTAAATATTCATCTAACCTTAGGAAAGTTTACAAAGGCATGATTAAGTTAACGAATGATATATGAAGGCTAACTAACCAGTTGAAACTTGCCAGGAGCCACCACATCACAAGTCGAATATTTGGTTTCCCACACATAAACTTAAAATATCATTGGTTCAAAAGGTACAAACCAAGATCGTTGGGGCACAAATGCATCCACAAAAGACAGCAAGAGCAACCACAGAAATCACAATGACTTAGATCAGTACCCGTAGTATATTTCACCATTTCAGACTACTTCTTCCAATAATCATGAGCCATAGCCTCCTCAATTCAAACATCTGAATCCTTTATTCTACTGTCATTCAGCTAAATAATAAGCCTTAAGGTAATTCCAACTCATTGCACATTTGCAAACCGTCTCCTTTGTCCACAGAATCACTGCTTATTCATCTTCAGAGAAAAGACATTTCCATAGCTTTTACTTTCAATCTGAAATCAATTCCATACATATTTCATTCAAATCGGCGCTATCAGGACAGAAAAGAACCGTTGCTTGTCCAGACAGCAAGCACCTCCTGTTCATGTGAATTAGCTGTGTTTGGTTTGCAGTCTTGTCAAAACTAAACCTCCCACTGCCTGCCCTTCGTCCAAAAACAGAAAGGAGTCTATACTATGCTCAAAATCCGGGCTGTAAATTGTCTTTGTTTTCAGTTTCTTCATCTTCTATTCATGCAGCAGTAGGGTTGCACTTGCACCCCCTTATGGTCTCTATAGTGAATTCTTACCGTAGAAGGTATCCTTGCAATTGACTTTTCTAAGATAACTATCTACGGAACCCAACAACACAGAAACTAGAGGAGCACATCATTTAGAAACATCTTTCAAAATACATGATTTACATTATCCCAATACATCCTTCACCAGTACATTATCTTAAGAAATCATGAATCGCTAGCTTTGTAGGATTGTCCGATAAATATGAGTTAGCATTCATACATGATTTACATTAGCCCAAAGAACCATGAAAATAAAAGCAATACCACTCTTTTTCTTACTAATATTCCTACATCAAACAACACCATAATAAAAGTTACACAAAGGCTCTTTATTTTAGTTTCTCGGTGCAGATAGCCGGGCTTTGAGTGAAGTGTGCATAGAGAACGGACCTCTGTTAATTAAAAGTTAGCTTTCTGTCGGCTCATAAGGTTATCATTTTCTCTAAATACACAGAAAACCAATCCAATTGCAGAATCAAATTCTATGACCATGTTCTGCCGCATAACACAGCATAGCATAGCAAATTCAAGGCAATTGATAAAATAAAAAAAAGAAAAAAAAAACAGTGATAAATTCAATTCAAAAAAACCCTACCTAGTATGGCTACTCCTCTCTCTGCACTCAAGTTCGAATTCCCTCCCCGTAGTTTAAATAAGATTAAAGTATTACTCAATGATCGTCGGATGATAGAAAACAAGTAAAATAATGGGTTTAGAAGCATGGCTTACTGATCAACAAGGACAACATCAGCGCAGAACTGGAGAGAATGGGCTACGACGGAGCCGCCGACGCCGCCTCCAATCACCACCACTCTCTTCCTCTCCGCATCCGATGACTCTTGCGCGGCAGCCATTGAAATTGAGAAGCACGTTGCACTGCACGAGCACGAGTAAAATGGAAACGCTTTCCTCTCAAGAAGAAGAAGAAGAAGAGAGGCGAATGAACGAGGAGATTTTTGGTGGTTACAACTTTATTTGCTTTGCTTTGCCAGTTCACGTGCACTGGTGGTATGAGTTTTGGGTGTGTGGTTAAACCAGCTACCAACTCAGCGTTTCAATGCCACTGGTTTCATTTTTTGTTTTGTTTTTTTTTTTTTTTTTTTAACCCCTTTTCCTATAACGCATAGTTTTGTTCCAGAAGATTTCTCCCCTCCAGGAATGCGAATCCCTTTAAAACTTTATTTATTTACTTTTTTACTGGATGGATAGAATAGGAGATTCGGAAGAAATTTTTATTAGAGGTGGGCACGGATTGGTTTGATGCGGTTTTAAATGAAATCAAAATCAAAATTGAAATATTTTGCGATTTGATTCGGTGCGGTTTCAAACGGTTTTGGTTTGATTTTTAAGAAAAAATGTACAATTTGTAATTTAATATATTAATAAGCATTTCCCAATAGTAATAGGAAAAAGACATTTGTTATGTAAACACATAACACATTGCATGCAGTTGTGATGTTAAAACATGTTTGTGCAACAAATGGTGTCCCTTAAGAGTGTTTATCATAAAACAAGTTGAATAAATTTGAATTCATTAAACGTGAGCAAAACTTTCATATTAGAATATGTGATATCATGCTTCAAATGAGTAGACTTCATTAGATCATTATTCGACTTTTGATAACAAGATTAGTCCACCCTTGTACATATATGTGTGTGTGATGGTATAAAATAACAAAGGTCCTTTAAGTTAATGAACGAAAGAAAGCAATGAATGATGATATTCTAGTGTGGTTGAGTCCATACTAAGTGTATAGATTCTAACAAACAACCAATTAAAATATGACATCTAATATGGACATTTAATTAAATATTTATTAATATTTGCGGTACGGTTTGATTTCGGTGCGGTTTTCAAAAACCAAAACCGAAACCAAACCGTTTTCTATGTTGCGGTTGAAACGTTTCAAAACCGCAAAACCAAACCGTTCGATGTGGTTCGATTTGGTTCGTGTTTCGGTTTCGATTTTAAGTGCCCACCCCAAACTTTTATCATGCCAAGGACACGGTTCGATACACTATATCTCATAATACAATTTGACGAATTTTTATTTTTTTAGTTTTCAACCAATTATATTATGACACTTAAGACGCGTTTACATACCCAGAAAGGATACGATGTGTTTGTACCATACTTGACCAATCCCGAAACTACTAAGCACCGGTCAACAACATACCGTCAATGACCCACAAGACTTTTCCTCCAACCAGGAGGCCAATCACAACACGACACATGTCAGTATGAGAGGCCAATCATAGCGCGACACGTGTCGATATCAGAGCCAATCATAACACGACACGTGTCAATGTCAGAACAAAACTAGAAACTCTCTTCTATAAAAGAGGATCATTCTCCCACAATAATCTCTAATGTCATTTGTACTAAACTATTCACCAGAACTCACTAAAAGAGAGTTTGAACCTATGTATTTGTGTAAACCCTTCACAACTAATGAGAACTCCTCTACTCCGTAGACGTAGCCAATCTGGGTGAACCACGTACATCTTGTGCTGCTTGTTTCCCTGTCTCTATTCATTTATATACTTATCTACATTAATGACCAGAGCAATCTAGCGAAGGTCATAAACTCCACACTTTCTGTTGTACCAAAGTCCTCGCCGATTTTATGCATCAACATTTGGCGTCGTCTGTTAGAATCGTACTTATTCCTACTCTCTCCAGCTTTGTTAAGCTGGTTTCCACCATTCGCACACTTTCCTTCGACCAGGCACCCCTCTCCAACATGGGGAATGAAGGGGGCCACAGCACGTAGAACGACACCCCCTCGCACTTAGTGCAAAGCAACGAAAGAAGGAACGAAAGAGGTTTGTTCTTCAAGCTAAAGTCGATGAGATCCTCCAGGAGCAGTATGAGAAGCTCTTCGAAATGCTCCTTGAAGCTAGGTATACTCAAACACACGAACTCATCGCCCTTAAGGAAGTCAACCATCACCTGGATGCCCCCCCAACACGGGGGTGTTGGAAATATGCCCTGAAAGTCAATCTTTGGAAGAAACCTTTCAGGACAATGAATTGATGTATATATGACTCTTATACATCGGAAGGCAAAGATACTAATTGGGACTATCTCAATGAACGAAATATGTCCTAAATAGTGAATCCATGGACAATGGATCGATGGAAGAAGTAACCTAATGATGTTAGGATACAGAGACCTTCTTCTCATAACCATCATGTCCAAAAAGGTTCCTGGTCATAAGGATTGTCGGAGGGATACTGACAATCCATAGACTGGTACATACTATGTCCGCTTCAATTGGAAGGATGGAAAGTCTCATCCCATTCGTGTAGCGACACTAAGACAAGCATGTAGGTGCTCATTAAGGGAATGAGTTCACTGAACACAATCGAACGAGAGTACTTGCATGGAGGTCTACTCACATGTCAAGCAAGTAACTCTAATGGTTGGAATAATGTAAGTAATCCTTTGACCTGAGGCATCTCGTTGTCTTGTGGTTAAGTACTTAATCTTTGATTATGTTAAAGTCATTCCATTCGAGAGTGTCCAAGGCATCGTTGGGGTTAAGCCACTTAGCCATGAAGGCAAGTGAATGCGCAACAAGGAATCTCTAATCTTCGATAAGAGAGGATGAATACTCTAAGATATGATTCGGGAATCTTCGGCCGAAGTATCGAGCGTAATAAAGGAAAGCGTTCCTATACGTCTCAAATGAATCATATAAGAAGGAATAATCACATTAGGGGTTTGACATTATAAATCCATACCCTAGTAATGTGATTGAGAGTATTGTTTTAGAGAAGGATCGAATTACATTGTAATTCCAACTGAATAGGTTCTCCGAATAACTTCTACATTAGCTTGGGTAGCCATGATATGATTAGATGTCACTCATGGCTTGTGAGTTCTTCTAGATGATTAAATGTAGTCATTAAAAGGAAGGTGAATTAAAAGTAAGTTTTAAATCACTAAGTGATTGGATAATCAATTGGATTGGTGCCAATCACCTCACTGCCTTGCTAATTAGAACCTAAAAGATTGTTCACCGATACACTCTTGTAGTGAGTAACTAATGGATGAAGGAAATAATTAATTGGATTAATTAAGTGTTTTTGATTAATTTAGAAAGTCTAAAGAAATCATAAAAGCGATAAAGATCGTTTTGGGCTTAAAGAAACGTTCGGGTTTAATCGGGCCCATTGGGCCAAAACCCATTGGGCTTTTATTCAAGCATTGGATGACTTGAAATAATTAAAAGCCCAAAGCCCAAATTAAACACAATAGGCCGGCCAAATGAGAAGGGAGAGAGAGAGAGTGAGTCAATTGTTGACTTGTTTCTTTAAGAAATAAAAGGAACAAAACAAGACATAGTGTGTTAGGTGATTGAGAATACACAAAAGAAAAGTAAAACATTCTCTCTCTAATCTTCAAAGGCCGGCCACCAAGGGGATGAACTAGAATATCTGTCCCTTTGGTTATCCTCATCTTTCCATACACTTGGTTTCAATCTTGGAACTTGAAGGGACTGGAGACTCTTCACCAAAGGGAGGAGGCAGGAGGGAGGCGGCTCAGAGTTCAGGGCAAAGAGCTGGAGTGGTCAATCCTTTCTTAGACATACAACGTACTCCTACTTGTCTTCATAATGTTTTGATGCATCTTATAAACCTATGCATCTTGAAGGGATTGCTATGCTTGATAAATGTATGACACTTCTCTCGTAATAATTTGATTGTATATGCATGGTACTAGAAATCCATAAATCTATATTTTCCTTCGGGGGATCACCTGCCTTCAACATGGATATCTCTAATGGGGAGCGAGTTACTCATCAAGGTGTTGATCAACATGAGACCTCTCTCGACTCAGCTGCTTCGACCCGAAGCAGGAGAAGTGGAGGAAGGCACATTCTTGCAGAAGGAGTAGAAGGATCAAAATCCGTTTATCGTGACTATTGGGACTTCCTGAGGCAACGTCGAGAGAACCCCATCCACATAAGCTCGAAGGTCAATGACCCAAGGGTTTCTGAAAGATTCGGTCCTCTCTCATACCCCAAGCCAACTACCAATCTAGGGAATGAGCCACATGTCCTAGAGGAATATGAAGGTACGGAGGACTCAGGCGCGTTTCGATAAGCTCGTCCTGGAAGTCAGTACGGTGAGTCCAAATAAAAATCTCATGCCCTTGATCAAGCCTTCCTACTTCCAAGAGGAGATGGAGACTTACGGAAGAATGATCCAGCAGTACCTAACTCCACTCAAAACCCCCTTGTCCTACAACTCCTTGAGGAAGTAAACATGTTGAAGGCAGAACGTCAGGTCGAAATACCTTACTGGAACCAACCTAGGTCTGGTCCTCTTACAAGGAGGATCCTCGACACCCCCTCCAAGCAAAGATAAAGTAGAAGCTTGGCTTACAATTCTACACTGGAAGGGAGGACCCGATTGAACACCTTAACCTCTTTGAGTCCACCATGGCATATCGGATGCACACTGACGAAGAACGAAGTATTCTCTTCCCCTTTACCCTTTCTAGCGGAGCTCTGAATTGGTATTGTCATCTTCTACCTAAGACAGTAGACTCATTTAAGGAACTGAGGAAACTGTTTGTCTTTCAACACATCTTCTAGACAGATTACTTATTCACATATGACTTGTACATTATTCGCTAGAAACCGGACGAGTCACTACGAAAGTATGCTGGCCGCTTCAGCCATGAGTATTCTCACTACGTTGAGGCAGATGACAAGACCACCCTTAAAACCTTCACGGCAAGCCTATGCGAGTGTTTCTTCAAGTACATGATCAATGCTAACACTTGGAAGACTTACTTTAAGGTGATGGCACAGGCTTACAACTATGCCTCCGCTGAAGCAAGGACATACCAAGCGAACCCCCATATGGTTAACCTCTATTAACAAGTGGGAAGTGGAAATTAAGTTCTACCAAGTGAGGAGATCTTGGCCATTCAGACACCCATTGCATCACCTCCTGCCTTATTTAACTACTCGCTAAGTCACCAAACGTATTTGTCTCTTGGTAAGAGGAAGAATTTTTACTCTCAGCAAGCCTATTACAACAAGAGGGATAAAAGTTCGTATCAATACAACCAGGGGTGAACATACCGTTGACTATTATGACTATAGGGCCAAGCCTCACTTTTTCAAAGTGAAGGACTGGGTACTGAAGGAAATACTATTATAAGAAGGCATACATATTACAAATGTTTTGATTCTCAACCACTTGAGATCTTTTGTCACACAAGCCATTAGCAAATGTTTAAAGAAGAGGGAATTCATACAACTTTTTCTGAGTCTTTTTCATTCCTAGCACTAGAACACTTGGTCTACGTTGACCTACCCCTATACTCTAACTCAAAGCTTTAACATGCATACTTTAACACAAAGTATGTGAAACTAAGTGTTACAACCAACATGGTTCATATATCAAAAGCATGAATCCTTCATGCATAGCAAAACATTCATAAGCATCACTTATGTCAATCAACATAAACATCATACATTCCAACACGTTCATACATAAACATCATACATTCAACACATCCATACATAAGCCAACTGTGCTTCGAAAAGGTTCAACATACTTTGTGTCAGTTGACATTTACTACAATGTGCCTCGACAACTTGCCCTTATTCTCACCAACCAAGTGATGAAATGTGAAGAAAGAACTCATCTTCATGCCACCAACGAGGTGATGAAATGTACAACATGTACTTTCCTTCATGCTACCAACCAGGTGATAAAATGTACAACCTGTACTCTAATATCATTTGGCAACTTGCCACTCATGCCACCAACTAGGTGAAGAAAGAACTCATTTTCATGCCACCAAACAGGTGATGAAATGTACAACTCGTACTCTCCTTTATGCCACCAACCAGGTGATAAAATGTACAACCCGTACTCTAATATCATTTGGCAACTTGCCACACATGCCACCAACTAGGTGAAGAATGAACTCATTTTCATGCCACCAAACAGGTGATGAAATGTACAACTCGTACTCTCCTTCATGCCACCAATCAGGTGATGAAATGTACAACCCGTACTCTAATATCATTTGTCAACTTGCCACTCATGTCACCAACCAAGTGAAGAATGAACTCATCTTCGTGCCACCAACCAGGGTGATGAAATGTACAACCCGTACTCTTACATCATTTGGCAACTTGCCACTCATGCCACCAACCAAGTGATGAAATGTACAACCCGTACTCTTACATCATTTGGCAACTTGCCACTCATGCCACCAACCAGGTAAAGAAGGAACTCATCTTCGTCCCACCAACCAGGTGATGAAATGTACAACCCGTACTCTAACATCATTTGACAACTTGCCACTCATGCCATCAACCAGGTAAAGAAGGAACTCATCTTCGTGTCACCAACCAGGTGATGAAATGTGATGAAAGGTGATAAAGGAACTCACATTTGTACCACTAACCAAGTGATGAAAGCAACTTACCATTCATTCCACCAACCAGAAGACGAGTGGTATAACTTATACATGTGAACTCCTAGCATTCATAAATTATAAAAAACCCTTAAGGTTTACAACTAGGGGAGCACTTATGCCTAACAAGAGTTATAGTCACCAATAAAGTCTTATTGCAAGCCAACAACGGCTAGTGCATGATATACGAAGATTAAGCTCTTCAACCCTCTTACATCTGCCTCAGACATTTTTCCTTTGTAACAATGCAAACACTACAGCTTATAGAAAGCTTCACACGCTCTTGATCAAGACTGTTCGAAGCAAATTCAATTTATATGGTTCATCCAAACCTTCGACTACAACAAGGTGTGGCTTGCATCACAAACTCTTTCTCAACAGTGTGAAAGCAAAATACAATTCTCAAAAGCTTCACACACTCTTGATCAAGATAGTATGAAGCAAAATCAATTTATGGTGCCTTAAAAAGCTTCAACAACAAAGCTTCAACATCAAACAAAGCTTCATCAATAGAGAGCAACTACAATTCTCAAAAGCTTCACACACTCTTAATCAAGATAGTGTGAAGCAAAATCAATTTATGGTGCCCAACAAAGCTTCAACACAAAAGTTTCACCTACAAAGTTTCAACATCAAACAAAGTTTCATCAATGGAGAGTAATTACAATTCTCAAAAGCTTCACGCATTCTTGATCAAGATAGTGTGAAGCAAAATCAATTTATGGTGCCCAACAAAGTTTCAATACAAAAGCTTCAACTACAAAGTTTCAACACAAAAGCTTCAACACCAATGTTTCACCTACAAGGGTTCAACTCTCAACTACAAAACTTCAACATCAAAGCTTCACACACTCTTGATCAAGATAGTGTGAAGCAAAATCAATTTATGGTTCTCAACAAAGCTTCAACACAAAAGCTTCACCTACAAAGCTTCAACAACAAAGCTTCAACACAAGAGCTTCACCTACAAAGTTTCAATACAAGAGCTTCACCTACAAAGCTTCAACACAAGAGCTTCACCTACAAAGCTTCAATACGAAAGCTTCACCTACAAAGTTTCAATACAAAAACTTCACCTATAAAGCTTTCAACACCAAAACTTCACCTACAAAACTTCAACATCAAAGCTTCACCCCCAAAAAAAAAAAAAAAAAAAAAAGATGAGCCTAGGCCTTCCTTTCTTTGGGCCTAAACAACTTTCATACTAAATATATATGAAGGAAGAGTTTTGGGCAACCACTTAGAAAGGAAAATGGTGAAGTTTTGTTTGGAAAATTGCCTACTAGCAAGACACCTCTCTCGACCGGAGACTTGGGGGACTCCTACCATATACCACTATACCTTGGTACTCAGAAATTTCGCGACTACTCAGTGCCTTGGATTTTTCAAGTCCCCAACCAAGAAGTTTTCCTCACTCAAGAAATTAAGGGAGCACTACTTCAACCTACAAGGTTCACCCACGAAGTTTCAACATGCAAACTTCAACAAAATAAAAAATCGAAGCTCGGCATCATTGCTCTAATTGAAGAGATCGAGAAGCCTCAACAACATTTGCTAACACCGTTGTCGAAGAACAAAGCTTCGCCATACCACATCTACTACTTTGTCAAACAGCAAAAGTATCTCATATCATGAGGATCGAACATACTCCAGGTTTGACAGACTTGTTTTGACCCTCAAATTCTGGAGTCGGCTTGCTCTTTTGGAGGAAACCAGAAAACCCTCCAGCCTAGTTCAAGAATACACATGTGGAAAGTCAAGTACAACAAAGCACATGCCAATTCGTCCGTCTTCTCCAAAAACAAGAGTACCTCATATCATCTTCTCCCTGTTTCTTCTCTTTATCCTTGTTGCTGAATGAGAGACAGGGAGAATGAGTACAATCAGACGAAACCCAAGATCAACCTACCGATCTGAGACTGATTGCTTGGAACCCTGATTGCTTACCTTGTCTGTCACCTCCTTCGGCAAATCTCCTCGCTTAGAGGCTTGGGGGACTCATACTATATGGTTTGTATCGCACTTGACCAAACCCGAAACTACAAGTAAGCTTCAAATGAAAATGATACATTACCTTGTGCGTCAACGCCCACTAGAGATACCACTCCTGGATGAAGGAAAAGTACTTCTAAGAGAAGATGCCACATCTACTTACAGGACAAAGAAGGTAAGTGAAGGCGACACCACACTTCGGTACTTGGAAGTTTCGTGATTACTCAATGACTTGGATCTTGCAAGTCCCCAATCGAGGAGCTTTCCTCACTTGGGAACTTAGGGGAGCACTGTTTATACCATACTTGACCAATCCCGAAACTATTAAGCACCGGTCAACAACATACCGTCAAGGACCCACAAGACTTTTACTCCAACCAAGAGGCCAATCACAACATGACACATGTTAGTATGAGAGGCCAATCATAGCGCGACACGTGTTGATATCAAAGGCTAATCACAACACGACACGTGTCAATGTCAGAACAAAGCTAGAAACTCTCTTCTATAAAAGGGGATCATTCTCCCATAATAATCCCTAATGTCATTTGTACTAAACTATTCATTAGAACTCACTAAAAGAGAGCTTGAACCTATGTATTTGTGTAAACCCTTCACAACTAATGAAAACTCCTCTACTCTGTGGACGTAGCCAATCTGGGTGAACCACGTACATCTTGTGTTGCTTGCTTCCCTGTCTTTATTCATTTACATATTTATCTACACTAATGACCAGAGCAATCTAGCGAAGGTCATAAACTCCACACCTTCTGTTGTACCAAAATCCTCGCTGATTTTGTGCATCAACACGGTGGAATGGGAGTCATTCCCCATTCTTGATCATTCCTCCGTTTACTAACTTAAGCCGAATGCGCAGTTTCGCGGGCCCTATGTAAAATCAGGATTTCAAATCCTGATATTGTCGAAATTGGATTACGTAGACGAATGTGGTATTTAGATTCCGGGGAGAAGGCTCCATCCATAATCAAATTCTCCTTCCCAAAATGCCCTTCACCTTTAGTACTCATTTCCTTTTTCCGTTGTCATCTGCCATCCTCTCCAGCAGCTCTCTGCCTTTGACAACTTCTCGGCCACTCTGCGAAACTACGGTCACCTTCATCGTCGACATCAAGTGACAGAGACCCACTTCAGCAAATCGATCAAGCAACAAACCTTTTTAATTCTTCCAAAAAAATCATGCAATTTCCGTTCGAATTGCAGAAAGTGTGAATCAACCGGAAAGAAAGAGAAATGAGGGTGAGAGTGAGATCCGGAAATAGGCTCTTTCTCCTTAATAACGATGTGAAATGTTGTTTGGGTGTAAGAGTTAGTTTGGGGGGATGGATGGTATAATATTAATGGCGTGTGGTTGGGGTAGGAAATCAGGATAGCTAACTATCACCCCTCCGCTGCCTCCTCACGCTCCACTACCTCAAAATCATCCACGTCCTCCTCCATAGGATTTGGCAAATCGTCACAAGAGGATACAAAGGACTTGCTATCAATCATAGTGCCTCATTTCTGCCTTCGCATGCATTGCCGTGTGAACAGTTTCGATTTGGGGCTCGGCTACCATTCAACCCAACAAACCCATCGCTCCCTACGTTTCGCCTTCATCGTCTGCACCACACCTTCCACCTCCCAAGTGTAGCCATGCATTACTCTCCTACCACTACCTCACAAAACCCAACCACATTTCCCCCAAATCGGATTCAAGAATTTATTATCCAAACCCCAGATAATAAACCCACAGATTCGGTGAAGAAATAACTCAAAACCCAGAAAATCTTGAAATTGAAATATTTGGCAGGGAGAAGGGTTGGTGATTATGGGGTTAAGGTGAGTGGGAAAGATGAAAGCGAGGGGGAAAATGGGAGATGGGGAGTTTTCATCTTCTGCTGGGGAAGATACAAAAGACAAGATGAAGGTTTACAATAATGACATTTTGTGAAAATGTAATATGGGCAAGAAATAAAACAAAAACAATAAGGGCATTTTAGTAATCATATTGATTTTTATTCCGATTTAGATGAATTAGTAAATAACTTATATGAATTTCGTTTCATTTTTATTCCGATTCCAGAACATTAAAGTATACTGTTTTAATAGGAATCCGATTCTAACTCTTCCTTAATCAAATCCCTCCTCAATTCAATTTCTCCTTAATCCAATTCCTGTATTTTGATTACGGTTACGTAAACGCGTTGTTAATGTATCATACATTATTTCCATCATCCTAAAAAATATCTCGAGAATCGGGAGGGATTGTGATTAAATTTCAGGCTCAACATTGTGTCATCAAATTTTTAAACCGTTTTTTTATTGTGCTTTAAAAATAAAGTAAACGTTTGATAAACTATTTCTAAAAGGCTATGAGCAGGAAAGAGAGTAAAAAAAGTAAGCTCAAAACGTATTTTTAAGATCTTGTATTCTTCTGCATTCATTACCATATCGTTTAATTAGAGGAAAAAATAGTGAAAAATATTTGAAAACTTTGAGTTTTAATGATAAGGATAAAATAAAGGGTAAAGTAAATAGTACTAGGATTGACTTCTTAGTGTAAAAATGTGGTTTTTTTTTGTTAAAATAACAGTACCGCGAGCTTTTCGTTAAAACTCTCTTTAATTGACTGGTTGATACTGTTGGAGAACGGAAATTTCGGTTTATCAAGGGAAGCATTATTGCTTACTACAACGATGGTGTATGCTAGTCATACGTTTCATCATTTGCAACATGCTATTTAATCCAAGGTAACTTTTATAATTATAGCGGTTCGCAAAAGTTAAAAGAAAATGTTGGAGATGGTTTTTATGAGTAATATTATTCATAAAATGTTTTTGTACCACATTTTCATATTATCTTAAGTAGCATTTGACGTGGACAACCACATCATTAGAATTAATCATATTTTTAAATTTTGTTCATTATTTAATAAATTAATAATTAAGAAAAACTAGTTAATTAAATAATGATTGTGATATGCAAGGAGTCTTTTTTCTTCCTTTCCTTGGGTTTTGCAAAAGTTTTAAATAATGTGGCTATGTATATCATAACAAATGCCTAAATGGTATAGAAATATAATATAGAAACATGCTATAATAGCGTTACCTGGTTTTTGTTGGTTGGACAAGTTTGGATGTTGGTTGACTGAGAAAGCTGACAAGAAGAGCTCAAAACCAAATGGAAAGTTGAGAGTAATTGAGTGCAGTAAAAAGGAAGGCTGCAAGCCTGTCTGCTTCTGATAGCTGTCACACTAACGCCGGTGACTCGCTGAATCGCTCAATCGCAGACGATGGCCAACAAAATAGAGGGGCTCAGCTTTGAGCAAAGGCATGGGAAGCAAAGGGTTAGGGTGGTCAGGGTCCGGCGGAACAACGACGGACGCCATTCCATCGTCGAATGGAACGTCGGCATCAGCCTCCTCTCCGATTGCGTCAATGCCTATACCCGCGGCGACAACTCTGATATCGTCGCTACCGATACCATGAAGAACACTGTAAGTAATAAGCCTCTTTCTCTCATCGAATCAAATCAACAACAATCGACATGATCATCATTTCCATCCACTCTTATGTTATTAGAGATTATGATTATGATCATAGATTATGATTAATAAAATGATATCTTCTTATCTAGATTGATAAATTATTTGTAACTTTTCAAATATGTATAAAATATATCCACACGCACTTTTTCACCATGTACACACTCTGCTAATTTTTATTCTTTAAACTCGTCAGTTCATTTGATCCGATGACAGGGGTGTGTGGATAGCACCACCGTTAGTAATATGATCTCGTCTTATCCATGCTTGTCCATGGACGAATGAATGAAACTGCTGTGCAACATTTCAACTCTAATGAACTATTGCTATTTGATAACTCCTAAGGCTTATATAGTAGCTGATCATGATTTTCAGCACCAAATGGCAAAAATATCGGTTGAAACTGTGGGCGAAAAAATTGGTTCCTCAGTTCAATTGATAAAAATAAAAGACGCATACAGGAAAAGAATGTAGGAGTGATTAAATAACTTAGCAACTAACGTGACTGCTATGGACTCAAGTTCCAGTTAACACGATGATACGAAATACAATGTCCTACTGACACAAAAGAAAAAAAAGTACGTAGACAATTAGACATCTATGTTTGTTAGTTTTCCCAGTACTGGAAATCTGCTATGTTTCCATCATTTAGATTGCTATTCGCCTTTGGGATTTAACCTAGTTGCAACACAGGTATATGTAAAGGCAAAGGAATGTAAAGAAGAACTTTCAGTGGAGGAATTTGCAGTTCGACTTGCAAAACACTTCACATCGCTTTACCAGCAGGTAAAAACTATGTAATTTAAGCGTTTTTTTTTTTTTTTAATTAAGTTTCATTAGTTAATACCATATTGTAGATGAAAAGGAAAAATGGTCGATGCTTTTACTGCTGTCGCTGCTGAAACGATGGCTGTAGTTGTTATTCTTGGTTGGCTTCCTGGTCTTTGTTTTCTCTTATAACTGGTCTTCCTTTGGTTAGAGGTGCATCTTCTTCTAATGGTTTACGGTGTATATGTTATTATCAATAATTGGTGGTACTCACAGGTTCCTCTAATGGGTTAGTTATGAAATTAGTCTTTTCTGGTCACTTTAACTAATCATACTTTCATCTGGACATCTTAATGTGTATTCCCAATCCTGAAGGCATGATTCATGGAAATGAATTTATATTTCATTTGTAGAAGTTGGTTTTTTTTTAAGTTTGATTGGTTGTCTTTAAGTCTGGACTTTTCCTTTGATCTCTCTCTCTCTCTCTCTCTCTCTCTCTCTCTCTCTCTCTCTCTCTCTCTCTCTCTCAAGTGTGAACACGAACACCCGCCCTCTCTCCCATACAAAAAGAGTTTCACACTTTGAATACGACGTGGTTGGAACTGCTCTGGCCATGTTTTATGCTTCTAGTATTTGCATAATCTAGAAAGAAAGTTGTCGTTTTGAAATATAAAAACGAATTAAAAAAAGGAGAAAGCTTTCTTCCCTGCAACCTGTAGTGGTAGTTTTAGTAGTCTCCCTGAGTGAGACTTCGATAGAGATAGGTGAAGATTATTTGCATTAGATTTGTGTGTCTGCTCAAGCCTCCAATCTTTATTTCCAATTTCAAAGCATGGTCTGGCTATTTGATAGGTGTTGAAAGATATTATACTTTGTTTCCACCTTAGCTCCATTTTTCCCACGGTTCCCGTTACGCCTTCAACTCTTATGATGCTAAATTTCCACGATTTTCAATAAAAAGAAGTTTAACGATACGTCTTTACTACCTTTTTTTTCTTGGGAAGCCTTGTTTGAGTATTGGTATGATGAGGAGTATTTTTTGGCACAAACTTCCTATGCCTACTGTTTAGACAGTATTCACATTTTTATCTTGCTTTTCATTTAAAGATCTTTCAAGTTGGCATCTCATGTTTTTGTTTTCTTGTAATATTTGTTGTTTGTAATAATTCATAGTTAGTGAAAAAATCCAGTTGTTCTTATTTCTGTAGGTCACTACTGCCATAGTAAAGATTGTGGAGAAGCCATGGGAGCGTGCATATGTAGATGGTCAACCACACAAACATGGTTAGTCTATCTTCTGTCTTGCATGGAAGTGCGGGTGAAGCTATAACGTAACTGTATATGATATCGACAGTGAAGACTTTATGATGCAGGGCAGTCTCGATAAGCTGCTCTCCAGCGGGTAAAATAGGGCCAAACCACAGTAGGAGTGGATTCCAAATAAGCATGAGAGAATAGAGAGATAGAAGCAATAGAATCGAAGTAGCAAGGAAGATTTGAGTTCTAGGGAAATTCGCAAGAGAAACTCTTAAATCTGAAACTGGAATACATTCGATAAAAAAACTGAGTACACGAGCCTCTTAATAGCCTATCTACATTAGATTACATCTGCCTAGAAACCGTAATCCATTTTTATTAAGAAATCTCATCCAACTAGTACTTACCTAATTAATCCAACTCCTATTAAGATTACTTAATAAAACCTATTAGATTTACATCAAACGCATAGGGAAACATGAAAAATAATAAAGAACTAAACTACCCAAATTAACTAGAACCGTAGCCTAATTCCTCAGTTGACCCAAGCAATCTTGAAATCTTTCTGGATGCTCCCCCATCACTTTAGAATCAGAAAACTTGGGAATTTAATTCACCATATTTCACATGATTATTTGCATTTAGCAATTTTCACCTATTTGCTCCACGTTGTTCCGTCATTCTATTGGATACTAAGATTGTTTATTAGCAGAGAGTTACCTTAACTTGGAAACTAAACAGCAATAAGTTTCGGGATTAATTTGTTGTCTAGTTGCTTGTAGAGATGACATATTGGATGGCATCTCCATTCTTGTTGCCTTAAAATTAAATCTTGTTAGGTTACCATTTTTTCTCATCAAAATGTTGAGTAGAAGTCCTTATATTTAACATATATTCTGAAAATATTTCCAAGCATATTGATTTGCAATGTAGAAACAACTATTCGTTTAATTTCTTTTCTTTTTAATTTTCTTCATCACTGTCTTTGTAAAGGTTTCAAATTGGGATCTGAGAAGCATACAACAGAGGTAATTTTTGAGAAATCTGGTGCACTTTGGCTGACTTCTGGTATTGAAGGACTATCTCTGCTAAAGACAACACAGGTAATCTTATCCAATCAAATTTATATCAAGGTTTTCAAAGTTGAACGCGTCATGTATATCAACGTCATAATCAATGCCTTTCTGCAAAACAAGAAATCACCAATTGTAATTGCTCTTTTGTTTTTGAGAAGAAACCAAAATTTTATTAAGAAGAATGTCATATGTACAATTATGGACAAGATATCCACTCTCAATTTAGTGCAGTAAAACATAAACCCGCAATGCATAAATCACTGAAGCTCAGTCTAGCAGTACTGACGACTTGGAGACTCCTTGAACTCTACTGTGAGTGAACCCCAGAGGGGGGAGACCAAAAACTAACTCAATCCAAAATTTCATCTACCCTGAATAATCCCAGGAACTCAAATCTATTTAACTCCATCCAGATGATCTTGACAACTGCCATGGCCCTTCTACGCATAAGAGTTACTACAATATTGTCTATTTTTCAAGACTTTAAGCTGCATTAGAACCTCGTGACATCCGTTTGGGATCACCTAACTTGAATGAGTTTCCTTCGACAATGTCTACCTGATCTGTATGGTAAATGGACAATTAAGAAAAAGATGATTGACAATTCCATCCCCAGCCTTTAAAGAATACACGATTGAGGACCAAGATGATTATACAGCCTTCTTTGAATCTGATTACAAGTATTAACTTTCCCTTTAGCCACCAAAAATGCAAGCACTTGAATCTTAACAGGAATCTTTGCCTTCCAAATTGGATCAAAAGGAAATGGACCCACTCTCACCCCCTGTTATCCCCCCTTTGATGGTAAATGTCTCTTGAACATCTATTCCAGCCCCTAACACCCCCCTTGAAGGAAATAGATCAGACCTCGAGCTTTGCTGACATGAAGGCAAACTTTTCCGACCAGTCATTGAGATTCCTTATTCAAGTCTTAACTGTAAGGAAACACAGATGCATCTTAAAATCTTGAAGCTTCTTGATGCCCTTGCTGGAGAGTGATAAAACCTGGAAACATAACTTCCAATGCGTCAACATCCAGCTACTTATGAGTTATCAAAATTTACTGTTTCGTGGTTTCTGACTAACATGGTATCATCTGCACGTAGTTGTATTATCACGCTCATCGATTACCAATTTACTGAACAAGAAAAGGAGACAGAAAATGTATTGCATTAAAGACATTACAAGCGATGTAATTTGGGAAGACTTTTAACTGCTATTTGCATATTAGCTTGCATGTATGTTCTTTTTCTCTTGTTGAGTTTGTTGGTTGATACTGATGATTTTTTGTTTGGATTCTGCCTGAGCAGTCAGGTTTTGAGGGGTTTATTAGGGACAAATACACATCTCTTCCTGACACACGAGAGAGGATACTGGCTACAGAAATCACTGCATCATGGAAGTATGCATGTTTTCATTTGGTGACGTGATATAATGCTTGTTAAGTGGTTTTCTAATACTTTGGTTTTCCTCGAGGTTTCTTCTGTATTATAGTCTTCATTGGGTACATTGAGTCCAAAGTTAATTTCCACAGGTGTTTGGAGAATACAAATCTATGTTACTGAGATAAATTGCATGCAGGTACCAATATGAATCTATTTTTAGCATCCCTCAAAAGTCGATGTACTTCAACGAAAGATACCTGAGTGTGAAAAAAGCTCTGGCTGACACTTTCTATGGTCCTCCAAAGGAAGGAGTGTATAGCCCGTCTGTCCAAAGCACTCTGTTTCACATGGCAAAGACTGTTCTCAAGGGGTATTTCTCTGTCAGCGCACAAACATGCATGTGCTTACCTGTATGACATCTATCTTTTTTTCTATTTTGCATTTTGTCAAATAAAATACTTTTTCATGTTCATGGTTACAGGTTTCCTGACATAGCAGCAGTACAACTGAAAATGCCAAATATCCATTTCTTACCTGTTAATCTCTCTAGCAAGGATAATACGATTGTGAAGGTAAGACTCGTACGTTATACAAGTTTTTGCATACAAAATCTATATACTTATTTACCAACAGATTGAATTTCTGTACAGTTTATTTTGATTTGGTTTCATGATTTGTATGACCTGAAAGAAAGGTAGTTGGATGAGTATCTAGCCTTTTAGTCTGTACTTTTCTTAAAAAGATGAAGGATCTGAGAGGGTTTCTAAAACTAAAACTAATACTAATCTTCAGTGGTTCTCATCCGTATATATCTAGTATTTGAAGAAATAAATTGATTTCTGGCTAGTCTGGCTTATTACTCGGCAACTTTCCCAAACCAATCTTTTCCTGCTATTCTGCTTAGTGCCATGTTGTTTTTTAGCTCACATCCCATGTTTCCTCGCAAAGGAGTTCTCCACTGCGGCATGCAGTATGGTTTGCCTTCCTGGTTTCTTCAGCCCTCACCCTTCATAGCCAGTTTAAAGTCTAGTATGCTCGTGGTCTCCGCTTTGTCCAGTAGTTCTGTGACACTGTTTGAAAACTGCTGTTCCTTTCGCCATACTGGGATCGGTATTTCCTGTGCTTTACAGAATTTACATTTAGATCTCGTAGGAAATAGGTTATTCATACAATTGCTAATATTCTTATGTCAAAGTTGTAATTTAAAATTGCAAATATTCTGTTAGGCATAGACTTCGTAGGAAACTAAATATCTAGACTTCATCATTCGAATAATTTGCAAGTTGATAAAACCCAGCCAGTTATTGTATACAATATACATGTGTTTTAGAGGTCATGACAACAACAACAACCACCAAGGCTTATCCCGTTAAGTGGTGTCAGCTGTATAAATCCTAGAACGTCATTGCTCTTGGTTTTGCACCAAGTCTTCCGTTAGCTTCAAGTACTCCATATCTTTTCTTCTAGTCTCTTTCAAAAGTCTACCTAGGTCTTCCTCTACCCCTTTTGCCTCGAGCCACCAGCCACCATCTCATAGTTGCATCTTCTAACTGGAGCAATCTTAACCGGAGCACCTGGAGGTCATGACAATGACGCATCTTTGAAATAAGGGATTAAGTTTACTGAGATGTGTGAAACCAAATCCTTAGTATAACGAAAACATAGAGATGCCAATGGAAGACTTTCAATTGCGTGTGGATTTTTATGGTGACGTTAATCTGTTATTTTATTCTTTCTTTTCTTGGCGTACTAGCAATGCTCTGTTATCCTTTGACTTTGAACTTCAGTTTGAGGACGATGTTTATCTCCCAACAGATGAACCACACAGATCAATCGAAGCTACTCTAAGCCGTTTCTGGTCAAAGATGTTGTGCTGCTCGCCATTTTTATGCATTTGTAATTGATAATAAAAAATAAAAAATAAAAATAAAAAAATAGGGCGCATGCAGCTGCTTCATGTTAATTATAGGGTAATTCTCACTTTACTATTTTATATTATCATGATTTTCATACTTTCATACATTAAATTTTTTTTATCCCAGTGCCATTACCGAAATGAGGATTTTGGAGACTTTCATACTTGTGTTAGGCTTTCTGTCAAAATTTCTATTAACACGTGATGTGGCGTCCACGTGTATAATGATTGATAAACATTATTCTATAATGTATTTTAACAATCTAACCGTTTATCTTTTAGGCTAAAATAGCAAAATCTGAAGCTATATAACCGGTGGATTAAACGGTAGTCGTTTTAGCATTTCTTTGTAAAACCGTATTAGTTCATTTTCCTCACTGCAAATAAATATTTTAATGGTTTTAAGTTAAGTATATTAATTGAATATAGACGATTTGGATCCTTGAAAAAAGTTACGAGAATTGAAATATGTAAGGGAAAGGCAACCAGTTGAACATAAAACTAAGGAAGGGAAAGAAAGAAACAAGGAGGTAGCTTTAGTTAGGAACGTGGGTGGGTTTGGTTTTGTTAATTTATTTATGTGTATGTCATATGATATGTGGCTTCAATTTATTAATGCCCAATTCACACACTTGCCTTTTCTTAATCTCCTTTAATTTGGTCTACAAATACACAGTGCTAATTTGCTACCATTAATCCTCTCCTCCCTTCCAATTAACATACCTCTCTGACCCCAACTTTAATTAGGTTATGGAGTCCAAAGAAGCAACTTTCTCTTCTCATTCTCCTTCCCTCTTCCCAACCCCAACCACCAGGTAAAAGATAATATACTTTTGCTCTTCTCTTGCATCATAAGACAGTACGTAGTTGATTTTTTCTTTTTTTTTTTTTTTTCAATTTACATCACACTATGCAGATCTGAGCTTAATTAAGTTGGCTAAAGCAGTATACTTCCTTTATCTACATGCCGTAGTTTAGATACATTTATTACTTGGTTTCATTACTTTCGTTTTGGTCCCTAACCTAAACCATTTAGGTTGGGTTTAAGATACGTCTTATTAGTTCGCCTTTTCTTTTCTTCTCTTCCTTTATGCATTTAGGTTTGGTCCCTAACCATCAAGTCCATCACTATATATTTGAGCTTTAAATTTTGGTAGATGCATGCATGGGGTTTGTTGAAAAATGAAATAGAAAGGAACGAAGTTACCTGGAAAATGTAGAAGCTTGGAGTAGTGAATGATTCTTAGGATGAGTCGCGGACTAAGTCGCTCTCTTTAGGACGTTTCGCAGCTCTGCCCAAAGTGTGCAAGCAGTTCACAAACACCACGTTGTCCCTAGGATAAAACAGTCCAGAACCTTCTTCTGATAAGTTCTTTCTTGCACAATGAAAAAACTTTTGAACTCACACCCTTTCTATATGTTGCTTTAGAACTCAATTTTAAGAAAAATATATACGCTGTTGTTTCTCTATATTTTCTTCGATACAGGGAACGTGTGTATATATATATATATATGCAAAAAGATAAAGTATACGTTTCAAGTTTGACAGAATCAGGTGTGGATGCAAATTTCTTCCTCCTTGTTCTTAGACAAAATTGCACCTACAAAGCAAATAACACTTTAGGTCAAGGCCAAGAGCCTCACGCACCCACGATGAATGGGGGGGGGGACTTTGGCTGAAGAATCTTCGATGCCAAAGTTAGAATTTTGAGAGAAAAGTGTTTGTAGAATTTTGAGTGTTTAGCAAGAGTGAAGACCTAGCTTTTTAGAGAAAATGAGGTAGAATATATAAGGCATGGCCGGCCCCCTTGGGAGAGAAGGTGACCGGCCTTTTGTGTGTTTTTTGGGTGTAATTGGTAGTTTAATTAGCCATTAATAGATTAATTAGGTAATAAATATTTTAATTAACATAATTTAAAATGAATGTTTTGGGGGATTACCTTGTGGATAAGATATGATGAGGGATGGATGAAATAGGTTATAAATAAATACCTATTTGGGCATTTTTGACTTGATTGAGGGATGATTGTCCATTGCTCACATGTAGGATTTTCGATGTGCCTCAAGGGTAATTTTGTCTTTTTAACCCAAAAATTCATGTGTCGCCTCTTGATTATTTTTGGCTCCACATCAGGACTTGAAAATCTTAAAGAAACAAAACGGACAAAACCAAAACAGACGAAATCAAAAAAGTAAATATTCAAAACAGAACAAAAGAATGAATGGGGACCTCATCATCTTCTCTATTCAGAGAAGGAATTCCATCCAATTATTTAATGTGAGAAGCTTTCTCACGTTTCAAAGTTAGTGAAGGAGATTACTCCTTATCAAAAGCTAAGGTTAAAAATCAATTTAGGTTATATACATTTAATGGTTGTAATAAACCAAAATATAAAAACTACAACGGACAAAAACATAGCAATTAAAATATTTAAATAAAAACATATTTACTCCAACAGGATCATTCAATATCATTGGTGCTGTTTAATTTTAATCACTTTGTTGTAAAATTTCGATGGCGGTGGATCAAAATCGGAGAAGATGGTGGTCGGAGGACACGGTGGCGATAGTGACCGGAGCAAACAAGGGAATAGGGTTTGCAGTTGTGAAGTGGATGGCGGAGTTGGGAGTGACGGTGATATTAACAGCCAGAGACAAGGAAAGGGGTTGCAAGGCTGTTGAGGCGCTCAGAGCTCAAGGTCTTCATAATGTAGCCTTCTCTTGCCTTGATGTCTCCGATCCTTCTTCTATCAAATCTTTCACTTCATGGTTCAAAAACAGCTATGCGGTACTGGATATTCTTGTAAGTTACAAAATGAAATTATTCTTATATATTGTTATTCACTTTTTGACTCCTTACCTTCACGTTAAATAGCGTTACAACATGAAATTATCTTTACTTTCATGTTAAATGGTGTTACAAAATGAAATTAATATCCCACGCCTAAATTATAAAATTCAGAGGAAGGTTACACTATAATTGCCAAAATTTAATTACAGTTCAAAGTTATATAATAACGTTGTTATTACTATAACAAAGGTGATTTCTACATTATAAATTCATGATGCATTGTCATCATAGTATGTTAAGCATGAACGTGATTACATTACATATTTCAAAACGTGATCCGTTATATATAATCGATATGTGGGTGTATATCTTCAATATTTATTTGTTAGGTGAATTTGATGAGGGACGAAAAAGTTGGTGGAGACATTCACGTTTATAGAGAACAATCATGTCAAAGTGGATCAAATGTTTAGGAGTATCCAATTAGTTGATCAATCAGACTAATAATATCTGGAAATTTCATACTGTAATTAGGAACTTTTAGTGGATATTGATATTTTTTTTTTTAATACAAACGATATTACTATGCTAAGCTACGCTTGAAAAAGGGTGAAGGGTTTGAATTCGGTACATGGCGTTTTACATTTTAGTTAGGGTTATATTGTACGTTGATAACTTGGTACATATGTAGAGTTTTACGTACTTTTTATATTGATTATAAATTTGAATAAATGAAGGTGAACAATGCAGCTGTGTCTTTTAATGATATCAATGAAAACTCGGTGGAACATGCCGAGACAGTGATGAAAACCAACTTCTACGGACCCAAGTTACTGACTGATGCCCTCTTGCCCATGTTCCTTCATAGCACCTCCTCCATTGGTCGGATACTTAACGTTAGCTCCAGACTCGGCTCACTAAATGTAAGCGATCGAAAAATTAAACCTGCTCAATATATTAAGCTCATGAAACAACGTATGCATGCATTAAACCTCGATCATCAATCTCTCAATATATTTTTGCAGAAGCTAAGAAACCCTAGCACAAAACAAGTTCTAGAAAGCGAAACACTGTCGGAAAAAGATATCGAGGGGGTGGTTAGTTTGTTTCTTGAAGACGTCAAGAGCGGCAGATGGAAGAGCCAAGGGTGGCCTGAAGTATGGACCGACTATGCTGTGTCAAAGCTTGCACTCAATTCATACACAAGAGTTTTGGCCAAGCAATATGAGGGGAGGGGTATGAGTGTGAATAGCTTCTGTCCCGGCTTCACGCAGACATCTATGACTCGTTTTAAGGGCGACCACACAGCCGATGAAGCTGCCAGTGTTTGCGTAAGGCTGGCATTGCTTCCTCCTGAGGAGATTCCAACGGGGAAATTTTTTTTGTGGGTTAGTACTAGTAGTGGTAATGTCATACCCTCTAAATTGTAACTGCTCGAGTCGAGTGAGTATTACATTAATTTCGAGCAATTATATTAATCAGTTATGTGTGAGTCTCCCTGCCTAAATTTGTGTTAGAACTAAGAGACATTACTTATTGAGGCATTTAGATTTAGATGCCATATATATTTTATTATATTAGTGTTGGAAAATATTAGTATTTTAGGTTTTGGATTATTGAGTTTAGGATTTGGCTTTAGCCTGTTAGAGTTAGGATTCGTTTACTTGTCTATTAGGGATTAGTTCATAATAAATAATCGTAATTTGTTATTTAGTTGATACAAGTCACTCACAATACAGTCTCTTCGGATTATGTAACCGTCTCAGCTAATTTGTAGTGTTTTCTTTTGTTTCAGTTAATAAAGTAAAATTCATAGTTTTTAACTTATTTATACCTTTGCATTCTCTAATTTTTAACTTTTAGCTTTTAGACTTTTCATCAACTAACAAAAAAGTTAGTCAAATACACATGTTAATTCCAAAATCTAGAAAGTGAAAGACTATCCGAAAAGGATATCGAGGATTGTCGGCGATGCACTGTAGTTTTGCTATTTCGATGGTTTATCGACAATGCACTGCACTGTGTTTTCGCGGCCATGAAGCTGTAGAATGTTGACGCAGAGGGAGGGGGTCGAGGAATGGGTGTTCTTATTTGGAATTAAGCTGGAGAACTTTGTGGAGTGGTGGCGTTGCTAGCCCGTGCACTCATCTCTCTACTCCATGCCATCAATATTGGGCTGGAGTTCGTGGTGGACACCATCCGTTTGGTGTCGGAGGTGGAAACAAACTCGCTGCTTGGGGAAGCTGGTATGCGTTAGAAAGCTTATATGTCGAGGCAATACAGAGCATCATGAGAGGACGGTGGTTAGTGTGCAATACATCCCAAAAGAGGCTGACAAACATTGCTCATCGTCTGGCCCGTCGTCTTTGGGTTCGGGGTTTATCATTTCTGGGTTGATGAGGACCCTATGTGGCTTATGAATTGTATTAACGATTGAGGTTCGATTGGAAGTGCATTTAAAATGACTGAAAGCATTTTCACAAAAGTGTTTTTGGAGCTAATCCTTAATAAAAATGCAAGTGAATCATAGAAAAGCACTTGAAGTGCTTTGTGCAAGAAGCACATAACTGGTTTTGAGTCCAAAAGAGTCAAAAATATTTTCACCACAAGCATTTTTAGTCATTTTAAAAGCAGTTTCAAAAGAGTCCTGAGTAGCGTTGTAATTTTGGCTCGTGGGGCCTCGTTTTTTCTTGCCTAGGCCTTTTCACACATTGTTTTACTCGAGAGAGATTTTTCTTCCAACCCCTTATAGACCGAGGGACCGCCGAACATCGCGATCCGTAATGTGGGAATAAAAACCCTTATAGAGCGTTGCATTAAACCAATTCTCCCGTATATCGCGTATGAATGCTCGTTCTTTATATGTTTCAGTTGATTTTATTGAAATTCTCTCATAACCTTAAAAACAATAATGTTACTCATATCACATTTTTATACCGCATGATATAGCAAATAATGTGTAATAGAGGATTACTTGAATCCTTGAATACCACATGCTTATAATTTAATCAGAGGCGAAAGCTTAGAGATCATGAACTATAAAACAAATCATTTTTTTTCATTTTATTCAAGCTTAAGGGTTGATGAACCAAAAACTTAAAGCTAAGAGTGGGAAAAGACAAGGATGACAATTCCAATCGTTAAACCCGATAATCGTGGATAGCCACCTGAATAGATTGAATTTGGATATGAAAATTCGGGTGTAATTTGGGTATGGGGAAAACCGTAGATATTATTCGGTTATGATTTTAGATATGGTTATAGGAATCCTCAATCCATATTCGTACCCAACTCCAAACCAAATAATATATAACATAATTATATATAATATTAAAGTATTATATAATATATGTATATTCATTATTCACCGAATCCATTACTTTAAGAATACAAAAATTGCATTGTGTGAGTTGCATTTTGTGGCAAAGTTCAAAAGTTTTTATATGAATCAAAATCTATGACAATTTAATGGTATTTATGGGAGATATCAAAGATCAACCAACATTATCAATGTTTAGCTTGAATTTTTATGCTCCACAAGATTCATTAATTAAATCATTTTATACATTGAATATTTAATGATGAAATTAATATTTACTAAATTATCATGCGTCAATTGAGCAAATATATTTTTTGTATTAATAAAGATGGATATAACTTTTAACCGATGGAGATTCCATTATCCGATGGGTATAGTTATAGATAATACTCGATGATTAATTTACGATTATAGATATAATTAATTTTCATAGTTATAGAGATAGATATATTATTTCCGTCCCCCTTCACCCTGGAAGCAAATAAGAGAAAGTGAACATCCAAATGCCTTCATTCTCCTTCCCTCACACTAAAAGCCCTTTAAAAAGTCTTGAAGCTATATAGGGCCCACCAGTCACACCTTCATCCTTCAATTTGGTGTTTCATTGGGCCCTTTTAGTTTGTCGTACAAACCATTGGGCTATAGCCCAATGAGTCATGAAACCTTAAACTATCCTTTGGCCCATTTAGAATTTTTTTCGTTTGATTAATTAATCTTAAGCCTAATATGTAATAAATTAAACCATTTAAGTTAACTTACTCCTCTTCGTTGAAATTCTTCAATATCTATTTTAATTGATGTGAGATTAGGTTCATTAATTGACAATAAACAAATTTCAATATTTATTTTAATGATTATTGTTAACCCTCAAATCATTTTGAGAAACAAATTTGAATATTTAATAAGTCTTACTAAATAGTTTCATGTCTTGTTTATTTAAATATGTTTGCGAAAATCTTATTTGTCCACTTGCTGCGTTATCTCATAGCTTTTGTTCATTTTGCGCCCTCATGTTGTAACTAGTAGAGGTTGGCTTTGGTCGACAAAGGCATTACAATGAGACACTTTTGACCCTTCTAATAGAACGATCTGATAATCTCTTTTGTGCAATGTGACCTAATGGTCGATCGAGGCTTGATTGAGTTTGAATGTGTTAGCTCGCAAGTGATAAATTTGAGTAATGTATTACTTTCATGAAAGATTATGCTAAATTTTTATCGAAATCAACCCTATTTGGGTATATATCCAAACAAGGGGTTTTAAATATTTTAAGCCAGTGGGCTGGACGCTTAATGGTGTTAAGACATGTAAGTACCTTCAAATTTCAAGAAAGATCTCGAGGTTTTGAAATCAAAATGAATGTGGTCTATGTGCCCTCAATTATTGACTGTAACGTATTTATAAATTTGATTTTTCTTAACTTTATTGCCATGAACTTAATATACATCAACTAATAACTAAGATCGCAAAAATACCACATTTATTTTAACGGTAAAAGATTTGGTCTCGTCTAATCTATACTCTCATCAATAACGTACACAATATCAAATTATTGTTGAATTATTGTGCGGTCCAACCCAATACCAAATTGGTAGGTAGGAATGAAGATTCTTATTGGATAGAGAATATAGAAAGAGGAGAGGAGACTTGAGAAAAAACAGTGTGTCCGAAGAAAGACAGGAATTTTGACCCCAAAAAAAGAGAATAAAAAAGAATAAAAAAAGAAACCACAGGAAAATGTCTAACTATCAGTGGGGTCCATAATTACCATCTCGCCAACTCTAAACTATTAAATACAAATTAAAAAAAAAATTTAAATTAAATCCTCGTTTGTTCTTTCCTTTCCTGTTTCGTTCAAGAAGCTCTGCAGCAACAACGGAGGAGGACAAGGAGAAGAAGATTCAAACAACAAGGAGAAGAATGGCTGTTGTGGCCGCCGCACCGGCCGGCGATTCACTGAGCGCGAGAGCAGCCACCATGAGAGAGTCACTGCAAAAGAGCCAGACTATCACTGACAGCGTCGTCTCAATTCTTGGCTCCTTTGACCACCGCCTCTCCGCCCTCGAAACCGCTATGCGTCCTACCCAGGTCAGTCCCACCTTCTCATCTTCTTCTTCTTCTACCTTGCGTTTTCTTTTCCACGTTCGGATCGCGGCTTTTGGGTTTGACTTGGCCTTTACATTCCTCACAGAAGAGTAGCATATATATGTATATATATATTTTTCTTCTTTTATTTTCTCAGTGACCAAACAGCGGATCTCTCGGATTTTGACTTGGTTTCATATGCTTGATCCTAAGCTTGTGTTTCGTTGTTTGGGCTGGCTTGTCTGAATATTGGATTGTGCAGATTAGGACGCATTCTATTCGGAAAGCCCATGAGAACATTGATAAGACCTTGAAGGCTGCTGAGGTTATATTGGCGCAATTCGATCTTTCTCATCAGGTATATTTTCATTTCTAAGCTTAATTTGTAACGACATATATACAGTAATTGTTAGTTAGATCACCCAATTCCATTTTCTCAACTTGTTTAATTTTAACTAGACTCAACCTTATATTGAATGAGTGTAAACCTAATTCTTTTTCTTGCATGAAACTTAACTTTCGTTGTATTTCTGGGATTTTATTTGTTGACGTTTGATTGTTTGCAGTTGCGCCGTTTACCATGAAATGCGCCTAGTTTCTTCATCTGGGGTTTTGAGTGCTTTTATAGGATGAGCATTGTTCACTTTTTGGTTTCATATGATTTATAGGAAAGGAATTCGATTTTTGAGAGTGTGACTAGATTAGGCAGAAAAACTATGCAAAACCCTGGATACAGTGCACTTAAAGTGGGATTTGAAATTACTGGTTCCACATAATTTGTTGAATTTGAAATTACTAGATCCATTAGTCATTTCAAATCCATGCACTTTTTCTTTTTATTTTCGCATAAATGTGCTGTTAATAATTTACTCAAGCAATTTAACTATGTAAAATTACCAGCAAGTTACAACAGGTAGACATGTAATGTTTTTGCTTTGGTGAATGTTTGCGATGCAGTCATGAAGCCTAGGCACTAACCTAGACTATATGTCCCACTCAGCCACCTTCTATAGTTGTCCATGCTTCATAGCTTGCAAGAGAGGATCTTACCTAACAGTTGATTCTTTAGTAGTCGTTGGATTTTCAATAATCTACCTGTAATAATTTTTTATCATTTCCAGCAGTAAAAATGCCTATTAGAGTTAATTGCTGGGATATTACCGCATGACAGTGTTGCTTTAGCCTTATCTTGCCTAGGGGTGTGTGCGTGTGTGTGTGTATTCTGTACCCCTTATGTCTGATTTTCAATTTGCAGGCTGAGGCAAAAATACTGAGAGGGCCTCGTGAGGACTTGGAAAGTTATCTAGAAGCAATTGATCAGCTAAGAAGAAATATACGGTTCTTTAGTAGCACAAAAGGCTTTAAGAGTAGTGATGGAGTTCTCAGTGATGCAAATGGTTTGCTTGCTAAAGCTATTTCGAAGCTGGAAGAAGAGTTTAAGCAGCTTTTATTGTCTTACAGGTTTGTATTTGAATGCTAACGATGCTGTTCTTCCGGTGCTATTACTTCCTTTGCCTCCATTTCAGCTTATGCTCTACTTTTCTTTCATTTCAGTTTCTGTTTCATGTGCATCACGTCCTGTTTGTCTGTGTTTTGTGTTGGCATTGGAGGGTAATACCTTTTGTCTAATTGTAACACCTTCTAACAATTGAATTTATTCATGGGGAAACAATCATTTTGGTCCTGTAGTTTGACTTTTGGTCTCAAATGTGTCATTGTAGTTTCAGTTGTTTCAGTCAAGTATCAATAGTTAACTACTGGTTACAGTCAAGTCCTAAATTATAATTTCTTCAATCTTTCAGATGGTAGAGTCATTAGTGCTGGGGTAATATTGTCCACGAAAAAAAAGGTGTTCAACTATTAAAGGATAATCTAACATTCAATTCATAAATTAAAATCTAGCATGGAAGACTTACATCTTCTCCAACAATTCTACAATCGAATCCCAGCCAATCATTGGAATCCCCAATCTAACCAACTCAATCCCAAACCCCTTTTTTTTATTGTAACTAATGGTTAACTACAGGGACTTGATGGAAACAGTTGAAAATACAGGGATTGTGATGCATGACGCATATATAGGTTTTCGGGTAGGGCGATATGAAAAATCTCTAAAAACTAGGATACAAATACGTCAATTAGAATACTGTGTATACTTTAAAAATGAGTTTAACTGGCAAATTTCTACCCATCCTTTTATATAGAAAGCATTAGTAATTTTATTTCAATATTGGAACAGGCTTTCTAAAAAACAATGTGAGAGGAGAGCATGATGGGCTAATCATATTTGTACGCACCTCTCTAATACCTCTTGGGCTTCTCTTTATGTGGCTGTTCAGTCCAGCACTTAGCAGATATTCTTTAATATTATGCATTTTTTATGTCAAGAATTTTCCTATTTTCACCACATGTCATGTTACACTTCTATGTTCTCTCTTTTTTCTTTGGTTGAACACACATGGTAGGTGCAACTTGACAGGATTGGGACTGAGTCCAGTCCAGTCTAGTAGAGATCCTTCCCTTTTGAAGGGACCCGTCCCTTTTCTTTTCAACTTCTTCTTCTTATCATAAATAAGACTAAGGAAAATAAAATCTGTAGTCCCCTTTTCCATTTTGTGAAACCAGGAAGGAGAAGAAAGATTTATTTGGCAGGCTAAATTTTCTTTTAAAATTGCAAACTGACCCCTAAATTCCTGAAATCATAATCCCTGTTAGTGCCGTAACCTTTACCATATTTAAAATGTATCTAAACCTATCCATACCATATCCTAATGTCAACAGATACTTCAATTTTTGTACACGAAATTTATTGGGGCCATATCCGTATGGGATACTCACCCTATTAAACTTTGCAGTATCCGTGTTACATAGACAGAGACCCAATTGAATCCAAGGTCAAACTATGGAACCAAAATGGTCAATTCCACTAACGTCATATTCAACTTTTATTGCTTAACTTTGAGATAGAATGCGACTTTTCTTTGGGAAGTTTAATTTTTTGTGCCTTTGCTTTTATGAGGCATGTTAATTTTGTTAATGACCTTCAGATAGGTTGTTAGGTCATCTATTGAACTGTAACTATGCCTTTTTTCAGAATTGAAATGGTGCTTCATTTACACCATATATTTGTTTTCGAATTTCAGCAAACCTGTGGAACCTGAACGCCTTTTTGATTGCCTCCCAACCTCGTTGCGGCCATCCTCAGGATCTCCTGGGAATCAGGGTGATTATGGTGGCAAGAATCCTTCATCCAATAACCATCCTGAACACCACAACGGTAACTTAGAAAATGCTGTTTACACACCTCCTGCTCTGATACCACTACGGGTTCTTCCATTGTTACATGATTTAGCCCAGCAAATGTTTCAAGCTGGTCACCACCGGCAGCTGCTAATAATTTACAGGTAATAAAGAGGCATTCTTTGCTCTTCAGTTATCAATGTGGCATGCTGGTTTTTCACTCCCTACTATGACAACAGCTTATTTCAAGATTTCATATTTTATCAACGTCGGGTGATTTGTTAAACAGTTGCTGTTTTTTGGGTATAAAGTTATTCAATGTTGGTGAAGCTCAAATTTTATGACTAGAAGAGAACTGACCTATATGTGTGGGACACTTCCATAGAACATTTTCCGCATTGCACACCCAAAGGATATGACACTTGTGTCCACATGTGTCAAATACTTCTTTGTGTTCCTAGAAATGATGCTGCTTCATCTGCTAGAAAGAGTCCAAACTTAACAAGGTGTTGATCACTTTTTCCAAGAAAACTGCACTTAGTTATTGTTGTCTTAAATCATTTGAGAATGGTTCTTTTACAAGTAATTGTTTTCTAAAGCACTGATAGATGTCTAACTATGTAAAATTTCACTATCCTTGTATCTGGACTTTTGGAAAACGCATAGGAAACATTGTTGGGTTTTTCCAGCTCAATGAGCTGTCCTAAGGCTATTAGGAGTTATAGTCTTAGAGGATATAATTTTTTTCCCAATTGGAGTTGGTTTCCCAACTAGATTCCAATTAGGATTAGTATTCCTCATTGAAGAAGACATTTATTATGTTTATATAAAGGGGCTATTGCACTAGTTTTGAAGTGGAGCAAAACAATCAATTATACCACTCAAGGAGTTAGTGTGAGAGAATATTGAAAGGGTAAAGTGTGTGTGAGAGAAAACAAAGGAGATAAGAGTGTATTTCTTATTCTTGTTCTTTCAGGTTTTTGGTCAAGTTTTAATTCTAGAGACTGAGGCAACATAATTTGTTGTACTCATTCAGTATTGATATGGTGAAAGTTTGTTGTTGCTGCCCCATGGAAGTAGGCACATAGCCTAACCACGTAAATTCTTTGTGTTATTCATCTTGATTGTTTGTTTTCGGTTTTCTGAGTTTGTCTTTTTTTTTTTTTCCATTCTTAAACATGATATACACAACAATCGTTGTGCCTATGTTGACGCACCCATACTTGTCTCAGTGCCCTCAGATAATAGGAGTTAAGTTTTCAAATCCTAAAGAAAAGTTATTGTGATGTAGAGGTGCCTGTATGCTTCAATCTCATTTGTAATTTCTGCTGTCCTCCCTGGGTGCCTAACCACACCATTAATATTGAAGCTAGCTGGTTAATTCAGATCTTGTATTTGAACATTTTTGAAGGGATACTCGTTCTTCAGTTTTGGAAGAAAGCCTCCATAAATTGGGGGTCGAAAAACTTAGCAAGGATGATGTTCAGAAAATGCAATGGGAAATTTTGGAGGCCAAGATTGGGAACTGGATTCATTACATGCGTATAGCTGTAAGGATTTTCTGGCATTTCCTCAGTTTCATAGATTATCCTTGTTTTTCTTCATTATCTAACTGTCCATGAACAGGTCAAATTGCTCTTTGCCGGAGAGCGGAAAGTTTGCGATCAAATGTTCGAAACCTTTGATTCTCTTGGTGACCAATGTTTTGCTGAAGTTACCAGAAGTAGTGTCTCAGTTCTACTTAGTTTTGGCGAGGCAATTGCTAACAGCAAAAGATCTCCGGAAAAGTTATTTGTACTTTTAGACATGTATGAGATAATGCGGGAGCTTCACTCAGAGGTTTGAATAATTTAACAAATTTATAAAGCATGCACTCTATATACAATATGACAAATTGGAGCTAAGGAAATGACACAATTAGGAGTGCCCCTTAGGTGCTGAAGTTTGTATGGATATTGATTTGTCTAGAGCACTTTGACCGTTAGGAATTCATCACATCAGGTAACATAGGATCATTAAGTATATCAGACAACTTTGAGTTCGAGAATTAGGGGATTTTATTTTAAGATCTATATTCTCTTGTTTCTTTCCAAGATATGTCTGCTTCAGATACAGATGGCTTTTGTTCCACAAATTGTGAATCACATCCATATCAAATTATAATTTTTCTTGTTTCCATTTCATCTATATCAAAATACTTAGCTTCTTTATATTTTGAATATTTGTTTGGTTATCTTTCTTTTACAAGATATTACTATACTGTTGGGGCTTCAGTACTTAAGCACATCCATGATGTTTAATATTTATTGTTTGCATTTTCATAATTGGAAGAATTAGTTATCAATTATTTCACTCTGTACACTTGGTGGCTGCTTACAATGCAATTTATGTAGAACATCAAATTTAATAAAATACTTTCCATTTTGCATTAACGTGGTGTCTAGGTAACTTCAAACTTGCTTGTTTGTTGAGAAAGTAGGTAGCTTGATGGCCTGATGGCCTGGTGCCAGATTCATGCTTTGAGTTGATCCCTGAATTCTTCTGCAGATTGAAACGATCTTCATAGGTAAAGCTTGTGCTGAAATTAGAGAATCAGCTTCAAGCTTGACAAAAAGGCTTGCCCAGACCGCAAAAAGTACCTTTGGGGATTTTGAAGAAGCCGTTGAAAGGGATGCAACGAAAACTGCTGTAACTGATGGCACTGTCCATCCTTTGACAAGCTATGTGATCAACTATGTGAAGTTTCTTTTTGAGTAAGATACACTAATTAGGCTTTAAGACTTTTCCTGGTCCTGTGGTCAGATAGTGGTGCTCTATGGTTATTGGTTGGATGATCCTCTAAGACATGCGTCATAGTTTCTATTGAAATATTTTTTTACACTGCTTGCTCTTGTATGCATTGATACATAGGATACATATTTTTTTTGGCCAATCGATTTTAGGTTGTGACTGTTAGATAGGTTTTGTATGCCTATTTCTTAATTTTTCATTTGACAGCTTTCTAAGTTGACCAAAACTATATATGACAGTTACCAGTCGACATTGAAGCAACTTTTCAAAGAATTTGAAAATGGAGATGATGGTGGTTCACAATTAGCTGCTGTCACAATGCAAATAATGCAAGCTCTTCAAACCAATTTGGATGGGAAGTCTAAGCAGTACAGAGATCCAGCTTTAACTCACCTATTTCTCATGAATAATATTCACTATATGGTCAGATCTGTGCGGAGGTTTGTCTCAGATATGTTTTATTTGACTTTTTGGTTTATGTGTTACAAGCCTATTTTATGTGCCACTCCTGTTTCAAATTGTTTTCAGATCTGAAGCCAAAGATTTGTTGGGGGATGATTGGGTGCAAAGACACCGGAGAATTGTGCAGCAGCATGCAAACCAATACAAAAGAAATGCTTGGGGAAAGGTGCTGTTTGTTAAAATAATTGATTTGTTGACCTAATTGAACCCTACACGATCTTTCTGTCATTTACCTTAGTTTTTTCTTTATAGGGACTTGGTTCTTGCTTTTTGGGCCATTACTATTTGTATTATGATCGATGTTAAGCTTTTTGCGTTTCTTTTGTCTTTTAAATATGTTAATAATGGGACAGAAAGTTGGTTTACAGACCTTAAATCCACTAATAAGAAAAAATTGATGAAGATATGATCCAGGTATGAGATATTAGATTGTCATTGTGATATTAGACGTATTAGTACCCCATTGAGAAGTTATGGAATGTAAAGTTTTACAGACCTTCAAAATCCACTAATAAGAAAAAATTGAACCCTGCGTGCTTTAGTAGTGTTGTGTTTTGATTCCGTCATAGTCTGATATGTTCAACCATTAGTTTGGCATGTCGATTACACTATTATAAGAAATAGCTTCCGTTTTCAAATCCATGACCTATGTGTTTTTCATATAAAAATCCATTACATTTGTACAATTATGGCTTTTCAGTTTAGATATTTGAAATATTTTTGAGAAATCCTTCATCTGCCATGCAAGTGGTGTAGATCCTGGAAATGAATAATATTCTAAATTGAAGGACTGTATAGTGCCAGATTTTGTTGGATATTTACTTATATTATGTTTCTCTTCTCCCTTGGTTTTGTTTAGTTTTTGTGTGTGTGGGCCAAGTGTCTTTTACTTATAAAAGCTTAATATCTTAATTTGTTGTAGCTTAATATCAAATATTCTTTCTGTATCTTCGCTTGATTGTCAGGATTGCATTGTAGTTAGGAAGTTCCATTAGGCCTCATATAGATTGGAGAAAACATAGAAGATAAAAGATAAAAGAAAAGGAAATTAATATAAAGGTTTTTGGGTCCAATACAAACGGGAAATAACTTGCTTGTTATTTACATAAGGTATACTTGGGTGTCGATTACTTCAATTCAGCATTAAAAGGTGTTATAACCGTCTTTTGGGTGATTTGATTAGAGAGAAATGTTAGAACTATCAAAGAAAGGCTAGGAGACATGGTTGTAACCTAATGTGGTAGACTATAGAGTGAGGTTTTAAGCTTCTTTCTAAGCATCAGTATCCTCTGTTTTTAGAAATGTATAGAGATACTATTTTTGCTTCTGCATGAACATTTGTGTGTGTGAAGAAAAGTAAATTTAGATAGAGGAAAAAGGTCGAAAAAGAATAGTTACCGTTCTACGGAATAGTAGAAAGAGGGTGATCCATGTGACTGTTCTATGTCCTGCTACTTTTTGAGCGCCAACCAATCTGAATATATTTCGTGGAAAATATGGTTTCTCTTGTCGTAATGCAGTGATGCAGAAGCATGCTTTACGTATATTTAACACTTTCTGCATGTTCATTTTTCTTTTATTTTTCTCTTAAGAGGTGTTTCACTGCCTTCTGAAATGTTGGTGTTTTCTTCCGTGCAGATTCTGCAGTGCCTCTCCATCCAAGGCTTGACGTCATCTGGAGGTGGTAGTTCAATAGCTGCTGAAGGAGGAAGCAGTGGAGTTTCCAGAGCAATTGTTAAAGATAGGTTGATCTCAAATTCTATCCTATGAAACATACACTTAAAATAGTAACTTGATTATCTATCAATTCACGGATTACTTTGTCATCAACATGTTGACCAGCTGAAATGTAATCCATTTCAGGTTCAAGACGTTCAATATGCAGTTTGAGGAATTTCATCAAAAACAATCTCAGTGGACAGTTCCTGATTCTGAGTTGCGAGAGTCACTAAGACTTGCAGTTGCTGAAGTCTTATTGCCTGCCTACAGATCATTCATAAAGCGCTATGGGTGTGTTTTCATTATCTTCTATTGTTTTGCATGCGCTCTCACCACATGTCCAGTATAACTATACATCCCTTTAAGAACAATAAACATTAATGCCTGTTTGATAACCATTTCATTTTAGTTTTCATGTTTTTCCTTCATAGAGATATAGGGAATGTATATGTAGGAATGAGGAATGAAGGATGGATGAATGGTGGAGGGAGGGTGAAGGAAAATGTAGAAAACAAAAACTAGAAATAGAAAACTATCAAAAGTTCTTAGTTTTAGTGTTTATTTCTCATTTCTTCCACTTCCCACCACCCATACTCCACCCATGTTCATCCCTTCATTTCTCTCTTATATTTCTTCTCTTTTGCTAACTAAAATTGAAAACTAAGACCTGAAAATGAAATGGTTATCAAATGGCCTACTGTTTCTGAAATAGAAAAGAATCTAGATTGGCTGACAGAGGTAAATTCTTGGACCAAATTGGCTAAATTGAAAACCCAAGGACTAATTTGGCTAAATGGGTACATCACATGGACCATTTTGACATTTAAGCCTTGTAGTTTGACCAAACTTAATAATCTTGGGTCTAGATTGGGGGAAAAAAAAAAAACTTAGTACTTTGGAGTCTGGACATTAAGGGCTCGTTGGACCTCGAGGTTTGGGTTGGAATGGATAACCCACTATATTCAAGGTATGTTGAAAGTAAAGGTGAATGATTTTTCATTTGGAGGCAATCAAAAGGGGACTGGACATGAAGGAAACTTATCCCTTCCAATCCTACCATTTTTGGGGGGATTGGAAGGAAGAAGTTTCCTTCTTGTTTAATCCACCTAATTCCCTGGGATGAAAACTCATTCACCTCTACCTATTTTCTTGAATATAGCGGGTTATTCATTCCAATGCAATCCTAGAGACCAAACAAGGCCACAACTACCATAGACACTTCAGTGGGCCCATGGACTGAGTCTAGGGACTCTAAGGAGGATATCTCTTAACTAACCATGTTTTAGATACTTAATCATTTATTTATCTAAGGAACTTAATAGGACAACACTTCAATTCAGGTATTCCGGCTGAATATCATGTAACTATTGTATGTTAATTGGCCTGGAAGTCATATCCATGGTGTCATGTTTTTTTTTATCCTTCACGTTTAGTACTAGTTGTATCTATTGGTGCCAAAATCTGTATGTTCTGTTTGTCATACAGGCCTCTGGTTGAGAGTGGAAAGAATCCCCAAAAGTACATCCGGTACACCGCAGAGGATCTTGAGCGAATGTTGAGTGAATTCTTCGAGGGGAAGAACGTGAACGAACCCAGGAGGTAGATTTGACAAGTCTCTCGCTCTTACCGGCTCTCTGTTGATTTAGCCAGCGATGTGTACTATCGGTTTTGGTATCCTGTCGAATGTTTGTTGCCCTTCCCTGTATATCGCACACTGAATAAGAGGGGTCTGTCTTTCCACATATGCTTGTATAGTCCCCTGCTGCTTCGACGGCCCGGCGGCGTTCCGAGTTCATATTTTGTAATTTTATATAAATGGGCAGTCGTTTCTTAGCACTTTCAGACCAAATTAGGGTTCTTTTTGTTCTTGAATATTTTCAAAGTTCATCATCAAATGTATTTTTTTGACCAGATTTTTAACTTCTTTGAGGAATGGCTATAATCATTTAAAATCCATTATCATTACATGTTTCTGTACTGAAGAGCTCGTGGTTCTTTACTCTGTAGTGGATCCTGAATCTGCCACGTCATTGTTTTAATTTTCAAGATGATTTTATGGTTGGACTTTTTAGAGACATCGTAACAGATGAGAGGAATAAATTAGTATTGAACACTCCATCGATAGGTTTTTTCGATTGACTTTTACAACATGCTTCATATGTTAGAATTACTTTTAAGCTTTGACAAGGTGGTGATGTTGATAGATTATTACATACCCACAAACTCAAATACATAACATCAACTTTAATGAATAAATCATCGCATACAATATTTTATTTCATCTTAAAAGTTTTATTTGTGATATTTCATATTTTTGAATTTACTGACAACTAGGAAAGTTTTTTAAGATATGATTTAGAAAAAGTATAACTTTTACAACGTGGAGTTTATTAACGTATACCTGGAGAGCAACTTAAATGAAATGTGTTCACTGTCACGTGACGTCACAAGACAATAATACAATGTTATGTGTTTAAAACCTTACACATATCATTGTTTTATTGAAATGAGACGCCACGATATCAACGGGATAGAACAACTTACGGAGAGAGGATCAGTGAATTACAAGATGAGAGATTTTTTTTCTTCACCTGATCAACAACAAAGGTTTATATGGGTTTGTAGATAGCGTAATGAAATTATGCAGCTCATCCAACGTCAGAAAATTTTACCTTCATTGCCGCTCTGCCAGTTTTCAAGCGGAGGATTTCAGCTGTATTCAGAGATGATATCTGTTAGAGAAATTTTTCATTGTAACGGAATATAAATGATACACCACGCGTTTTAATAGAAGTGGTGGAAAATTTTATTTGTTAGGTATTTATCTTTTTAGAACACATATCCCACTATTATAATGACACATGATGTACCACCCTGTATACTGATCATACTGAAAAATTTCTTTTATGTGCTGCCATCAAGAATAATGCTTGCTTTGAGTAGAATGACAAAGATATTTCTACACTGCCCCGCCCTGGAAGATTTGACCTTAGTATGAAACATGGGAAGATATGTTTCGGAACTTTAAGACTTTGGTGTATGAACCGTAGATTTTCTAGACCTCTCACTTCAAATTTGCCTTTGAAATAAATAGGTTGTGATACTTGTCTAGTGTATGGTGTATGGAATTGTTGTTATTCAGGATACGAATCCAAAATACATAATTCATCTGTGATATTTTTTAACATATCAAACAACAGTAGATTCAAGTTCATTATAATACTTCATAATCTATCATCCAACCGACCAAACGAGCCATGTGAGTCAAGTATGGTCTTTTGAAAACTATATACATTCCACGATACATATGCAAATTAGTTTTTGGTTGTACAAAAAGGTTAGGTTTTTTTGGAGAACGACGGTTTGGTCCATTTACCTAGTGAACATCGGTGCAAGTTATCACAGCAAAGTCAAGAGCCTATCCGTGAGTCATTTGAACCGGTATGGTTCGATTTCCCCCGATTTACCATAAAAACCAAAAACCGAACTGAAGAATTTGCATGGTTCGATTTGGTTAATTGTTCGGATCGATTTGGTCAATTTATGAACAACATACAGATGCCACAATATACCTATTTAAGAGAGATAAATCTTTACTCTATGTAACATGACCTTTTTTTTTTTTTTTTTTTTTGGACAGAAGCGATAGAGTTTCATTACCACAAAAAACCAATTACAAGGGTTTAGGATGCCATATGGGTATATATGCTCTAGTGATCAATTTCTTGATCTGAAGGTAATTAGCACAAAACACAAATAATTTAAAACCCATATACGACCACCCCACAAATCATACCACTAGAATGAGAAGTCTCAAAACAGATATGCCACGTAGACGACCACCCCACAAATCATATCACTAGAATGAAAGTCTCTAAACAAATATGCCACATAAACGAGACGTGATATACCAAGCATCAAAACCCGCATAAAAGCCATCGCAGTTAGCGAGGCTACAAAACACCATAGCTGCACAATCATCTTGACGAAGCAATACAGACAAAATAACAAAACGACCTAGACTAAAAAAATAAAAAACCGACATGTCCACAGTGGAGAAAACAGGTGCATGTCGGCGGTTTCTCTCCTAAGCGACAATCAACTCTGCACGTATGGAGGGAGAAACAGCCACCGGCCCCAGCCATAGCCAAAGGCTGGCGGCTGAGAGATGGGTTTTTATAGGTTTTTTGAGAGAGAAATATGGTAACAGTATGGATGGCTGTAATGACCTTTGTTCGAACATAAATATCAACTGATTATACAAGAATTGTAAATTATTTATTAAATCAAACCAAAAATATTAAAAAAAAAATGCAAACTAAACATTCATTATATTAAACAATTGTCAAAGAGAATCATCAAATAAAAAGAAACAAAAACAAAAATCTGTCGAAGTTTGTAATACTTCAACATGCCAATGCATCAAGATTTGAAATCGGTCCTACAATTTTATTGTATCTAAAATTAAACTCAAGGCTTCTGATGTTATTTTTTTTCTTACTAAAGATTCGGATGTTCAGTCCTTAGTAGTTGGTTGTCGTTTATTAGAGCTGCTCTTCTTTTCCGCGGCTGACGAGGAACTCGCTTCCTTGTTATTTTCTGGTTTACTACTCTTTGCTTTTCCACTGCTTCTTTTCTTAGGTTCATTGTCAAAGGTATACAAGGACACAATGTCAGGAATCTCCCCTGGAATATTGTAATTCGTTTCTGACGCCATTGTTATGACAAAATTTTCACTCCCTTGAGTTGCAATTGTAATCAACAACCTAACTGCAAAATCCTTCAAGACAAAAAGACAATGATGTGGTACCGACTAAAGACCCTCCGAGAGTCACAGTAGCTCGTATAATTTTGAACCAAAGAATTCTACTTAGAGCTCAAAGTATTGCGTGCCTTGGATTGTTCATGAACGAACTATTTATACTAGTAATTAAGGACTCCTAAGTCCTTAAGAGGAAGCATGTAAACTTACTCGTTTGCATTCCAGTATCAATGAGGAGGTGGAAACAAGATCTGGTTACTTTAGGAGAGATTCGTAGTAGATTATTTCGTTTCCTTCTTTCATGTGTTTCCATTGATATCTTTCCATTTAGCAGACAAATTATCTGGCATAGATAGTAAAATAAAAAATAAAAATAAAAAAAATCAATTTTATAAGGGTGCTTTAGATTTTGGCCCTTACAATTCATTATTTCTAGATAAAAACTCATCTATCTTTAAAGATTCAATTTAAGCCCAAATTTAAAATTTGCAAACAAATAGGAACACTATTGACCTATTAATACAATTTATTTACACTCATGCCACTCATACTTTATGGTCCATTTTCTAAATTCCTAAATTTATGCCAAATTAAAAGTAGTAGGAAAAGTGAAATAAAATGAAAAAAATGTTTGCATTAACCGTATCTATGTCAAACTAGAAAAGTAGTTTTTTTTTTTTTTTCGTGATATATTTCGTAGCAATTTTATCCATATTAATTGGTAGGTAAATTAGTTTGTTCCAATTATTTTAAAAAAAAATACTACACCTATATTATATATTTTGAATCAAATAACATTCCTCTAACTCGTAGGTAAATTATTTTCTATGTATTTTTATATATGTTAGACACATTTTGTTGTTGTATAAACATGAGTGGAACATAATATTGTTGAGTGGAACATAATATTGTTGATTTTATACATCAAACTGCATTTCTTTTGTTATAGGTAAATTATTTTCCATGTACAAGTACTTATGTTAGGCAAGTTTTGTTGTTGGTACATACAATATTTTGTATCATTGTAAAGAAAGATGTTACATTACACCCATGGTATAATTGTTGTAGGTAAATTATTGGAAATTAATTTGTAGTTAGGTAATGAACATTTTGCATCATTGGAAATGAACATTTCAAAGAGGAGGTAGGTAAATTAATTTGTTCTAATTATATAAAAAAAATTACACTACACCTAGCTATATTTAATTTTTCCAATTATTAAAAAAATTTATACTACACCCAACCAAATAACATTTCTCTAACTTGTAGGTAAATTATTTTTCATGTATTGTTAGATATGTTAGGCACGTTTTATTGTTGTATAAACATGGGTGTAACATAGTATTTTTACTACTATACATCGAACTACATTTCTTCTTAATATAGGTAAATTATTTCTTCTTTTTAATATACATCGAACTACATTTCTTCTTAACATACATTGAATTACACCCATGGTATAATTGTTCGTAGGTAAATTAATGTGCATGTAGATAATGAAATACAATGTTCTAATATATTAATAAAAAAGGATAAATTCAAAAGTATTCAAGAGTAGGGTGAAAAAACTGAATCGAATAGTTTTATGAAAATTCAATACCTTTCTAAAAAAATTAATATGCAATAAATTTTTAACATTAATGTCTTTTTTTTTTCTTGTTGCAAAATCATTTACTATTTCCTTACAATTAATTGTCTACATCAAGTATGTAATAGGGGTATTTTAGGCATGTGAAAAATGTAAAATGTGTGAATTAATATGAAGTTAATGAATTTGCTTATGTGCATCCTAGTCATTGGGTTTTCTTTGAGTAAAAATGTTATGTAGGGTTTTATATAAAGAAAATTGAGTTTGAAGGGCTAAACTCAGGTTTTCACATTTTATAATTAACTTTACGAAAGCTGAAATATCGCAAGGTAATTAATTATAAGTTAGGGTTTGCATATTTACTTACAATGAATAAGAGTTAAAATCATTGTGATTCTTTATTTCTTTTCGTTTACTAAAACATCGGCATTGGAAAACTTTTCTTGTTTAGCACATTTGGAAACGGAAAAAAGTGTGCGTTTCATGGAAATCACGAATTAAATAAGTTGTGGAACTAGTTGATCACATTCTCATTCATCTTTCTGTTACTTGATTCATGACTCTTCCTATTCCAAGTAAATAAACAGAAGTAGAATGCAGTATGAGGAAAAGAACACGTCAGTATTTACTTACGTAGTTTAGCGACCATCTGCTTCATTGCATATTTATTTAAGAATCGAAAGAGCAACAAGGAGATCCACAAATGCTGCCACTATAAAGCCATGATTCTTCTTCTGGATGACCTTCAAATACCATCCCAACAGCTCCACCAATCTTTAAGCGCATGACATTCCACCATCTCCTCCATTGACCTCCTAAAGTCTTTCAACCGATCCTCCGATTCCAAGCTGGCTAGCTAACACCACCACGTACTTTTCCTTCAACGACGGATTCATCATCTCTCCTCCTCCGCCGGCTGCTTTCACCGTGTCTATCATATCTACCATGCAGCTCTTGTCTTCCGGCTCGAAAAACAGCCTCTCGGACCACCACCATATCCAAGGACTCCTCCCAGTCCTCATCAGACTCGGTTGTTGATTGATTATCTGAGGAGGAGGAAGAAATTGCTAACCAAGACTGATCAGCTCCTCCTTCCGTACTTGGATCGAAGAAGACGGACTGGTTGCAAGAGGGTCAGTCCTGCCATGGCACTGCCGACGTGGCTGCTAACGTTGTCGTTTCCTTGTTTTGAAGAGACAAGGCAACTTCATTGGAATCCAATCCATGACGTCCGTCCGAGCTTACAAAATTGGTTGGTTTTGATTGAGATTCTGGGATTTTTGTTGTCAAGGTAAGTCTGCTTTTTTATTTTATTTTATGGAATTGATAATAATGTGATAGATCATATATAGAGGTTACAATAAGAGGAGATGAGTGATATTTTAAAAAGGAGAGTAAAAGGAACATGGAGAGAACATGAGTGTATTTAATTGTTGGTTTGACGCTCCAAGTTGGACCAGTTGGTGAGTCAGCTTGAATGTGGCCACGGGCATAGTGAAATTCACTACAGCCTTTCCAGGCCTGGAAGGAGTGGATAATCGTGGCTTGCCACCAGTTGTTCTACTTTTTCTTAAAAAAAAAATAAATTGTTGGTTTGTACAATATTGAATGGTGTTCAATGCCTGCCCCATCAAAACAACTCAACCAAAAAATATTGATTTTTACCCACTTTTTTAGCCTCTTACACACCCCTATATAACCATGGCCTTTTATTTCGTTTGATTTCAATCCAATAAAAGGAGTGTGAAAATCACCCCTCAACGAATATTTTATGGTGGATACTCTAAGATTTTTACTATTAGATCTTGATTTTAATGTTTTTGACCAAAGATCTAATGGTTAAAAAGTCAGACTTTTGACAGCCAACACTTTTGTCAACATCTTTTGATTTGATATTTCAAACTTTTTGTAGACATTGCCAAGTTGGCTAGAGGATTGTGCTCCCTCTTCTCAACAAACTCAAGTTTAAGTTCCTATTTCTGTAATTTAAATTAAGCTAATTAGAATTTTCTCGAATAAAAAACTTTATTTAAAACTTTTCATTCGATAGCATAGCCAATATAAACTACTAATCGATGTTATTAGTGGTGGATCTTCGTTCTCTAGGCACCTTCTTACTATTATTCATAATGTGCAAAAGTTTGCGTGTAACTTCTAGTTTATCTCGTGTTTCCATACCTTTTAGGAAATTTTGTAACTAATGCTTTGGCTTTTATGGGTCACTCGTCTCATGTTCCTGCTGTTTGGGATCGCTCTTTGCCTAGTGAGGCAAGAGCGGCATGAATTTGGGATTTTGTTACTTAGCATCTCCATGTGAGGAAAAAAAAAAAAAAATACACATGATAATACATTATTAGACCAGAATGTCACGCGATAGTGAACATGTTGCATGTAAGTCGTTCTCCAACAGTGCCAGCTCAATAAAAATTCATTTGAGGACTTGGAGTTGGACACAACAATTAAGAAAAGAACAAGGAATTGTCTTAACTTGAAATAACAAAACAAAACCTAATTGTCATTTCTGTTCAAAACATGAAAAAATAAAATTAAAACTTTATGTTCTGTACAAAAGAATCATGATATCAATGGTAATGACGGGGGTTCTTCTCCTGAAAAAAGCATTCCAGCAATCTAAAACCTCTTCAACCTCCCTGTTTTAAATGAAGCTATACGGTATCGGAACCAGCATACATAACGCCTGTATGCGCATTAGCACGCCATAACCTTCGTCCATAACCCGATTTACAAACCGGTTCTATCGTTTAGACTATCCTCGTCATAGTTTCATGACCATTTATTCTACTAGCAAACTCCATACCATCATCATCACTAACAATATCTAGTTCATCATCACTGTCAAAATCTGAACTTACATCTAAAGTATGAGATGAGCTCCAATCAGGTGGGAAGGTCTTCTGCAGTGCTTCTGTAAGCTCCCCGCCTGTTGTTTCAATCTTGCGTAAGCACATCGACCAGTGAACTGCAGTTCCCATATCAACGGTCAGCCCAGATTCAATCATCTCTTTACAAATGGACAGAAGGCCAGTGTAGATATAAACTTCAGCAACAGTTGCCCTTGACAGCAGAGATGTCATCAAGCAATGGTATACAGCTCTGTCCGGCTTCAGCCCAGCCAATTTCATCTCTTTGTAGCATCTCAAGGCCTTCTCTGGGAGAGAAGCACGTGCCCAACCCTTTATCAACGTAGTGTAGGGTTTTCACATTTGGCTTCACTCCCAACGCTTCCATTTCTTTAATTATTTGTTCAGCTCTCTGAAAGACAGATTGTAAATAAAATTATGAGCCAACTGAAATCAGCAAGATGAATTTTTTTTGCTGTTATATGAAAGACATCATTTTCCATTGCTTTCTAATGCATAACAAGTCGCAAAATCCATTTGTAGAATATAGTACTCTCAAAAAAAGTACAAAAAATATATGAAATAAATATTTTATTTGTAGAAGCTCAAAATGGTGATGAAACAATAATATTTCTTGAAATAAAATTATCTCCAACGACCTGGCAAAATTGTAGAATACCTGCAGATCTCCAGCCTTGCAACTAGCATTTATGAAAGATGTGTAGGTGTGAATATCAGGTCGAACACCTTCCTTTTTCATTTGCTGCATCAAGTCAGCAGCCTCCCAAACATCCCCTCTTCGAGCCCATCTGCATAACGGAAGGCAGGTTCAGAGGCAGAGAATAATCAATTAAAAGAGAAGATTATATTGAAAAAGTCGAATATAATTAATAACATTACATAAACATCCAACAAAACAAAGAAAAAAACTGTAGAATAAAGACTGACGGAAGTACTAGTGTGAAGTATATCAGCGCACATAAAAAATTTAACAAACCATACCCATCAATTAATATGTTGTAAATAAAGGTGTTCCTTGGAATGTTTTTAGCACTCATTTCTTTGGTGACAGCTAATGCACTTTGCATTCTGCCTGCCTTGCAACATGCCTTCAGCAAAGCCTCATATGTGAACACATCAAGCTCCAGGCCCTCACTCCTCAATTTGGTAAAATACTCGAAGGCTTTCCCAGTATCACCTAAAGATGCATAACCGTGCATGATAGTTGTGTATGTGTGCTCGTCCGAAATTATGCCTGCTAGTGTCGTCTCATCCAATATTTCAACAGCCTTCTGCATCTGCGCAATACTTACATAATTACTTGTGCAATACCACCACCCCCACCCCACCCCACCCCACCCCCCAAAAAAAAAAAAAAAATTGTAAACCTGAACTCAAGGAATTCAAAGAGGGAACAAAGTACAACTACAAAAGCTATGCAGTAAGCAAGAAATGAATGGGACAGCAGTAGTCAAGCAGCACTGCACCAGACAGGTTTCACTTGAAACCGCACTGCACCACCCCTAAACTAAACCAAACATAAATCGAACCAAAATTAAAATCAAACTGAACCAAAAATTATTGGTTTAGCTTCGGCAGCTTCAGAAGTTTAGAAACCAAACCAAACCGAATGAAACTTAATTCAATATTTTATTTATTTTATTATGGGTATTTATTTTTCAAGCCCAATATTAATTTGAACACAAGTCTACATAAATCCAACTTGAGGCCCAAAAGGTCTATGACAGAAGGCTTAAATTGTGAATGATTTGCATGAATATTACCTTGTGTACACATGTGATGATGGTTCTATTCCTCTTGCCCGCATACTCTCAAAAGTTTCACGAGCACGATGCATGTCCCCTCGCCTTGCATAATACTTCACCACCAGGCCATATTCTTCTCTGGAAGGCTGGTAAAGAAGAAAAAAGACAAAGATAAAACATTTGTGTCTTGCATATTTTACTGAATCAAAGACATTATAATTTTGTTACGTGGCAACGAAGTGACATCTGCTCAAAGCATATTTTCTTAGGACAACATAGGTTGAGCGTTAAGGATGGCAACGGTTCGGTTTGGGGATGGAAATGCTATATCTATCCTCATAACCACAAAAATTAACCATATCCTATAACCACAAATTAACCATCGGGGATTATCCATAACCATATCCACTGGGTAATGGATTTTCAATCGGTTATCGGTTATATCCATCTTCGTCAAAAAAACGAAAAAAAAATTATATTCATCCAATTGACGCATTATAAATTTTAGTACATACTAATTCCGTCATTAAATAGCAACATCCAATTACAAAAAACATAACAATATATTTGAAGTTGTTCATGATAACATGCACCAATTTCTTGACAGTGAGACTCTTGAAGAGAGGCGAATTTGATAAACTTGTAACATTTGATAATTGATATATATAATGATTCAATGAATTAATTTGGTTGAGTATAACAATAAGAGTATTGAATTGATGAGGTTGTTGGTATGGCCCATGGTGCATAATAAATATAGTATAGGGTTTTGATGCACGCATAATGAATTAATGTAGAGAGGGTTCCATAAATTGAATAAAATTATATTATATATCAAATATATATAAATAATTTATTCAGGTCAGATTCAGGGATAAATGCGGATTAGGGACCCCTATAACCATATCTAAAACCATAACCAAATAAAATTCACGGTTTTTCCCCATATCCATATACCCGAATTCTCATATCCAAATCCAATCTATTCGGACGGTTATCTACGATTATTGAGTTTAACGGTTAGAATTGTCATCCCTACTTAACGCCTTGCTCGGATCTGGAGTAGGTGGGAAAATTCACTTGAGAGACCTATCGCCAACCTTTATATCCCTTCGTAGACTTTTGTTTCATCAAATGATTATCACGTGATTTAAAGTTGATATCTGAGTAGGCTTGTCGTTTTGTTCGTAAAGGTCAGATAGAACCTGCAGTTAAGAATCTTAAACTTAAGAGTTCAAACTATAATTAACCTAAAATTTTAACGGTGGAACCAAAAATTCCAATTCAACTTTCACTCCTATGCTCATCCAAGTGCAAACATTAAATAATTGAAATTATTGAATGATTTACCTTGTCAGACTTACGGATCAACCGTTTGATAGGACAGTACAATAGATATGACCCATGCAAAGCAAAGCATTAGCAGTCCCTCCCACCGCCCATGATAAATAAATAGGGCAAACAAAAGCTCAGTTTATTGGGCCCAACAATAAGTAATAAGATACTTTAACGAAAGATTTTTGGTATTGTTTATCTTAACAAAAAATTACATTTTTATATTAAAAATTCAATCATAATACTAATTATTTTACATTTTATTTTTTTCTTATTGTTAAAATTCAAAATTTTCAAATATTTTTCATTAATTTTTCTTAAATAATAGCGAAAGCAAATTGACTGCTGTTGTAGACAAAAGGGATTCAATTGAGATAGCCTGTCATTAGCAAGCATGGACCCAACATGTTATCCCATTATTTTTTGTCGCCTTCGTTTCTTTTTGGATTAGGATCATCTATCTTCTTTTTTTCATTCATTTCCGTCTATTTCTCTTACATTTTCATTTTATAAAAAATTAACATAAAATATTAACGAGAGAAAAAAAAAAAAAAAAGTAGATAATCTTTCTCCTTTATTTTTACACGCACAAGCACCCAAAAAAAAAAAAAAAAAAAAAAAAAGATCACTATCTTCAACTGAAATGAAAGAAAGATAAGACATGGTGCCCGGTGTTTTTGTCCTTTTCTTACTTTTTAATTCCTGCTATAGAAGCCGAAAGAAAAGAATGAGCGCATCGTGCATCGTTACAATGTATTGCTGAAGATTCTTCATGATAAATATAATCCTTAGTCTTTGATGGTCTTGATTTCGAATTAGAAAATGTCGACAGTAATTATCCTCGAAAGATAGTAGGAGCATTTTATTAAACTAGATAATGAATATCAGTCATCCATACATAACTTTGTGCAGGCTAAAAATAGTATCAAAGATTCTTCAATAGTCCCCCGATAAAATTTTCAACTCTTTCAAGAATTTGAGCATGTTGCAACATTATTTAAGTTTGAATTAACAAAGCTACTCATTTTAGTATGAACACTTTGTTTTGGGCCACCCCAACTAGGTGGTATAAAAACCCTTTTAAAGACTTTTTAAGTTAAAATGATTATTGAGATTTGCATAACTTCTCACTTTAGTTTCATGAGATTGTCCACCATCAATCATTTTGATATTTGGGTGAAATATTATGTTAAATAAGGATCAAAATGACAAAGCTACCCTCAATTTAATGAACAATAGGCCAAAATGATTTGACCAAATTTGAGGGTATTTTTGCTATTTTATCCTTATCTTATGAAGATTTTTCATAGAATGACTAAAATGATTGATTGTAGACAAACTCAAAGACCAATTCTATCAATTTCAAATCTTAGGGATCAAAATGAGGAGTTATGCAAATCTCAGAGACTATTTTGGCTAAAAAAAACCTTTTTAAAATGGCTAGTTAGTGATTTCATCATGGCAGTAAACTCTTCTAAGAGTGGAAGACTCACAAAAGCACTTCAGCCTCTCAATGATCACTATCGTGTGATTCATAAGTGTCAAGAATTGACCTCAGGACATGTCGTGTAAATTACAAGCTTCGAATTCGTCACCATCCACTAGGTCACCCCGTGGTGGTTGAAATTTTGCTTTGCAAGAAATTTTGTCAGTGAAACACAAGCATGTACATCACGTTTAATAATACAAGTGGAGACACTAAATAATATATCATCTCTTCACTTATATTATATCGCACGTACCAACCTGTATTCCCGACTCTGAGCACATGGAAATTTTTATTTGGTTTGCATTTTTGTGATGCTCTATCTTACAAGTCATTACTAGTGAGATCAACATCCAACGATAAAGTTGATGGGATTACATTGCCAGCCGGGTAAAGGAACCATAGCCTAAAAAGCTTTGCTTTTTCAAGTACCCACCAAACACCAAACTATACATTTGTCATTTGGGCAAAGATGCGCGCCATCTATTCTTCCTAACCTTTTCTCTTCTCCTTGTTTTCCCTCTCTAATTGGTCCATCAACATCACAATTACAAGTCAATAGATGAAATATCTACACTCCAAGACTTGGATCATTACTTTCTTGAGCTGATTCTCTCTGAAATTCACCGTTCTTTTGATTGAGAGATCCACTTCCTTCTGCATCAAAGCTAGCATGAACGCTATAGAACACGTACACGAGCACGGTAACTCCCGAAAAGACTCCGAACCTCACATAGGATGGCTTGTCCATAGACCCCAACAAAAATATGTTCAAGAAGATGGAGATGGATGGCATCCATGGCATCAAGGGGACGCCCCAATATTCCGGCTTTCTCACTTGTGGAACCTGGAAATGGAAAATTTGCAGCATTGAAACCGCAATTGCTGCGGTGACAACAAGCATGAAGGCTTTCAGCTTCCCTCGTGGTGCGAAATGCCAAATGAAGACGAAGATGATAGAGGTGAGGGAAAATGAGCACAGGAATGATAATGTAGGTCGTGGATTGGTCGTCCCCACCACGACATAGCGCCTAAAAATCACAGCGTTGGCCACCATGTAGAAAACAAATAGCGTTCCGATGGATACAAGGTTGAGAAGGACATTCAGATCCGTGAAAAGCGCAATTGCGGCTGTCAAGATACCTGAAAGGAACAAGTCACAAATATGCAAGTACGAAAAACATGGAGAAGAACAGGAAAAAAAATAAAAAACACACGTAACATAGACTAGACTTTTTCTAAGGGCGAGTAACTTTAATTTTTTAATTTTTTTAATTTTCGGGACTAAGACGAGAAAAACAAAGAGGTGATGGGAGATGAAGATTAGACGAGCACCCACAAAACAAAAGCATAAATGTGACAAAGAATATGAGAGCCAAGTTGCCGAGTTGAGTGGGATAGCCATTTATACGAAGTTTGACAGGTGAGATTGAGAGAAAATAAAAGGTCGTCTTCCATCAATGGCTGCAAGTGCATGCATATGCAGGGATTTTTATCTAGTGAACATTGAAGATGCATGGTTGGACCAATCTCGACCATTTGACTCACTCGTAACTTGAACATTAAAATCTCCTACAACTTAAAAATCGAACACGAAAGCGACAGAGATAAAGATAAAGATGACGATGATGCTAAAGTCAGAATGCCCATGAACATGATAAAAGCTGGCTGCAAAGGTAACTATCAACCATGTTTTATATTAGATATTGAAAAAAGAAAATTGATACTACGACCACGAGATAGATAGATAGATAGATAAATTGATGGAGAGAAATCTGATACGCCCATTGCACTAAAGTTGACAAAAGCAAATTCCTAGCATAGTTCCATTTCACCCATGCGCACAGCTCGCGGGCGGCTGCAACCAATTGATATATCACCAAAATATACTCATCACCAACACCACCAACAAGATTAAACATGCTATGAGACGACGAATAGAGCAGAACAACAATGTTATGAGAACTTATGACGATAAATACAAAAATTCTATGGTGTTCTGAAGTATGAGATACTTCGGATGTTACGTTTTAACAGTTGTCTTGATTTTTTCAATTCCTCACAAACATCAAACAAATTCAAACACTCATATTGTCTTACCGGGTAGATGCAGAAAATCAACATATTGGGTTGTTAATGAATACCAATTAAGACTTGTTTAATTGATATCATCATAATACAGAAGTGAAATTTGTAGTGTTAACAATCGTGTAAGTGAAGTAAAACTAAATAAATCTGGTACCCGTTAACAACCTAATGAGTTGATTTGTCGCATCTACTTCCGAGGTAGCTTAAGCAAAATCCAAAATGGATGAAGATGACTCACATTGACATCCCTCTTTCCTCATCACATCTTATTAGATAAACACATAGATTACAGGAAGGAAGGACGAAGAAGCTGCAGTTCTCACACTTTCGCTGGTGGACAAAGGTAGGATCTTTTTTCACATCATCTTTATTTATTATTAGCAACAACAAATATTTAGGGTTTAAGTGGGCCACGCAATTCCCAACCATTCATGGCAGGGAGGAGATGGAGGACTCACTAAACCCTACACTAATCAACAGTTGATAATTTCCTACGTGTGCCTCTTACCAGCCACGCACTAGAGAAATTTTTTAATTGTGACGGAAATACAAATAGTACACCATGTATTTTTATATAAATAGTGAAATTTTTTAATTTTTAATTTATTAATTTTTTAACACATATTCCATCATTTATATAAGGACACGTGATGTACCACCATGTGCCGATCACATTGAAAATCTCTCCACTAAGGATTTGGATCATCTCTTGAACCTAAGAAAAGGATTCTCCTGACTAAGCAGTGTGGGGCTATTGGGCTATAAACTGGAGTTCCTTTAAAGTTATATTAATTATAATCGTTGGATGGTAATCTAACAGCCCACGCTGCTTGATCAGGAGGATTTTCTCCTAATCCCTCCACTAATCCTAACTCCTAACTCTACCAATCAGCTGCTGACAAATATACTTACAAAATCCGTCAACTCATCCGTCGGGCGATGCTAGAACTTTTTTTGGTCAAAAGAAGATGAGCCAAAACAAAACGGACGGTCGGTCGGTCGGCCGTGGAAAACGGAAACGGTTCAAATGGACCCCACCACAGAATTAGTTCGAAACGCCCGGAATAAACCTCCTCCTTCGCATGGGGCAAAGTGCGCGCACAGCAAACAACACACGCATTGCACGCAAACACATTAACTCTCACATTGATTGATAAACACGAAAAGAAAGCGTTATATTATTACCATTATCGACTGACACATTATCACAACCACCCTAAATTTAATGGATTTGGATCCTATCTTAGAAGGTTGAGCCACTAAAACAAAGCATATGAATTGTTAAATTTTGATCTAACGGTTACAATTATTATAATTTTTAAAAGACTCTCTTATTTGTAACTGTTAGATCAAAATCCTACTGCCCGTATGCTTTGCTTAGAAGGCTCAGTCTCCTAAGCTTAGAAGAGGATCCAGATCCAAATCCAAATTTAATAAGAAAAATGCTAATAAGACTCTCTCCAAATGTAAAAATGTTGTTTTTACCAATTATTTGTAACATAATGTGTCAGAGAGATGAGACAACTTCTGGTGACAGATCCTACGTCTATTACAAAGACATTACAAATAAGTGGTAAATATAGTATTACTCATCAAAATAGAACTCTCTATAGACTCTTAGCCATCTTTTTTTTTTGCACCATAATTGTAATATTGGCATGGGAATTATAGCAAAAATATAAAATGATTTAGAGTCTATGAAAAATTTTACTTTTGAAAAAATCTCTTTATGCTCATTTGATAAGCATACGTTAATAAAAAATATATGAGGATTGATGATTTAATCCTTAATTAATTAAGGTGTTTATTTTTTCTAATAATAAAAACACTAAATGGATAAGTTACTAATTTATAAAATAGACTATGTAATATATTTATCTACTGAATTACATATTGGAATTTTATCCAGAAATTTTTACTGTATTAATCCACCGTTGTGTGATTTTTGACCCGAAGCATAATTTGATACAGCACAGATCATAAAACGAGTAAAAGAACATTAAACAATATTAGGCCGCGTGATGCCAATGTTTCGTGTTCATGAAAAAATCTAACGCTGTATTTGTGTGTGATTTGATTTCTTTCTTTCTCAGATCAACACAAAACAAAAAATTAAAATAAAAGAAACAAACCAACGAAGGAGGAAAAAAAAAAAAGAAATATAAAACTTTTGGATAATTAACGTACCGAGAAAAGCGGAGGCGTTGACAGGCGTGGATGTCTTAGGGTGGACCCTAGCGAACCAACCAGGGACAACCCTGGACCGTCCGATGACACACATGTAACGCGCCTGGCCCAGCATGGCCACAAGCAGTGACGTTAGAATTCCAAAACTGGCCCCCACTCCGATCACGTTCGACTCCCACTTCCCCCTGAACGCTGCCGAAAACGGAGCCTCCGGGTCGATCGCGTCGTACGGGAGGAGCTTCGACATGGACGCCGCCATTAAGCAGTAGAGGACGGTGACGAGCAAGACTGAGCCCGACACGCCGATTGGGATGTCCTTAACCGGATTCTTCACCTCTTCCGCCATCGTCGATACGGCGTCGTACCCGATGTAGCTGAGGTAAACCATACTTGCCCCATTAAACACACCCGAAACCCCGTAAGGAAAAAACCCGGATGGCCGAGCCGGGTCGGCCGGGTGCGTGAAGTTGTTCCAGTCCCCTTTGCAGAATCCAGCGACTATAACAAACATGATGAAAATTATATGCACCGCCGTCAGCACCATGTTCAAAACAGAGCTCTCCTTCGTACTGTAGCAGATGATAAGCGTAATGGTTAAAACGACGACGACGGCGACGACGTCGGTCTGATTGAATCCGTCGGGGAGTACGGAGACAGTGAACCTCCATTTGGCGGCGGGGACGCCGATTGCAGAGCCCAAGTAGGCGGTGAAGCCCCTCGCGACGGCGGCGTTCGACATTACGTAGTCCATCACCAGGTTCGCTCCGGTTAAAAACGCCACGAATTCACCTGAGAAACCCAAACGCCCAAACCCCAAATCCCAAACCAAAAATATCAAAAATAAGCCAAAAAGGAAAGCATTTAAGTAATTAATTATTAGAAACATAGAGAAAGAAAGAACAGAAGAAAATATCAGAAAGTTTACCGAAGGTGACGCGGAGGTAGCTAAAGGCGCCGCCAGCAACGGGCATGTCGACGGCGAACTCAGTGTAGCAGAAGGCGGAGAGAAGAGCGCAGAATCCGGCAATGGCGTAGGAGATGACGATAGCTGGGCCGGCGTAGAGGCGACTGGCACGACCGGTGGTGACAAAGACGCCAGCACCGACCATCCCGCCGAGGCCCAATCCGACGAGGTCGAACCAGCGGAGCGTCTTCTGCATGTGGGGGCCGGAGCGAGCTCGGACGGCGCTCATTTCGTCGTAGGAGGTGGAGACGGAACTGGCCCGGCGAGCGAGGCGGGTGGGTGTGTCAGCCAGGGCTCGGAGGTAGGCCCGGGGACTTGAGAAAGAGGAGGAGGGGCCATGGGGGACTGGGGCACTAATCTCCATTGAGATTTGATGTGGGTTATCTTTCCTTTGGATTTTGAGTGAGGATCGAGTTTCCTTTATATAAATAAATGTAAAAGCTTCTGACTGCGGACGGTGACTTTGGATAAAAGACAAGGCAGAGGAGGAAGGCCAAAAGGTTAGCTACTTACTGGAATCAGTATGGGTCATAGGGGAGATGTGAATTGGGAATAAGAATCGTCATCGGATTCTCTTCGGAAAGATTTCGAGGATCTGTATATTTTATTTGTCATCGTGTTTTTAGGAATTATTTTAAATTTTATTATTTAAAATTAAATATAAATAGTATTTAAAAAAATTAACGTTTACGATATACGACTAATAGATACAATTCACGAATTTTTAAAACTCTCACAAAAAGAGCCGGAGAGAATTCGGATTCTAGAAATAAATGGAAGGGCATTTATGCCAACACATCCCTCATGGATACAATTTTTTATGTATCGGTTCAAATTCTGGCATCCATCTATATAAAGGTATGATAGTTAAAAATCCATATGTTCGGCCAAAAAAGTTAAAAATTCATACGTTTGACCAATAAAGTTAAAAATCCATACTAATTAACAAATATATTTTGAACCTAATCAATCAATTATTTTCGTTAATTATCATATGTAAAGCACATAGTCACATATGCTGACACATTCCGACCAAGGTCAGGGCATGCTGGTCGTCACGTGAAAGTGACGTAACCATGTGAACAGTGCGGAAGCTAATAAATAATAATAAAAGTACAAATAAACAAAAACACAGCTATACACAAAGTAAATAACATACATGTGCAAGCGTAAGTGTGAAAAACAAAGTTCAGAGCACGAAAGACTTAATGCAATCTGGGAGAAACAACACTAATTAAGCACACCCAAAGGTGGTCCTACATTGGTGATAATCTGTCATATAAGCCGGGAAAATCCTCTGGGGAGCCACCAAAGGCGCTAGCCAAACTAGAACCTGGAGGGGCACAAAACAAAAAGCGTGAGCGGGCAAAAATAAAGCTTTTCAAAAACCATTTCATAAACAAAGTTCTAACCCCTGGCCGTAAAACCTATATACTTCCCAGAAAAATAGAATATATACATATATATATATAAATCATGCTCGGAAATATGCCATGCCAAATGTCTCGAAATAAAATGTAAGTACTCAGGTAATGCCAAACAATGTCATGTAATCTGTCAGCTGGAGTCACCTAACGTGACCTGTACGGCTGAATCTAGAGCTTAAATCTCCATCTCACTAACTATACCTGCACACGAGTCGGAATCACCTAAAGTGGTCTGTACGACAGGACTGGGTGTATAATAAGTACGCTTAAGTGCTACGATCACGTGAAGACTGGGCGAATAATCGCGGGTCACCTACAAGTCGGAACCACCTAAAGTGGTATGTACGATAGGACTGTGCACCTAACTTGGATCCAAGATGAGCGTGTGGTGCGGGAGGTGAACATCACGTGAAGGACTGTGCCCAACTCTGGACGGGAGCATTAACACCGGAGGTGCAGGTTATGAGCTCTCTATGCATCTCAAATCACTACTGAACATAAACATAAACCATAACTTACCTGGCACTTACCTATGCATCCGCAGCACCAACACACACACACACACACACACACATATATATATATGCAACTAATAATGCATAATTAAATGGGTAAACATAATGCATGGGACGTGCTGGAAAGAAATGTCGTCGTATGCCCTTGTCCTATTTCTGGACACCTCATCTGGGGTGCGCTGTGTCTCGATGTACTATAAGAGCTGATTCATGAAAGTCGTCTACTACGCAAATACGCTTGTCAAATCTGCGACCTGTCGAGACAAATGTTGTTCACTATTCGGGGTGGAAGAGCTTGGATGATAGACATCTATATGAGTAGTGGAAGTGTAATGGATTTCGGATCTAAAATTCAAGCTGGGACTAGTAAATCTGCAAAAAAAAAACGAAGCAAAAATAATCCCAGTTTAATCGCCAATCTGTGAACCTTAAGTTGGGTCGGTTGAACAGGTCTGGGACCCATCAGGTGGGCCGCGGAAGCCGGTTAGGCGCTTGAGAGCATGCCAAACTATGTGCGTGCTAGGCCTGAGTTATGTCTGGCCTGGCTACCCATCTTGGGCTTGTGTTGTTAGGGCAGCGACGCTTTTAGGTCTTGCTTATGGTTTAGACCCATGTGGATTGGGCAAGATATTTTCATTGCTACCTTAGGCCTGTAGCTACCTAGGCTTGTTGAATTGATGCCCTTGCGTTGTGGGTTTGATGCTTCGTAGCTTCTTCACCATGGCTCGAGGGTGCACTGTGGACCACTGCAGTGACTGTTTTCACTGCTGGCATGGTAACAGTGGCGCCCCATGGTGGTAGAGTTGCTTATTTTGCCGTGGTGATCCTCGAGGAGCGACGACATGGGGCTATGTGGTGATCCATCTTCCGGTCTAAATCCTTATACGTAGAATGTTCCATTTGCCGTGGTTTCATAATTTCCCATCATCGTGTTTCTTCACCGGGGCTATTCAAAGAATTTAAATAAAAATTCTAAGAATAGGAACATGTGGGAATATCTACATATAAACAAAAATTTTGAAACGTTGAATGCGAAAGACTTTCTCAAGTGTGTGAATCAAACTTTCAATGAAAGCACTAACTTGTGGCAGAAAATTTTCGTCGTCTTCAGTCTTGACAAAATTGTATCTACAAAACAATCAACATTTTTTTATCAAAGTCCAAAGCCTCACGCACCCACGAGGAGTGAGGGAAGGGGAATATGATTTGGCTAATGGATATCCGATGCCTAAGTCAGAAACTCTGAATAGAGTGAGTATTTAGGTTTTTTGGTATAGCGAAAAACTTATCAAATTTTGGAGGTGATGAGGGTATTTATAGGATGTAGTGGCCGACCATGGTGTATGGTTCTGCCCTACACATGGTAGCCTCTTATTGGCCAAGTTATGTCATTCGTAGGATGCGCAAGGAAAATATATTTCCATGATATTAATTAGGAGATAATATCTTAGAATAATAGTGATAATATCCCTAATTGATTGTGGTAGGGATTCCTTACTTGATAAATTATATCTTTAATGCCTTTGACTTTTTTATGCCACGAGTAGGGGAGTTTTAAGCAGTCATAGTCCGCTGCTTGAACTTGTAGGGATGATGAGTTGTGAGTGGTAATATAAATATTCGATGCCCATTTAGTGAGGGCAATCTTATCTTTCATGAGTAAAAGTCCACGTGTCACCTTCTGGATTTTTGGGATTATATTTGGCTTCACAATGGTGTTGAAAATATTAATCCCACATTGGGTAAAGAATGGACCTTGCATGTGCTTATAAGTAATTAGGCATTCCTCATATTTCCAATAAGTTTTATGATGAAACTTCAACTTTCTTCATGGTATCAAAGCAGATTGTCTCATGTGTGAACCACAACAACCACACGTACTCCACGTCACCCAATTTATGTTGTCCACATATTAAACTTGAGAACTTGCCACACGTGAGAGTACTGGTGGAGTCAGAAAAATCTACTAAGGATGGTCAACTTAAATTAACAAAAATTAAGACAAAACAAAATAAAATCATCTAATAGCACAAAATCCTTAGGTTTGCCAAGTTGATTTCCTATTCATGGATTGAGGTGCTATGTCTTCATGTAGGGTAGTAAATTTCACTAATATAAAAATTTATTTCAACAACTAACCACAACTACTACCACATTTAGCATTCATATTACCATTTTTTTAAATATCTTCTAGGCCCTAGAAACATACAAGTCAACAAATCAAAATTTTCATATTTGTGAAATTTATGTCAGCTTTTATTTCAATAAAGGTCCAATCGGTGAGAAGGACCATGCCTTGAGAATAATACATACAAAATCAAATTTGAACATATACAAATATGCAATATAACTTGAGAAGGGTCAATTGACTATACTAAGAGCATCCCTAAAGGAGATGTCAAAAATAGTATGTCAAAATTATGTTTGATGGTTGATCTGGCAAATTGAATACAAGTGCTAAATCCTTTTCTTTTCCAATAGATGTATCAAATATGCATATTATTATTTTATTGCGCCCAGAGATATATTAACTATTAAAATAATCAAAATTAATTTTTGTTTTTATTCTATTGGTTGTTAATGGGACCTATGAATTAAAAAATAAAATTAAAAATATTTGACTCAATCTAAAATTCGGTACTTGGCGGAATATCCTGTAAATAAAATTAACTTTGCACAGTAGACTAGATACAAGTTAGTCAGTGATATAAAGTGCAGTTGTAAGAACAAAACATAATTGACCAATACGTTCAACTAATCAGAGTCTGCCCAGATTAGTTTCAGAACAATAATTCCTAAGCTTGAACACGTTTACATATCGATTCATTATGCAAACAATAATAACAAAGCAATTATGAGTTAAAGTATGCGAGATTGACTAGTTAAGCTCACCTGTCAACAAGTACAAATTCGTCAGTTAATCAAATGCAAATCTATGAACCAAATTTAGATCACTACGAGCTATCTTAGTCAACAACAAATCAGTTCATTGCTCATAATATGCAGCGTAAGCTTAGTCTCTAACACATATTAAATAACAATTTATAGGATGCATGAAACATATACAAGTAAATAAGATATGTGGACAAGCTTAAGAGACAAACAACGCAAGATGTTTTTGGCCGAAAAAACCCACATTTGGGTAAAAAAAACCGGGTACTCTCTACTAAATCCAATCCACTAGTGAAATCAAGATTCTTACAAAGTAACCACACAAGCTCAATTCCTAGATCCTAATCTACGGAGCAGCTTGTACCTTTGTGCAACCTTGCCTTCCACAAGATGGATTCTTTCAGTCTTCATGAAGTGGCAGCTCATCCTGAGCTCTTCACCTTGCAGCACCGAAATCCAATCAACTTATGCAAATGATGTTATGATGAAGTTGATGCAAATCTGGATTCGATTGTATAGTCAGTTTCACCAGTCAAACCCTTGAAAGATGAAACTAATGCAAATCTAAAAAGATGTTAGTTTAAAGATTTGATACTTGAAAAACTTGACCACGAAATTAAAACAAAACCATGAAGAAAATGCTACCCTAATATGCAATGATTGGGTGTTTGATGCATGAACATGACTTTGTGGCTAGGGTTTCAATGAAGAACACAAGAGGTAGCTCAAAGCTAAAATCAACTATTTTCTAAAAATGTAATACTCCTAGCCAAAACAAATGAGCATATAAAACAAATTTAACCAAGCAATTTCAAAGTTAGATTTTGAAATATTCGATGAAGAACATTACCTATAAAATATGTTTGATGCTCTTAGGAGGTCTGAGATGGAGATGAAAATAAAGCTCTCCAGAAAACTTTTCCAATCTCAACCCCAAAAACCGAATGAACCCTAGCTTGATCTTTATAAAGAAGGCTTGGTGTATAGGCAGAACAGGGGACCAAAAAAGCCACATGTCATGTGCAAAATCAATCTGGAAAGATCTAGGGCTAAAAACCCATTTTCGGGAAAAAGTTGTCAAATGGCACATGTGGGTTGTCTTAAAGTGTGTCCCCAGCTTGCGTGAAAGCAGCGAGAAGTTTTGACGAGACAGAACACCTAGATAGAATGAATTGGAAATAGTTGCATGAAATGCATATGTATGAACAAACCTTTGATGAGAGAAATTAAGCTCTTGAAGTGATATTTCCAGCAACATGATCCCAGAGAATCAATTAAACCCTAAATATAACTAAAGCATGTATGGTACAATTTACAACATTTGACAAGGGAAACCAAACAATAAAACTAGACTTCACACCTTCTTTGTTTGCTGTAAAAAAAGACAGCTAGAAAGTAAGGAGTCAAATGACTCAGCTGCCACATCATATTTGGCATATCCATTAGAGAACACTTGAATGTCTTTTAATTCTATTTGGCATATTTGACATCTCCTTTGGAGATGGTCTAAGCCTTCATTGGCTCTACCCTTGCATGAGGAGATATTGAAAATTTTAATTCAATGTCGGGAAAAGAAATGACTTTGCATGTCCTTATACATAATTGAGCTACTCCTTATATTGCTAATCAATTTTATAATGGAACCTCAATTTTTTTCGTAGGTGTACTAAGCTCAATTCACAAAGTTTCATGGAGATGTTGAAAAACTTTCATGGCCGATGGGGATTTTGAATCACAAGTGTTATGAACTTTTTCATGTAATTTGGCATTTCATTCGAAGAGATATTTCACAAATTGAAAGCTTGGGATTTGGGTTGGGCGACAGATATTTGAATCAGTAGAGTTGTCGTAGCGAAGAGTGGTGAGCTGAAAGCTAGAGTAAAAGGGTTGAGGGAAGGCAACAAGTGCGTCAGTTCAAATTGTTTATGGTTGTGTGATCTAAAATAAGGGCAAACTAGGAACCTTAGTGATAATATTTTTTTAATAAGCAAATTAATTTTACAAAATGGATGTCAATAAAGGCATCCTTAAAAAATAAGTAATTTAGGTAGACTATGGTCTACTTGGTATCGTATTAAAAAATTTCAGATTTTTTCAAAACATTTCTTAAAAACATCTTTTAAGAACAGTTTTCTTTAAGTTTTAAAAACTTATTTGGTACGAGACTCAAAATTATTTTTAAATTTTAATAATTTAAGAGAAAAGAAAAAAAAACCAATAGCAGCTCCTCGTGAATTCGAATATTACTATTAAATTTAATTGGACAGACAAATAAATTCATAGAGACAGTCGGAGTAGAGAGAGATTCAGAAGGAAGGGGGAGTAGAGGAGAGAGAAAGAAATGAGAGGAGAGAAAAAAATAGGATAGAGATAGAGAGCTTGCAAGCAAAGTTTGAGAGTGAGAGGAGAAAATAGAGAAAGTAGTGGGTTTGGAGTTTAAAATTTTTAAAAACTCATTTTTTGTGTTTTCTATAAGTAGGCTAATTTTTAAGTTTGTTTGAGTGGAGTTTATGAAAACAGTAAAACCAAAATAAGGCGTAAAACTTAAAATGTATTTTTGAGTTTATAAAATTGGATTCAAGTAGAATACCAAACATGCATTTAAGATTTTAAACTAAATTTATAAACTATATGATATGTCACTAATAAAAACTAAACAATTTAATCAACATTTAATTAATAATTCAATCACTAGCATTTATATTATATCACTTATAAAATTTTAGTCAAGCGTGTTGTTTTACACATACTATAAAATATGATAATAATAATCGAATCATTATACACAGTGCCATATCATACCGTCCCTTCACATTTTGGTTGTCCTTCATGATATGTAGCTCACCACATGACCCCTACATTGGCCATTTTGCCCTAATTTACCCGTTTGCCATACATTTATGTATCAGATAACCAAACAATATAGTTTTGATGCACCATGAACATCTCAAACGATTGCACATGCACATGGAATGTATATATACACACTTGAATGTCCATTGGAGAACACTTGAATGTCTTTTAATTCTATTTGGAATATTTGACATCTCCTTTGGAGATGATCTAAACCTTCATTGGCTCCGCCCTTGCGTGAAGAGGTATTGAAAATATAAATTCAAAGTCGGGGAAAGAAATGACTTTGCATGTCCTTATACATAATTGAGCTACTCCTTATATTGCTAATCGATTTTATAATGGAACCTCAATTTTCTTCGTGGGTGTACTGAGCTCAATTCACAGAGTTTCATGGAGATGTTGAAAAACTTTCATGACCAATGGGGATTTTGAATCACAAGTGTTATGAACTTTTTTATATGACTTGGCTTCACATTCGAAGAGAAGTTTCACAAGTTGAAAGCTTGGGATTTGGGTTGGGCGATGGATATTTGAATCAGTGGAGTCGTCGCCAGCGAGGAGTGTTGAGCTAGAAGCTAGAGTAAATGGGTTGAGGAAAGACAGCGAGTGCGCTGGTTAAAATTATTCTTGGTTGTGTGCTCTAAAATAAGGGCAAATTAGAATCCTTAGTGATATTATTTTTTTAATAAGCAAATTAAGTTTACAAAATGAATGTCAACAATGGCATCCTTAAAAAATGAGTAATTTAGGTAGATTAGGGTTTGCTTGGTATCGTATTAAAAAAATTTTAGAAATTTTCAAGACATTTCTTAAAAACATCTTTTAAGAACGGTTTTCTTTAAGATTTAAAAACTTATTTGATATGAGACTCAAAGTTGTTTTTAAATTTTAATAGTTTAAGAGAGAAGAAAAAAAAACCCAATAGAAGCTCCTTGTAAATTCGAATATTACTATTAAATTTAATTGGACAGACAAATAAATTCAAGAGAGTCAAAGAGAGATAAAAAAGAGAGAGGAGAAAAAGAGCTAAGAGGTGAGAGAACTATAAGGTAGAGATTCAGAAGGAAGGGAGAGTGGAGGAGAGAGAAAGAAATGAGGGGAGATAAAAATAAGATTGAGATAGAGAGCTTGCAGACGAAGTTTGAGAGTGAGAGGACAAAATAAAGAAAGTAGTAGGTTTGGAGTTTAAAATTTTTAAAAACTCACTTTTTGCGTTTTCTATAAGTAGGTTAATTTTTAAGTTTGTTTGAGTGGAGTTTATGAAAACAATCCAACCAAAATAAGATATAAAACTTCAAAAATGTTATTGAGTCTATAAAATTGGATTCAAGTAGAGTACTAAAAATACCTTTAATATTTTAGACTAAATTTGTAAATTATATAACATGTTACTAATAAAAAGTAAACAATTTAATTAACATTTAACTAATAATCTAATTACCAACCCTCTATACTATATCATTTATAAAATTTTATCTAAAAAAATGATCAAACTTTGAAAAATACGTCTCACCTTTCCAAGGAAGGGGGCCCGAGAGGCGATTATTAATTTTCTTTATCGCCACGCGTCAACGTCATAGCTGACTAGTATTGTAGGTAAGAAAACGCAGGATCACAACTTCTAGGTCTTCGTCCTCGCCACGCAACCCTCCCATCTGCATTTACATGTCAAAGTAGCGCCTGCCTTGTCAAACCCTTGGCCAATCCGAAACCCTAGCACCGTCGTAGTAATCACCACGACTCCGGCTCACAATTTTCAAGCGAAGCCATGGAAGCAACTGAAGCCATCAGCAAGCCGATCTGTGAGTGTTCAGGGAAAACCTGATTTTTATTTTTAATTTACAAATTATACTTTTTGTTTTTAAATTCATTTGCGTTTTGGTTTGATGCTAGTATCTAATCAATTGTTTTTTTTGTCTGTCAGCCTTGATTGCACCGTGGTTTACCGGGTTGTTGATTTGAGGATTGAGGTAACTGTTGCGTTCTTTTGGTTGTTCTGTTGGCGGGTCGATGCCGATACTGTTTAGATGATTAAGTATTTTTTATTAGCTGTTGTATTCTGCTTATGTGTTTGAACTGTTTAATTTTTGATTGCAAGTTATCTGAATATCTGTTTGGTAGTGATGCTGGGCTGATGTTTATGCTGATTCTATGTTGAATTTGCTTTGATCTGGTTGAAATTGATCTATATGTTTATGAGCTGATTACAATTCTGGATATTTTTCGAAATTAGATTTCGGAGTTTGTACGTTAATTTTGTGTTGGAGAGATCCTTTCTCTGATTCCAAAGAACAATCACGACAACCACTTTTGTTGATCTTGATTCTTCCCTAGCTGAAACATCGTTGGTTACAGCTCATCTAACCCCCTACTCGTAGAAAGAAAAGAGAAGCAAACATATCTGAGGCGTGGGATCATTTCCCTGAAGAAGATCCCCGTATTGACCCCCACAGACCCTAGGGCCAGAGGTAATTCCTTGAGGCAACGTTGCATGCTCTTCTAAGAAGTACGACCTGACCTTAACAATCCATTTAAGAAGCCTGCTGATTGGCATTTGTATGGGTTTTTAATGCATTTCTCTCTCTTTGGTTATTATAAAGTTTGACTTCGCCAAGTAGCTTTTAACTGTGGAATTTCACCAAGTGCTATGATCTTAAATTTTAATGCCTTTATGCTATCATATTTATAAGTCGCCATGCCATCATGTGTACAATTGGTTTTGTTTTATTTGAAATATTTAGAATTTGTTATCAAATAATTGTTTTTTTTTTTTTTTGATAAAAATTGGGTTGTCGATGAATTGATTGATGCTCCTAGGTTGTATCTCTTTCAGGAAAAGACCAATTCGCTTCAAATGCTTCTTCCTCCCATCACCATTGAATTATAGTTAATGTGATCTCCTGCATCCGGATTTTGAAAGTTCGTCAATTCAAGAATTCTTGTCTACTTAGTTAGCTGAAAATGACCGAAATTCTCTAGTTATATGAAAGTTGTGTAGTGTTGAATGAATTGGTTGCACAATAATGCAAGCTTTGGATTGCAGCCATTTAAGTTTGCTTATCTATTTGTCTGATTTTTCTCTATAACCTTGATTACGTTCGTGTTCTCATATATGATTCATATTTTTCCCCACCCAGGAAGGATTTGAAAAATATCTTCGATGGCTCATCTTCTGAGAATGATGGGAGCTAGAGTTCTATCTTAATTTTGAATTCGAACTTTTGGATTCATACTTGCTGATAGATATCGGTCTAGCAGACGGAAATGGAGACAAAGATCGCAAAGGTATTGGATAGTGGTCCAAGTGTTAAGCTCGATTCAAAGAGAAAGCGGGCAACGCGGTATGCTGCAAATTTTCCTGGGGCTACCCACAGAGTATCTCAGAGGCCGAGCTTGAATAAGCTTGCCAAGCGAAGGAAATTACATGGAAGCAAAAGCAAGCTTATGAGCCCTGGATCTCGACGATCCTTACTTGCATCTTATTCAAATTTTTCAAGAAGCGGTGTGCCACAGCGCCTAATGTTTTATCAGAGTGGTGGATGGACTGATTTTCCTCAAGATCTTGTTGACTTGGTTATGAAAGATCTACAGGTCAAGAAGGAAACTGTGAACATCAAATCACATGGTGAACATTATTTGCTAGATTTTTTGCATATGTTCCGATTGAACTTGAAAACTGGTCTAAAGCAACATATTGCTTGGATTGATGAAGCTGGTAGTTGTTTCTTTCCAGAAATTTACGATGAGGATGACGATGAACCAAATTGGTACTGCTCACCTCAAGGTGGCAAAGATTTGGAACCCTGGGCTGAAGAGCATTGTGGGTCACGTGAAATAAGACTGCACCTGGAAATTGAAATAAATGGTATGGGTCAATCTGGGTTGAATGAATGTAGTGGGGAGTCGAATGGCTTTGTAAAGAAAATTCAGGTTGATCAAATTCCTGCCAGCCATGGTGATGGTACGGAAGTTGAGAATAGTTGCAACAGGAAACATGGTCTAAACGTTGATGAGTATTCTGAAGACAATGAATCAATGACAAAGAATTTAGCTAGAGCAACTGAGATTGAAAAGGAGAAGTTGGATCGGGATACTGTTCATAAGATATTCCTTAAAGGAATGAGCAGCTTTGATGTTGTAGAAGTACTTGATATATACCAGTGCTCAAGTACTCTGATGCAAGCTCGTTTGGAACTTTTTCAGAAGCAGGTAGAAATTACAAAAATGTTTCGCGGTGGATGCAAATATACGATATGCTTGGCTTGCTTCTTCTAAAGGAGAGCTTTCAACTATAATGATGTATGGGCTTGGTCATTCTGGACTAGCCACGAACAAGTCCATATATGGCACTGGTGTTCATCTCACAGAAGCGAGCTTCTCTAACACCTGGTTAGTGTTTGTTTGTTTAATATTTATGTTTTCTGTGTGAGAATTATGTTCATACTGTTCATATGAATGATGAGATGTTTGAAAAGAGTTAGTATTCCTGGGTTGGGTTGCTACTTCCGCCATTGATAAAAATGGTTTCTTGCATGGGGAAAGGATGAAGTAATGGTTTAGGGTTTCCTAAATAACATTGTCGGCACAGTTGACGGATAGTATTAAGGGCTAGACATGATTACTGTGAAGTATGGAGGTGGTATGTTATTGTCCTGCACCTAGTGTCTTGTTAGGCCTAGTTATTCCATATGGCACGTCCTCTGTGACCTGCAGCTGTTTATTACCCGCTAGATTGGAAAGTGGCTATTTTGAGTGACAATGCTATAGCAGGCATTTATTAATTTGTTTTTGTTCACTACCTTCATTGGTAAAAGTGTACTAAGGTAATTGTTGGTTGCTTCTATTTTATTATGGTTATATGTTACTGCTGGCTTCCTTTGCCATGAGAAGGTATTGGTATTGGTTATTAAGGGTATCTTTTCTGATAATTTGACTTATGCTCTTGCAGTTGTTTTACATATGGTTACTTTTTGTTAGTATGCTCATTAGAGGTGGAATAAACTTTTCATTTGTTCACAGTGCAAATTCTTGTGATGTTGACGAAAATGGGATACGACACATGTTATTCTGTCGTGTCATAATGGGAAATATGGAGTTACTTCACCCTGGAAGTACACAATTCCATCCCAGTAGCAAAGACTTTGATAGTGGAGTGGATGGTCTTGAGGATCCAAAACATTATATTGTCTGGAATATGAACATGAATACACACATATATCCAGAATTTGTTGTTAGTTTCAAGATCATATCCAATGCTGAAGGTGATGCTCTAATCCTTAAATCTTCCAGTTCGTTTCAATTATTTTCTTTTGCTAACCTGTAATAAGAACCTATGTGTCCATACTTACTGTATTTTAATAGTTCTATGGCTCTGAAATACACTGTTCAGTAGCTGTTACAGTTTGGATGGAAAATGTTTGGAAGTTATTTTAAGCAAATAGGCTTCATCCATTGGCCATAGACATCAATGGTTGGGATGTTTCACCAAATCCAAGAGATGAATGATGAATTACCTCTCCAACTTCTGATTCACTGAGACAGCTGGCTGTATCTTCAGAAAATGCTGTATCAGTAACGTGTTTTCATTATATGGGACTTTTTTTTTGGAGTACTTGAGAACTGGCTCTTGACGTTTTTTACAGGGCATCTGATTGGAACTGAGAATAAACTTGGTGCATCCGGGGTTGCAACATCCTGCCAAGGACCACAGGGCTCGTCTGCAGTTGATACAGTGCGTGCCAAACTTTCATATATTTTTTATGGTTGTTCTTGGCTGTAACATGGGATGCTTGTAACTTTACCTGATTACTTGCTTTATTACTAAATCTTACATCTATTCCTCATAGTAGAATGCTTGACGTGAGTTACATGTTCATCCAATCCAAGTGGCTGCCTCCTGAAAATTTTATTTTGATGAGCTTAGTTTGACATATAAGTCCTCATCCATATTGAGGCTTACATCTTATTTTCGAGCTGTTTGATTTATTGAACTGAAGTCCCGGAGAAGTTTGGTAGGCTTTCTATGTCTTGCACTGAGTAAAATTCCCCTTCAGTGGAGAGTACAGCTTGCATTATTTTGGGTCTTAGTCTCACATTTTTACTTCGAGAATATTTTGTATTGCAACAGAAGTTTTCTTGCTATTTTTTTGCCTTTCCTTTATTGACTGTGGAGTACTAGTAGACCATGGTGCTCAGCGATTAGCATTTTTTTCTTTTTTTTTATTCCTAATAGGGGAGCGAGACTCAGCCACTTTCTGATTCTGGGAAATCTCATGGAAACAATATTCAAGTGGTTTCAAAGCCTGGGGGATTTCAGGGGGAAAGCACTACTACTGGTTCTGCTCCTCAAAGAGCCCCTAAATCGCCTTGGATGCCTTTCCCCATGTTATTTTCTGCTATTGAAAATAAAGTTCCTCCTGAAGTTATGAAACAAGTTAATGTTCATTACGACTTATTCAGGGTATGATTAATATCGTTATTTTCCCTTCTCCCTTTTTTTGTTTGAACTTTTTAGCCTCGAAATATCTAGACACTTCTGTGTCTGATTATGATAATATCTTTTCAGGTAAAAAAGATAACTCGTGATGAATTTGTGAAGAAGTTGAGGTTGGTTGTTGGAGATACTTTGTTGAGGTCTACGATTACAGAACTTCAATGTAAGGTACAATTTTACTTTTTTTGGAGTAATTGGGTCACATTGACCTTCATCAGTTTCAACATGGATTTATTTAGTACATTAAAAGGATGAAATTAATTTACTAAAGAACGATAATGCAATTGAATGATTTAGCTTGTAGTTTGTTCTTTAGCCATTCTATTCTTTATCCAAAATTGTGGGTTGGAAATAAGTCTATATACAGTTTTACAGGTGTTCCTTTTGTATTAAATTGTATTATAAAATATGATTATGAAAATACATGATATTGAGTAGATATCATATACAAACTTAACTTGTATGATTATTGAACTATATTTTGACTTTTTAATTTTAAATGAAGCATAGATTACCAATCGAGATTCGGTACAAACTTAGGCTCTGGACATTGTTATGCACATTTTATATTAGTTTGTTATAAGGACATGGTATTGAGCATAGAGCTCAGGTGCAAAGGGTGAATTGTCACGTCCCGGATCCGAAGTTGGTGAATGAATAACCCGCGACCGGTGCGTGAGTAAAAAAATTTTAAAAATAAAAACAAAGACAAAACTTCTCTTATTCAAAAAAATCCGATAAACCTTACAAGGTGTACAAAATAATAAAAAAAAAACTCTTAAATTCCTTGTCTAACTCAACCTCAGCATGTCTAGCACCTTGCCTTGCCAAATAACTCATCTGTAAATATAAAACAGTGACGGGTGAGCAACAACCACCGTTGCCGAGTGAGTAGGATATGTAATATGCAGTCAAGCATGCTGTTTTACCCACACTAAAATATATGATAATAATAATCGAATCATTATACATAGTGCCATATCATACCGTCCCTTCACATTTTGGTTATCCTTCATGATATGTAGCTCACCACATGACCCCTACATTGGCCATTTTGCCCTAATTTACCCGGGTGCCATACATTTATCTATCGGATAACCAAACAATACAGTTCTCATGCTTCATGAACATCTCAAACAATTGCACATGGAATGTATATATACACACGTCGAAATCGATTACATGAAATCAAACATGCTTGACACGATTGCACATGGAATGTATATGTACACACGTCGAAATCGATTACATGAAATCAAACATGCTTGACATGAAAATAGATCGAGATTTAGAAATAGAATAAATCCCGTGACAACTCATGGTTTTCATGTTATCTGAAAAATAAGAATATTTGGAACACATTACTTAAACCGCTCACCCTGATCGATAGCTAGTCCACAAACAATCTCCACACATCGAACCCTCTAGCCCACTAACCTAAACTCTTTCTCTTTCTTTCGTTTTCCCTCACTCTCTTTTCTGTATATATAAACATATACATTTACATACATTCATATACATAACCTGGAAGATGCATGCATTGCAGCAGCCAACCTACGTTTCTAGTGGAGTTGAATAAATGAATGAATGCAAGTCCTTTTATAGTGGAAATGGGCGGTTAAAAGACTTAAGGGCTACGAAGCAAGTATAAACGAATGGATAGATAAAAATATGGTCTGATCTTGAAGTAATGAGTCAACGAAGTAGAAATTGACACCTACAAAAGCAAGTTGCCGCGTGCTTTAAACTAAAACGAAACTATCCCATTAACTGACACCACTAAGATTTCAATTGCAGTCTACAGCTTTCAAAATGCATGCTTGAAAACCTAGTGATTATAAATTGTAAACAAACCACAACAACAAACTAATAATATACATAAAATAAATTGAAGAAACCATGTACAATAATATCTTTTTACAGAAAGTACACATTTAAAAATACGGGATCTCACATGAATACTGTTAACCACTTGAGTTACAAGCTCTCGGCATATTTTATTATCTAAGAAGTTAAGAAAGAGGTCAGAATACCACAAATATGGACTGAAGGGTGAAGTCCTTTTTATTAGTGAAAACATGAAATAAAGAGGTCAGAATACCACAAATATGGATTGTGGAAAATGATGTAGATTATAACCGTTTCCGATTGACCAATTTAGGCGAAATGCAGTGCTTCTTCAGTTCCAGTCTATTACAGTCTACGGACTTTAATTTTTAAGTCCCAGTGGATTGAGACCAAGTTATTAAGAAATAAACCACAAACTGTTAGATAGAGGTGATTATGAATGCCCTCCATGAGCATTACAAAGACGTGAGAGGGCATTCATAATCGCCTCTATCCGGTTCATTTCTTGAAAACTTGGTGTCACTCCAAGTCCCAAGTTCGAAATTCCCTTGGGACTTGGAAATTCCTTACCTTTGACCAAAAAAAGAAAAAGGAAAGTCCCTAACCCAAACCGAGCCTAAGGTTAAACCAGACTCGATGGTTGATTGGTTCCAAGTGAACCCAGTCGCATTGGCTCATCCAGTTTTTAGATCATATCCTGTGCGGTATAAGTTTATTCATTATTTTGTTTTTGTTGCAGATGCCTTATAAAAGCAATGAGTAAATTCGAAGTTCCAAAGACAGGTTTACGCTGCCTCTAGTAGCGTGGTCCTGCCTCTCGGAGCCTGTCCATAAAAGTTTCAGATATCTGAAGACAAAGATCGTTTGAAGCTTGCCTGGTACTAATGTGTCGACATGAAGTAAATGTTATCATGGACCTATTTAAGGTTTGTTATTCAGGAATATGGGAATTCTTAGCTTTTATTTTTTGGCGAAATTTTATCTAAACATTTTACAATTACGTTGGTGTAGTGCTTAAAGTTTATGCTTTGTGTAGAACCCTAGATTTGATGGTTTTAAAGTGGATTTCTGCTGTCTACCATTCTTGTGTATATTTTGGAACTCATAGCATGGAGAACGCCTTCATCTTGTGTGAAGCCTTTGCACTTTTCATTAACTTCGGTCCAAATCTATCTTGAATGGCTTCTGACTTTCATACTCCTGACTACCCCCTTCACGATCTTTTCTTCGAAAATTGATACGTATCTACTTGCTATCCAGCATTGTTGCTACTTATTTGAAACACCGATAATCAGGAATCGTAGTTGTATTTTGTGTGTATTTTTTTCCCCTTATTTTTTTGTCATAGGTAGACCTGTAAACCGATGGGATCCATCGGATTTGGATTTTATCATCAAATTGAAAGTTTCGATCAATATTCTATTAATTACATCGTATTTGGATCAAAAAGATCCGATCCATTGACAGGTCTGGGTATGGTTATTGTTTTGAAACTCCAAATTTGCTTGCTTGAGTTTTTCCTCCCAGAACTCCCGAAGTTTTTAATGACATAGGGATCCATCAATTTGCTTCTCTATGTACTTCTTACGTGCCTTTCATTCTTTCTGAACCCTAATCTGTACTCAGAACACAAGGTTGACATGTCACACTGTAGGGAATATTCTTAATGTTCTTCCGCTTGTATTATGATACATAGTATGCCATCTTGTGTTTTAGGTACATTGAAACACCTATCATTAACTAGGGCTGTGACGTACAAGGATTGTTATGTGCATGTAATTCTTCTCTACGTCAAGTTTGTACTATGGTTATGTGCATTTAAGATTTCGAGCATGGTAATGTAAGCGAAAATAACAAAAGAATGAACAAATTAAACAACGAAAATCGATTTGTTAAGACCATATTAGAGAGTAAAAATCAAGTCTCGTAGGAGTTTTGAAATATTTAGAGACCGTTTGATAATTATTTCGTCTTTAGTTTTTATTTTCACCTTTTTTTTCTCTGAACTTTTGCCCCTATAAGGAAAATGAATGAGATCCTCAAAATCAAAGATGAGAGTGAAGGATTTTGTGCAGGATTTTAAACTGCGTTTCTCTTCCTCCCATCCTTGTGCCATGCAACTATTAATAAAGTCATTAATGTAATTCAAATAGTATTACATGCATAAACCTCATTTTTGCTAAAGCGGCTGGAAGATCTATCGTTGAGGTGCTGAATGACTTTGCAAGTGCTTCTGGTCAAAAGGTAAATTTCCACACATCCTCATCTTATTTCTCAAATAATACTTTTAATCAGACTACGAGTGACATTGTAAACATCCTACCGATACAGCATAAAACTACAAGGTAAATATCTGGGCATCCATAATATTGTGTTCTGGAAGGATCCGACAGATGGGAAAGAAATAATGCAACCTTCAAAAATGCAAAGCCTCGCCCAGCTAAAGTTCATGCTTTAGCTACTGCTATTGTGATGGATTTTTCAAGGATAACTGCAGACCAAGAAAGAAAAAAGGAAAGGATCTGTGGCACCCGCCTGATTCGACGTTTGTAAAAATTAACTTTGATGGCTCGGTTGCGGGAAGCAGTTATGCTCTCGGTTTTGTGATTCGAAGTGAAATGGTTGCCCTATCAGTGCTGGAGCCAGACCATTAGGTGTACGTACTATAACCGTGGCTGAAGCGTTGGTGCTCAAAGATGCACTTAAGATTGCAAAACAGAAGGGGTTTTCTCCTTTCATTGTGTGACTTGGAAGCATATTTATCGTGAAACAAGCTTTGTAGCTGATGCAGTGACTAATGTCTCTCTAATATGCATATTTGGGATAGGACCCTTCCTTTACGGGCTACTTCTGCTTTTATGATTGATTGTATTGGTAATGGTTGTTTGCAAGGTTTCTCGTCTTAATTAATTTAATTTTTTAGCAAATCGTGCAATGCATCATAAAATAACATAAACAAGCATAGATAAGGTCAAGAAAAACTCCCTTTAAGTAACTAGGACTATTTCAAAAGAACTGTGCACACCGTCGTGTCATAGTAACCATGGGTTGCATTCCAAGAAGTGTTAATTATCAAACAAGGGACAATTGCTTCTGTGACCTAGGAACTCTCCAAGTGGGCTCAGTTAGATTACCATTCTCATTGAGTGTAACTTCGATTTTTGAATCTTTGATCTCCACACCTCGAAGAGGAATGACTTAAACATCTCATAGATTTCAATATGATTCTCATTCTAACCCGATAATCGTGAATAATCGTTGTTTACTATCTAATATTCCCACAAAAGCATCATTCAGCCTAAAGTACTAATCCTTGTGATTTGGTTGAACAATTTTGTCGACAATGTGCTTGATTTACATGGTCGATATCTTATTGGCCTACTTAATTGTCTATCCGTTGGGATAGTTTATCAACCAAAGAAAAAAGTTAGTCCAATTACCACCCAGTCTTTAGGTTCTCTAGTCATGAGGCTAAATATGCTACGTTTTAGTCTTCAAAGAATTATTTTTTAAGGATAATGATAGAGAGATCCAACTACGTTTTTTTGTTTTGTTTTGGAGTGCAGTAAAGGTAAGAATATTTCCATCTTGAGTAGGATGGATATTTTACGTTTTTATTTTTTTTGTTTCAGATTTCCACTGCATTTTTGTAATTTCACAACTTCAAGAAATAAAATACAAGAAAATTAAAAACGAGTTATAACAACGCAATAAATACCCTTATTTTACATATATTTTAAATGAAGTCATTTACCGTATACTCGACAAAAAAAGAAAATCACTTATTCACCGAACACTTGTCTAATGAACCTTAAATTCATATTGTCGTGGAAGATGGTTGTTGGATTGGATTAGATGCTTGATAGATTGGATTAGATGGTTGTCGAATAGCACCAGCTTATTAAAAACAATTATATTAAGGTATCAAATTAGGAAGGTTAAGTTGCATCTTCGTCTAAGACTTCCGTTTGCACCTGGACGGCCCTACACACCACCACCATCACATCCCACCCAACCCTACACCACCGCCAGAATTCACCAAAACCGACGCCACTTCGGCCATCTCCATATCGTCCCCATACAATAGTGCGTGTGAGAGAGATGGGGACGAAAGAGGAGAGAGAGAGAGAGGAAGAGAGATAATTCATTTTTAATTTATGTTTTTTTTACTAAATTTAAAAATAACAAGATGAGAAACTACAATACATATGTTATCCATCGTGTAGTTTAGTCAAATTCTCGTTCTTCTAAATATAAAAATATCGATGTAGTGAGAAAAAAAAAAAAAAAACTCAGAAAAAAAAAGAAAGTAAAAGAAGCAGAAAATAGGCGCGTACATTTGTCACTCGATTTTACAAAACGACATAAAACAAATAGTAAAATAAAAACCAAAATAATAGAAAAAACGTGTTGATTTAGAAGTCTGAGCTGGCAGCACCAAAATTATTATTAAAAAAATAATAAAATAAAAACCTCTCTCCGTCGGTCCGTCCTCTATAAAACCCACAAACTCTCCAAATCTCCCACCAAACCCAAATTACGCGAAATATCCAAGAAACCAAGACAAAACAGAACTCAACCCAAACCCGCAAATGTTTCAAGAAACGGCGCCGTGTTGGTCGAGCGTGGTTCAGTCGGCGGCGTCGACTCCGTGGACTCGGCTTGAGGACAAGGTGTTTGAGCAGGCGCTGGTCAGGTTCCAGGAGGACTTGCCCGATCGGTGGGAGAGGATCGCCGGAGAGTTGCCGGGCAAGACTCCCAAGGAGGTGTTGGAGCACTACGAGGACTTGGTGCACGATGTCTTGGAAATTGATTCCGGCCGGGTCAATTTGCCTAGTTATGCTGATGAGTCTATGGTCGGCTGGGAGGACACGGCCAGTCAGATCACTTTTGGGTCCAACCGCGAGCCTGAGAGGAAGAAGGGAACGCCTTGGACTGAAGAAGAACACAAGTAATTTCTTTCTCTCTCCGTATCATTTTTTCGTATTTCTTTAATTTTTCAAACTTTGTTTTTAACTGGTAAGAAATTGATTGAGAGAAAAATTTAGTTTAATTAATTGGTTATTTGATTCTAGAAAACATTTGTTTCTGATTTCATTATCCACACCCTTTTTGTTTTCGGGGAAATTGGCTGAAGTGATCACTTTTTGGTATTTGGCCAAATATGTCATTCATATTTATCAAATATTGATCAAATACTGAGCATTTCGCCAATTGGAATTTGTAAGTTGATCGTTTCAGCCAGCCAATTTCCGTCCTTTGGGGATTTGATTGGATACATTGGGTTGTAATTTACTTTTTATAGTTACATGTGTATATTTATTTTAAGTGCTCCAAATAATTAATGTTTTAACGTTCAAAATGTTGGTTCATCACCTTGTCCTCCATTTTGTTTTGCTACCAACTGGAGCTAGTTGGAATGTGCTAGATTCTATATTTATGTTCACCATTAAGTGTTTGATGATGTCATGAAAACTTTCTTGCCAGCTGAACCGGGAATTTCACCTTCTTTTTTCGATTTAGGAGTTTGGATGTTGCATATGTTCTAAATTAGAATGTTATTTTGTTGCTAAATTTGGAATAAAGGGTTAAATAGATGTTCTGTATTGTGTCTAAAAACATATCATGGACATCCCATTTTCATTAAAGAGAGTTAGTGGTTTTCCGAAGGCCGTTAATTTCTTAACTTGGGGCTTTTAAGTAATTGAAATTCTTATTTTTTACAAGCTATTGAATGTCTAAGCTATGTTCTACTTTTCCAGAATATATTGCATAGTTACATAATTAACGCTTGAATTGTTTTAAGACACAAATAAGTTTCAATTTAATTTTCATCTCAAAGTGACAATTGAGTAGAAATTGTTAAGCTGTTGTTCAAGTTTTCTAATATTTTTATTTAGTTCATTGATACGGCAGGCATACTGACAATCGTGGTTGTGTTATCATGAAATCTATTCATTTATTGTTTTTACGTCCCTACATCAGATTTAAATACGATGTGGTTGTGTTAGGAAATAGTAATACTAATACCAACCTGATAGCTCGATTCTACTGTTCAAGAGCCTGATTTTCTTTATGTACTCTGAACAGGTTATTTCTAATTGGACTAAAAAAGTTTGGTAAGGGCGACTGGAGGAGCATTTCAAGGAATGTGGTTGTGACAAGAACACCAACCCAAGTAGCAAGCCACGCCCAGAAGTATTTCCTTCGTCAAACCTCAATGAAAAAGGAAAGGAAAAGATCAAGCATTCACGACATAACCACTGTAGAGAGCAACTCAGTATCTGTGCCTGCTGATCGCAACTGGATTCCTCCACCTGCAGTTCCGGCTCATCAGTCTCCATTGCAACATTTGACCCAACAGAGTCATTTGCCTGATCAGGGGGATTTGTCGGGGTACCAAGATTTTGGCTATCCGATGTAAAGATGATTACAATCTCGTGCTGCATACTCTGTATATAGAGAAATTGCCTTCTATGAACAGTCCAATTTGTAAAGTTCTAAATATTTTTTAGTTCTTTGTAGCCGGTAGGCGGTTAGGAGATCTGTGAAGTGAATATGACAGTTTAGGTTCTGTTTTCTTATGTGAAGGGAGAAAGAATTAGTGGAGAATAGCTGTGGATTATGTAGGATACTGTTATTAGTTGATAACCTCTTTCTTGCCCAGTAAATTTAGTGTACAAATTTCTTTGGTATACTGGTTATGGAGAGCCGAGCGCAATGACGTTTTAAGATTCATATAGTCGACTCCATTTGGTGGGAAAATGTTTTGTTGTTGTTGTTGTTGTACTGGTTCTGCAGGGCACTTTGAGTTGGATTCTGCTAGTGCAGTGTTGCTGGTCCAAATGCCTTGGTTTGGGCTAGGGGCGATTTTCAGACGGATCAAATCGGAAATAAGGTTTGCAATTTTCCTTGTTTCCAATTTTTGTTCCCAAAATTCCGGATCGGATTAGAGTTTTCAGAGGAAGAGATGTTGTAAGATGGATTCGACCTTTGAATCTGCCTCCGCTGTCGACCGAGCATCGAGACCGAGTGAAGAGAGGCTGGCAGTATAATTTAAATTGAACTTTACGTTAGTACTACAATGCAATCCATCCAAGTATAACAATTTTACCTTATAATATGACATTCACACCATAAAGAGTAATTTGGTTATAGTAATACCAACGTCATTTATGTATCTTAACAGTGTAATATGACATTCACAGTGTAAGGGGCAACCTTGTTATTGTAATACCATGGTCATCTACGTAATTATATATAACGTAGACTTAAAAACTCACCGCCTGCCAATTCCATAGCTCGTTGAAAGGCTTTGTTCTACTTTTCAGACGAGTGATCAAGATCTATCCAATCCAAAGTCAACTTGCGGACCCTTGAAGATAAGTGTGTTATTCACATATCATGGAGGCTGATCCGCATCGTGTCGATTGATCCCACTGTCGATAGCATGAATTGCCTGTTACAAGTAATTGATAATGTCAAAATTACTGTAGGACTAACAAGAATCCAAGTCAAAGAAAATCTTTAGGATCTCATACAGGGCAGCAGAAAACGTGTGAGACTCTCTCTCTGATTTCTCAACCTTACAAACTCCTTTGTCGCCAGCCCCAGATTTTGGCTTATCCTTGTCCAAGTTCCTTGTTCTCCTCTTTCCCTCTTTCTCCTAATCCTTTTCTCTCTTTTTCAATTTTCCCTTGAGATTTTTCTCAGTTTCCTTGAGTTTTGTCTCAAATTTTCCCGTGAGTTTGTCTCACTTTTGGATTTCGTGTCCCTCCTCTCCACCCCTCCTCCCTCTCCTCTGGCCGTTCTTTTCCAAACCCAAAATTCCATCTCCCCTCACTTTTTCCCTTTGCCTCCCTTCCCCATAAACCATCCCCACCCCATCCTTTGCTCTGATATGCAGACTCTGGGCCTAATATGGTTGCCAGCTTTATTTCCCTCCCTCACTGTCCTCCCCCCCAAAACGGCTTGCCGGATTTCCATCGAGGGCAAGTATACTATGGCTTCGGGCAAAGTAAGGGTATTTTACATACCCCTTAGCCTCACCTTCTATCCATGTGTTACTGTATTTGTATATATTTGCTGGGATTCGTGAATGAGATTTGGATCTGGTGACTATCTTTTGATTATATGTTGGTGAAGCAATCTGGATGTGGTGTGCTACTTGTTGCGGGTTTGGTACTTTTGTGTTGTGATGTCTTGTTCATTTTCTCCACTCGGTTGTTTTCTCTAGTGTTGTCGTTTCGGTAGCTATTAGTGAGACTGTCGTGGCGGTGATAGCGGAGGACACTACTTTCTGCGGTCGAAAATTAAGGATTTGGGTTCTCGTTTTAGTTTATTTAATTGGGCTGGGTTTTTATGTATCTGGTTTCCCCCAATGTATTTGGGTTATTTTGCCTTCCTTTGAGTTGACCTGTAACCTACTATTGGATTAATGCATTTATCTTTTCAGACCAAAAAAAGAAAAGAAAATCTTCTGAATAGTGAAGAAGATGAAAAGACCAACTTGTATGACGGTGTGGGTTTGAATCCGTTAGTGGCTAATCAAACATCTAATCTAACAAAATCTATTCCTTTGACAAAAAAAAAAAAAAACAAAACAAAACAAAAAAAGCCTATGCTATTGGGCAATCCAATCCCCCCTCCCCAAAACCACTCTAGCCCGTCCCAATTAACTGGGCTCCGAGGCAGTTCGACATACAATCTAGGCTTGAATTGCCTAGCCCATTGAATGGTAGATTTGATGTCAGCCTGACGTCGACCACCTTTTTTATTTTTATTATCTGCCAGGCGAGGGAAGAGTCAGTTGGCAAGGGTTTTGCGATTTCACTGAAAACTAGATAAATCAAAACATTTGCAAGATGGGCATCCAATAATAAGCATTCACAGATGGTTTTGAGTGAAGAAGATTTGAACTAAAAGGAAAAAGATTTGGTTACAATATTTACATGTATTAAATACAATATCATATTGACGGTAAGATTATGACTGTATTAAATACATATATTTAGTTTCCTAACATTACTCTTAGATGAATTATATTAACCATTTGATGATGATTATATTAAATATATATAAATATTGTAGGCTTTGACCCAAAAAAAAAAAAATATTGTTGGCAATCTCAATTTAAATTTTTAGCTCATGACTAGGATTATGACAAAGGGAATGAAATTTTGATTTTGATGCCTATGGGGTTTAGTGTCTAATGAGTGATTTTGATGCCTATACCAAATGCAGATCTCAAAGCCAGATGTAGGTTACAAATTTCAAATTACTGATGTTGATTGTAGATTTTTGGATGGCAAAGCGATGTAGATTATGAATGCAGACAGATTATATGTTGATGTTATGATGTATGCAAAGAAAGAATATGAACGTATACTGAATTTAGAATTACATATTTCAATGGTGCCATTGCAAGATTCACATTAAGAAAGAAAGAAAAAAAAAAATATAAGAAAATTCAATTTATCACCATGTACAATTGTCACTCAAGTGGTTACTAATCCAAGTATTCGAGCGATCGTTGTACGATAAAAACAAATTTGATATATTATAGGATCTGTATGCTTATTATTTTTCTCTATTTTATGATTAGTTACCTCTTCTCTATATCTTATCGTTTGGCAGCTCGGACCGTACTGACTATTTCAGTCGGATAGGATAAATAGTCGTCGGATAGGACTGACTAAATTAATCGGGCGTTTGGTGTTGTATCGGATTAATTTATACATCGGATAATAGGTCGGACTATAATAATTATTTTAAATAATTTCACAAAATAAGTGTTGTTAAAATGAAAAAAAAAGGAAGAAAAACAGGTGAGGAAAAAAAAAAACACATCATTACACAGACAAAAATTAAAAAATTAAAATTAAAAAAAACCCAGATCTCTTCCCACTTCCCAATCATGTCTTCCTATCTTCACCATCTTCCCCACGCATCAATTCCCACCCTCCCATATGAACCCACTTCCTCATTTCTTCAAATCTCCCAAAACCCATATCGATTCACCAACCAAAAAAAAAAATCCCAGAAATTAAATATTTTCAATGCTAATAAACCAAATTTTATTATCGGAGCCTAGCTCCCTTCCTTGTCGGAGCCCAGCTCCCTTCCTCCTCCTTGTCCTTCTCGTTGGAGCCTAGATCGGAAGAATTTGAATCATCATCTTCTTCCTTCAACCCACGAAAGTATTGTTGTCCTGTCAGAGATCGAAGGCGAACGGAGGAGGTGGGAGGTGTGTGTGTGTGAAGGAGGAGGGAGGAACAGAAAGAAAAAAAGAAGACGACAAAGATGAACTTGAGATCTAGACGAGAGAGAGCAGGCAGGTGAGATGGTTGAAGGAGTCATGCAAGAGAGGAACGAAGTGAGCAAGAGAAATCTCACCTGACTAAATAATACAGAGGTTTTGGACGGGATTCGTAAGCGGGTGGGAGGGGTATAAAATAAGTGGGGCCGGATTAAATAATCCGGTGCTTATTGAATACGAAGCTCACCAAACACCCATTTCGTATTATTAATACTATCCGATAGTCTTATACGATGAGCCAAACGAGGCCTCAAATTCTAATTAGGGCTGGTGAAGAGGAAATTATAGGGTATGATGAGAATAAAAGAGCCGCGCGTGGGCCTTTCCATGTAGTATTGGGCTTTTCCAGAAGACGACAACACTAACACAAGAAGAAAGAGAGAGAGGGAGAGAGCTTATTCCTTCCTTCTCCAGGAGAGAGAGAGGAGGAGTGAAGGCGCTCAAGTTTGTATTTCAATTTTTTCAAACGAATTTCTTTCAATTTCTCCTCCTCTCGTTGCTGGTTGCGCATCAAAACGCAGCATTTTGCAGAGTTTCTCTCTAAGAAGTAACTCTGTAACTACATAGCGATGAACGCTGCAATTATCGGTAAACCCCTCTCTCTCTCTCTCTCTTGATAGTTCACTTTTAATTGAAGAATTGAAGATTTTGTTATCTTTTCTTTGAGTTTGATGGTTTTTGGCAACAAAATCCAAAATTTAGATGTATGATTAGTCAATTAATTAATTAATTACTTAATTGTGTGAAGACCCATTGCAAGGGGATTTCCCAGAAGTGATAGAGGAGTATTTGGAGTATGGCGTTATGAAATGCATCGCCTTCAATCGCCGCGGCACCCTTCTTGCTGGTAATTTTTCCACCTTTCTCTGCCCCATTGCTTTTTTCTGAATAAATTTACGCAAAAAAAAAAGAAAAAAAAAAAGAAAAACATAAGGAAAGTTGTAAATTTGGTGCGCATTAAGTTGTCCTTTTGATATACAATGTGTAACATTGTATTTATGCTCAACGTAATGTCCTTTTGATTTGGTGCGGATTAATGTCCTTTTGATTTAAAGTTCAAGCATTTGGCATGAATTACTTTCAGTGCACACCTGTTTCAACAGTGAATGTTGCCACGTAAGCTCAAGGCGCGTATTTATGCTCAACGTAGCATTTCTTAATTGCCTTGTACGAGTTTATATTTTCTGAAAGTTGAAAATTGCCTTAAATTTATGCCCGAAAGGGCCTACCAGGACAGTGTTGGCATTGCAACATTTTGGGAGGTATCGTTTTATGTTGTTTTGTCAGATTGGAGACCTTCAGTTTTATAATTGGTCGGAATTCTGTTATTGTCTTCATGCTTTGCCCTATGACAGAGGTGTTACTGAGGATTTTACGTTTTTGCTTTTCTAGAATTGGGCTCCTTGTTCACATATATGGTAGTTTACCAATGTGCTGATCGTCGAGTTGCATCTGCAAAGAATTAAGTGAGGTTGTTTATAGCAAGCTGTAACGATAATCATGTCATATTGATTGTTTAGGTGAAATTTGATTTTTGCGTTCATTTATACTATCATTGACATTGGATGTGTCCTTATGTTACTGGAGATATTCTGAAGAGTCTTCTTCTTACGAGCGATACTTGTTTGATATTCTTGATCAGCTGGGTGCTCTGACGGAAATTGCATCGTATGGGATTTTGAGACCAGGGGAATTGCCAAGGAGCTTCGTGACAGAGATTGTGTTGCTGCAATAACTAGTGTATGCTGGTCAAAGTATGGGCATCGCATTCTTGTGTCTGCTGCGGACAAGTCATTGACACTATGGGATGTTGTCAGTGGTGAGAAGATAACGCGAACGATACTGCAACAAACCCCTTTACAAGCTCGTCTTCATCCTGGTTCGTCTTCTCCATCTCTCTGCCTGGCATGCCCCCTCTCATCTGCTCCCATAATTGTTGACTTGAATACTGGAAGCACAGTTGTTCTTCCAGTTTCCATTCCTGACTCTAACCCAGGAACTGTCCCTCCACCACGGAACAAAATCTCTGAGGGAAGTCCACCTTTCTCTCCTACTGCTGCTTGCTTTAATAAGTATGGTGATCTGGTTTATGCGGGGAACTCCAAAGGTGAAATACTTGTAATAGATTATAAAAGTATTCAAGTGCGTGCCATGGTTCCCACTTCTGGAGTTTCTGTGATTAAGAACATAGTATTCAGCAGGAATGGACAGTATTTGCTTACAAATTCAAATGATAGAACAATCAGGATCTACGAGAACCTTCTGCCCTTGAAAGATGGACTTAAAACCCTGGATGACATAAATGAGACCCTTGATGGACTTGATGGTGTTGAGAAGTTGAAAGCTGTTGGATCAAAATGCTTAACACTTTTCCGTGAGTTTCAAGATGCCATCACAAAGATGCACTGGAAAGCACCTTGTTTCAGTGGTGATGGTGAGTGGGTGATTGGTGGTTCTGCAAGCAAAGGAGAACACAAGATTTACATATGGGATAGGGCCGGACATCTTGTGAAAATTCTTGAAGGGCCAAAGGAAGCCTTGATCGATTTGGTTTGGCATCCTGTTCACCCTATTGTTGTCTCTGTTTCACTGACTGGTTTGGTTTATATCTGGGCCAAAGATTACACTGAGAACTGGAGTGCATTTGCTCCTGATTTCAAAGAGCTTGAGGAAAACGAAGAATACATAGAACGAGAAGATGAGTTTGATCTAATACCTGAAACTGAAAAGGTAGGAAGAGAGTGAAATCTGGGCTATTTTTTTGTCCATTTTCTGGTGTCTAAAGTAAAAAGTAATTTATGCAGGTAAAAGACTCTGATATTAATGAAGATGATGAAGTTGATATTGTGACAGTGGAGAAGGACTCAGCTTTCAGTGATTCAGATATATCACAGGAAGAGCTATGTTTTTTACCTGCAATTCCTTCTCCTGATGTTCTGGACCCGCAAGATAAGTGCATAGAAAGTTCATCAAAGCTGGTGGATAGTAATTCTGGCTCCCCTATTTCAGAAGAGGGCACACCAAATGGACGTGCAATTAATCATGCGTCAAGTCCACTTGAAGGTAAGATTGCTACTTTGATGCGTATTTGTGTGCCCTTGAATGGGTTTTATGACTTAAATTTCAATTTCACAAGGAATAGCCCCAGAACTCTCATTCTCATTTTCTATTTTGATAGAAAAAAGAGCAAATTCGTTTTTTGAAAATTTAAAAAGAGCAGTTTATCAGGCATAAAATTAATATGCCAATGCCATAACAAACATTAAGCCTTTTCCTTTGCATAGATGGTCAATATTCTTCTGTCTTTTTGGTGCACAACACACCAATGGGGGGTAATAACAAAACATTACGCCTTTTCCTTTGCATAATATCATATTAACAGCTCCAGTAGTAAGCTTAATCTGTGAGGTTTGGTTTTCTTGCTTTTATATTATACCTAAAGGATGAGCTCAAAATTTTGATCTTCAGTTCGAAACCCTTGATTACTAATCTTATTCTGGCACCCAACATAGACTGATATAGTGATGATTTCATAAGACATTGACCTTGTACTCAGATTGTAAATAACATTTTTCTCGCACCTGTTTTGTCGGACCAATTGGCTCATATCCAAACTTATATATGTCTATTGCAGAGGATGCTGGAGCAACACGCTTGAAAAGAAAACGGAAACCTTCTGAGAAGGGGTTGGAGTTTCAGGCTTAGAAGGTTACGAAACCCTTGAAATCTATTAGTAGATCATTGTAACTTAAACATAAATGTGTAGTCAATTAGGATTTTGCTTGACATGTGATATATCACTTTTTACATTCACAGCAGTGTTGCTCCACTTATCACTTTTTCTGTCTTTTAAGAAGTATGAAATTTATTCCCTTGCTTGCTGTATGGATCTATCATCTGTGTTAATTTTCTTGTGAGTTATTTGAATGGTAATTGGTTATGTCTTTGTTATTCTTCATGTGTACGCTTGTAACTGTAAAGCCTTTGAGGTTCTATAAGATTGTTCTGAATTGCTTTGGGGAGGTTTTCATATTAGAGATAAATGATGGCCTTGTGGGATAAATTCCTGTACAGCTGGCACTTACTATTTCTTTACCTCCCTAAAGAAACCTTTGATCTATTGATGTCTCACTTTTTTTAATGTTCCGCAGTTTCAAATACAGCAGAGATGACAATGGTTGATGCTGCTAGGGATGACCATTCTCTTGCATCTTGACACTTGGGTGCCCATGGCAACAACAAAATATTTGCAGTGACTAACAACCGAAGAAGTATTACATGTATCAATGGCACTGCGATTAATTTACCCGAAGCTTATGATCACTGTTCTTCCAGAGATGTCATAAATGCCTATATCTTCACCTGCATAGCACCCCGTGGACAAAATCCTATTTGGAATTGGATTACTTGATTGAGGTTTTGAGCTATGTTGACACTTTAAGGGGAGCTTTGGATGATTTTTAGGTATGTTGTATGATTAAATCATGTGTAATGTTGGACAAAGCAGTGTATAATCTTAGTTTAGTCAAAATGACCAATTTGATCCCCATCTTTGGATGCCTTTTCAGCTGGGTCCGTGTAATTATAACCGTCTCTATCATGTCTGCGTTGATTTTTGTTTACAACTGATGACAAATCAAAGAATTCGTCGGTTAATTTGAAATTTATGAATCAAGTCTCTGTATATATGTTCTGTTTCCCATCAGGTCTGTCATTAAATTTGAACTGATCGATGAACTCTTTAAGTTTCTAGTGTAGAATTTCAAGATTTCTTTGATGGCATATTTCAAGAATTTCAAGATTTCTTTGATTTTCAGTGGTACTAATTTTGGGTTCCTATGGAGATCGACAACTTGATGGTTTGTTTGGTATGGATTGATTCCGAGATGATATACCCAGACTGAACTGGTCATTTGTAGCTTACTATAAGTTATCATCAGCGACAATGTATTGCTTTCATGTTCCAAGGATGGATATATATATATATATATATATATATATATATATTACACTGGTTTGTAAGGTATATTTACGTGTCGAAGGTTAATGCCTATACAAATTGATGTAAAAGCTGCAATACTTGTGCATATGTTTGTATACTTTGTAATAACAGATTTGTAATGGAATGTGAAAGGATGCTGGGCTTAGTTTTTGCCTGTTGCAGAGGACCAGATATTGTAGGATGCAGAAGCCCCTAGTGCCAGAAGAACTAGAACTGCCGCGCCCATATTGATCAACATCTGCTTCTCTTCATCGCTCATCCCGTTCCCGAGGTTTTTCATATGCTGCTTTGCACCACCCATCACATTTGCAGCCACGGAGTCCTCTTTAGGCTTACCGAGACCCCTTGCTTCTTTGCTTCTCTCACCGGTTTCCTTATGTAGAGTAATTTTGTTAAGTTTCTCAGCATTCTTCGGTTCTGCATCAGGCTTCCCATCTGCTTCTCTCTGATCCCTGTTTTCAACCCGCTTTCGAGACACACTCTCGACAGAAGCCTTTCCCCTCTCTCCATCATGACCATGCTCTTGAGACTTGGGCATGCCGATGCCTGTTTCCGGACGAGTCAAAGGTAACAGCCTCTTCTCATCCCTTTGTTTGAAATTCTGGGTCGATGAAAGTGGTATTGGCAGAGCCGCGTCCTCCTTATCCTTTTGTGATTTTGTCTCGGCTGCAGTGCCTTTCGGAGGGCCTAATGGACGACCACCATTCTTGTCATCCTTTTCTTTTTCATCTCTGGCAGTGAAAGTAGCCTTTTCTGCCTTTGACGCAGCAGCGGCCGGTGTTGTCAAACTCGGCTTTGAAGGAATTGGGTCCTCTTGAACTTTCTGTGGCATCGGCTTGGGAGCGGTTGCAGCAGTTTTCGGTGGTGGCTCTTGGACTGGTTTGGTTGCTGCTGTCTGTGTGATGACTGGCTTTGGTATTGTGATGGTAAGAATCCCATCGTTAAATTTGGCATCAATTTTACTTACGTCGCAATTTTCTTGAATCGGAAATGTTTGGTTGAAACGGCTCGATTTGTTGTTGCCCAGAGGTCTTTGTCCATGAACCCTAATCACATTAGGGTTATGCTCAATAGTAATCCTCACCTGCTCCTTCACAAAACCTGAAAACAAACCATATATTTTGCGACACGTGGGTTAGGTCAATTTAGTTGTATCCCTCGTTCTCTGTAGATTTTTGATATAATTGCAACACAATTTAGAACATTAACTAATTTTAACGCAAGGAGTTTGGGTTTGTTTGAAAGTACTTTTAAAATAACTAAAAGTGTTTTCAAATCATCAAAAGCTCATATGATCATGTTTGGCAGAAAAGTAGAAAAGTGTTTTTGGATCCAAAAAAGCACTTGCAATTTTAGTAAAAGTTGTGACGTGCTTTTAATAGAAGCGCTTTTGCTTCCATTGAGAGTGCAAAATGAAGTAGAGTTGGGTAAAGAAGAAAGGTATAAAGAAGAGGAAGAGACCAGGCAGATGAACAAGTACTATGTGAGCTTCCTGCTCTTCCTTCAATTCAAAGCGGGGCAGGAAATCTTCATAAGTGGGACGATTGGTTTGTCTTGGTCGGGTATTAGTACCAGAGCTTCCACCAATTGGACCACGTCGCATAACCATCTCTCTCTCTCTCTCTCGCTTTTGGGTTTCTGTAGAAAATGTTGGTTGGCCTGCGTGACAATTTTATATATAAATGGGGGATTGAGGAGTTAGTTTTCCTATGGTGTTGTATGAGGTATAACGTCTCGTGCAAACTAAACTAAAGTTGGTTGGTTGCCCTTCCCTTCCCTTTCCCTCCAATTCGGGTTTTATCATCCTTAATTTCCTTCATTTGTGTTTGTTCCAAACTTCCAATGGAGAATATTTCTAGGGTAAAGATTAGCATATTCAAGTGCTAATACTAGGCCGAAAAAAAATGAGTGTGATATTAATATATTAGACTCTTATACGAATCATACTTGTACAGTGTGTCGAAAAATTTGAATATTAAGTGTGTTAAATTTGAGTATGATATCAATATATTGAACTCGTGAGTTAAAAATATATACAATTCATGAGTATGATATCAATATACTAAACTCAAACTAACGTAGTAATAACGTTAAATGTGTCAAACTCAGATTGACGAATTTAAGGGTGAGTAAATCTGGTTTGTTTGCATGAGTGATTTACGAAAAGGCACGTTATGGAGATTCTCTACACGTTCCCATCGCAAAGGCAAAGTGACAACTGCACGAACCAACCAAATCAAAAGCCACCTTCTTTTCTTTCCTTTATATTAATAAATAAAATAACACATTTTCAATTCCAAAAGAGTCAGGACTCTTCCTTCCTTCCTCTTTCTTTCCCGATAATTATATTCTAATTAGTAATTAATAAGCATAACTTATAACCTAATCTCCTTCTTCTTCCTCCTTTTGTTCTAGTTTCTACTTGCTACTTGCTTCCTGCCTATAAAAAAGGTACAAGAAATCATTGCATTTTCAGCTTCATTTCATTCATTCATTCATCTTCATTTCATTCATTCATTCATCCAAGCTTGGACTCAGTCGCATTAACACTACTCAACTGTAACATCTCTCTCTCTCTCCCTCTCTCTCTCTACATCACAATGCTGCTCTTCTTCTTCTTCTTCATTGACTATATATAATTAATTTTTGATGCTGGATTATTATTTTTCTACTTTAGCTTCTGAGAATATTATGAAACTTTAAGGATGGTGGTTATTTATTTATTATTTTGTGTTGAACATCATTGGATTTATGTGGGTGCTGTATCTTGCTGGTTCACATGATATAGATGGTGTTCCACATGATCTCCTAGAAGGGAATATATAATAAGCTATTGGAAATCTGCAACTTGGATTTTAAATTTGGAAAATAATTGTTTTTGGGGGCCATTCAGCTTGTTGTTACACAAAATATATATAATTTAATGGGTTTTCAAAATATAGTCTTCCTACGCAACCAGGACAATGACTTTGAACAAAAACTCTCTGTATACTTTTTTCTATTTCTTGCATTTTCTCAGCCACCAAGCGGATGGTTAGAACAAATGATGGACAGTGTGTAATTCGGGTCTTCGTGTTTGGTTTACCAGAGTGAAAAAGGATCCATTTACAATGGCTTGGGTTTCGTTACCAGTGGTGGGTTTGTTTTTGGTTTGGTGGTGGATGGGTTTGGCTACGGTCAAGGCTGATTACATCATGTACAAAGATCCAACCCAACCAGCGGCTGCTCGAGTTGGGGACCTTCTTAGCAGGATGACTCTTGAAGAGAAGATTGGTCAGATGGTGCAGATTGATAGGAGTGTTGCCTCTATCGATGCTATGAAAACTTACTTCATTGGTATGTAATGTATCTATTTCAATACAACCTTCAACTTTGTTTGATGTACACCAACATAAATTGATTGATTTCTAGTGTTTGTCTCATACTGTCCGCATTTCATTCCTGTTATATCTTCAAAGCAAGCCGTTAAGTGACTTTTTATGATGGCACAACACAATTCTTGTATATCTTTCTTGTGGATTTTATCTTATTAAGAAAGGAACTTACGCATGAGTTGGGGTGTTCTCTAGTGATTTAATTTATATATACGGATAAAATGGTTGAAGTAGCAAAACAAAGGGGTGCAGTTGGTTAAAAAAAAACCCTGGAATTGGGGTTATTCTGCATCGATAATGTCTGTGCATAGGGTGTTTGAGATGTCATTATTAGGATTTTATTCTTACCGTGCAATTTTCCCTAAGCATATGTCTAGAATCCTGCCTTGGTGTCACCAAAAACCGCACATTACTTTTTTTGTTGCATTTCTATCTTTGTACAAACTAAACAGGAAGTATCACTTTGACTCTGGAGGCAGCAAGGACATATCCTCCTATGAGATTGGTTCTTCTGTATTCAATTAACAAGGCTTCAGATTGTTCTCCTTTTCCCCCATTCTTTGTTGCCTTGGAGGGAGTAAGACTTTCGGTAAAGAGAAAAATATTGAATACACTGAGATGATACGACAATGGAGTGAGGATGTGTTCTGATTTGGGCAGGTAGTGTATTGAGCGGTGGTGGCAGTGCACCACTTCCAGAAGCTAGTGCTGAAGACTGGGTTAACATGATTAATGGATTTCAGAAGGGAGCTCTATCTAGTCGTTTGGGCATTCCGATGATCTATGGCATTGATGCTGTTCATGGACACAATAATGTCTACAATGCTACAATATTTCCGCATAATGTTGGGCTTGGAGCTACCAGGCAAGTAAAAGTTTCAGATTCTATTTGCTTCATTTCAAAACATGATAGTGCACTGTTCTATTTTTACACAAAGGATGAGATCTATCACCGTCGTTTAAAAGCAGCACTCTGTAACTTTATAACTACGACAAGGTCCCATTAGGGTCAAATCCTTACAAGTAAATCTCTATTATACTTCAGCAAGTATTAAAATAACTAACCATGCATTTCAAAATCCTTTTAGATGTTTTTCAGTTTTATAGTTCATTGAATGTGTCTTCTTTCTATTAAATATTTCCAGTACACAGGGACCCTGAACTGGTACGAAGAATTGGTTCTGCAACTGCTCTTGAAGCCCGAGCTACAGGGATTCCTTATGTATTTGCTCCTTGCATTGCGGTAAATAATACATTGCAAAAGGATTTATGCGTTCAGCATTTTCTTCTTTTACATGCTTAACAATGTCCTTTGAGTGCATTCATATTTTCTCCATCTGATGACTTCTGTGCATTGCCTGGAACATCCTATATAGGTATGTAGAGATCCAAGATGGGGCCGGTGTTACGAAAGCTACAGCGAAGATCACAAAATTGTGCAAGAAATGACGGAGATTATTCCAGGTTTACAGGGAGATATCCCTGCAAATTCTCAGAAAGGAGCGCCATATGTTGGTGGAAAGTACGAATTTTATGAAAATAAGCATACTTCTATCTTTCCTTTTTTATTTTTCTCTGTTCATTCCCTTTTCATTTTTCCATCTTTTGATTTAAAAGATACAATCCTTTGTATTGTAACCATTGCTCATGATCTCAATTTACTGGATTTTGTGAGTTTAGGGAAGATAATTTGGGTAACACGCGTCGTGTTTTTCTAGTTATGGATTCAATTAATAAATCAAATGAATTTAGTGGTTCTTTTTATCTTTTATTTCCTTTACTAATGTTAAAATACTCAAGCTTTAAGTGATTCCTGATATATATTTATTTATTTATTATATTTTAGTAAAAAGGTTGCAGCTTGTGCAAAGCACTTCGTTGGTGATGGTGGCACGAGCAAGGGCATTAATGAGTACGACACTGTGATTAACCAACAGGAATTGCTTAGCATCCACATGCCTGCCTATTCTGACTCCATCATCAAGGGTGTCTCAACCGTGATGATTTCCTACTCCAGTTGGAATGGGGAAAAGATGCATGCAAACCGTGATCTAATTATGGACTTCCTCAAGGGCACCCTTAAATTTAAGGTACCATTTTATTCATTTTTGTTTAATATCCAAGCTTGTTGCAGTTTTCTGGAGTTATCAACAATCACATGCACAGAAAGGTATAAAGTGGAATCATGTCTCATCTATGTACTGAGATTTGATGTAAGCACGAAACCAGCATGCCTAGTGTTAAAATCTTTCCATGAATTCAAAGAAAGGTTTCTGGCACCAAAACCTTTGCATATTGCATTTATCAGTACTTTTATTTGCGTGGTTTTCTCTTCCTTGACATCTCATAGCTTAAATTACAGATTTTCAAAATATATGCTCTTAATCGTGACTAGTTGACTGCTTTATAACTGTTCTTTCCCTCAATCTCTTCTTATTCTTCAAATGCTGTCAGCCTTATCTGTTTTCATTGCCTTTCTCAACATTGTGTATTTCCCACATGTTGGGTTTTAATACCTCCAATATTATCTAATCAAATTCAAATTACTTCCACATTACACATTAATGTGGTCAGGTTTTCTTGGACATTGCTTAGTGATTAGCATGATTCTTCACTTTCCCATGTTTCCACTTTTAGTGTCTATAAATGGGTCCGCTGCATTTACATACTTTCTCGTTTTCCCCTCTAACGTCATCTCCATTTCATACAGCAAACCCCACTTTGTGGGATAAGGCTTAGTTGTTGTGTTGTGGTTTCTTGACTGCCCATAATGTTGCCATTACAGATTATTGTCTTTGTAGCCATCATAATACATTCAAACAAACTTCTGATGCAAATTAGTGCCTAGCATACATCGGTACCGCATCAGTTATATGATTTATCCTGTTTTGCATCAGTTCCCACATTTTAGCGTCTTTAAGCTTCATCTGTGTTAATGAGTTGAAATTTCAGATTCCATATGAAATTAAGGTATTTGTGATAAGTTGATAACTCAATAATATTACTGATCTCGAGTTCTGGTTGTTATCGGTCTCACAAGAGGTGCTTCATTTTGGTGACTCTATTGTACCTTTATCTGTGTTCTGCACTGTTTCATGCTAACAGCAGATGGTGTTTTTGGTTGAACATTCAGGGTTTTGTTATATCAGACTGGGAGGGTATTGACAGGATTACCTCGCTGCCACATTCAAACTACACATACTCTGTCCAAGCTGCAGTTCTAGCTGGAATTGACATGGTTCGTGGCTTATTTTATACAAAACCTCTTACAGAAATGAAAGAAGATAATAGCGTCTGTGTTGCCCTATATAAAACTCCTTTTCTATTCTGGTTCGAAATTATATAACTCTGAAAATGGTTCTCTTTGTTTTGAAGGTCATGGTCCCTATCAACTATAAAGAATTCATTAATGATCTCATTAACCTGGTCAAGAATAACGTTGTCCCAATGGATCGTATTGATGATGCTGTGGGAAGGATTCTGCTTGTCAAGTTCACCATGGGTCTTTTTGAGAATCCGTTGGCTGATTTCAGCCTAGTCAACGAGCTTGGAAGCCAGGTCAGTTTATCCGAGATAATCAAATATCAGGATTTGCAACCCTCCTATTGGTCATTTGATTGATGTATGTAGTTCGTTAAAATTAGAATGGACATTCCTTTGAAATTGGTGTTACATTCAATGGCCAAAAGACTGCTTAGTAAGCTTTGTATTTATTGATTTACTGACATGAATCAATCATTTTTGTATTTTAATTTAACATTACCAGGATCATAGAGATTTGGCAAGGGAGGCTGTCAGAAAATCCGTTGTGCTTTTGAAGAATGGGAAAAGCGGGAACATTACAGATCCAGTCATACCTCTTCCCAAGAAGGTGTCTAAAATTCTAGTCACCGGCAGTCATGCTGATAATCTGGGCTACCAATGTGGTGGATGGACAATTGCATGGCAAGGATTCAGTGGCAACAATTATACAACCGGTATAGTCTGCTTTCATCTCTGTATTAAATACATAATATTCTGTCTATGTGCACTACTTTTGTGCTCTACAATAAAATGATAGAATTGAATATCCACAAAATAGAACATTAAGCACTTAATAAGAAGATTACACAGGTGCTGGTTAGTTGCAACAAGAAAATCGTCTTCACAGTTATTAGAATGTATGGAAATATATACCCGTGCGTACATAAATGTATCTAATCTTGGCTGTATTTTTCATAAAACTTCCTTTTCATGATTAGGGACTACGATCCTTGGTGCTATAAAATCAGCAGTCGACTCAAGCACAGAAGTTATCTACAATGAGAATCCTGATGGTAATTTTGTAAAGTCCAACAACTTTACATATGCCATCGTTGTGGTTGGCGAGCATCCTTATGCTGAGACTGCAGGAGACAGCCCAAACCTAACGATGGTGGAACCTGGCCCAAGTGTCATCAGCAATGTGTGTGAAAGTGTCAAGTGCATTGTTATCTTAATAACTGGCAGACCTATTGTAATAGAACCATATATTTCCTCGATTGATGCTCTGGTGGCAGCATGGTTGCCAGGCTCTGAAGGCCAAGGCATTACTGATGTCCTTTTTGGGGATCATGGATTCAGTGGAAAGCTTCCAAGAACATGGTTCAAAACTGTCGATCAACTCCCAATGAATGTTGGTGATTCACACTATGATCCACTTTTCCCGTTTGGGTTCGGACTGGAAACTGAGTCAGTAAAGGAGCTTGTAACAAGGTAACCCTTCACGCTTGTTCATATAACAAAACTTGATGGGAAAAAGAAAGAAATGAAATTTACAAGGGATTTGGGACTGGTGGTGGCTTCTAGGTTTCAATCTATCAATACTACATATTGTTTTAAAGCATTCATGTGTTCCGGTGTAATATAAACCGAAGAACTTGGTTACGTGTATCGATACTGACTTCAGCTTCATGATGCCTGCAGGTCGACCTCAGCTGGTGTTGTTGCAAGGCCACGCATACTTATCGTCATGGTTGCTCTGATTCTCAGCTTATAGTTTAGAGGTATAGTTTTGGGTCTAGGATTATTGAGTTCTCGGCTTTTCCGAATTGCGTAGGTTTCTGCTTACACAGTGCCTTTTTCCTCTAAAAGTTTCAGGAAGCTTTTACTAATGGTAGATTCCTACAGCAATTGGATTTGTTGACGGACATAGTTTATGGTAGAAGGAAGGGAAAAGCTTTGAGTTGATTAGATTATGGCGCCCACAAATTCTGGTTAACAAACAAATTATAAGCTTTCATTGTCGAGCCATTTTAACGATTACAATTTACATGTAGCAAATTTGAATAATAAATTAAATTGATTTTTGTTTTGAAATTCTTCAGTGAAAAGAATGTTAGGAGGATCACCTTCTATTGGTCTATTATTATTTGTTTTTTTTTAAGCAATTTTTAGCAATTTTGCTTCAATACTACATAGTAATGAATGATGTGAAAAATGCATGTATGAGATAGTTTGGATTTTTATCACAAATGGTCCTTGAAAGTGATGTTGTTCGTCACTTTAGTCTTTGAAGTTGAAAATTAATCAACGTCGTCCCTAAAATTTACTAGAAACATCAAGGAGCTGATTATCACAACATTTTTTTTTTTGGGTATCACACTCCTTAGCCCCTTTTAATTGCCCAGATCACCACCCATTGCAGCCCCATGACCCGGAACAAGAGGACGCAAGCTGAGAGAGAATACAAGAAGAAACCGTCACAAACTTCACATGCATCACACGCTTCTCAAACTCACGTGTCTTGCACGAGTATATCTAAAACAAAGTCAGCTACTATGACAACTGGCACAATCCTAGCCTATGAGCTAGTTTAATCTCAACCATCCATTTCCAATTCAAGGCTTAATCACTAACAATACATTACTTGATCGAAGAGAAAGAAAAAACAACTTTACAATACATACGGATAAGTAAATAGTGACCATGTACCAACTGCAAGTGAAGCAAGAAATACTCGAAAAAGCAAAATACTAAATAAAAGAGCTCTCAGAAGCAGAAACCAACTCAAAACACGAAAGAGTCACAAACTCTTACCACACAAAATCAGCATTTCTTCCCTCTCCCAGGTCCCTTAGTCTTACTACTGTATCAGTGATGATGCGCCAAATACCTTAATCCCCATTACCCTGTGACCCACAGATACCTCATATCCTCCCACCTCTCCTTGAGGCTGCCACCGCCTTCTCCTTCTTCTTTTCCTCATGTCTTGACTGCTTGAGATCACTCAAAATTGCCTTAACAGCCACCGCCTCCTTTTCCCAGTAGCTTGAGTCCACCATATCACTCAAAGGTGCAGTGCTCTGACACTGATCCAAATACCCCTAAGTGCTGAGAAATTATCGTTTTTAAAGAGAGAGATGCTACATTTACCTCAAGGAACTCTAAACGTCGCTGCCTCATCTCTTCCAAACATCAACATCGCTGCCTGATCTCTTCCAAATGTCGCTGCATCATCTCTTCCAAACAGCTTGACTCCTCACAATCAGTCAAAATGTGATGAGAAATTTGTTGGCAGTCCCACATTGGTGGGGGAAATGAAAACAAATGAGTTTAAATAGGATTACCCATTAAAAACAAATACCCAGGGTTTTTCGGGTAAAACCCAGCCCGCATCTCTTCCAGTATCTCTTCCACATCGGCTCGCTCCATCTCTTCCATCTGCCGGGGTGCTCTTCCATCTTCTTCCATCTTCCGCTGCATCCCTTCCATCATCATCTCTTCCATCTGCCGGGGCGTTCTTCATCATCTCTTCCATCTTCCGCTGCATCCCTTCCATCATCATCTCTTCCATCTGCCGGGGCGTTCTTCATCATCTCTTCCATCTTCCGCTGCATCCCTTCCATCTTCTTCCATCTTCCATCTGCCGGGGCGTTCTTCATCATCTCTTCCATCTTCCGCTGCATCTCTTCCATCTTCTTCCATCTTCCGCTGCATCTCTTCCATCTTCATCTCTTCCATCTGCCGCTGGAAGCGCTGCATCTCTTCCATCATCTCTTCCATCTTCCGCCGTTGCTGCAGCCACATCTCTACCATCTTCCGCCGCCACCGCATCTCTTTCGTCATCTGCATCTCTTTCATCTGCCGCCGCATCTCTGCCATCGACCGCATCTCTTTCGTCATCTGCATCTCTTTCATCTGCCGCCGCATCTCTGCCATCGACCGCATCTCTTTCGTCATCTGCATCTCTGCCATCGACCGCATGTTTTCCATCATCCGCATGTTTATGTTTTCCATCATCCGCCGCATCTCTGCTATCATCATCTCTTCCGTCTGCCGCCACATCTCTTCCACATAGCTTGACTCCGCAATATCCTGCCTCTCTTCCACAGCCACCGCCCCATTTTGCTCAATGTTTGGGACCATGGCATTAATCTTAGGTGCAGTGTTTCGAAACTGAGCCAAACCCCCCAAATTGATGAATTGCTGTTCTGGGCGGTAACCATGTATACCAGTTCCCTTTATGTCAAGGAGCTTCAAATACCATAAATCTTCAGGCAACTTCGAAAGTTTTGAGCAGCCATGGAGAGTGAGCCATTCGAGACTTAACAAATTGCAGATACTGTCTGGAAGATAGACCAGGCTTTTGCAGTTTTTCAGATTTAACGACACTAGCCCCTGAAGCCGTTCAATTGATGCAGGAAGCTCTCTGATAGATGTGCTATCCAAATCAAGGCTGGCTAATCTTTCCATATTTTCTAATATGTCTGGAAACACCTTAAACTTTCTACAACCAGAAAGAGAGAGATAATTTAGGGACTTGAGCTGACAAATGCTGCTTGTAAGACTCTCAAAGTCTTTGCTATACCGTAGCGTCAAGGTAGCAAGTCCCGTAAGACTATAAATTATGGATGGCAATTCTTCAATTGCAATCCCTGAAAACTTAAAATTTTCTCGGCCGGGAAAGACTTCTGCGACTAGAGTCCAATCTAAATGAAGCTCTGTTAGTTTCTCCGTAACTTTTAGAAACTCTGGAAAATTCCTCAGATTTGAGCAGCCAGAAACATTCAGGGCTTGAAGAGATCTCATATGAATGCTGTCTGGAAGAATCTTTAATCTTCTGCAATCCTTCAGGCTCAGGGTAACGAGTCCCATAAAATTTTTGATGGACGAGGGCAGTTCTGAAATTGCAGTCTCATCTAAATTAAGCTCTAATAGGTTCATACCTTCAGGAATTTCTGAAAAATTATACAGATTAGAGCAGCTGGAAAGATTAAGGGTTCGAAGAGTTCTCATATGAATGCTCCTTGGAAGGCTATGAAGTTTCTTGCATTGCTTTAGACTCAAAATCTCAAGGTTTTGAAGAGATGAAATTGATGGGGCAAGGCCTATAACAGATGTCTCATCCAAGCGAAGCTCTCTTAATCTTTCCATATTTCCGACATTTTCTGGAAAGGCCTTGAGCTTTGGACAACCAGAAAGATTAAGAAGTTGCAGGGACTTGAGTTGAACAATGCTACTTGGAAGAATCTCAAGTTCTCTGCAATATTCAAGATTCAAAGTAACAAGCCCCGTAAGATTGTTAATTGATCGAGGCAGTTCTTTTATTGCAGTCCCTTGCAAATAAAGCTTTGAAAGCTTCTCCATAACTTCAGAAATCTCTGGAAACTTCTCAAGTTTTGAGCAAAAAGAGAGATCAAAGGTTTCAAGAGATTTCATACAAATGTTCCTTGAAAAGGACTTGAGTTTGCCGCACCAACTTAGATCCAAGAGGACAAGTTTTTCAAGGGCAGAAATGGATGGGTGAACCTCATATAAACTTGTGCATCCACCAAGAATTAGCTTCTCAAGATTCTTTGCCTCAGCGAAGTCCGGTGTTTCCTTAAGACGATGAGAGCCTTTTAAATTGATAATTTTCAACTTTCCAAGAGGCTGTCAATATACATCAAGGAAAATATGTGTTACATACATAATAAGGCATTTAAAAACTAAACCATTTAAAAGCAGTATATAGGCAAATGATGCACATACCTTAGTTCCTTTCCAGAGGTGTTCAACCCAACTATATTGCATGTCAATGTCAACAAGATTCTCTGGGTTAAAATTGGACGATAAAGACTTTAAGGGACATTTGTGCCAGAATAGATAACTTAATTTTTCAGACAGAAACTTTAGATCCTTGTATTGCCATTGATTATCGGGCATGCCTAGTTGTTTTGTATTGTGTGTATGGACTCTGAGTAGCCATAGTTTTGTCATTTTAACAAAAGCAGTATCTAATTCCACCACATTGTCTGAGTGTGGCCAACGTACAATTATGCTTTCAACTGCTTCCGTAGCCTGGATTACCAAAATTGCACTTTGAATGAGTACAAAGTTGAAGCTTTATACTTTTATTATTAAAGAAAACGCCCAATGCACTTTGAATGAGTACAAAATTACCAAGATTATAACGCCCAATGCACATGGTTCTCATGAATTGGATTTTGGTCAAAGTTGAAGCTTTATACTTTTATTATTAAGGAAAACTAACAAAAAGTCTAAAAAAACTTTATTTTAATGAAAAAGGTCAAATAAAGGTGCAGTGAATAGTACAAGGAAAAGATAAAAATATGGTTTTTCGTTAAAAGTAAAAACAGTACCGGAAGTATTATTATTATTATTATTTTAAAATTTACTAATATTACTGGAAGAGAAAAGATTCAATGCAATTACATTAATGGAATGGAGGGGAGCGTATTTCTCACCTTTTTTTTATTTAGCACATAATGAACATCTTCATAGCTCCACAATCTACTACGCCCTCCAGGCTCTTTTATATATTCTTGGCGTACGATTTGGTGACCCATTTCCTCTATTAAATCATGCATCTCGAGTACACCATCAGATGAGATAGTGACAAGAGCTCTACCAACTAGAACGTCTAATCCGGTATGGGGATGGAAGTCACAACCCTCCATAATCCTTGTTGCCAAGTCTTTCTTCATTTGTTTAAAGAAACATGCAATATCAAGAAATATTTCCTTCTGCAAATCATCTAGTCCATCAAAGCTTGTTCTAAGGACTTTTTGGATTCCCAGGTGCGGGTTTCTCGCTATTTTCTTTAACTCATCTTTCCACACAAGTACACTTTTGTCATCGAGAAATGCTCCCAAGACTTTGAGTGCTAAAGGCAAACCTTGAGCATATTTTATGAAATGGCCTGACAGATCAATGTATTCTTCTGTGGGTTGCTTTGTACTGAAAGCATACTGCAAAAACAGCTCGAGAGCATCATCGTCATTTAACAACTCGGGCTCATATATCTGATCACCAAGTCTACTTAGTGACTGTTTATCTCTAGTTGTTATAACGATTCGACTTCCGCCACCAAACGAAGGTTGCTTTCCAATTAAGGCTTCAATTTGGGATGAACTCTCCACATTATCCAGAACAAGTAAAACTTTTTTCTTACCAACTCTTTCCATCATCTTCTGAAAACCATTTCTCAAAATCTCTAAACTCCCCACCTTCATATTTGTGATACTAGATAGAATTTCTGCCTGCATATCTAGTGGCGCTTCACCTGCATCAGTTGAGGGAAAACGTCCCTTCACATTTTCAAGAAAGCAACGACCTTCGAAGTGATGATTGATTTTATCATACACAGCTCTAGCGATGGTGGTTTTGCCTATACCGCCCATACCCCATATTCCAACAAAGCCAACGTTACCGACCTCGGGACATAATAGTGAATCCATTTTCTTTAAGCGGGAATCCATTCCAACCAAGCCTTTCTTTTCACTTGATAAGATGTTGATCAATTTCTTAAAAATATCATCTACAATCAACTCAATAAGCTTGGCATCATCCCTGCGAAATTTGAAAAAAACAATATTGTCAAGTCCTGCGATTGCTAGTTATATGACACTCATCACACTGTCATTGAAAACACAAAGTAACGACCCAACAATTCTCAGTTTATTCTTCTTTCATTTACTCCATGCACTCTTCTAAGTTCAATCAACATATAAGAGATCTAGTCATCTACATCCTCTCCAGATGTTTTATAGACCTTTTAATAGTGGCCATATATTTTGATCTTGCGGTTTGAAGAATTAATTTAACTTGTTCTTTTTTTACTTATTAATGTTGGATGACGTCTTTGGTACATTATGTCTCCTCTCCGTTTCTCACACCTGCTCTTTCCTCATCATGAAAGAGGGAAGAAATTAAGAGATTTTGTACAAACGACATCGTCCCATGTGAAAAAGTAAATAAAAACAAGTGAATTCTTCACCGCAAGATCAATATCAAAGGCCCCTAATTTTTGAAATTAGTTTCCTCTTCCCTTCTCATAGCAAATATCTAGGTGTGGTGGTGGAAAGTTTTGCAGAGAGTTGGTGAGTATTCAATTTTGTAGAGGGTTGGGAAGGAAGTCTTGGTTCTAGTTGTATTAACATTAATGATAACCACAGGAAATTAGCGACTATAAACGAAATAAGAATTTTCTTCAAAACTAAAACGACCAAAACAGGAAATTAGCTAAACTTCTAAACTACTAAGTGAATAAGATTATGAGGGAATGAGTTACTGGTAATTTTGTGAATCCCAGCCACATAAATCGGGGGCTCTTTGTAAAGCGGACCTCCACCGCTGCACTTCTTCCATGTCGGCGTTAGGATCATCTTCATGTTTAGAAAATGCTTCCTCAAAACTTCCCTTGATTTTACGAACATGAGATGGGTCTACTTCGTAGAAGATGGGAATCACAATCTGCTTCTTCTGATCCATGCACTGCAGGATTTGGACGAGTTCTTTCAAGCACCATGTGGAAGAAGCGTAGTTTGGAGAAAAAACTACAACCGAAAGCCTCGAGTCGCTTATAGCCGTCAGTAGCTGCGAAAGGCTGTTGCCTTTTCTGAGCTCTTCAGCGTCAATGAAGGTGTTGATTGAGTTCTGAACCAGAGCTTTGTGGAGATGGCCGATGAAGGTCTTGCGAGTGTCTTCGCCTCGAAAATTCAAGAAGACATCGTATTTCCAATCAGGAACAGATGAAGAAGAAGAAGCCATCAACAAGCACAAGATCGACAGCCTAATGTGATTCTCAAGTAGCACCTTAACAGACTCAAGATTGCTGGTCAACGACCCCCTTCTTTGGTTCTCACTAGAAAAATGAGATGCATCTCCAGGGGGGCGCTTGGAAGTTGCCACGAAAGAAAGGGTCGCTTTGGGCAAATAAAGTCCACTAATCTACGCGGTCCGATTGAATAAGAGCAACTCCAGCGTTGGAGCCCTCCCCCCTGGCAATACACTATTCAATCCACCTAATGAACAGTAATTGCCCTTAATGAACAGTAAGTAGCCCTGGCAATAGATTTTGCATCTCCACCGTTACATTTCTATAGCCCTGGCAATAGGCAATAAAATATTATTATTATTTTTATTTATAAAATTAATACAAAATAATTTTAAATGTAATATCGGATAAGATTTTTAATCGTTGTCGGTGCGCCACGTGTCATTATCCTAAGTATTATTAAATAATACAAAATAAATAATTATAATATGGATTTCTGATAAGATTATTAACCAATCACGTCGCGCCACGTGTCATAATCGGTTCACAATCTTTGAGGATAGATTTCCATCAGATTTTAAACGAATGACGGCATGCCACGTGTCATAATCTGTTAACAATCTTGGATGATAGATTTCCATCAGATTTTTAACGAATGACGGCATGCCACGTGGCATTATGCAGAACCTAATCCATTCTGAATCCTCTATATAATCCACCATCCATCTTCACAAATCTCACACCAAAATTCTCAAGATCTCTATCATTATTCATAATTTCTGCTTCCTTATTCACAAAAATCAGTTTCAATATTCATAGTTTCTGTTTCTTTCTTTCAATGTCTTCTTCTTCTTCCTCAAGGATGATGTGGGAATTGAATCAGGAAGAGGAAGACTTGTTTAACCAATCAGAATCAATGTTCAATCACCAGGGGGTAAGAAATGAGAGGGAAGAAGATGAGGAGCGTCAAATGAGAGATGACGACGTAAGAAGGGGCAGAGCCTCACATTCCCGTCGAGTCATCCAAGCTGCGGCTCAGATCTGCAGGCCCAGGCGTTCCAGAAACCTTGATAGAAGCAGGCAACGACGAGGTATGGAACTCTTGGATGATTATTTTGTTCCTAATAGTGCATTCCCTGATACGTATTTTAGACGTCGTTTTAGAATGGAACGACATTTGTTCAACAAAATCATGATTGCTGTTTGCAACCATGATTCTTATTTTGTGCAAAAAAAAGATGCTTTTGGTGCTATGGGTCTACTGCCGGAGCAAAAAATTACTGCTGCCTTGCGGATGCTTGCATATGGAGCATCTGCAGACCAAGTGGATGAGATAACGAGGATGGGGCAATCAACCATTCTTGAGTCCCTGATGAGGTTTTGCGGAGCAATCGAATCTATCTACACCGCTGAGTACCTCCGCAAACCCACACACATGGACTTGGAGCGGCTGTTGAAGAAGGCGGAGATGCGTGGCTTTCCTGGGATGATTGGAAGCATTGATTGTATGCACTGGACGTGGAAAAACTGTCCAAGTGCATGGCAAGGCGCTTACGGGGACATAAAAGGGGCAAAAAGTATCATTCTGGAGGCGGTGGCATCTTTTGATACATGGATTTGGCACGCCTTTTTCGGGGTCCCGGGAGCTCAAAATGACATCAACGTCCTTGCCCAATCCCCAGTGTTCAACGATGTCCTGCAAGGAAAGGCACCAAAAGTTACATATGAGGTCAACGGACGTATGTACGACGGGCCATACTACCTAGCTGACGGCATCTACCCGCGCTGGTCAACATTTGTCAAAACAGTGCCACGTCCGCGGAGTGCGAAGGAAAAACACTTTGCAAGCTGTCAAGAGGGGTGCAGGAAGGATGTGGAGCGTTGTTTTGGTATCCTCCAAGCTCGCTGGGCGATCGTCAGGGGTGCTGCCAGATTGTTTGATGTAGAGTCGCTTCGATCCATCATGATGACGTGCATCATTCTTCACAACATGATTGTGGAAGATGAGTACGATTATGAAGCTGTTGATGAATATGAGCCAGACCCGATGAACAATTCAAGAACACGTATATATTGTGCTCATGACGCCACCGATGACCCCGTGCAACATGAGCCATTACAAAGGGATGGACGTTACAATGAAAGGCTCATTCAACGATATACTGCATTTCAAATGCCAGACATGCACAATGCCCGACAAATTGACTTGATAGAGCACCAGTGGGCATTGAAACAAGCTGAAGATAATTAAGTTCATTTTAGTGTGTTATTTTGAATTTAGTATGTTTATGTTATTTTATTTGGTGTGTTTTATTATTTGGTATGTTTATGTAATTTTTTTATGTTTATGTTTATGTAATTCTTAGTATATGTAATCTATGTTTTTTTAATGGACTTTTAACAACATAAATAACTTACCAAATTAAATAACTTACCAAATTAATATAAATAACTTACCAAATTAAATAACTTACCAAATTAATTCTTAATATAAATAACTTACCAAATTAAATAACTTACCAAATTAATTCTTAATATAAATAACTTACCAAATTAATTTGAATAAATATTCATGAACATGGAAACAACATAAATAATACAAACAATAAATAATAAATTACAACCCAAAGTGATTGGAAAATTATGGGCTCCGATTACAAAAAGTACTCTATTCATCATCACTTAACCAATTTGTGCTGCTAGGATGATCTTCTCTTGCGGTGCTAGAACCACCTTGGCTTGCTATTGTTTCTCTTGCACGCCTCCTTCGCACCACGTTCGCTTTCTCTGACTTCCAAAAAAATTTAGAATTTGGAGACTTCCCTTCTAAAGACATGTTCATAATCTCACGATCTTGTTGAGCTCGTCTTTCTTCTCTAACATGTTCCCTTTCTTGCCTAAGTAGCTCTCTTTCTCTCTCATTAGCATAAAATTCTCTCTCAACAGCTGCTGCTTTTGATGCCTTATCAGCCTTATCAGCCTCATCTTTCGCCAGTTCCCTCGCCAAAGTCAATTCACCTTGGCGAGTAAGTTCTTCCATGAACTTTGCATAATCGTTCTTGGAAGCACTCCCTTTTCTCTTTGTAGCCTTCTTACCTTGAGGCCTAATTGGAAAACGGGTCGAACCCGACGCTTGTTCAGGGAAGGGCGTTTCGGGCACTTCTTCTGCATCATCTTCATGAACATGATCGGGTGTAGAGTGTAGAGGGGTGCTGTTCATGTGCACTTCTGGACCAACTGGCACAACTCTAAATTTAGGACAATCTTTGACAATATTCCAACATTCCCACCGGTTGAATGATTTATTTTTGCTTTTGGTTTTGGCAGCATACCAAGCTTGTGCTTGAAGTTCCTACACAATAAAAATAAGTAACAAATAAATAATACAAATAAATAATTATAATGAAAATAAGTAACTAGCAAATATATACATATATATATATATATATATATATATATATAAGTAACAAAGATAATGAAAATAAGTAACAAAGCAAATAAGAAGGCTTCAAGTTTAGTAAATAATGAAAATAATTAACAAATATATATATATATACATTTTTAATGAAAATAAGTAACAAATAAATAATACAAACAACATAATTATAATGTAACAAATAAATGTAACAAATAAGTAACAATAACATAATTATAATGTAACAAACAACATAATTATAATGTAACAAATAAGTAACAATAAATAATAAATTTTGTACGTAACAAATAAAGAATACAAACAATAAATAATAATATCTTGTTACCATATCCGAGTAATTTTCCCCACTTCGAATATTATTACTAGCTTGTGCCAAAGCGTCTCTCCACGTACTAAACGATTGGCTAAGTAATTTCCAACGACTGGACATCGATTCTTTGGTTCTTTTCCCACCAATTTTCTCAAGATAATTGGTATGAATAAGACTCCACATTTCTCGCAACTGCATCTCATTACCCGTAAGCGAACTATGAGTAACTTCAACCCAGCTAGTACACAACGCAACATCTTCAATAAGCGACCAATTCGTACCTGCACCAGTGGTCATTTTGTTGAAAAAAAAATGGATTCAAACTTTGAGACAAAGAAAGGAATGTGATTGAAAGTAGTTGAGAAAATATGAAATTGTTGTGAAGGTAGATGATAATGAGAAGGTATTTATAGAAAAGTAAAAACAATTTTTTTTACAATTTTTTTCAGATTTTTCAGATATTTTTTTGAATTTTTTTGAATTTTTTACACTTTTTTTTGAATTTTTTTTCAATTAATTAATCTCTGCCGTTGGATATAAAAAAATTTGAATTCCAACGCTCCAGATTGTGCCACGTGTCACAACGGTAACTTTTCAGATTTTTTAAACTATTTTTTCATTTATTTTTTAATTTATAAAGCATTTTAATATCCACCGTTGATCTCAGATCGAACGGTGGATATTAAATCTGACAGTTTTAAAATTTTTTACCGTTGAGATCTAACGGTCCACATTAAGTGACCGTTACGATCTAACGTACCGTGGGAAGCCACGTGGCTTCCCAACGGTAACAGACAAAACTTTTTTTTTTTCTGATTAAACTGTCAGGACGCGACCCCACGCGTGGGTGGGGTGCACGCGCCTGACACAAAAAAAATTAAATAATACGCTGACGCCACCCTGGCGTCAGCATGACGTCACTCCTACCCCGGGCTCAAGGCCTGTCAATTCCTCACGGGCCTGGCCCTCGGGCCTCCCCCCTCCCCCCGGCCTGCGTCACGCTGGACGCCTTCCACCGGCCCTCGGGCCTTTGTTCTGGAGCCGGTCCCCCAAGCAAAATGCAACGGTGGGAGTGCTCTAAAGTAAGTGGGATTGCACATGTTGGCCGGCAACCCCATCGGGCTGGGCCCCAGTCCCTTCAGCATGTACCTTTTCCCTTGTTTTTTGGCGCGTTGCCTTCCTTTTAACGCGTCAAAGAACGCAGCTTTCTCTCTTTCTCAGCGCGTCCACACGCAGTGTGGGGCAGAAAGTTAGTCTAAAAAATATAAATGAAAGAAAGTAACATTCATATTTTACTAAGCATTTTAATTTTTATTTAAAATAGTCTCTAAGATTGACATAATTTCTCAGTTTGGTTCTTGAATTTAAATCGATAGAAGTGATTGTTGAAATTGTTTACCATCAATTATTTTGGTTATTCTATGAAAAATCTTGGTTAAATTAAGGGTATTTTTGTTAATCCGTTTGAATTGATCATGATGCATATTATTGATGATCCAAAGCTTCTTTGTGCGTATAGCTTCTACTTATGTCATAATCTTTCAGCTTCTACCAATTATTGTTTCAGATGATTTTATTTTTACTATTTATTTTACTTTGTCCATGGATGGCTTTTAGGTTCCCCTGCCATCTTACTTGCTATGTTATTTCCTCAACAAGTTTTGCTTTTATGTCCCCTTTGTTCGTAAATTTCCTCTTTTAATTTTAATATGATAATGGGATGATTGTTGAGCACTGTTACCCCATGCTTTTCACGCATGCACAAAAAAAAAATTTAGAGAGTTTCTCATCACAAGTAGCATATTTATCAAAATACTCGAAAAGTTTAGAAAGTTTCTAAGTCACAACTAACATTGCCATATAGTCAAAATGCTCAAAATATAAAAAAGAAATATAAAGAAGATATCAAGTTAGAGCATTCCGTTGCGCTATGGGATCGCAATTATTTTTTCTATCTTGCCTCTAAACCCACCTCCAAACACCAAAGTGAAATGTAAAATGACCAAAACACCCATCAAAGCATTCTTCTCACGGCTCAAAAATAAATAAATAAATAAATATAAATCAAACACACATAGAAATTCAAAATACAAAAACTAAATAATAAATTTTGGAATGGAATATCACAAATATAGACGAACAACTTTTAAATCATATCAATCTTTTTTGAGAAGACTTGATTTAAAAAAAAAATTATTTAAACCCAATAATGTTATCTCTTCACTCATTAGTTTTTGTGTAAACTTTATATTCCAGTTACACCTTAAAACAAATGTGGTCCACGTTCTGTGGGTGTGGAGATAAATTACTCAATTATATAAACTAATCAATGGGTTGTAGTAGCGTCATGGGAGTCCCCATTGGTGAATTGGTCATGTCACATCCCGGCCCGGGTGGGACGACTTCCCGGGCCCGCTCCACCACCGTAGCACGATATTGTCCGCTTTGGGCCCCGACCATGCCCTCACGGTTTTGTTTCTGGGAACTCACACGAGAACTTCCCGATGGGTCACCCATCCTGGGAGTGCTCTCGCGCGCTACTCGCTTAACTTTGGAGTTCCTATGGAACCCAAAGCCAGTGAGCTCCCAAAAGGCCTCGTGCTAGGTAGGGATGGGAATATACATTTAAGGATCAGTCCCCTGGGCGATGTGGGATGTTACAATCCACCCCCCTTAGGGGCCCGACGTCCTCATCGGCACATTTCCGGCCAGGGATAGGCTCTGATACCAAATCTGACACGCCCCGACCCCGAGGTCCTAGAGACATCGAGATGGTCACGTGCTGGCCGACACCCGAAGGGTGACGAAACCATTTAATTAAAACAAAAACTGAGAAAATAAACTAAAGTACGTAATAAAGGCTAAAAACCCAATTAGAAATTCAACTTCTAAATATTGAAATTAGGTAAACCCACAGCACGCCCAGAGCATAATTCTAATACAGAGTACAAACAGAACTAAGAATAAAGAAGTGCTATTACAATAAGTGGCGAAGCGGAGCGAATATGACACAAATCATTGGTAGGGGAACGCCTCGTAGCTTAGGTCGTAATCCTCGTTCCAAGGTCCTGAAGGGGGCGCAAAACAAAGGTGAGTGGACCAAGTTTATATATACAGTACTAGTAAAACAGTTATCAACATACTAACCCCCAGGTTTTATGAAAACACAAGTATAATGATAAATATAGGTTTTCCGAAATCTAGCATGACGCGCAATGTCTCAAATCATAAATCGCATAAATAATAAACACTAGTGAATGTCCGATATAACTCTCCAGGCCCCATGCCGGCTCCCCGTCTCTGAGCACACAGTCAGAGGAAAATACACTTCAGGCCCCGTGCCGGCTCCCCGTCTCTGAGCAGACAGTCAGAGGAAAACACACTCCAGGCCCTATGCCAACACCAAACCGTCGCCCGGGACGGACCGGATCTATCCCTACGTCCCGTAGCGGAAAGGACCACTAGGTAAGTACAAAACCAGTGAACATACATATATTGAAAATCAACTTCATAGTATAAAGTCATCCATCATCTATACTATAAAGAAGTGTTCTAAACATGTTCTAAATATCATATCGTCATCCATCAGATATTCTATAAGAACATGGGTTATAGGAAAAATAGTAATAATTCAAAATAGCCTCAGTAAGCATGTTATCTCAAAACGTTTCATAAAACATAATCGTAAAGTCATGCTTTTCTGTGTATGCAATTCTACCATTAAAACATGCGTTTTTAGAAGGGGTCCACTCACCGTACACCGATGGTGCAAGCCGTATCAAACAGGAGTAACGAAATCTCCGCTAAGAATCGCACCTAAACACACAATTGTTACTTTCAGTCAAACTCTACTCAAACGATTGAATTTGGGAAAACGGACATCGGAAACGGGTTCAGAACGTCGAAATTAGCCTAGGATGGGGCCCGCACGAAACCCAAAAAGTCAACGGTCAAAGTCAACGTTGACCGTTGACAGGTCAAAGTCAAAGTCAACGTTGACCGTTGATCGGGTCACGGTCAACGGGTCAGGGTCATGGGTTACGGGTCAGGGTCATGGGTCATGGGTTTTGGGTTAGGCTTTTGGGCTAACAGAAAATGGGTTTGGGTTTTTGAACCTCACGGCCCAAGGCCTAATTAAAAAGGGGAAATGGGTTTGGGCTGCAACCAAGGCCCTAAGGCCTTTTGGGTTTTTAAAAGAATTAAACTAAAAATAAAAACTGAAAGGGTGAGGGTATTGGGCCAAAGACCAAACGGGCCTAAGGCCCGTGGGTGTGGGTAGAGAACGGCCCGAAGGCCTGGGTGCGCCGGAGAAGACCACCGGAGCTTCCACAGCTCCGGTCGACGCCAAACCTACAACCTAGACCCCGATCTAGGTACCAAAATGAAGCACTAGCCGAGAGGAGTAGTTTTATACCTTGGGTTCGCCGTGTAACGGCTTGTGGTGGCCGGAAAATCCCTCGGAAAACACGCACTCGCCGGAAAATTGGGTGTACCTCCACCCTTGCCAAAAACACTCCAAAACCTTGAAAATCAAGAACCCAAACTCAATAACTACATTTAACCAACCTCTAACAAGACTAAGAAGGGAGAAACCATGCTTACCCAACCGGAAAACAAGCTAAATTCGCCGGAGGTGCTCGTACCCTCTTGGTGCCGTGAGCAAGGGAGAGAGAGAGAGAGCTAAGGTTTGGTGATGATGATGGTGGCTGTGTCCTCAAGCAGGTGCAACAATGGGTGTGTGTGTGTGTGTCTTTCACGGGTAGAAGAGGAAGAAGAGGAAAGAGAGAGTTTTTGAGAGAGAGAGAAAGAAAAGTGCAGACAAACCAAAAGAAAAGAAATGAAAAGAAAAGAAAAAGAAAAAGGAGAAGAAAAAGGTGTCACGGAAGGGGGGGACAAAAGAGAAAAAGTAAGGGAGTTGGGGTGCTGCCACGTGGCAGTCTAGGTGATAGGGTAAAAATTTAAATTTCAGATCTTGATTGTGTGACAAAATGAGGACCAAAGTGATAATTCTATAAATGTTTTAGGGAGAATTACAGAATTATCCTTATAAGCAGGGGCGGGTGTAACAGGTCACAGGTCTGATGACTCCCTTTTCTGTGTCTTTTTGCTAAATATTTGTGACATGTCCTATGATTTGGTTGAAAAATAACTTTGTTAACTCTTTTACTTGACATTCAAAAATAAATAAAACAACTCCTAATACGATGAAATGCGCGTGCGAGCATATTGTTAAATTTGACGTATATTTTTAGACTATCACTAGAAATTACGCCCGCGCGTTGCTGTGGGAACCAGCTGTTTCAGGCATCATCAGATGAATAAAACACATTTAAATTGAATAAATTCAACACAAAGCTGGCATATAAACACATTGTACAATGAGTGGGAAGAAACTGAAAGTCTTTGATTAGAAAGAGATGGTTTCCAAAAAAGTTCTGTTTAAGAAACAGAAGAAACATGTAGTTCACACATATAATGTGTCCTAAAAGGCCAAGGAGAATACAATGATTAGTCTTGTGTAAGCAAACCTGATATACAAGGTGTTGATTGAGTTCTGAACCAAAGCTTTGTGGAGATGGCCGATGAAGGTCTTGTGAGTGTCTTCGCTTCGAAAATTCAAGAAGACATCGTATTTCCAATCAAGAATAGATGAAGAAGAAGAAGCCATCAGCAAGCACAAGATCAACAACCTAATGTGAGTCTCGTGTAGCCCCTTAGAGCAGTTCCACCGAAGGTGGAATAGCCCATCACCCAGTCAAAAAACCAGGCTAGCACCCTATCAATTCACTCCAGCCCATGTGTTTGCCTAGCACCCAGCCCAAGCTAGTCGCCAGACCAGCCCATTTTTGACAGACCTTGGGATGGGTCATTTGTGTTGTTATGCGTGGCGTGTGGTACATGGGCGCGAGTAACAGACAACAAAATCAGAGGCGGGGCCTAATGGTGCAGGCACACTAACATCTCCCCCGGGTGAGCGACGCGGCCCAATTTCTGTCGTTGGATTTCCAATGGTAAAAAAAATTTGAATTTCACTTTTAAACTGGACCGTCCAATCACAGATTAACGGTCTATGCTTCCTCCCTCCCCCCCCCCCAAAAAAAAGTCAGAAATTAAAAATAAAATAATTAATTTTTATTATTTTATAATAAAAAATAATAATATTTTAATAAAATTGACTAGCCTATTTTTTATTTTAAGGGTGGAGATACTTTGGCCTATTACTATTCATTGAGGTCTATTACTGTTTACTTGAGTGGATAAATACGCTAGGTGCTAGAGTAAAGTCTTTAGGGTGGAACTGCTCTTAACAAACCCAAGATTGCCAGGCAACGACCCCCTTCATCGGTTCTCACTAGAAAAATGAGATGCATCGTCGACCCCCTTGGGGGGGGGGGTGTGGTGGCGCTTGGAAGTTCCCAGGAAATAAAGGGTCGCTTTGGCTAAAGTCCACTAATCTACCAAGTGGGATTGCACATGGTGGCCGACAACTTCATCAGGCTGGGCCCCAGTCCTCTTAGCAAATCCCCTTTTCCCTTGCTTTTTGGCGTGTTGCCTTCCTTTTAGCGCGTTAAAGTGTGCATATTTCTCTCTTTCTCAGCACGTCCACGGGCAGAGTGGGTCAGAATTTTTAACCCAACCCAGTTTCTTGTGTTAAATTTGTCGGTCAAAAATCAGTTTTACCAAGATTCTAAAAGACGTTAGGTGCTAGTCGGGTGGCGAGCTGTGGCCTAGCGCCTAGGCACTAGGCGGATTTAATTAAATCCATTATATTTCATGTAAATAAGTGTATGTTTATACTTAAAATATATATAATTTCATCATAAACTACAAAATAGAATGACACATATATTATGAAGTATTAGAAGATAATGAAAATATGGGGAACAAACATTTAAGTATTCGACAAGTCTCTTACAATTTATTGAAAAAAAAATAAAATGCAAAATGAAAATTATCTATTTTCTGCTTAAGTGAGTCGATGCCTAGGTGAGTCTGGGCAGGTGCCTAGGCGGTCTAGGCGAGCGCCTCAGTAGGTCTATGGGCCCTTTCTTAATTTTCAAACGCCTAGGTATTAATCGGAACGGTGGTTTTACCCAAGAGTCAGAGCAAATTGGAAGGAATTTAAAATTTAAATTTTAGGTTTTATTAGAAAGTTTGGCCTGCGCTGCTGTGGGGTTAGAAATTGTGTGAAAAATTATGTTTTACATGTATAAACACATCAACTTATATCACATCTAATTGAATCAAGCAATCTCTAAACATGAGAAATGGATCTTAGAAAGTATAAATCCTACCTCATAATATTAATACAATTAACAAATTCTCAATGCATGATCACAAAAAGGTAAAGAAAAGTAATTCAATTTCTAAATTTCAAAAATGGGAAAGATAAAAAATGGGTCTAAGTTCTCAGTTCTCACCATAATGAAAATTATGATATCATTTTAACATGAACTCGGGTTTTATTTTGGTCACCAGCATTATAAAGCTAGCGACTTCAACCAGTGCAAGCAAACAACTGAATTAGACCCAAGCCTAACTTTGATTTAACCAAATCAAAAAAGCAATTACGATCAAACTAGCCACTCTTATTCCCATATGTAGAAGCTATTCCTTGTTTTGCCTTTGTGAGCAGTGCAGTTTTCATTCTCTACACACGAAATGAACACACTCAAAATGATCGGCAACATTAAAAAACTTAATAAATTATATGTATACATTACTATATATGTATTTGGACATAAAGTACAAAAATTTACTAACAGATTAAAAAAATAAGTAATTATGAATTGGAATTAAATGATATTATAGTTGTTAGAGAAATACCTGACCAATTTTTACAAATAGCATCATAAATTGTTAAAAAAATAACTGCACTGAAATATCTAATTACTCAAGTCTATAATTCCATTAAAACACGTCACAGAAAACCCCAAGGAGAGAGGTGCATATTCCTAACCTTGCACGGTTAAATTTGCATTTTGTTTGAGGGGAGAAAAATGATCAAAACTGATAAGTCAATAGTTAAATAGGTTTACTGTGGTGTCAAATATTTTTTAATACATACATAATGCTGTCTATTTAAATCAACATTGATTCTTGCATACCTGCGGTTATATAATGTTTGGAGTTGAATGTATATATACCCAAATTGGAATAATTTTTTATCCGAATCTTAGAACAAACCAACTCATCCGAGAACGCAATGGAACTTTGCTGCAACTCCAATTTAATCAATGTAAATTATTATACTGAAACAATGTGATCAAACTTAATCAAAACTCCAAATCCACCAAAAGTTTAAATTTCTTACCTTGGGTACAGAGAGCTTTAGAAAACGACGACATTCTAGCTTGGAAATAAAATCCCCAAAATCAGAAAAATGAAATGCGCACAGAATTCACAGTTGTAAACACAAAATTACCCACCCAAATCGGCTAGAGAACTTCCCCTCTAAACTCAAATAAAGTCGACTCCAAACTTAATTAAATTTGTTTTCTTTTCCAAAACTTGTCTCAATCTGCAACATCATGACCAAATCAAAACCCCTAAATGCAATTAATCACAAACTGGATCAGTGCTCTGTCTCTCAGACACAACGAAAGCATAACCATATTGCCCAATAATATATAAAGTTCGCTAAACTAATAGGATTTTAAAATTTTGAGACAAAGAGATTAATACCTTAGTCAATACCAGAAATGTTCATAGCTGAAACACAGAAATGATGAGCCTAAAAATCATAACCTAAACAAATGATAAGATAACCATAATCTCACACAATAACATTATACAAAAATTTAACCACAAAAATAGAAAATGGACAGATTCGTAAAGGAAAGCAGCAGCAAAGCAACTAATGGATTCTCTCAAAAGATAATATTGTCAAATTTGTAAGATTAAGCAAGCAAGAGAGACTGCTGGCTTGCGGAGCGGAAGTTGTTAATTGGCACATTATTCTGTCCAAGTTAAACAACTAAAGGTTTGTTTAGGCACAATCGTAATCAAACCAAGCTTAAATATTTTTAAATATAACATAAGAATTTTTTTTTTTTAAACCAAGATAAAAATCTGAAAAAACAAACTCACAAAATGCAAGGTTCTCCAAAAAATTAAAAACCCACAAACCAAAAACTTAAAATTAAAAAATTAAAAAAAAAAATTCAAATTTCTTTCTCCAGAGGTTCTGACAAAGAAACCTCTTTACCTGCACAAAAAATCAAAAATTAAAAACCCACAAACCAAAAACTTAAAAAATAAAAAAAATCAAATTTCTTTCTCCAGAGATTATGACAAAGAAACTTGAAGAGGTCTCCGATCAGTTTCCAAGGGAGAGGTCGAAATGGAGGAGATGTTGTCCAACGGATGGGGAGACGGAAGGAAGGAAGAACAACGCATCATTTCTATATTTCCAGAAAAATATCTGCACAAATTTTGATTGGTTCGTCGTTCTTAGCAAGCAAGTGAGAGAGAGAGAGAGACAGACAGAGAGACAGAGAACCCAAGATTAGTGAGCCAGAAAACGTGAGGATTGAGAGGAAGAAAAGCGTTTATGAGACATGGATCGAAAAGGATGGAAGGCTCCAGAAGACCAACATGTCGACATCGTATGGAAGCAGACGGACGCATGGCCAGCATGGGCAAAACTGAGAATTCACTATAGAGAAGCCAAAACAAAAGGCAGTTAGAGTAACATTGCAAGGACATTTTCACCATTTTACTGTTATAGAACAGTGCTCGATGACCAACACGTGTGAAACATGGCACAAACAAAATAAACAAAGCAAGCAGGGGCAAAATAGGTATCACACTGCTTTATGAACGACATTTCAGTTCATGTTCTCTTTTAGTGTGTGTGTGTGTCTATATATATATATATATATATAATTTTAAGAGTTGGAGTTAGTATCTAACAAATTCAAATGAAAGAAAGTAACATTCATATTTTAGTAAGCCTTTTAATTTTTATTTAAAAACGTTTCTAAAATTGACATAACTTTTCACTTTGGTTCTTGAATTTAAAATCAATAGAAGTGATCCTTGAGATTGTCCACCATCAATCATTTTGATCATTCTGTGAAAAATCTCGGTTAAATTAAGGGTATTTTTATCAATCCCTTTGAATTGATGGTTTCCTTAATGTGTGTAGCTTCTGCTTATGTCATGATCTTTCTGTTTCTACCAATTATCGTTTCAGATGATTCTGTTTTTACTATTTGTTTTACTTTGTACATGGGGTGGCTTTTAGGTTCCCCTGTCTTACTTGTTATGTTATTTCCTCAACAAGGTTTGCTTTTATGTCCCCCTCGTTCGTAAATTTCCTGTTTTAATTTTAATATGATAATGGAATGATCACTGAGCACTATTACCCCTTGCTTTTCACACATGTACAGAAAAATTTTTTTTAGAGAGTTTCTCATCACAAGTAACATATTTATCCAAATACTCGAAAAGTTTAGAAAGTTTCTAGTCACAACTAACATTGCCATATAGCTCAAAGTATAGAAAAGAAATATAAATAAGATATCAAGTTAGAGCAGTTACATATAGACTGCCATTCTGTCGCGCTATGGGATTGCAATGATTTCTCTATCTATCATGCCTCTAAACCCACCTCCAAACACTGAAGTGAAATGTAAAATGACCAAAACGCCGATCAGACCACCTTTCTCAAGACTGGAAAATAAATAAATAAAAACCAAACACACCTAGAAATTCAAAATACAAAAAATAAATAATAAATTTTAGAATGGAATATCACAAATAATAAATGTGGCCCACTTTACGTGGCCAGGGATCTGCTGTCCCAAATTTGATGTCCCATTTGTGTCTCATTCTTAATTTTTTGACATTTATCTATTAATTTAACACTAATGTTAACACTGTTAATTTTTTATAAACCAATTGAAAAATTAAAAATTAAAGAAAATAAAAACCCATTCGATAACTATCCACTGCAACCACACAACCTATCGCCGCCGACCACTGCAACCACACCAGTGACACCACCCCATCGCCGCCGATGCTGCTCCTCACGGCGGCAAAGCTTTCTTTCCTTTCCCTTCTCTCTTTTCAAATTCCCATACTCTCGTCAATACGTGTGAAGTTTGAAGTTTGAAATTTGGGATATCTAATCGGTCGGTATGTGATCGATCCATCTCTTCACAGCCAGCAAACAGCGTGTGAAGTTTGAAATTTGAGAATATCATATCGATCGATTGAGGGAGGATGCTGAAGGGTTGGGGTTGGTGGCTGTGGTGACAGATTGAGAATATCTAATCTAATTGATCCATCTCGTGGCCGAAATGCATGGTGGAGAGGTTGGGTTTGGTGGCTACGGTGATAGATTGGGGGATGATGCTTTTTCAAATTCCCATACTCTCGTCAATACGTGTGAAGTTTGAAGTTTGAAATTTGGGATATCTAATCGGTCGGTATGTGATCGATCCATCTCTTCACAGCCAGCAAACAGCATGTGAAGTTTGAAATTTGAGAATATCATATCGATCGATTGAGGGAGGATGCTGAAGGGTTGGGGTTGGTGGCTGCGGTGACAGATTGAGAATATCTAATCTAATCGATCCATCTCGTGGCCGAAATGCATGGTGGAGAGGTTGGGTTTGGTGGCTACGGTGATAGATTGAGGGAGGATGCTGAAGGGTTTCTTAGGATGCTGAAAGGCTTCATCAGCTATGGTGCCTTTAATTTTACAGTTTAGTAAAAGTTAACAGAGTTAGGTTAGAGTTAAGTGGTAGTACATGTGTCAAATAAACAAAGGAGAGTCGGGACCACATACCCGGAGCCACCTTATGTGGGTGTGGAGATAAATTATTCAATTATATAAACTAATAAATGGGTTGGTGTAGTGTCATGGGAGCCATCATTGGTGACTTGGTCGTAGGTGTGATGCCTCCCTTTTTTGTCTCTGATGTGTTTTTTTACTAATATTTTGTCACATGTTTTATGATTTAGCTGAAAAATAACTTTGTTAACTCTTTTACTTGACATTCAAAAATAAATAATACAACTCCTAATCCGATGAAATGCGCATATTCGAGCATATTGTTAAATTTGAGGTATCTTCTTCTTAGACTATCATGTCTCAAACCCTAGCAAAACTCAACTATCTGAATCTCTATCCTCGTAATTTGCAATTGATCTCGTATCTTTTTTCTTATGCTTTCTCAAAGCCCATTTTATCTTCACTTTTTTTTTCCTACCCATATACAATGATTGAAAGAAAAAAAAAAAGAAAAAAAAAAAAAAAACTCTCTTCTGCTACCTGTCCCCAAGCACCAATCCACTACTTGCTTTTATGGTTTTAAATCCGAATAAATAAGCAAAAAAATGTGGTTTCTCTCTCTTTGAACTCCAAGTCCCAAATCCAAAGCAACGCCTTCCTTCCAGTTTCAAGTTTTAGTTGCCGTCCCTTACTCTTGCTCGAGGTAGGTTGACAAGCCCCAACCTCAATATCTCCAAATAACAGGATAGACACGTGTTGACCGACACCTGAGACTGACGAAACCATTTTAACACGTATGCAAGTTACAACGAAAGGACTAACATGAATAAAATACGTAATTTAGGAATATAATGAAGTATGCAATTGTAGGAACGTGCTCACAGCATACAACTAATCAAGAGAAGTACGAAGGAATATTTTAAAATAAATGAGATTACCAAGAAAGTGAGTCCTACACTGAGAAGACTTGAAGATACCTAAGCGGAAGTGCCCTGACGTTAGGATTGTATGCCTCGATTCAAACTTTTAAAGGGGGCGCAAAACCAAAAGGGTGAGTGGACTAAAGTTTATAATAATAATAAAAACCATTTTCTTTTTGAACATACTAACCCCCTATTTTGAAAACATATATATAGTACTACATAGTAGGTTTTCTTAAAACTCTAACATTCCATGAAAACATTCGTAAAACAAGTATGTAAAATCCAATGCTCATTAATGGAAATATCGCCACCCGAAGCCAACTCCATAAATCTCATCGATGATGTACTCACTAGGGGTATCATAGCTGCTTGAAGGCATAACCATCACCAAAGGTGAAGTTGTACGACATCAGGTTATGGCAATGAAGAAATCGTGGTCCATCACTTGAAGGTGAAGCTATACGACTTTGGGTTACGCCAAAGAAGAAACATATACATATAACATCACACATCGACACTAGCCTTGGGCTAGTGAAGCTGGGAGTATGTCATAAATATCCTCAATCGTGTCATATGGCCATAGACGTCTACATACTCGATTATGTGTATGTGCTGTATGATAATCCCCTAGATAAGCACCGAAAACATATCTCAAAAATCTCATATCAATCTGGGGCTCAAAGGCTTAAATCTCATTTCATGACTCCATGATAATTCATATTCATAAACTATAAATAAATCATATCCGTAAATCCATAGCATTTCATATATGAAAATCCAATAATTCATAACCTTTCGTAAAACGTAAATTTGATAAATCATAAATAATCATGCTTTTCGTGAATGCAAGCCTAATATTTTATAAAAACATGCAAGTTAAGAAGGTGTCCACTCACAGATATTTCATTGCCGGGAATCTGCTCGGACTAGCGAGGATGGTGTTACTTCCCATTGACGCACCTAAGCATAAATAGAAGCTATTTAATAAAACTCTACTAAAATGGTCGAAATTGGGAAAACGGACAACGAATTCAGATTCGACACGTTGAAAAACCTAAGGTAAGACTTCGGGTTCCCCCACGCCTCGAAAAACCTATAGATACCTTAAGGCATAAATGACATAGTCCAAGAGCCTTGCTAGAGGTTTTCTTGCACGAGAAGGATTTCTTCGTACACCTTGGGTTGACTGTGATGGTTTTGCATTGTGAACTTGATCTTTAGATTCATGCTCAATGTTGCCTTGTGAGATGACCTGTGAATTTGAAGAATTCGTGACTTGGCATACTTCCTCATTACCATGAGTGTCATGCACTGCTAGAACATCATCATCATGCTCTGTGCACATAGGTAATGGAAACAAATCCTGTAGAGACTCCTCCTCACAAGAAGCATGCCTTCTTGGTTGAAAGAAAATGGTGTCTTCATCAAAGAAGACTTCTCTAGAGACAATACAATTATTGGAGCGAGGATTGAAGCATTTATATCCCTTCTGTGTAGGTGAATATCCTACAAACACACATTTTTCAACCCTAGCATCCAATTCGTCACCATGTTGATGTTGTACATGAACAAAACATGAGCAACCACACTTTCAAGTGAGACAACTTGATAGGTCTCCTTTCTAGAGTTTCATAAGGAGATTTAAACCCTAGGACCCGACTTGGGAGTCGGTTGATGAGGTATGTAGCTGTTAAAATTGCATAGGACCAAAACTTCTTTGGAAGCACGAGTTTTTTCAAGTAGGTCTTGGTTCTTTCGCTCAGTAATCCCATTTTGTTGTGGGGTACCCGCACAACTAGTTTGATGTATAATTCCTTGTGAACTTAAGTATTGAACCATGTCGTTGGATAAAAACTCAGTACCATTATCTAATCTTAGTGTTTTAATAGTTGAATGGAAATGATTTGACACAAGTCTATGAAAGTCTTGAAAAATAGTTGGAACTTCACTTTTAGCCTTCTTGAGATAAAGAAAAGTGACACGAGTGTAATCATCCATAAAAATGACAAAATATTTGTAACCTTCCATTGATTCAATAGTATGACCCCATACATCGGTGTGAACAAGTTCAAAAGGTATGCTAGACCTAGACATTGAGGTTCTAAATGGTAACCTAGCAAACTTTGAGAAATGACAAGTATCACACTTAATCAATGAGCACCAAAACTTTGGAAATAGTTTTAACAAAACAACTTTGGATGGGTGGGCTAGCCTTTGGTGCCAAAATTGTTGATCATTGGAAGAGCTTGGTTGAACTTGAAGGACTGTTGATAAAGGGGGCTTCGTTCAAAAATAATAAAAGGCCATTTTGATATAATCCTTCACCAATTTTCCTCTTGGTGAGAGCATCCTAAAAAATTACATTTGTGGGTGAGAATATGGCTAGGCAATTTAGAGTGTTAGTGAGTTGTCCTACTGACATCAATTGAAATGGAAAAGATGGTACTTATAAGGCAGTAGACTCTATGGTGTTTGAGACTAAACCTAGTTTTCCCCTTCCCATGACTGAGACATTTTTTCCATTTGCAACTGACACATGAGATGGTTTTGACAAGGCTTGGATTCATGTTGGTTTGAATCTTTATTTATCATGTGATCAGAGGCACCCGAGTCAATTATCCAACAATCATGATTAATACTAGATTTTAGTGCAGTTAAGAATCTTTGAAGATACTTGGAGCTATATCACGTGGAACATGATCATGATCAGCTAAAAATCCTACAAACTGTCCAAGAAGTGCAGTGTGATTGTTCCCTTCACTCTTTGATGCTTGTGCAGCTTCTCCATGGTTTTTAGTTTGTAAGTAAGCTGCAAACTCGTTGATAAGAGTCACAAGGTTGACTGTGAAGTCCACCAAGCCATGAGTGAGAGAGCTGGTAGCATTGTTGACAACATGTTGAGCTTTGAAATGAACCACTAATGGAGATTTTGGAGCCATCATCCTGTTGTCTTTGAACTTGGGCTTAAGTTCAGGATGTAACTCCCAACACCTCTCTTCTGTATGACCAGTAACATTGCAGTACTTACACTTAAGATGTGGATTCTTTCCCTTCTATACCTTGGAATCATGGCTCCTATGGTTTGCAACATATCCTCGAGTCTCTGATAGCTTGAGATTAGACTCTATATTCATCACCATTCTTCTTGCTTTTTCACGTTGTATCGTAGCACAAACAGTCTTGAATGGTGGTAGCTCCGCACTCATTAATATGTGACTCTTCAGATCCTTATATTCTGAGCTGAGACTTGCAAGCAGTTGATAGATCTTATCCTTCTCAGCTCTTTTGAGAAGAATAGTAGAGTCCGTGGTATGAGGAAGGTATACATCCAGCTCATTCCACAGTCTTTAAACTGCCAAGATGTTGAACAAAGGACTTCTTTTCTTGCTTTCAACTGGAATACCCAAGCATAGTTGTTCTGGTTTCCATACATATCCTTCACAGATTTCCACAAATCTTGTGGAGATTCAGAATAACTAAATATCTTAACAACATGTTTCTCCATGGTGTTAAGCAGCAAGGACATAACAGTAACTTTCATTGGTGAACCATAACCTTCCCCTTCCTCTTGGAGCAAGTGAAACTGCCCTAGACCAAGAAAGGTAGTTGAGCTCATTCAGTAACATCGAGCATAGGCGTTGGTTGATATTGACTTCGGAGTCTAAGAAACTCAAAGGAGCTACCTGCGAGCCTTCTCCCTCAAGATTAATTGAGCTTTCCTCAACCATTACAGAAGCTCACAAGAATAGCAGCGGAAACTAAACGGGCAGAGACAGAGGTCAAGGATGACACTGCTCTGATAACATGTGGATTTTAGTTTCAAAGTATTTCGATTTCATAAATAGTTTTGAATGTACATGGCAGTATATGTAGGCAAGAAAAGTGAATGGTTACAAGCAACCATCTTTACATGAAACCTTAGAGACCAGGTAAACCTAGGATACAAGCTTTTCCTTAATTTAAGGTGATTTAAATCAAACCCAAGACTAAGAAGTTATCAGCAAGTTAAGTGCCTTGAATCAAGGAGGAGAGAAAGCTGGAAAGTTGGAAAGCAAAACTAGCGGTTAACTTTGTGCATCCATTACATGGAGACTTGTGATACGAGGTGACATGCTAGGGTTTAGTGACTGGTTCCAACAACCATTTATTCCGCTAAAGAGTTTGATCTTTAAGTTTCTTGGAAATTTTTGATCTTGAAGTCTTTGTTAGGGAAGATTGATGTATGAGATTAGGTCATCTGGAATTAGCAGTTTGAAAGGCCAACTTCGCAATACATGTGGATGTTATATTTTAATTTGTAATTTTAATTAGCAGAATTTGATGAAACTCAGAAGAAGGATTGAAAAGAAAAGAGATGAGAAGCAAAATGGTAAACGTAGCTCCAGCTTCCTCTTTGATTCAATTTCACCCACTGAATAAAAATGAGAGAGAAAATAAAAGAAGGAACCATTACAAACTCCACATGCATCACAAGTGTGTCATACTTATGTGTCTTGCATGAGTATATCTAAGACAAAAGGTCAGCTACTATGACAGCTGGCACAATCCTAGCCTATGAGCTAGTCTAATCTCGGCCATCCGTTTCCTATTCAAGCAAATAAAAACAAGACTAAGTAACTTGAACTCTAAGGAATCAGCTTCAAGGCTTAATCACTAACAATACATACCTGATTGAAAAGAAAGAAAAAACAAGTTTACAACACATATGAATAAGTAAATATTGATCACGTACCAACTGCAAGCGAAGAAAGAAATACACGAAAAAGAAGAGCTCTCAAAATACGAAAGAGTCACAAATTCTACCATAGAAAATCACCATTTCTTCCCCCTCCCATGTCCTAAGTCTTACTACTATATTTGTGATGACGAGAAAATATGCCCGCGCATTGCTGCGGGACTTGAATGCACCCGTCTTAACTACATAAATAAGACATATTTAACCTGAATAAATTAAGACACATGCACCATGCACTTGTCTCTCAATTATAAGAAAACTTGTTTGCAATACTGAGAAAAAGCTTATTATTGTTGATAAAAATACACACGACACCAATGGATCATGCCATAAAAATTACACCATGAAAAATCCAGAGACCAAAATCCCCGCCGGCAGAATTTATTCACATCAAATTTAAATTCTAACACCATACGATCAAATGTTAATCAAACACACAATCTCAAAAAGCCGAACCATGTTAAGCAAAATAAACAGAAGTCTTCTAAAAAAAAAAAAAAAAAAAAAAGAAACAGAAGGAAAAGAGTGAAGATGTAAGCATTGATAAAAATATGAAAAGTGGCAGCACTTGTATCATGCACAAATAGGACAATGAAATATCGAAACCAGCAGCAACGTATAGAACCAAGAATTAAAAGAATTGATAAAATAAATAAATAAGAAATAGGATAGAGGCACAAACCAACGACATGAGCTCATTTTTTTCACCATGAATTTTGCATGGCCTAAAATCAAGAAAAGGATGTGTTTACCAGGATTTTCAAGTGGACGTCCGCAATCCGAATGACAGCGATCGTCCCTCTTTTGATGATCCAGAACCGACCCGGGACACTCATACGAAATCCGAAAAGGCAGCATTATCTGGAAGGAACATGCAAAGCGGTCAACAACAACAAAGTAAATATATAGTTCCATAGATGCAAACAAAATAACACTATGGCATGATATTTGATTAAGATCAATCTCTACCAATTTGATGGCAAAAACACACCTCTCCCATACGGGAATGAACCTAACCATTTAACGAAAAAAAGATGAAAACCCATGCGGGAATGAACCTAACCACACTGCATGCACTCACATAGACGGCATACACATACACTCACACGCACTGAAGAATGAACGCATTATATTCAGCTGGCACCATTCAACTTTAAAAGCAGTGAGACCTTCCAAAGGCACAGCCTAACTGGCCTTGGTTCCAATAACCAAATTGAGAACAACAGTTCAATTTTAGAAAAGCTGTACAGAGGGAAAAAAAAAAAAGAAAAAAAAAGAGACAAAACAATCCTATAACCACAACTGAAAAACAAAATCAAAATGAACAGAATAAAATATCAACAGAGCATGAACACTAACTAACATCCTTTGGAAATATGTGCTGGTTACGTATAATATATATCCGCATAAATTAAGAAAATGGCTTGAGTGCCCTAGCAGTGGTCTTTACGCTGAACCAAATCACTATTAGGTTAATTGTATTGATTCACGCATCTTCTTTTATGTCTAAATCTCTACTAAATTGCCCTACGAAAATGACATAAAACTAATTAAAATTCCCAATATATTTGAGAAATACAACTTTTAAAAGTGTGAGAATATATGCAGCACCGGGATGTTGCAGAACTCACTGCCCCAATTTAAGATTCGGTTTTTGTCCAATGTATGTATATGCTTAGATACATCTGAGAATTTTGCTTTGCAACAGTTGCTACTCTCATCGTCTTTTGAGAGAGATAGATACAAAGGTAAGGATTACAATGGGGAATAGTTAAGTATCCCTCTAAAATACTATAGAAAAACATACCTAGAACGGAGTAAACAACTGTTTGTCTCCATAGCAATTTCTCAGAGCATTTATGCTGTCAGAAAGATAGTGCTCCACTCCAGGAGGATGGACAAATGTACCAGATGGAGACTGACCCAAAGAAAACATAACTAAAAGTTAGCATCTGATGAACAATTAAGGTGATGCAAAAGGGCAACATGTGATGTGAAATTATTATACCAAAATATCCAAGGTCTGTTAATCTAATCACCCAATAAAATAAAACAGAAATTAAGCACAATAATATCAAAATTAAAAGGAAGGAATAACATGAAACCTTGTGCATAGAACGTTCGTGAGAATGAATCACACAACAATCAAGGGTGGACAAATCACAAAGGTGACAATTAAAGGGCACCTAACGGACACCCTCATCTCTCTCTCTGCAATCGCAAAAATCCTTCGGGTTTGAGGAAGCAAATGGAAAACGAAATGTTTTTCCATCCCCTACCCATACCCAAACCTCCCTTACCTGTTCCCTTTACCCTCGTAGAAAATCCTCCCATCTCTCTCTCACCGTTGTCCCATCTCTCTGTTTGCAAATCGCAGAAAAGAAACCCTAAACAAATCCTTGAAATCCCTCACCTAAATCCTCCCACATTTCTCTCTGACACCCCCTATCTCTCTCTGCAAAACCTAAACAAAATCTCCTAAATCCAATCTCAGACACCCCACAAACAGCAAAGAAGCCAAGATATTAAAGCAATCTCTACATAATACTTTGGAACAATGAAACAAAATGGTACTTACTTGTTCCTTGTCCAAAATCGTTGGTGCCGCCGCGCATTGTTATCAATTGTGGGTTTATCAAATCCTTCATGGCTTAGATTGCATGAAGAATTCGAATCTAAAAGATAAATATATGCTGTAAATCATCATATAAATGTAACTGCGTTTAAAAAAATAAAAGGGAATGAAAAAATTGAATTCTATTTCATCATTATGTAACTGCATGGAAAGTTACATTGAATGCAGACTCAATCAATTTCCCTAAAGTCATTGTTAAGTGAAAATCAATACCAAACCCATAAATACCACCACTGAATTTGGCAAAACCCAAAAACAAAATACATAAATTTACTCATATAATCACAGAAAAACATGAAATTTGAGCACCCATTTGGCCAAGTTAAAGGATAAAAGCACTCACATCATCATAGTACTCTTTGGGAAGATCTTCTAATACTGGTTCTTCCTTTTTCTTGCTCTTCCTCAGAACTGCCATTAAAAAACCCAGAGAAGCACACAAATTCAGAAAAGATAAGGTCCAAAACTGCCATAAAAAATCCAGAAAGCATACAAATTTATTAGAAAGAAAAGTTCAAATTACAAAAACCAACTGATGTGAGTGAGTAGTGAGAGGTTGTGTTAGGCACCTGAAACACGTTTTGGTTACAATTGAAAGGGCCAGAACCTTGCATGCGAGGAAGATGACGATAGGATTCCAGAGACAGAGAAAGGAGGAGTAAGACGACGGAGGTGAGAGAAGGGAGACGTTGGCGAGATGAGGATAGGACAGAGGCGAGTGCCAAAGTTTCTGCTTGTCTACAAAATTGGCAAAATTGGCACACAAGTTCATAACTCGTCGTCTTCCCTTGATTAATGGCTCCTTTAAATATCCAAATGATCAAGGTCGATCGTGCTCGCAGAATACCTGATGAGCTCCTTTTGGTAATCCCCCTAAAACAAATAAACACAATATCTATGTAAACTGGCATTTCACTCAATTATACATTAGTTATGGCATCTTTGGAACTAAATGACTTCAACCTTAATATCCTATAAGTAGTATGTTTCTATATTTTAAATCCTGTTTTGATAACAGGTAAATATAGATGATACAAAAGTAATTTAGTTTCATCATGCACATTTTCGCACTATTTAGTAAAGAACTTGGCCGGACTTGATTCCGAACAACATTCACAATTTCATATAGAATTTCAAAAACCAGAGATTTTAGTGTAAATTACAATAAAATTTCACAAAGAAAGCAAATTGTAATATAAGTCTGATCTACAATTCGGATTTACCTGGATATGGTGATTTACGTTTTCATTGGAATTTTTGCATGCATTTACATTTGATGAAAAAAATAATACATCATTAGTAGATAAACAAGCAAGATTGAATATAAGTTTCGTGTACCCTGAAGTTGTTTGTTCTTGCTACAGACTACTTGCATCCATTGCAGCCGCTTCTATTTTCTTCATGGTTTTTGTAATGGTATGCTTGGGTCCAATTCTTGTTGTCTTCTATTTCTCATCCTAAATTAAGTTAACAGTTCAACATTATTCGTTATAAGCTAAAAAAGTAGAATTAGTTATTTTAGTAAATCTATTTCTTGTAAACTTGCCTGTTCCTCGAACATACCTGACAATCGAGATCATTTGACATGGCTATCAATTGGAATGCATTCATAAAACTCGAGGATTTGGGAATTATTGTCTCCACCACATTTTCCTATAATCAAAATAGCAATTGTAACAAAAATCAGATATTTGGATCGAAGGTAAGATTCTAGCATTTTCTCCGTATCACAATCATGCAGAGCTTTTACCTCAATTGAATCAAATCCAACACTAACCCATCACAGCTCGATGATCACTCAGAACACTGAACGCAAAAATCAACAAAATTTCACCATTTTAAATTATAATTCGTTTCATATTCTTTAATCCACTGAAAAAGCAAAAAATTAAAATTAAATTAAAAGTGAACATGGTGGTCGTGGGTGCCGCCGTCGATGAGGAGGTTGAAGGGATTGATTTTAGCTTTTTCGTTGAAAAGCGGGCTTTCTTCTTTTCCTTGCGAATCGGATTCTATTATGTGTAGCTCTTCTTCTTTTTGTTCCTTCAAAACTTTGTTCAGCATTCGCCTCAGGAGAGAGGAAATGGTTCAGAGCGAGGTGTCTGCATTGCTGCGACCTTGTCCATTGAACTTTCTGTAGTTGCTTTTAAGCTTCGCTCCCTCCCTTCCTCCCTCCCTCTGCAAGTCGCATGCCTTCCCCTCACCAAACCCTTCTCTCTCTCCCTCCCACTCCATCCTTCCCTCTCTCCCCTCCTCTCTCCCTCCATCCTCTCTGCAAGTCGCATGCCTTCCCCTCACCAAACCCCTATCTCTCCATCCCCATCCCTCCTTCCCACTCTCTCCTCCTCTCTCCCTCCCTCTTCTCTGCAAGTCGCATGCATTCCCCTCACCAAACCCCTCTCTCTATCCCCCTCCCTTCTTCCCTCTCTCTCTCCTCCTCTCTGCAAGCAGCATGCCTTCCAACCAAATCCCACACCGAGCCATCGATCCCATCGAATGCAACCCTAACTGACAACAATGCCCACCCAACTTTTACACCCAACCGTGTGATGTTAACCCCAGACGGGCATTCCCGTCATTCAAACTGATGATGGCATCTTTGTAAAAAGCTGAAAGCATCTGAGTGGCAATCTTGTAAATAAACTGAAATGTGGTCCAAAACACTGTTCATATGAATAGTGCGATTTCCCCTCCTACTTTAGACTAAAGTAAAGTACTGCGCCAAATACTTTAATCCCCATTACCCCATGACCCACAGATGCAACCTCATATTCTAATCCAAATACCCCAAAGTGCTGAAAGTTTGTCGTTTTGGGTGGGAACCCGTTGATCCTTGATTGTTGTCTTCCCTCTAGCGTACTCCCTACCTCAAGAAACTCCCAATGTCGCTGCCTCATCTCTTCCACATAGCTTGACTCCTCAGGACCAGTCAAAATTTCTGAATCATCGATCCAGGGGAGGAGGGATTCCTCATCAGCCACCGCCTCATTTTGCTCATTGTTTGGGACCATGGCATTAATCATAGGTGCTGTTCTTCGAAACTGAGCCAAATCCCCCAAAGTGATGAATTGTTCTGGGCGGCAACCATGTATACCAGTTTCCTCTATGTCAAGGCGCTTCAAATACCACAAGTTTTTAGGCAACTTCGAAAGTTTTGAGCACCCATGGAGAGTGAGCCATTGGAGACTTAGCAAATTGCAGATACCGTCCGGAAGATAGACCAGGCTTTTGCAATGTTTCAGATTTAACGACACAAGCCCCTGAAGCCGTTCAATTGATGCGGGAAGCTCTCTGATAGATATAAAGTGGAATCATGTCTCATCTATGTACCGAGATTTGATGTAACCACGAAACAAGCATGCCTAGTGTTAAAATCTTACCATGAATTCAAAGAAAGGTTTCTGGCACCAAAACCTTTGCATATTGCAATTATCATTACTTTTGTTTGTGTGGTTTTCTCTTTCTTGACATACCGTAGCTTAAATTACAGATTTTCAAAATATATGCTCTTAATCGTGACTGCTTATAACTGTCCTTGCCCTCAATCTCTTCTTATTCTTCAAATGCTGTCAGCTTTATCTGCTTTCATTGCCTTTCTCAGCATTGTGTATTTCCCATATGTTGGGTTTTAATACCTCCGGTATTATCTAATCAAATTCAAATTACTTCCACATTACACATTAATGTGGTCAGGTTTTCTTGGACATTGCTCAGTGATTAGCATGATTCTTCACTTTCCCATATTTCCTGTTTTAGTGTCTATGGATGGGTTTGCTGCATTTACATACTTTCTCGCATTCCCCCTCTAACGTCATCTTCATATTTCATACAACCAACCCCACTTAGTGGGATAAGGCTTAGTTGTTATTGTTGTTTTTTTACTGCCTATGTTGGCATTACAGATTATTGTCTTTGTAGCCATCATAATACATTCAAACAACCTTCTGAGGCAGTTCTTGCGCATTTCTCTTGATACAATTGAAGTGCCTAGCATACATCAGTACTGCATCAGTTATATGATTTATCCTGTTTAGCATCAATTCCGACTTTTTAGCGTCTTTAAGCTTCATCTGTGTTAATGAGTTGAAATTTCAGATTCAATATGAAATTAAGGTATTTGTGATAAGTTGATAACTCAATAATATTACTGATCTCGAGTTCTGGTTGTTATCGGTCTCACAGTAGGTGGTTCATTTTGGTGACTGTATTGTACCCTTACCTGTTTTCTGCACTGTTACATGCTAACAGCACAAGGTGTATTTGGTTGAACATTCAGGGGTTTGTTATATCAGACTGGGAAGGTATTGACAGGATTACCTCGCCGCCACATTCGAACTACGTATACTTTGTCCAAGCTTCAGTTCTAGCTCGTTATTTCATATAAAAACCTCTTACAGAAATGAAAGAAGATAATTTCTGGTTCGAAATTATAAAACTCTGAAGATGGGTCTCTTTGTTTTGAAGGTCATGGTCCCTATCAACTATAAAGAATTCATTAATGATCCCATTAACCTGGTCAAGAATAACGTTGTCCCAATGGATCGTACTGATGATGCTACGGGAAGGATTCTGCTTGTCAAGTTCACCATGGGTCTTTTTGAGAACCCGTTGGCTGATTTCAGCCTAGTCAAGGAGCTTGGAAGCCAGGTCAGTTTATCCGAGATAATCAAATATCAGGATTTGCAACCCTCCTATTAGTCATTTGATTGATGTATATAGTTCGATAAAATTAGAATGGACATTCCTTTGAAATTGGTGCTACACTCAATGGCCAAAAGACTGCTTAGTAAGTTTTGTATTTATTGATTTACTGACATGAATCAATCATTTTTGTATTTTAATTTAACATTACCAGGATCATAGAGATTTGGCAAGGGAGGCTGTCAGAAAATCCATCGTGTTTTTGAAGAATGGGAAAAGCGGGAACATTACAGATCCAATCATACCTCTTCCCTAGAAGGTGTCTAAAATTCTAGTCGCCGGCAATCATGCTGATAATCTTGGGCTACCAATGTGGTGGATGGACAATTACATGGCAAGGATTCAGTGGCAACAATTATACAACCGGTGTAGTCTGCTTTCATCGCTATATTAAATACATAATATTCTGTCTATATGCACTACTTTTGTGCTCTACAATAAAATGATAGAATTGAATATTCACAAAATAGAACATTAAGCACTTAATAAGAAGATTACACAGGTGCTGGTTAGGTGTAACAAGAAAATCGTCTTCACAGTTATTAGAAAGTATGGAAACGTGCGTATAGGATGTCCGTACATAAATGAATCTAATCTTGGCTGTATTTTTCATAAAACTTCCTTTTCATGATTAGGGACTACGATCCTTGATGCTATAAAATCAGCAGTCGACTCAAGCACAGAAGTTATCTACAGTGAGAATCCTGACGGTAATTTTGTAAAGTCCAACAACTTTGCATATGCCATCGTTGTGGTTGGCGAGCATCCTTATGCTGAGACTGCGGGAGACAGCCCAAACCTAACGATGGCGGAACCTGGCCCAAGTGTCATCAGCAATGTGTGTGAAAGTGTCAAGTGCATTGTTATCTTAATAACTGGCAGACCTATTGTAATAGAACCATATATTTCCTCGATTGATGCTCTGGTGGCAGCATGGTTGCCAGGCTCTTAAGGCCAAGGCATTACTGATGTCCTTTTTGGGGATCATGGAATCAGTGGAAAGCTTCCAAGAACATGGTTCAGGACTGTCGATTGACTACCAATGCATGTTGGTGATTCACAGTATGATGCACTTTTCCCATTTGGGTTTGGACTGGAAACTGAGTCGGTAAAGGAGCTTGTAACAAGGTAACAGGTTCTATTTGCTTCATTTCAAAACATGATAGTGCATTGTTCTATTTTTACAGAAAGGATGAGATCTATCACCGTCATTTAAAAGCAGCACTCTGTAACTGTATAACTACAACAAGGTCCCATTAGGGTCAAATCCTTACAAGTAAATTTGTATTATACTTCAGCAAGTATTAAAATAACTAACCATGCATTAATCCTTTTAGATGTTTTCCGTTTTATAGTTCATTGAATGTGTCTTCTTTCTATTAAATATTTCCAGTACACGGGGACCCTGAACTGGCACGAAGAATTGGTTCAGCAACTGCTCTTGAAGCCCGAGCTACGGGGATTCCTTATGTATTTGCTTCTTGCATTGCGGTAAATAATACATTGCAAAAGGATTTATGCGTTCAGCATTTTCTTCTTTTACATGGTTAACAATGTCCTTTGAGTGGATTCATATTTTTTCCATCTGATGACTTCTGTGCGTTGCCTGGAACATCCTGTATAGGTATGTAGAGATCCAAGATGGGGCTGGTGTTACAAAAGCTACAGTAAAGATCACAAAATTATGCAAGAAATGACGGAGATCATTCCAGGTTTACAGGGTGATATCCCTGCAAATTCTCAGATGCAGTTTTTGCGCATTTCTCTTGATACAGTTAAAGTGCCTAGCATACATCAGTTATATGATTTATCCTGTTTTGCATCAGTTCCCACTTTTTAGGTTCTTTAAGCTTCATCTGTGTTAATGAGTTGAAATTTCAGATTCAATATGAAATTAAGGTATTTGTGATAAGTTGATAACTCAATAATATTACTGATCCCGAGTTCTGGTTGTTATCGGTCTCACAATAGGTGCTTCATTTTGGTGACTGTATTGTACCTTTATCTGTGTTCTGCACTGTTTCATGCTAACAGCACATGGTGTTTTTGGTTGAACATTCAGGGTTTTGTTATATCAGACTGGGAGGGTATTGATAGGATTACCTCGTCGCCACATTCAAACCACACATACTCTGTCCAAGCTTCAGTTCTAGCTGGAACTGACATGGTTCGTGGCTTATTTTATATAAAGACCTCTTACAGAAATGAAAGAAGACAATAGCGTCTCTATTACACTATATAAAACTCCTTTTCTATTCTGGTTCGAAATTATAAAACTCTGAAAATGGTTCTCTGTTTTTTTGAAGGTCATGGTCCCTATCAACTATAAAGAATTCATTAATGATCTCATTAACCTGGTCAAGAATAACGTTGTCCCAATGGATCGTATTGGCGATGCTTTGGGAAGGATTCTGCTTGTCAAGTTCACCATGGGTCTTTTTGAGAACCCGTTGTCTGATTTCAGCCTACGACATGAGCTTGGAAGCCAGGTCAGTTTATCCGAGATAATCAAATATCAGGATTTGCAACCCTCCTATTGGTCATTTGATTGATGTATATAGTTCGATAAAATTAGAATGGACATACCCTTGAAATTGGTGTTACATTCAATGGCCAAAAGACTGCTTAGTAAGTTTTGTATTTATTGATTTTCTGACATGAATCAATCATTTTTGTATTTTAATTTAACATTACCATGATCATAGAGATTTGGCAAGGGAGGTTGTCAGAAAATCTGTCGTGCTTTTGAAGAATGGGAAAAGCAGGAACATTACAAATCCAGTCATACCTCTTCCCAAGAAGGTGTCTAAAATTCTAGTCGCCGGCAGTCATGCTGATAATCTGGGCTACCAGTGTGGTGGATGGACAATTGCATGGCAAGGATTCAGTGGCAACAATTATACAACCGGTATAGTCTGCTTTCATCGCTGTATTAAATACATAATATTCTGTCTATGTGCACTAATTTTGTGCTCTACAATAAAATGATAGAATTGAATATTCACAAAATAGAACATTAAGCACTTAATAAGAAGATTACACAGGTGCTGGTTAGTTGCAACAAGAAAATCGTCTTCACAGTTATTAGAATGTATGGAAATATATACCCGTGCGTATAGGATGTTCGCACATAAATGTATCTAATCTTGGCTGTATTTTTCATAAAACTTCCTTTTCATGATTAGGGACTACGATCCTTGATGCTATAAAATCAGCAGTCGACTCAAGCACAGAAGTTATCTACAGTGAGAATCCTGACGGTAATTTTGTAAAGTCCAACAACTTTGCATATGCCATCGTTGTGGTTGGCGAGCATCCTTATGCTGAGACTGCGGGAGACAGCCCAAACCTAACGATGGCGGAACCTGGCCCAAGTGTCATCAGCAATGTGTGTGAAAGTGTCAAGTGCATTGTTATCTTAATAACTGGCAGACCTATTGTAATAGAACCATATATTTCCTCGATTGATGCTCTGGTGGCAGCATGGTTGCCAGGCTCTTAAGGCCAAGGCATTACTGATGTCCTTTTTGGGGATCATGGATTCAGTGGAAAGCTTCCAAGAACATGGTTCAAAACTGTCAATCAACTCCCAATGAATGTTGGTGATCCACTTTTCTCGTTTGGGTTCGGACTGGAAATTGAGTCGGTAAAAGAGCTTGTAACAAGGTAACCCTTCATACATGTATATCTATATAGGACCAGCTTCATAGCAGGTATCCTGTTTTCCTGCACGCTTGTTCATATAACAAAACTTGAAGGGAAAAAGAAAGAAATGAAATTTACAAGGGATTTGGGACCGGTGGTGGCTTCTAGGTTTCAATCTATCAATACTACATATTGTTTTAAAGCATTCATGTGTTCTGGTGTAATATAAACCGAAGAACTTGATTACCTGTATCGATACTGACTTCAGCTTCGTGATGCCTGCAGGTCAACCTCAGCTAGTGTTGTTGCAAGGCCATGCATACTTATCGTCATGGTTGCTCTGATTCTCAGCTTATAGTTTAGAGGTATAGTTTTCGGTCTAGGATTATTGAGTTCTTGGCTTTTCCGAATTGCGTAGGTTTCTGCTTACACATTGCCTTTTTCCTCCAAAAATTCCAGGTAGCTTTTACTAATGGTAGATTCCTACAGCAATTGGATTTGTTGACGGACACAGTTTATGGCAGAAGGAAGGGAAAAGCTTTGAGTTGATTAGATTATGGCGGCCACAAATTCTGGTTAACAAACAAATTATAAGCATTCATTGTTGAGCCATTTTAACGATCACAATTTACATGTAGCAAATTTGAATAATTAATTAAATTGATTTTTGTTTTGAAATTCTTCAGTGAAAAGAATGTTAGGAGGATCACCTTCTATTGGTCTATTATTATTTGTTTTTTTTTTTAAGCAATTTTTTGCAATTTTGCTTCAATACTACGTAGTAATGAATGATATGAAAAATGCATGTATGAGATAGTTTGAATTTTTATCACAAATGGTCCTTGAAAGTGACGTTGTTCGTCACTTTAGTCTTTGAAGTTGAAAATTAATCAACGTCATCCCTAAAATTTACTAGAAACATCAAGTAACTGATTATCACAACATTTTTTTGGGTATCACACCCTTTAGTCCCTTCTAATTGCCTAGATCACCACCCCATGACCCGGAACAAGAGGATGCAAGCTGAGAGAGAATACAAGAAGAAACCGTCACAAACTTCACATGCATCACACGCTTCTCATACTCACGTGTCTTGCACGAGTATATCTAAAACAAAGTCAGCTACTATGACAGCTGGCACAATCCTAGCTTATGAGCTAGTTTAATCTCAGCCATCTATTTCCAATTCAAGACTTAATCACTAACAATACATTACCTGATCGAAGAGAAATAAAAAACAACTTTACAATACATACAGATAAGTAAATACTGACCACGCACCAACTACAGGTGAAGTAAGAAATACCCGAAAAAGAAAAAAAACTAAATAAAAGAGCTCTCAGAAGCAGAAACCAACTCAAAACATGAAAGAGTCACAAACTCTTACCACACAAAATCACCATTTCTTCCCTCTCTCAGGTCCTTTAGTCTTACTACTATATCATTGATGATGTGCCAAATACCTCAATCCCCATTACCCCGTGACCCACAAATACCTCATATCCTCCCACCTCTCCTTGAGGCTGCCACTGCCTCCTTTCCCCTTAGCTTGAGTCCACCATATCACTCAAAGGTGTAGTGCTCTGACACTGATCCAAATACGCCTAAGTGCTGAGAAATTATCGTTTTTAAAGAGAGAGATGCTACATCTACCTCAAGGAACTCTAAACGTCGCTGCCTCATCTCTTCCAAACATTAACATTGCTGCCTGTTCTCTTCCAAATGACGCTGCATCATCTCTTCCAAACAGCTTGACTCCTCAGGATCAGTCAAAATGTGATGAGAAATTTGTTGGCATTCCCACATCCGTCAGCATCTCTTCCACCCACACCTGCCGCATCTCCACCTCCCACATCTCTTCCACCCACTCTTCCACCTCTTCCACCCGCATCTCTTCTACCTCTTCCACTCGCCGCCGCATCTCTTCCACCCACTCTTCCACCTCTTCCACCCACTCTTCCACCTCTTCCACCCACCTCTTCCACCCGCCGCCGCATCTCTTCCACCTCTTCCACCCACTCTTCCACCCGCATCTCTTCCACCTCTTCCACCCACCTCTTCCACCTGCCGCCGCATCTCTTCCACCCGCTCTTCCACCCGCCGCCGCATCTCTTCCACCTCTTCCACCCGCTCTTCCACCCGCATCTCTTCCACCCGCTCTTCCACCCGCATCTCTTCCACCCGCCGCCGCCGCCGCATCTCTTCCACCCGCCGCCGCCGCCGCATCTTTTCCACCCGCATCTCTTCCACCCGCCGCCGCATCTCTTCCACATAGCTTGACTCCGCAATATCCTGCCTCTCTTCCACATCAGCCACCTCTTCCACCGCCTCATGCCACATCTCTTCCACATAGCTTGACATATCCTGCCTCTCTTCCACATCAGCCACCGCCTCATTTTCCATGTTTGGGACTATGACATTAAGCTTAGGCTCAGTGCTTCGAAACTGAGCCATATCCCCCAAATTGATGAATTGCTGTTCTGGGCGGTAACCATCTAAACCAGTTTCCTTTATGTCAAGGCGCTTCAAATACCGTAAATCTTCAGGCAACTTCGAAAGTTTTGAGCACCCATTGAGAGTGAGCCATTCGAGACTTAACAAATTGCAGATACTGTCCGGAAGATAGACCAGGCTTTTGCAGTTTTTCATATTTAACGACACTAGCCCCTGAAGCCGTTCAATTGATGCAGGAAGCTCTCTGATAGATGTGCTATCCAAATCAAGGCTGGCTAATCTTTCCATATTTTCTAATATGTCTGGAAACACCTTAAGCTCTGTACAACCAGAAAGAGAGAGATACTTTAGGGACTTGAGCTGACAAATGCTGCTTGTAAGACTCTCAAAGTCTTTGTTATACCGTAGCGTCAAGGTAGCAAGCCCCGTAAGACTATAAATTATGGATGGCAATTCTTCAATTGCAATCCCTGAAAACTTCAAATTTTCTCGGCCGGGAGAGACTTCTGCAACTAGCATCCAATCTAAATGAAGCTCTGTTAGGTTCTCCGTAACTTTTAGAAACTCTGGAAAATTCTTCAGATTTGAGCAGCCAGAAACATTCAGGGCTTGAAGAGATCTCATATGAAAGCTGCCTGGAAGAATCTTTAATCTTCTGCAATCCTTCAGGCTTAGGGTAACGAGTCCCGTAAAATTTTTGACGGACGAGGGCAGTTCTGAAATTGCAGTCTCATCTAAATTAAGCTCTAATAGGTTCATAACTTCAGGAATTTTTGAAAAATTATACAGCTTTGAGCAGCTGGAAAGATTAAGGGTTCGAAGAGATCTCATATGAATGCTCCTTGGAAGCCTAAGAAGTTTCTTGCATTGCTTTAGACTCAAAATCTCAAGGTTTTGAAGAGATGAAATTGATGGGGCAAGGCCTTTAACAGATGTCTCATCCAAGCGAAGCTCTCTTAATCTTTCCATATTTCCGATATTTTCTGGAAGGGCCTTGAGCTTTGGACAACCAGAAAGATTAAGAAGTTGCAGGGACTTGAGTTGAACAATGCTGCTTGGAAGAATCTCAAGTTCTCTGCAATATTCAAGATTCAAAGTAACAAGCCCCGTAAGATTGTTAATTGATCGAGGCAGTTCTTTTATTGCAGTCCCTTGCAAATAAAGCTTTGAAAGCTTCTCCATAACTTCGGAAATCTCTGGAAACTTCTCAAGTTTTGAGCAAAAAGAGAGATCAAAGGTTTCAAGAGATTTCATACAAATGTTCCTTGAAAAGGACTTGAGTTTGCCGCACCAACTTAGATCAAAGAGGACAAGTTTTTCAAGGGCAGAAATGGATGGGTGAACCTCATATAAACTTGTGCATCCACCAAGAATTAGCTTCTCAAGATTCTTTGCCTCAGCGAAGTCCGGTGTTTTTTTAAGACGATGAGAGCCTTTTAAATTGATAATTTTCAACTTTCCAAGAGGCTGTCAATATACATTAAGGAAAATATGTGTTACATACATAAGAAGGCATTTAAAACTAAAACATTTAAAAAGCAGTATATAGGTAAATGATGAACGTACCTTAGTTCCTTTCCAGAGGTGTTTAACCCAACTATATTGCATGTCAATGTCAACAAGATTCTCTGGGTTAAAATTGAACGATAAAGACTTTAGCGGACATTTGTGCCAGAACAGATAACTTAATTTTTCAAAGAGAAACTTTAGATCCCTGTATTTCCATCTAGTATCTAGCATCGTCAGTGGTTGTATATTGTGGCTATGGACTCTGAGTAGTCTTAGCTTTGTCATTTTAAAGAAAGCGATATCTAATTCCACCACATTGTCTGAGTGTGGCCAATGCACAATTATGCTTTCAACTGCTTCCGTAGCCTGGATTACCAAAATTTCACATTGAATGAGTACAAACTCAAGATTATAACGCCTAAAGCACATGTTTCTCATGAATTGGATTTTGGTCAAAGCTAAAGCTTTATAATTTATTATAATAATTATTTTTTAAATTTACTAACGTTAAAGGAAGGGAGAAGATTCGAAACAATTACATTAATGGAGGGGAGGGGAGTGCATTTCTCACCGTTTTTTTAGTTAACACATGATGCACATCTTCATAGCTCCACAACCTACTACGCCCACCAGGCTCTTTTATAGATTCCTGGCGTACGATTTCGTGACCTAGTTCCTCTAGTAGATCATGCATCTCAAGTACATCGTCAGATGAGATAGTGACAAGAGCTCTTCCAACTAGGACGTCTAATCCGGTATGGGGATGCAAGTCACAACCTTCCATAATCCGTATTGCAGAGTCTTTCTTCATTTGTTTAAAGAAACATGCAATATCAAGAAATATTTCCTTCTGTAAACCATCTAGTCCATCAAAGCTTGTTCTAAGGACTTTCTGAATTCCCAGGTGCGGGTTTCTCGCTATTTTCTTTAACTCATCTTTCCACACAAGTACACTTTTGTTATCGAGAAATGCTCCCAAGACTTTAAGTGCTAAAGGCAAGCCTTGAGCATATTTTATGAAATGGCCTGACAGATCAATGTATTCTTCTGTGGGTTGCTTTGTACTGAAAGCATACTGCATAAACAGCTCGACAGCGTCATTGTCATTTAACAACTCGGGCTCATATATCTGATCACCAATTCTACTTAGTGACTGTTTATCTCTAGTTGTTATAATGATCCGACTTCCGCCACCAAAGGAGGGTTGATTTCCAATTAAGGCTTCAATTTGGGATGAACTCTCCACATTATCAAGAACAAGTAAAACTTTTTTCCTACCAACTCTTTCAATCATCTTCTGAAAACCATTTTTCAAAATCTCTGAACTCCCCACCTTCATATTTGTGATACTAGATAGAATTTCTGCCTGCATATCTAGTGGCGCTTCACCTGCATCAGTTGAGGGAAAACGTTGCTTCACATTTTCAAGAAAGCAACGACCTTCGAAGTGATGATTGATTTTATCATACACAGCTCTAGCGATGGTGGTTTTGCCTATACCGCCCATACCCCATATTCCAACAAAGCCAATGTTATCGACCTCGGGACATAATAGTGAATCCATTTTCTTTAAGCGGGAATCCATTCCAACCAAGCCATTCTTTTCACTTGATAAGATGTTGATCAATTTCTTAAAAATATCATCTACAATCAACTCAACAAGCTTGGCATCATCCCTGCGAAATTTGAAAAAACAATATTGTCAAGTCCTGCGATTGCTAGTTATATAACACTCATCACACTGTCATTGAAAACACAAAGTAACGACCCAACAATTCTCAGGAGTTTATTCTTCTTTCATTTACTCAATGCACTCTTCTAAGTTCAATCAACATATAAGAGAACTAGTCATCTACATCCTCTCCAGATGTTTTATAGACCTTTTAATAGTGGCCATATATTTTGATCTTGCGGTTTGAAGAATTAATTTAACTTGTTCTTTTTTTACTTATTAATGTTGGATGACGTCTTTAGTACATTATGTCTCCTCTCTGTTTCTCACACCTGCTCTTTCCTCATCATGAGAAAAAGTAAATACAAACAAGTGAATTCTTCACCGGAAGATCAATATCAAAGGCCCCTAATTTTTTTTAATTAGTTTCATCATGAGAAAAAGTAAATACAAACAAGTGAATTTTCCTCATCATGGCAAATATCTAGGTGTGGTGGTGGAAAGTTTTGCAGAGAGTTGGTGAGTATTCAATTTTGTAGAGGGTTGGGAAGGAAGTCTTGGTTCCAGTTGTATTAACATTAATGATAACCACAGGAAATTAGCGACTATAAACGAAATAAGAATTTTCTTCAAAACTAAAACGACCAAAACAGGAAATTAGCTAAACTTCTAAACTAGTAAGTGAATAAGATTATGAGGGAATGAGTTACTGGTAATTTTGTGAATCCCAGCCACATAAATCGGGGGCTCTTTGTAAAGCGGACCTCCACCGCTGCACTTCTTCCATGTCGGCGTTAGGATCATCTTCATGTTTAGAAAATGCTTCCTCAAAACTTCCCTTGATTTTACGAACATGAGATGGGTCTACTTCGTAGAAGATGGGAATCACAATCTGCTTCTTCTGATCCATGCACTGCAGGATTTGGACGAGTTCTTTCAAGCACCATGTGGAAGAAGCGTAGTTTTGAGAAAAAACTACAACTGAAAGCCTCGAGTCGCTTATAGCCGTCAGTAGCTGCGAAAGGCCGTTGCCTTTTCTGAGCTCTTCAGCGTCAATGAAGGTGTTGATTGAGTTCTGAACTAGAGCTTTGTAGAGATGGCCGATGAAGGTCCTGCGAGTGTCTTCCCCTCGAAAATTCAAGAAGACATCGTATTTCCAATCAGGAACAGATGAAGAAGAAGAAGCCATCAACAAGCACAAGACCGACAGCCTAATGTGAGTCTCGTGTGGCCCCTTAACAAACTCAAGACTGCCGGGCAACGACCACCTTTATCGGTTCTCACTAGAAAAATGAGCTGGAAGGAGGGGGGGGTGACGCTTGGAAGTTCCCAGGAAAGAAAGGGTTGCTTTAGCTCAATAAGGTCCACTAATCTACGCCGTCCGATTGAAATAAAGCAAGTGGGATTGCACATGGTCGCCGACAACCCCATCAGGCTGGGCCCCAGTCCTCTCAGGAAATCCCCTTTTCCCTTGCTTTTTGGCGCGTTGTCTTCCTTTTGGCGCGTTAAAGTGCGCACATTTCTCTCTTTCTCAGGTCCACGCGCAGAGTGGGTCAGAATTTTTAAGAGAGTTTTAACAAAAAAAAAAAAAAAAACTCACGATATTATTCATTTTAATAAAAAATCATATTTATAACTAAAAAGTCAATTCTGGTACTATTCACTTTACCCTTTATTTTGTCCTTATCATTAAAACTCAAAATTTTCAAATTATTTTCATTAGTTTTCCTAATTTTTAACCCAACCCGGTTTCTCGTGTTAAATTTGTTGGCCAAATACCAGTTTTAGTTAAAACTGATTTTTGGCCTAAAGGTCGGAGTAAATTGGAAGGAATTTAAATTTTAAATTTTAGGTTTTACTAGAAAGTTTGGCCTTCACATTGCTGCGGGATTAGAAATTATGTGAAAAATTATGTTTTGGTGGTATAAACACATCAACTTCTATCACATCTAATTGAATCAAGCAATCTCCAAACATGAGAAATGGATCTTAGAAAGTATAAATATTACCTCATAATATTAATACAATGAACAAATTCTTAGTGCATGATCACAAAAAGGTAAAGAAAAGTAATTCAATTTCTAAATTTCAAAAATAGGTCTAAGTTCTCCGTTCTCACCATAATGAAAATTATGATATCATTTTAACATGAACTCAAGTTTTATTTCGGTCACTAGCATTATAAAGCTAGCGACTTCAACTTGTGCAAGCAAACAACTGAATTAGACCCAAGCCTAACTTTGATTTAACCAAATCAAAAAAGCAATTACGATCAAACTAACCACTCTTATTCCCATATGTAGAAGCTATCTCTTGTTTTGCCTTTGTGAGCAGTGCAGTTTTCACTCTCTACACACAAAATGAACACACTCAAAATAATCAGCAACATTAAAAAACTTAATAAATTATATGTATACATTACTATATATGTATTGAACATAAAGTACAAAAATTTACTAACAGATTAAAAAAAAAAAAGTAATTATGAATTGGAATTAAATGATATTATAGTTGTTAAAGAAATACCTGACCAATTTTTACAAATAGCATCATAAATTGTTA